>NC_136425.1:89157500-89806250 GCF_052625555.1 Lactuca saligna
CCATCTCTTTCTCACTCTAATCTATCTATCTTCTTAAACTTAACCAATATTCTCTCAAGAACATCCTTTCCTTCCATCCAAAATTTCGAAGATCTAGGGTGTTTTCAAGAGGATTCTTCACCAAAATCATCATCCTTGGTAAGTTTATTCTTAGATCCATGGTCTAGTCTCTTTATTACTTCAAAAATCTTCTCTTAACTCATGCAATTTCGTGATCTTGCATCTTAGAACCCATCTAAGTCCAAGATCTACTCAAGAAAGTTTGCTAGGATCAAAAACCTTCTTCCACTTCTTCATCCAATAATCGAACCATCAACCTTAAAGGTGAGTTCATACCCCCCTTGTTTTTGGTTTTTACTTGTTTTTTGGGGGAGAATACAAGTTGATTTATGTAGATCTTTGTGTATATGCATGATTATGTGTGATTTCCTTGAAACATTTGGTGATTACGTGTGATTTCATCACTAATCTACAAATATGTTAAAAAACTTGAAGTGTATCACTAGGATCTTCATATGAAACATGAGAAAAATATGTTTTTATCTCAAGTATTACATGTAAACATGTATATCTGGGATTTGTATACTTTATATAGCAAAAATGAGTGTTGTGTTCAAAGATTTATAAATTAAACTCACAAAGCAGCTCTTGACAGAAAAGTTTTGGTCCAATATCTGACTGTTTTGACTATCCAAATGGAAGTATTTTTCAAAACTTTTTAAGATGGATAAAGTTCAGGTTTATACCTTTAAAATTACTACTCTCACGTTTTCATACGATTTTTCTACAATTTTTGGCAAATTTTACAAAACTGCCAATCATATTTGATATAATTTCGGACCAACCTGTGAAGATGAGTAATTTCACACTAGTTTAAGGTCATTAAAAATTATGAGAAAAATTGTGAACAAATTAGACGAAATTTACAAACTTCCAAAATTTACGGATCCAAATTTAGGCTTACGATGAATTTTTCTACAAATTTTCTAAAAACTAGGTCGGAAAAGCCAAAAACCAGAAAAATGTGTAGTTTCACAAAAACCAAGCCAAAAATGATATTTTTGACAAAAATGGGTTTAAAATTTTATTTTTACCACAAACTAGTCATCAAAACAAGTTTTTAACAAAATTGGAGATTAAAGTGTTATTCTTACAAACATTGGGCCTTAATTATAAATTTTTGGCGTATTGGGCCAAGAACGTCATTTTTACAAAAAGTGGGCTTTAGATATCAATTATGTAAATAATCAAACTAAAATAAACAAAACAATAACAAATGGGTTTTTATATTCATATCCGTATTAGGCCTGAAAATAATATACATGTTTAGTGGGCCTGAGTGACCTTTTACATGTATATTGGGCTTAGGATAGACATTCAAATTCCTTTTGAGCCTGGAAATAATAGACACGTATAGTGGGCCTTAGTGGTCCATTTACTTGTTTATTGGGCCTGGGAATGAGTTTATATGCGTTATTCTTTTTATGCTATTTTAGTGATTACTTGAACTAAAACCAATGATAAACCATCAAATGGATTTAATTTGATCATTTTCTAGGTTATTGAGCCTTAGTGACCCATTTTTATATGTGACAGGTCTTGTATACAATTTATATGTTTATTGGGCCTCATTGACCCATTAACATGTGCGACGGACATTGGATACTGTTTGTGTGCCATTTGGACATGTAAATACTTTACTTGTGAAATGGGCCTTAGTTGTCCTTTCATATAGATTTCGGGCCCATGTTATATAATCTCATACCATTTGGGTCTTGAAATGATTTACATGTTTAGCGATGCCTTAGTGGTTCACTTACATGGATCATTGGTCCAGGAATGAGTTTATACCTTTTTCTTCGTGTAAATTCGATTAAGGATCTAGCGAGTTTTTGTCGGTTGGCACCTATTAAGTGTACGATCGTAGCTGTAGTTATAACCAGAGCCTCCTGGAGGGAGAACGGGGATTTGTGTATAGATCTATACGGGGTTGACAGCGCACACCTCAGTCGTTCGCTACAGTTAGACTAACTCAGTCTAGGGTGACGAAAACCTTATACTCAATGTCAATGCCGGCGTCCAAAGATGCCAAGACAAGTGAAATTGTCATTATTTAGTATGGTTATGACGGCTCGCTTAGAGGAATTAACGTTATGAAGTTTACGGAAGACCTTTTTTTTATAGGCAACATCGGGTTGTCTGGGAACATTCTCTTTACATGCTCTTACATTCTCTCTACATTCTCTTTACCTTTTTAGTCAAATAAAAAAATAACATACATGCATTAATACAAGATCTAACACAAACACACTAAACAGTTTTCAGAAAATATCAGATTTTCTGGTGGTTTTCAAAGTTATACAAATCAGTTTCACAAACATGCTTATGAACTCACCAACATTTTTATGTTGACCGTTTTCAAAATAACTTGTATTCTCAGGAAACCGTTGAAGCAGGATGAACGAAACAAACTAATGGATATTGTGTTATATTTTGTTTCATCATACTCTTACTATTTTGGCATGTAATATTAAAATACAATACATGATGTAAACAATGAATGTTGTTATATTACATGTGTGCTGATGATGATGTTATTTTCAATTATATTCATTGTAATGATATTTCAAGATGAAGTCACGCAGAAGCCCCCGGATGTTTCCGCCGTCTGGTTCGGGGGTGTGACAGATTGGTATCAGAGCATTGTTTATAGTGAACTAGCATATCTAATCATATAGGATATGCAACTATAAATACAATGGGACTAAACAACTCTGAACATAATAATTAAAATACTTACCTTTGTGTGCATTTTAGAATAAAAACACAATAATAACAGTAAAAGTCTTTGGAGGATTTGAACTTCGCTATTAAACTTGGGCAGTTATGTAGTCGTATTGGGGGTGAATGTAGCATGATCAACTACATTCATTCAAAATACGACCAACATGTGTTTGGGAGTAATTGTGATGGGAAATGAATCAAAACTTATCATTTAATTATCCAAAGAGCTTATAGAACCAAAAGTAAACAAAATTAAATTACTATAGGAGTAATTGGTATGCTATTTGTTTCTAGTATTTATACCCCTTCGTGCAATACACTATAGACGAGTATCATTAGCCAAGGAACCCTTATCTCCCTAGTAAGGGAATAGCAGGGTGGCTCGACTCAGAGGAGGAACACAAAGTAGAACTCGCAGATGGACCCGCTGAGTCAATAGTGGGCCTCGAAGGGGAAGAGCCAGAGGGCAATGGTGATGATGACTCGGATGCAGAATCCGATGTCATCAATCCTCCATGTAAAGCCAGAGTACCGACTTATCATGTGATCCTCGGTGGCCCCATGCCCTGTAACAACCTTAAATCCAGGTATTCTTCTATTTGGCCCTGCATCTTGGTTATGTTGTCATTTTAGGGTTTTCATGATAAGCGAGTATGCTGGGCGTACAAGGTGTACACTGCCCGTACTCGCGCGCCTCATTTGGATGCGTTCACCCTCAGGTACGTTGGGCGTACCCAATTTTACGCTTGGCGTAACTGGTCCAAACCTAAAAACCATAATTCCTTTGGAGGGCTATAAAAGGAATGTGTGGCTGGACTTCTCAGCCACCATCCCTAAGAAAGAAACCCTAAAAAGAGTGTGCATTCATTCTTAAGCCATTTTATGAGTATTCTAAGCTTGGTGGTACCATTCCAAGGTTGCAAAGGAGAAGAAGAGCTCATTGGAAAGACTAGAAGTGGTGTTCAAGTGTAGATCTGAGCTTTGCAAGGGTTAATGCTTCATTATTAGGTAAAAACTTAGGATCTTGACACTTGGTTCATGTCATATGCTTCGAGTACCATTTTCTAGGGTTTTAGTCCCAAAGGTGGAGACTTTTTGTGCAAATGGCCTCCATAAGATTAGATCCTTCATATTTCTGATCTATTGGAGTTGTAGACTTATAAAAATGACATCTTGGACGTGAATATTGCACCATGCATGAGATCTAGGTCCTTGAGTTGGAATAGAATGATGTTAAGAAGTGTTGGAGCCTTTACAGCCATGCCAAGGCTTAAAGGTCTCGACTTTATGGGTTTAGACACATTAACAGAGTCAGATCTAGAAGTTGGAGTAATGGCTTAACCGATTAAGACCAGAAATGAAGCGTGTTAGAATCTGATGGTTACGTTGGGCGTAACTTCCAGTACACGCAACGTACTGGGTGGAGACCCCGATCCATGGGTTGACAATGTACGCCCTGCGTACTCACAGGGTTGACTTTTGTTGACTTTTAGGGTTTTTGTCAACACGAGGACTTTAGGTCAAGGAAGGGTAAAATGGTCTTTTACCCTCTGATGAATGATTATAAAGGTAAAGTTTTAGTTGTGGAAGTATTTGATTATTAAATGATATTTTTATGATTAGGCGAGGTAGGGTCGTCGTTGAGATTTGGAGATAGCGAGTACGCGAGATCTTAGACTTTCCACGAGGTGAGTTTTCTCACTATACTATACCCGGAAGGGTTTTTATTGTGTGACCGGAAGGTCAGATATGTTATCAGTTATATGCATTGTATATGATAAGTTAATCGTTTATAGGTGCCATGTATGATATGCTTGATATGCGCCGGAAGGCGTATATGTATTGGGCTGGAAGGGGTTGTAATGTGGACCGTAAGGTTGACGTAGGTAGGACCGAAAGGTTTACCTAGTCGGGACGGAAGTCCCCTGAGACACACGGACCGGAAGGTCAGGGCTTGGAGAGGCGTATGTGCGTAAGTTGTATTTTGGGGAACTCACTAAGCATTTATGCTTACAGTTGTTGAGTTATGTGTTTCGGGTACTAGCGAGGACCGTGGGAAGGCGCCGGTGTGATCGTACACCTTGTCAGGGAAAAACTATTTTATGATCATTGGGATGTATTTTGTTATGATAACATTGTTCACGTTTGAATTTGGAATATTAATCGATGGTTTTTGATGTTTACAAAAATGAAAAATTTGTTTTAAAATTTACGTTGTTGCAAGTTGGTATCAGAGCCTTGGTTTGAGGGATTCAGATGCACCTTAGGGCGTAACTGAACCCAAACCGGGGATTGGAGAAAATTTTTTAATTAATAAAGGCAAAAAAAAATCTGATAGGAGATTTCGAAACAACCAAAGGAGAAGCAGTGTGTACGGTCAGCCAGCGCCTGAATGGTAAATTCCCCAAAATACTCTTACAATATGTGTTATGAGATATGTTATGATATTATATGCATGCTAGTAGACTAGGTATTCATATTAGGACTAGAGTGGCCTGATTTGTGACGCCTTAGTCTATGGAAAACTACTACTATGAGATGCTTTGAGAGCGAGTGGGTAGCTAGTGCATAGCAAGAATAGAGTACTCGTGAGCCAGGGTTTGGGGAGGAGGAATTGTGGTGAATGCTGATGCGGTGTAGTTGGTAGTATTGGGCCCGTACTACTGAAGACACCGGGTCAGTGGGCAACCCAAGTAAGAATCCTTGGGTATCGGAGACCGAGTAGGGTTGCGTTATCGAGTGCGATTATGCTCGATGGAGTCTCTGATATTTTTATGTTGTATTTCAAAGGTATCATGGTTGGACAACGCCACAGACCTGGTACGAGCGGTGTGAGTGAGGAGGAGCTTCGTCAGATGATTCACGAGGAGGTGGCTGCGGCAATTCGGGCCGAGATTCCGGAGATGTTTGGGTCTATTAAGACCACACTGATGGAAACTTTTGATGAGCGGTATGCCGTGGTGACTGAGGCCGCAGCCGCTGCAGCTACTGCAGCTGTGGCCGCTGCCATACCGCAAGGAGGTGACTCGTTGTTGTTCTGGGAGTTCAGCAACACAAAGCCACCCGATTTTGATGGGACGCAGGATCCGATCGCTGAGATGAGATGGATTGCTGATATCGAGGGATGCTTCTACACTTGTTCATGTCCGGAGCATCTGAGGGTGCGGTTCGCTTTGAACTAGCTCCGCCTGGGAGCAAAGGATTGGTGGAAGTTTGTGACGATGAACTTCACTCTTGCGGAGGTTTCAGCCATGACTTGGGAGAGATTTACTGCTATGTTCAGAGACGAGTATGTTCCCCCGGTGGAGAGGGAACAGTTGGTTCAGGAGTTCTTGACCCTCAAGCAGGGTAATTATTCTGTTACGGTGATCACTCGGAAATTTCATGAGAGGGCGATGTTTTGCCCCGAGCAGGTGTCCACTGAGCAGGCTCGGATGAGCTGCTTTTTGGGTGTACTGAGGAGGGATATCCGGGAGTTCCTATCGAACTCATCATACCAAACCTTTGGTGATCTCTAGGAGAATGCCAGGAAGCGAGAGATCGAGTTGGAGACCCAGGCCAGGGAGGAGGCCGAGTCTCAACGGTTGGATCGGCGGCCGGCTCAGTCCCAGTCGGCAGTCAAGCGGACCAAGTCCACCGATTCGAGGACGGGAGGTCAGAAGGGCCGCACTTGCGGAAAGTGCGGTAAGGGTCATGAGGGGGCATGTCGATCGGGTGCTTGCTACAATTGTGGCAAGGAGGGGCACATTGCTAGGGATTGCCCCAAGGGATTTATGGTTTGGTTTCATTGGAACCAGACCGACCATCGGAAGGACGAGTGCCCCCAGCTTCGCCAGGGATCTACGCCTGCTGCCAGGCTTACCGAGACTCGGCCGGTGAAAGCCGAGGCTCCGAAGGCCCATGGGAGAGCTTTTCAGTTGATTGCGGAGGAGGTCCGCGCGGCGCCCGATGTCATAGTTGGTATGCATTCTTTCGTGTATTTACTTTTATGCTAAGATATTGTGCTTATATTATGATATGCGTAGGTACTTTTCTTGTGAATTCTGTACCTGCCTTGGTGTTATTTGACTCGGGTGCGAGTCGGTCTTTTGTATCATTGGATTTTAGCCAGAATGTTGGTATTGATCGGGAGGTGATAAGTTGACCCCTGCGAGTTTCTATAGTTGATGAGAAAGCGGTATACGCCACTGACGTGATTCGAGGATGTGTGCTCGAGATTTTTGGGGTCAAGTTCCCTATAGACTTGGTTCCTATAGCGATGGGGGATGTCTGTGTCATCGTGGGCATGGGCTGGTTGAGTAAGTGTGGGGCAGTCATTGATTGTGAGAGACAGCTGATGACTATACGAGACCCTAGTGGGGGAGTGCTTACTGTGTATGGCGAGGGGACCCGGTGTGGGTCAGCATTTTGTTCGTTTGCCAGGGCGAGGCAGAGTTTGCAGCAGGGCTGCAGTGGATTCATAGCCTACGTGATGGACACTCGAGTGGCCGCGGGGAGGCCCAATTCGGTTGACGACGTTCCAGTAGTATGCGAGTTTTCGGATGTGTTCCCCGAAGAGTTACCAGGTGTGCCTCCGGAAAGGCAAGTGGAGTTCCGTATCGATCTAGTTCCGGGAGCGGCGCCCATCGCCAAGGTGCCTTATCGCCTCGCTCCACCAGAAATGCAGGAGTTATCCTCGCAGCTTCAGGAGCTATTGGGAAAGGGGTTTATTCGACCGAGTAGCTCACCTTGGGGAGCGTCGATTTTATTTGTCAAGAAAAAGGATGGTTCACACCTGATGTGTATCGATTACCGGGAGTTGAACAAGTTGAAGGTTAAGAACCAGTATCCGTTACCTAGGACCCATGATCTGTTCGATCAGTTGCAGGGGGCATCTTGGTTCTCCAAGATAGACTTGAGGTCGGGTTATCATCAGATGAGAGTTCTGGATGAAGATATTCAGAAGACTGGATTCAGAACTTGTTATGGACATTATGAGTTTGTGGTGATGCCTTCTGGGCTCACCAATGCCCCGGCTGTATTCATGGATCTTATGAACAGGGTGTGCAGGCCGATGCTGGATCGGTCGGTGATCGTATTCATTGATGATATTTTGGTATATTCGAGGTCCAGGGAGCAGCATGAGGAGCATTTGAGGGAAATTCTTGGAGTATTGAGATCGGAGAGGCTGTATGCCAAATTCTCCAAGTGTGATTTCTGGTTACGAGAGGTCCAGTTCCTTGGGCACCTTGTTAACCAGAAAGGGATATTGGTCGATCCGGCCAAGATTGAGGCGATGTTGAGATGGGAGGTGCCGAGATCGACCACTGAGATCAGGAGTTTTCTGGGATTGGCCGGCTATTATCGGAGATTTATCAAGGATTTCTCCAAGATCGCCATGCCACTTACTAGGATGACCCGGAAGGGTGTTGCATTTTCGTGGGGACCGGAGCAGTAGTCCTCATTCGAGACCCTTCGTCAGAAATTGTGCGAGGCCCCGGTGCTTGCATTCCCGGAAGGGATGGAGGATTTTGTGGTATACTATGATGCATCTATATCGGGTTTAGGGGCGGTGCTCATGCAGAGGGGACACGTTATAGCGTATGCTTTGATGCAGTTGAAGCCTCTTGACTCGAGATATCCCACCCACGACCTGGAATTGGGGGCTGTGGTGTTTGCCCTCAAGATTTGGCGGCACTATCTTTATGGGGTTCGGTGTACCATCTACACGGACCACAAGAGTCTGAAGTACTTGATGGATCAGCCAAATCTGAATATGCGTCAGAGGAGATGGTTGGATGTGGTGAAGGATTATGATTGTGAGATCTTGTACCAACCAGGCAAGGCTAATGTGGTGGCCGATGCGTTGAGCCGTAGGGCGGAAAGCACCCCGATCTGAGACATTTGTATGAGGTTGACGGTGATGACCCTGATTTTGGACACCATCCGAGGAGCTCAGGCTGAGGCTGCGAGACCAGAAAACCAGAAGAGGGAGCGGGTTGTCGGTCAGGTATCGGAATTCGTTACGGATGGTTGGGGACTTATGACTTTTCAGGGTCGGATTTGGGTACCGTTTGTGGGCCGTACGCGTACTATTTTGATGGAGGAAGCGCATCGATCGAAATTCTCGATTCATCCCGGGGCTACTAAGATGTATTTGGACCTAAGGAAGGAGTATTGGTGGCCCTGTATGAAGAGGGATGTTGCATGGTTCGTCGAGAGGTACCTGACTTGTCGTCAGATTAAGGCCGAGCACCAGCGTCCGCATGGTAAATTGCAGCCGCTAGAGATTCCCGAATGGAAGTGGGAACAAATTACCATGGATTTTATCACCAAATTGCCGAGGACTGCGAGAGGAGTCGATGCGATTTAGGTGATTGTGGATAGATTGACGAAGAGCGCTCATTTTCTAGCCATCAGTGAGAGCTCTTCTACGGAGAAGTTGGCAGAATTATATGTGAGGGAGGTGGTATCGCGGCATGGGGTTCCGATATCGATTATTTCAGATCGGGATGTGCGTTTTACTTCTAGGTTTTGGAAGAAGTTTCATGAGGAGTTGGGTACGAGGCTGTATTTCAGTACCGCATACCACCCGTAGACGGACGGACAGAGCGAGCGGACGATTAAGACGCTTGAGGATATGCTCCGAGCATGTGTTTTGGATTTTGGAGGGAGCTGGGACACCTATCTACCTTTAGCAGAGTTTTCGTACAACAACAGCCATCATTCGAGCATTGGTATGCCACCCTTTGAGTTGTTGTATGGGAGGAGGTGTCGCACCCCCATCTGTTGGGAGAGGTGGGGCAGCGGGTGATGGGTAGCACGGAGATTGTAATACAGACGATCGAGCAGATTCAATAGGTCAGGCAGAGGTTGTTGACCGCACAGAGTCGCCAGAAGAGTTATGCGGACAGGCGTCGGTCCGAACTCGAGTTTCAGGTTGGAGACCTTGTGCTCCTAAAGGTCTCTCCTTGGAAAGGAGTGATACGATTCAGGAAGAGGGGCAAGTTGAGACCCCGGTATATTGGACCTTTCAGGATAATTGCTAGGGTAGGCAGGCTAGCCTACCGGTTGGATCTACCTGCTGAGTTGGGGCAGATCCATAATACCTTTCATGTCTCGCAGTTGAGGAAATGTATTGCCGACGAGTTGGCAGTGGTCCCATTAGATGATATTCAGGTGGATGCAGGCCTGAACTATGTGCAGAGACCAGTGGCGATCAGGGATCAGAAGGTTAAGGTCCTGAGGAACAAGGAAGTACCCCTGGTACAAGTGAAGTGGCAACATCGGAAGGGGTCCGAGCTGACATGGGAGTCCGAGTCTGAGATGCGGGATCAGTATCCAGAGTTGTTTTCAGTATGAGACTTCGGGGACGAAGTTTGGTTCTAGTGGGGGAGAATTGTAACAGCCCGAAATCCAGGTATTCTTCTATTTGGTCCTGCATCTTGGTTATGTTGTCATATTAGGGTTTTCATGATAAGCGAGTACGCTGGGCGTACAAGGTGTACGCTGCGCATACTCGCGCGCCTCATTTGGACGCATTCACCCTCAGGTACGCTGGGCGTACCCAAGGTTACGCTTGGCGTAACTTGGCCAGATCTAAAAACTCAAATTCCTTTGGAGGGCTATAAAAGGAATGTGTGGCTAGACTTCTCAGCCACCATCCCTCGGAGTGAAACCCTAAAAAGAGTGTGCATTCATTCTTAAGCCATTTTGTGAGTATTCTAAGCTTGGTGGTGCCATTCCAAGGTTGCAAAGGAGAAGAAGATCTCATTGGAAAGACTAGAAGTGGTGTTCAAGTTTAGATCTGAGATTTGCAAGGGTTAAAGCTTCATTATCAGGTAAAAAGTTCGGATCTTGTCACTTGGTTCATGTTATATGCTTCAAGTACCATTTTCTAGGGTTTTAGTCCCAAAAGTGGAGACTTTTTGTGCAAATGGCCTCCATAAGCTTAGATCCTTCATATTTCTGATCTATTGGAGTTGTAGACTCATAAAAATGACATCTTGGACATGAATATTGCACCATGCATGAGATCTAGGTCCTTGAGTTGGAATAGAATGATGTTAAGAAGTGTTGGAGCCTTTACAGCCATGCCAAGCCTTAAAGGTCTCGACTTTATGGGTTTAGACACATTAACATAGTCGGATCTAGAAGTTGGAGTAATGGCTTAACCGATTAAGACTAGAAATGAAGTGTGTTAGAATCTGATGGTTACGCTGGGCGTAACTTCCAGTACGGGCAGCGTACTGGGTGGAGACTCCGATCCATGGGTTGGCGATGTACGCCTCGCGTACATCTAGCAGTACGCCCCGCGTACTCACATGGTTGACTTTTGTTGACTTTTAGGGTTTTGGTCAACATGAGGACCTTAGGTGAAGGAAGGGTAAAATGGTCTTTTACCCTCTGAGGAATGATGATAAAGGTAAAGTTTTTGTTGTGGAAGTCTTTGATTATTAAATGATATTTTTATGATTAGGCGAGGTAGGGTCGTCGTTGGGATTTGGAGATAGCGAGTACGCGAGATCTTAGACTTTCCACGATGTGAGTTTTCTCACTATACTGTACCCGGAAGGGTTTTTATTTTGTGACCGGAAGGTGAGATATGTTATGAGTTATATGCATTGTATGTGATAAGTTAATCATTTATATGTGCCATGTATGATATGCTTGATATGGGCCGGAAGGCACTATGTTATGGTCCGGAAGGCGTATATGTATTGGGCCGGAAGGCATTGTAATGTGGACCGTAAGGTTGGCGTAGGTAGGACCGGAAGGTTTACCTAGTCGGGACGGAAGTCCCCTAAGACACACGGACCGGAAGGTCAGGGCCTGGAGAGGCGTATGTGCGTAAGTTGTATTTTGGGGAACTCACTAAACATTTATGCTTACAATTGTTGTGTTATGTGTTTCAGGTACTAGCGAGGACCGTGGGAAGGCGCCGGCGTGATCGTACACCTTGTCGTAGAAAAACTATTTTATGATCATTGGGATGTATTTTGTTATGATAACATTGTTCATGTTTGAATTTCGAATATTAATCGATGGTTTTTGATGTTTACAAAAATGAAAATTTTGTTTTAGAATTTACGTTGTTACATGCCCCCTTGGGCATACGATATTTGGAGATAGAGTCACCAGCAGGGGATACGAACACAGTACGGTAGGAATGGAGGTATCTTCGATCTTAGTCGTAGAGGACAGCTGATCGGGCCTTCCTGGTCATGCTCCGACGCACCCAAGGTATTGATAATCAAGCTCAGGACACCCCAAATCGAACAGAACAAATGTGGGTTTCCATTGAGAGAGATGAGAGGCAACCACAGGAAGTGAGTGGAGACTCTCGACCGAGACAGTTAGTTTGGGAAGTATGACTACGAGATACCGAAAAACAAGTAGCTCGTCTCCGAGGTGCATCCACTTCATCAACATTACCACCAGACACTTCCTGCCACAATTAGGATCAACCTTTTCCACTTCCTCCTACTATCCGACATGACTTTCTTTCGTGTACTAAGATGATACTTACCACTGGAACAATTATGTGCTATCTTTATTTCATATTACTACATAGACTCAATTATATGCACAAGCGAACCCTCAAAACCGCTAGATACTTAAGGGTCCCGAAACCAAAACACCCTATATACTCTAAGGACAAATGTGATGATTGTGCCAAATCTGTGATTATCTACTACCGCAAAATACATCATAGGGATGTAGATGGAAGCAGTGAGAATTATACAACAAGATGCAAAATTTATAGAGTACAACCAGGAATGACGAGCATTACTTACGATCTGGATGGACTCTGCTACATTCCAAGCTGCTGTAACGGCGCCAGTAAGCGCTGCGATGGCGCAAATCAATGCAAACAACCCCAATGGAGGCGGGAACAACATTGACAATTCCAGCCAAAGGAACGAACATGGAAACCAACAAGTGAAAACCTATCAAGGAACTCCAGACCCCAAGCTTAAGAGTAGGAAGCTGAGGTCTGGAAGTAAGAGAAAGGGACAACACACTCAAGGGTTCTCAAGGAAGCAACATGTTGATGATGTTCATGCGACCATGATCCCTATTATACCAGCACCAATAAGACCATATGCTGGAAGCCTTCCAAAATGCAACCAATGCAAATTCCATCATAATGGAGCCTGCCGGAAGATGCATTGTAACAAATGCAACCAAAAGAATCACACCGCCAAATTATGTAGAACTTATCCATGTCATAATTGTTAGCCAAATGAAAACAACAACAATCACAACAACCCTAACAAAAACACCAATGATGAGACCAGTTACACCTGCTATAGGTGTGGAGGAACCGGTCACTTCAGGCGCAGTTTCCCCAAGGATAACAATCAAGGTGCAGAAGGATCAGAAAGGGTCTTGACCTTGGGTCAAGGCAAAGTAGTCCAATACCCGACGGTTGTTATTGGTATGTTCCCACTTAACAACTCTTTCGCTTACCCCTTATTCAATAGTGAAGCTGAGTGAAGCTTCATTAGTAACAAATTCGAGCACTTACTAAAACAACAACCCCAGAAGCTAAACTAAGCCTTTACGGTAGACGTGGATAATGGGAAAAACGAAATTAGCATAGGATATTTATGGGGAGTACACCTTAACACTAAACAACCATTCATTTCAAATAGATTTAATGCCAGTAAATATTAGGAGTTTTAATGTTATAATTGGCATGGTTGGGTTAAGCTTCCACCGTGCTGATATTATGTGTCGTGAGAAGGCCGTTTGTCTTCACCTTCCTAATCACAAAACTCTAATAATCCATGGTGATAAACCTGGCGTCAATCCTCGTCCTATCACGTGCATCAAGGCACAAAAGTGCCTGCACCAGAAGAACTACGTTTTCCTTGCTCATGTTATGGACAAGACCAAGGAAGAAGTAAGCATACAAGGTATTTCGGTAGCATGCAATTTTCCAAATGTATTTCCCAATGAACTTCCGGGAATACCTCCTGAAAGACAGGTCGAATTTTGAATCGACCTCATACCGAGAACCACATCAATTGCCAATTCACCCTATAGGTTGACTCTCGCCAAAAGTTCACAAGTTATCCAGTCAATTGAGAAGAATTGTTGCGCAAAGGATTTATTGGACCAAGCTTCTCACCCTGGAGAGCTCCGGTCTTGTTCTTCAAGAAGACGGATCCTTCAGAAGGTACATCGATCTTAGGATATTGAATAAGCTCCCTAACAAAAATCGATACCCACTCCCTTGGACTGACGATCTATTTGGCCAGCACCAAGGAGCTAGTTACTTCTCTAAAATAGATCTAAGAATCGGTTATCATCAACTTCGAGTCCGAGAAGACGACATTCCAAAAAATGCCTTTCGAACTCGTCGCGACCATTTCAAATTCATTGTGATACCCTTCGGTCTAACGAATGCTCCCACGCTATTCATGGACCCTACAAACTGAGTTTTCCCAACCATTCCTAGTCATCCTTTTAATTTTTTTATCAATAACATACTCGTCTACTCACGAAGCAAGAACAAAACACTGTCAACACTTACGACCAACCTTGAAAGCATCGAAGCCGGAGAATATCACGGAGGAAGCACTGCATGGATGGATAAAGCTCTCGAAGTCAAAAGACGAAGCTTATTGTTATAAGAGTTGAGTTGGGCGCTATCTGGGTGATCGTCGATAGGTTAGCCCAATCTGCCCATTTCCTGCTAATACAGGAATCAAATAAGACGGAAAGATTAAAATGGACCTATATCAAAGAGATCGTGAGACTTCATGAAATATCGGTATCTACTATCTCGGATCGAGATAACGGAATTTCTTCAAGACTTTGACAGCCATTTTAGAAGGCCATAGGAACATAGCTAAGTATAAGCATTTCTTACCACCCTCAAACCAATAGCCAAATCAAATGAACCATTCAACCACTCGAGTTCATGCTACAAGCCTGGGTGTTTGAATCCAGCAAGTCATGGGATACCCGATTGCCATTGATTGAATTCTCATACAATAACAACTATCGCACAAGCATCAAGATTGCTCCTTTCGAAACTCTTTATAGTCATAAATGCATATCACTCGCTAGTACTCTCATGAGACCAGAAACCATTTGCGAAACAACAAAGAAGATAATCCAAATCAAAGCTTGACTTCAAGCATCACAAGACCGACATAAGAGCTATTCTGACAAGCGGTGTAAGCCATTAGGATGTCAAGTCGGGGATCACGTGTTATTAAAGGAATATCCTTGGAAAGGAATGATTCGCTTTAGTAAACGAGAAAACTAAACCCGTGATGCATCGGGCTGTTCGAGATTCTTGCTCGGATTGATCCAAAGACTTATAGGCTGCAGCTACCTGTAGAGCTCAGCAACGTACACCCTGTGTTCCGTGTCTTGAATCTGAAAAGATGCATATCAGATGAGACTCTTATCATTCCTTTACAAGAAATCGAAATAAACAAGAATCCCCTGATCGTCGAAGAACCAGTCGAGGTATTGGATAGGGATGTAAAGCGTACAAAACAAAGCCGCATTCTGATTGTGAAGGTTCGATGGAAACGCCAAGCGTGGATCGGAATTCACATATGAACGCGAAGACCGCAGAAGTACCCTCACCTATTCTATCATTCATGAACATACCTTTCGAAAGAATTTCGGGACGAAATTCCCTCTAACGGGGGGATGATTTCACAACTAGCATTTTTGCTAGGAAATTCTACTCTCATGCGATCATTCACCTAGTGTAATAACTTGTACTCTAAGTGAATATTATACTTCATTCTCATTCAAATATATCTCATATGTTCAAATAAGGGTTGGAAACCCTAGAAATTACGACTCAAGTTCATTATGGACTAGGATTCTCTTATTGGGTCTAACGACCCAATAAACTTTCAACTTGATTACTTTGGGCCTAGAATGATTCATTCTACCTCTAATAGGCCTTATTGGGCCATAAAAACTCCAATTAACCTTAATGTACTTTAGAACCCATTCTTTTATACTATTGGGCCGTGAGATACCCTAAAGGCCCAATGGTCCAAAAGATGTTATGATTAGGCTCCAAAAATCCTAACTAAAGTTTAATGGGCTCAATCTATTCCAATTCCTACCTTCTTGGCCAAAAATTCGGCCCAACACAATTAAAAAAAAAGGGAATGAAGAAATATCAAACAAATGACACCTAATTTTTATATGATGGATATCCATGCCAGAGTGCATGTATCCATGCACCTATCACAAAGTCAAACTCTATGCCGCTTACTCCCCTCTCTTCTCTAACTCTCAGCCATCTCTCTCTCACTCTAATCTATCTCTCTTCTCAAACTTAACCAATATTCTCTCAAGAACATCCTTTCCTTCCATCCAAAATTTCGAAGATCTAGGGTGTTTTCAAGAGGATTCTTCACCAAAATCATCATTCTTGGTAAGTTTATGCTTAGATCCATGGTCTAGTCTCTTGATTACTTCAAAAATCTTCTCTTAACTCATGCAATTTCGTGATCTTGCATCTTATAACCCATCTAAGTCCAAGATCTACTCAAGAAAGTTTGCTAGGATCAAAAACCTTCTTCCACTTCTTCATCCAATAACCGAACCATGAACCCCAAAGGTGAGTTCATACCCCCCTTGTTTTTGGTTTTTACTTGTTTTTTGGGGGAGAATACAAGTTGATTTGTGTAGATCTATGTGTATATGCATGACTATGTGTGATTTCCTTGAAACATTTGGTGATTATGTGTGATTTCTTCACTAATCTACAAATATGTTAAGAAACTTGAAGTGTATCACTAGGATCTTCATATGAAACATGAGAAAAGTATGTTTTATCTCAAGTATTACATGTAAACATGTAGATCTGGGATTTGTATACTTTATATAGCAAAAATGAGTGTTGTGTTCAAAGATTTATAAACTAAACTCACAAAACAGCTCTTGATAGAAACGTTTTGGTCCAATATTTGACTATTTTGGCCATCCAAATGGAAGTATTTTTAAAAACTGTTTTACATGGATAAAGTTCAGGTTTATACCTTTAAAATGACTACTCGCACGTTTTCATACGATTTTTCTACATTTTTTTGGCGAATTTTACAAAACTACCTATTATATTTGAAATAATTTCGGACCAACCTGTGAAGATGAGTAATTTCACACTAGTTTGAGGCCATTAAAAATTATGTGAAAAATTGTGAACAAATTAGATAAAATTTCCAAACTTCTAGAATTTACGGATCCAAATTTCGGCTCACGATGAATTTTCTACAAATTTTCTAAAAACTAGGTCGGAAAAGCCAAAAACTAGAAAAATGTGTATTTTCACAAAAACCAAGCCAAAAATGATATTTTTGACAAAAATGGGTTTAAAATTTTATTTTTACCACAAACTAGTCATCAAAACAAGTTTTTAACAAAATTGAAGATTAAAGTGTTATTCTTACAAAAATTGGGCCTTAATTATAAATTTTTGGTGTATTGGGCCAAGAACGTCATTTTTACAAAAAGTGGGCTTTAGATATCAATTATGTAAATAATCAAACTAAAATAAACAAAACAATAACAAACAGGTTTTTATATTCATATCCTTATTAGGCCTGGAAATAATATACATGTTTAGTGGGCCTTAGTGTCATTTTACATGTATATTGGACTTAGGATAGACATTCACATTCCTTTTGAGCCTGGAAATAATAGACACATATAGTGGGCCTTAGTGGTCAATTTACTTGTTTATTGGGTCTGGGAATCAGTTTATATGCGTTATTCATTTTATGCTATTTTAGTGAATACTTGAACTAAAACCAATGATAAACCAACAAATGGATTTAATTTGATCATTTTCTAGGTTATTGGGCCTTAGTGACCCATTTTTATATGTGATAGGTCTTGTATACAATTTATATGTTTATTGGGCCTCATTGACCCATTAACATGTGCGGCGGACATTGGATACTGTTTGTGTGCCATTTGGGCATGTAAATACTTTACTTGTGAAATAGGCCTTAGTTGTCCTTTTTCTTCGCGTAAATTCGATTAAGGATCTAGCGAGTGTTTGTCGGTTGGCACCTATTAAGTGTATGATCGTAGTTGTAGTTATAACCAGAGTCTCCTGGAGGGAGAACGGGGATTTGTGTATAGATCTATATGGGGTTGACACCCCACACCTCAACTGTTCGCTATAGTTAGACTAACTCAGTCTAGGGTGACGAAAACCTTATACTCAAAGTCAAAACCGGCATCCAACGACGCCAAGACAGGTGAAATTGTCATTATTTAGTATGGTTATGAAGGCTCGCTTAGAGGATTTAATGTTATGAAGTTTACGGAAGACCTTTTTGTATAGGCAACATCGGGTTGTCTGGGAACATTCTCTTTACATGCTCTTGTTGGATTAATGTCTAAGTCCATAACTATAATTGGTAAGACTTGACCCGACCCGGCATGGTCCATTTGGGTTGCATACCATCATGCACTTGGATAGACTATAATGAGAGAAATAAGGCACTTATGGTTATTAATATATTATAAGTTCTAGTATATTAATAATAAGAATAATGAGATTATTTAATTAGTATTGATCAAGAATTAATCTAGGATTAATTAAGTGATCAAAAGAAGACTAATTAAATATATGGGTTGATTGTGTAAATCATCCATACTTGTATAGTGGGCTAATGCTCCATGGATTATCTAGTTAGGCCAAAACCCATATGATGCTCCATGGATGCTCCATGGTATATTTGAACCCATGGATCCAAGGAAATGGAAAGTCATGACAATTAGAGTTTACCCTAATTGTATAACTATATAAGCATCTTATTCTTGAGGAAAATCGGCCACTAGTGAGAGTAAGAAAGGGCTAGCCGATTTTCATGAAGTGTAGAATTCTCTCTAAGTTATTCTAAGTGTTTTGATGATTGTGAACCATTTGAGGTGTCACACTTGGGGCACTAGGCACTCAAGCTTCATGAAGACAAGCACCATCAAAGAGGTATGTATTCTATCTTGTTATATTGATAGTTTTGTATGCTAGTTTAGGATAATACCTTGGATATTCATATTTGCATGTATAATAGAGAAAACATAGATCCAAGGTATTTAGGGTTGCATGTACACTTAGGAGTGTTAGAATGCTCATAACCCTACAGTGGTATGAGAGCCTAGGCTTGTTTTCTTGTTATACTTGCAATAGAAGCTGAAAAATCGAGTTTTGTTGCTGTCTACCCAGCAGACTCGCCGAGTCCATGAAGGGACTCGACGAGTCCAAGGCAAAATGCATCCAACTCGCCGAGTTATGTTCATGCACTCGACGAGTTGGACCCCATACAGCATATTTTCGAGGTTTTTGGCTAGAAATGGACTAGGAACATTACCCTAAGTTGTTTTTGAACTTATAAACTTGTTTTTTTTTTAATGTGGTAATGTTCATGCTAATCCATTTTCAAAGATAATTGTCAATAGATTCATGTTTTGTATTAGTTTAAAGACTAATTACATGAAAAAGTTTGATTTGAATTATCTTGTTCTTATGAGTTGCTTAGATTAATAGAAAAGTTAATTGAAATAGTTGTTTTCAATCCATTTTAATCTAAGAGTTGAGTATAAAATGTGTTTGTGTAACTTGTCCTCAAGTTACATGAAGAGTCACATTAAAGACTCATAAAACTCATAAAATTGGCAAAGGTTACAAAAAATGAAGAGTCTAGTTCTAATTAATTGGAGTTATGACTCCATAATTTGTCCTCAAGTTATGGAGGACCAAGAGTCTCTTCATTAAATAAATAAAAAAAATAAAAAAATGTAACCTTAATTAATTCCATAAGTTATAAAAATAAAGAAAAGTTAATTCTTTTATTAGTTTAAAGTCTTCCATAAGTTATGGAACTTGAAGAGTTTTTGGATTAAAACTACTTTAAACACATAAGTTATGGAATTAATTAGTTTTGAATAGTTTCAAAACTTGCCCTCAAGTTTTGGAATTTGTAAAGTTTTCTCTTATGAATACTTTAATTCCAAGTTAGCCCTTAGAATTTTAAGAGTTAAAATTCAACCCTTATACTTTATAATATTATAAGTTAATAATAATATATATGTATAAGAGTAAACTCAGTCTTACCGCTAGTACGCCTCATTCACGAAGCCGGTCTATAAGGTGGGTATAAGGTTGTTGCCTATAAAATGACAACTTAATGGGTGTCCACTCTCACCCACCGCTTGCTTGACTGGTGGAGGGTCATTAGCCGAACGGGTTTGACAGGACTATAATTCTCCCTTCATTAAAAGTATTATTGATAAATACTAAGTAACTAAACTCTTAATAATACCCAATCTTAGTTACTTAGGAAAATGTGAATAAGGTGCGAATCCATGAAATTACACTTTGCACTTTGTTTAAGTCGGTTAGTGGAGCGTGTGTGGTTAACCGGCACACTAACTCGTATTTAACAAGGTAGGCAAAGGGTAACTTAATGTTTATCATAGTATCGATGGAGCGTGTGTGGTTAACCGGCACATCGATTGAGGGGTAAACACTTAAGGGTACCAAGTAATTTGCATGGTTACTTCACACCTTGTTTTGTGATCCTCGGCATCCCAGTCACAAAACCTGAAGGGCACACTCGAGATTGAAACATGCCATTGAACAGTTCAATGAATCTCAAAAGATCTAGGAGTTTCAAAAACCAATTAAAACCTAATAATACATTTCGTTTATCTTGGTGGAAATTGGTGAATCGTCATTCACCTACCATCAAATTGTTTTATAGCTTGGATTACGGCATACCTCTTCTAAGTTATAAAATAGTTTGTTGGGTCCTAGCCTTAATATTTCATATTGGGTGTCATATTAATGACTTTAAGATCAACTATCTTGAATATCTCCCAAAACATGTCTGGTTTAGACATTTATGATCTTCCCAAATCTCTTGAAACTAGCTTTCCTAAATGAAGATGATATTCCAATGGAAATCATACTTCTTTCACCTCCTCCAATTATTCTCCTTACCCCACAAGTTCTTGAAAAGTTTATGGTCACCCAAGCCCTATTGGCAAGGCAAGGTCTAGGTGTGATCACATCTTGGAGATGTAGTCACATATTGACAAGCCGGGAGAGTTGGGTGTCAAAGTCTTGAGAAAGTTGGTGGTTCAACTACTCTCTAAGTCACATAGTGAGTTCTTTTGGAACACCTATGAAATAGACTATGACAAGACCCTTAATGATCTTATCTATTTGTTAAGATCAACTTCCTGAAACTTTATGGACATTGACAATGGTGACACTGGAAATACGGAAAAAAAATTCTCTTCCCAAGGAAAGGGATTGACCATAGTCAACTAGGTTGACCAAATGGTAAAGAGAAAAGGCAAAGTCTGTAATAGTCCCGTGTACCATTATCAAAGGGTCCATATGTTTATATTGCCAAAGGAAGGGTCATTAGTTGCGAAGCTGCCAAATTTACCTAAGGATGTTAAAGTCAATAAGTTTGACTCTACTTCAGGTAAAGTCCACTACTCTAACTCTGTTAAGTTTCTATTCTGAGACTCCTGATACATGATGTGACTGGGTCACATGGTAATGTTTTAAGAATCAAAGAAAAAGTAAAGGAACTTAAAGAAAGAATATGCTGGATCTGATCGCATAGATGAATTTCTATCGCGTAGTTTGAAGATCGGATTCTTGAGATACTTCTTAGGAGTTATGAGGTATTGCTTAGGAATAGATAACAACAAGTTTTCATATGTAATTGTAAGGATAAGTTTTTCCGCATAGTTTTAAAAATAAAAGAATTTTTTTTGATTTTATTTATTTTAAGATATCCTTACAATGGCATTTGAGGAAAAATTGTTGCTTATATGATTCCATTAATAGCAAGAGTGGAAATATGAAATTGATTCTTTCATTTGTGGTAATGTCTAAATTTACCAAATAAGGAAAGATTCTCATCACCAAGTCTCAATTGGATCGGAACTTGGAATCATGCAAGGTGTATAGCATGATGAATGAGAACTTTCAAGTATTGGAAAATTAAGACTAATTACTTATTCACATGGATGTGTGAGTCAAGTAATGGACTAAAGCATCGAGTACATAGTCATGTGCACTGATTAAGTCCACGACAAAAGATTGATAAGACAATTCGTCATAGTTTACTAAAGCTCAGTAAATATGATTATACTTACAAGCTTAAGTGTAACTCTGAGACATTGGAAAGAGGTTCCAACGTATAGAAGAGCGAATAAGAAGAATCAAATTAGGCAGAAGGATAAAAGTTTCTCAAATCTGAAAAGATGGGAGAGTACTTTAGTATCAGCTTTGTGATCATCTTAATGATTAAGAAACCATATCAAAATTAGTTCTCTGAGGAAGTCTTAGTGCATTCTTATGACTAAGAAGAAGGGGTCTTGAATTGTTGAAATGGTTAAATCAAGAAGATGAGTCATACTTCGTTCCAATACAAGTCTTAGAGTCATACTCCAAGATTGTAATTTGAGTGACATGTCTTTAAGAAGGTTTAAAACACGTGTCAAATGTAAGAGTCCTACTCTTGTTCATTTGAAGTTGGTAAGTTGTGATGTTTTGGATAAAACAAAGACCAACTTAGGCCAACTATGTGAAGTGTTTGTCTTGATTAGAATCCGCACTATCTCTTGGATGTTTGACAAGGGAGTCTTATAGGTCAAGAGGACAGTGGGAGTCTTAAAGGTCTTGAAAGTCTCAAGAACTAATCAAGAATACAACCTAAAGTTCTCCACTAGCACACGACTTGAGGTTTATAACCTATCGTGCTGACATAGTCTGTGCCCATTCCAGTTAAAGTTGAGTTCTTAGAGTTCTCAATTGGTTGCACAACAACTTGGAAGCAATGGCAGGCCCTTGAGCTGCCAGGTGGCAAGAAATTAAGATTGAGTTCAATCCATATGGTTTTTGATTTGTCATTATCTTTGTCTTGTGACTATGGTTTTGACAATTCACATGGATAAGAACACATACACCATTAAATCTAAGTGTCATAAGGTTTCTCTCCGATTCATGAAAATGATGGTGAGGAAACACTTTCACTAAGTAGATTTTAGTTAGATAGCAATTGTGATATTTGCATTCTCAAAGTTGTTAGTGGAGCATGTGTGGTTTACCGGCACACTAACCTGGACTTGTGAGAAGTAGCAAAAAGGTCTAACCATTATGATTACGACATCCCTCTTCATAATTGTTTAGACACACAAGTGTGCTATCTAAGGGAAGATGTATGATTTTGATAAAGTTCTATCAAAACAATCCAGTATCAGAAATCTGAACTTTGGTAAGAAAGTCAATAAAGTATTGATTTCTAGAAGTCCAGCTGATTTCTGAGTACATGTCAAAGCTAGTGGGAGCATAAGTGTTATGCTAATAATCATCATGTTAGTGGGAGCATGATAATTATGATAAAGATTGCAAGTTAGCAATGTTAATTATAGAAAACAAAAGGTTTCAATTGGGAAAAAGTTGTTTTGCTATAATTAAGGGAGAGGAAATTATACTTCATCTCAAATATATAAGCTTAGATCGTGAGGTTTTAATCATTTAGTCAAGGATATATATGAATTCATGTTGGAATGGCTCAACATAAGGAAATTCTGTATATGGGTCCATTATTTGCGTTCTAAAATTCGATTATGATTACGGCATCCCTTTTTATAATATGAATTATGAGAACTTGGCAAATAGAAATGGAAATGTTATAGCAAAAGACTGGTTTAGTCTTTATGTAAGACATCATGAATCGTGTCCCATATGCTTCGGATATAGGATCGATTACATGTGCTATATTCATCCTTTCTAAAATTTTCCAAATGCCTAGGGCATTAAGAAGGGAAAAGGTTTAGAACTGGATATGACTAAAAGGATTAAACAATTGTCGAGGACAATCTAAGGTTTACCAAAGATTGGTTGCTCAAGGACAGTTGGAAGTGTAGTGATAATTCTGGAAGGACCATATTGACATAATCTGTAAGGAGGCAACTCTTGTTCAGAAGTGATAGTCAAAATGGAATCTGGAAATGTTTCAAAGTTAGAATTTTTCCAATATGTTTAAGATTAGGAAACTTAATGCAAGAAGGATGTTTCTAAGGAGCTGATCTCCTTTGGAATACTCTGTAATGATTGTTGCCAAGTCTTTCTGACTTTGTGCATAATCATTACAAGAGGATCAATGCATATAAGTTTAGAATCTAACAGATTTCAGTAAATGACATGAATTTGGAATTCTTGCATTTGCAGTAAGGATTTGGGAGTGTGAAAAGAGAATCATTGAAGTTATGTTCAATTGATCTAGTTCACAAAGTAAAGATCATAGACAAACATAGTATGCATACTTGGTGTATGGCATGACTAGTGTTTAGAAAACATAGTGTGCATGCTTGGAGCATGGGACAACTATTGTTTTAAATTCAAGAATAATGTTGATAGCTGAAACAGTATACAATGAATAATGTGTAATCATATGGTGATAAATAAAAGGTGTTTTATTTATATTCATAAGTTCTGAGACCATATTGGATTCAATTATTATTGTGTTGCACTTTGCATGTTTTGACTTCCCGAATAAACTAGGTTATTCTTCCGGAATGACTAAGTTATTCAAACCATCCACAGTCGGTCATATGTTGGAAGTAGATATGAATTAAGACTGTCATGGGTTGGCTTGTAGAGGTCTAAGGTGTTGGACAAATGGCTACAACACTCATGAGTGCTCATAAGTTCTGAGTATTGGATTCAACCCGCGCTCATTGGAATCACTTCATGGATTTTATCACGAGTGATCATGAGACGATAATATCTTATATTCTTCAAACCTAGAGATATGAGTTGTTACTATGAGTTGGTTGTACATTGATTGCACGAAACTGCATTTGGTAACTCGGTGCTATAAAACGTGCCTTTGTGTATGATTCAACAAGTAGTAGAACAAGCCATATGAGTCGAAGTTTATCCATTCCTTTTACCTTCGGGATAAAAGCGATATCTGTGGGCCCCTCGATGATTTGATGATGACAAATGGAAGTGCTCGGTCGGGCCAAGACTGATTTGATTTGTTCAATTAGTCAGTCGTCATAAATCGGAAATCGGGAAACAACAAATGGACAGAGAGAATGATTATAATCCATGTCTCAGTCCATATGATATCTAGTATGGAGGAATATATGATCCCTTATCTAATGGACAAGTCATTAACAAAGGTCAGAGTTCATCTACAAGGTCAGAGTTCGACAGAAGCTTTTGAGAGCTATGATTGCTAGTTGGTTCCTGAAGTCATACGCAATAATAGTTTTAGACTTATCCAAGTGGGAGACTGTTGGATTAATGTCTAAGTCCATAACTATAATTGGTAAGACTTGACCCGACCCGGCATGGTCCATTTGGGTTGCATACCATCATGCACTTGGATAGACTATAATGAGAGAAATAAGACACTTATGGTTATTAATATATTATAAGTTCTAGTATATTAATAATAAGAATAATGAGATTATTTAATTAGTAATGATCAAGAATTAATCTAGGATTAATTAAGTGATCAAAAGAAGACTAATTAAATATATGGGTTGATTGTGTAAATCATCCATACTTGTATAGTGGGCTAATGCTCCATGGATTATCTAGTTGGGCCAAAACCCATATGATGCTCCATGGATGCTCCATGGTATATTTGAACCCATGGATCCAAGGAAATGGAAAGTCATGACAATTAGAGTTTACCCTAATTGTATAACTATATAAGCATCTTATTCTTGAGGAAAATCGGCCACTAGTGAGAGTAAGAAAGGGCTAGCCGATTTTCATGAAGTGTAGAATTCTCTCTAAGTTATTCTAAGTGTTTTGATGATTGTGAACCATTTGAGGTGTCACACTTGGGGCACTAGGCACTCAAGCTTCATGAAGACAAGCACCATCAAAGAGGTATGTATTCTATCTTGTTATATTGATAGTTTTGTATGCTAGTTTAGGATAATACCTTGGATATTCATATTTGCATGTATAATAGAGAAAACATAGATCCAAGGTATTTAGGGTTGCATGTACACTTAGGAGTGTTAGAATGCTCATAACCCTACAGCTCTTACATTCTCTCTACGTTCTCTTTACCTTTTTAGTCAAATAAACAATAACATACATGCATTGATACAAGATCTGACACAAACACACTAAACAGTTTTCAGAAAATATCGGATTTTCTGGTGGTTTTCAAAGTTATACAAATCATTTTCACAAACATGCTTATGAACTCACCAACATTTTTATGTTGACCGTTTTCAAAATAACTTGTATTCTCAGGAAACCGTTGAAGCAGGATGAACGAAACAAACTAATGGATATTGTGTTATATTTTGTGTCTTCATACTCTTACTATTTTAGCATGTAATATTCAAATACAATACTCGATGTAAACAATGAATGTTGTTATATTACATGTGTGATGATGATGATGTTATGTTTCAGTTATATTCACTGTAATGATATTTCAAGATGAAGTCACACACAAGCCCCCGGACGTTTCCGCCATCTGGTTCGGGGGTGTGACATATACTCGATCAGGTTCACTGCCTATAAAGTATGGTTTAGATGCGATAGATTAGGAATTATAAATAAAAAATTGGTACAATAAAAATACATATCGATAATCAAATATTAGTTAGTACAAATTTCATATTTAGTTAAACTGTGAAACTGGGTATATAACAATGACTCCAGATCTATAAGAGATAACTTTGTTTATTATAACATAATTAAATGTGTACAGAAATCAATTCAGTTGATTCTTGCTAAATTGTACAGTTCATGTGCAGAAATCAAAATAGGGACAGAAACGAAAGAAAGATAATATGGAAGAAAACTGTAGGTTGTTGATTATTACTTGTTCACAAGGTATATGTGATATAATCACACTCAAATCACAACAGGAAGAAGAACAAAGCAACACGGGAAAAAATGTGATACAAAGGAATAGTGAAAGAGTAGGGAAAAAACTCTTCTCGGAAAATTTTCTCTTTCTCCAAGCTTTATTAAGCAAAAAGTTATCACAAACTTAAAAAAAATACATCAAATATGTTATCCTATTTATAATAAACATAAAAGACTCCTAAACTATAACGCTTGATATCCGAGATGAGGTTGATGCCAAGTTGTTTAAATTTCTGTTTAGGATATGGCATGTTGAAGCATCAACACGACGTGTCAAGAGGCTTTTAGCCGCAGATTTGAATGAACCAACACGACATGTTGAGGTGACTCAACTCTATGTGTTGGCAGCTGGAAAGGAAACCTCATTTTTAGGGTGATATACCATATTTAAAGGCTTTCAGTTCCTTTGGCTAACCTCCTTATGAGCCTCCATTGTTGTCAAAATCCTAAATCAAGTGGTAGCCTCCGTTGTCAAGCATTTGAGCCTTGGAAAAAAGTTTTCTATTCATTTGTGCCTTGTGAAGGAGCTAGAAGATCTTGAAGTTCCTAAGCTTGCAGAAGGAAGTCATGGATCCATAACTACTAACCATTTTGCAAGGAGTTTGAGGTATCAAGTTCTTATCTTGATTGTTAAATGCTTAGATATCTCTTTTTGGATAAACTATTATGTTGTAGCCATGGGTTGGATGGATGTTGGGATTAGGATCTCACAAAGCCTTATTCTTTCAGATCTGGAGATTTCATGGACTCTTTGGCATAAAGGTGCCAACCTTATGGATTTAAGGGCTTCATGTATTCATTAAGTCCCTTATTAATCCCTTCTTGATCATTTAAGATTATCATAGGCATGCATGAATGTAAAGTTGGCAACTTTACATGGTTTTCTAGCTCTAGGTCTCAGATCTGCATTTTGAGGTTTTGTCTTTGAAGATTAAGTGCTTAATGGTTAAGCCCTATGTAACATCCCGAAATATCAAGAGTAGAGTTGAAGGGCTAAAAGAGTAAATTGGGAAAGAGTGACTCGGCGAGTCCATGTGCGGACTCGGCGAGTAGAGTCGCGACTTGGTCGCGTGTTAAGTGGCCGACTCGGCGAGTCAGGGTAATGGACTCGGCGAGTAGGCGCTGAGTGGAGAAAACCCTAATTCTCGGGGTTGAGCCTTATATAAAGATCATTATGTTTCCCTCCCAGCCTCTTTATCACCCCTTGAGCCCCAGAAACCCCTAAATCACGAAGAAGCACCATTGTTGGATGGAGTGGAGCTTGGAGAATGTATTTGTGAAGGAATTTTGGGAGATTGAAGGCTTGGAGCAAGGGGCTTTGTTTGAATTCGAGTCTCATTTCAATTAGGGCATTCCTTTGAGGTAATATCTCGTTTTTTTGAGCTGCTATTTCTTAGATGCATCATTTTAGGGATGTTGGAGATCATATCTTTGGATGTATTGGAGTTTAGAGGTTAGATCTGAGGTTGCTACCTCAGATCTGGAAGGGAGAAGGTCTAGAGTGCATGAAAGTCCCTGTTTGTGAGTGGTTGATGGAGTCATCTTGTCCCAAATCCTAGCCCAATGTGCAAACGGCTTAGATCTCTTTGGATTCACGTAAAGTTTGCCACTTTACGTGATGGATGGGTTGTAGGAGGCTAGATCTATGTTTTGGATCAATTGCATGGCCTGGAGTGCTTCTGAATGGATTCAGAACGGTGGTACTCGGCGAGTTACATGGGTAGACTCGACGAGTTGCTTGCAGATGGCTTGGAACTCGACGAGTTGGAAGAACAACTCGGCGAGTAGGTTGAAGATAGCCTTGGACTCGACGAGTCCATTTGGACTCGGCGAGTCTTGTCGAAGAGTCCCAAATATTCTCTGGTAGAGTCGAGAATCGGTGAGTTGAGGGATGACTCGGTGAGTCGAGTGCGAGTGGACTCAGAGTTGTTGGACTCGGCGAGTCTTGGGGTGACTCGGCGAGTTAGGTCGCAGATTGAATGAAGTTCTGATTATGGGAACTCGACGAGTCACAGAGTTGACTCGACGAGTAGGGTCAGTCAGGGGTTGACTTAGACTGAGGACTTTGATTTCGACCAAGGGTTGGTCGTTGACTTTTAGGGTTTGGTCAGCGATGTGGCCTTTGGGCCAAGAGAGAGGTAAACTAGTCTTTTACCCATGAGAGGGTGTTATGAGAGGATTTATTCTAGTCTCGAGAGTTATATTCATGAGAATATTTGCTTAACGTGTTAGGCGGTGGCGAGTTTGAGATTCCAGTGTGGGGATATCTGCTTTCTGCTTGCCAGGTGAGTCTTCTCACTATACTTTACCTTGAGTAGGTAACCAGAGTTATGTGTTCAGAGTATTTGTATGCTATATGTACGTGATGTGTTGTACTGCATTATTTCTATGTGATTTATACTGTGCATGTTTATAGAGTTGGAACCGGAAGGTTCCCAGAGTTAGATCCTGAGGGTTCACAGAGTTTGGGTGCACGGACCCATAGAGTTATAGCCTCGAGTGGCTAATATGTGTTATGTGTGGTATTTTGGGGAACTCACTAAGCTTCGTGCTTACAGTGTTTTGTGTGATGTTTTTTTCAGGTTTCTTTCAGTATCACGGGACGGCACCGGCTTGATTGTACACACCAGAGAAAGAGTCATATTTTGGAGGATCCTGGTTTTCTATGCAAGTGAAAATGGAGTCATGTTTTGTAAATTGAATATGAATGAGATTTTAAACAAGTTTTTCTAAGAATAAAATGATTATTTTAAATGAAAAATTTTTCTTGAAATTTACGGTGTTACAAGTTGGTATCAGAGCCTTGGTTTGAGGGATTCGGATGCGCCTTCGGGTAAATCTGGACTCAAACTGAGGAAGTAAGAAAAGTTTTAAGGAAATAATTTTCTAAAAATGAATAAGGGTTCAAAGAGGAAGTAAGAAAGAGCAGTGTGTACAATCAGCCTGAGCCCGAACGGTGATTTCCCAAAATACCCTTATTTTTTTGTGTTAGGAGATATTTATGATGCACCTTATGAGATAATATTGCATGCTAGAGACAGTCTAGGTATTTCATATGTTAGGACTAGAGTGGCCTGATTTGTGATGCCTTAGTCTAGGACTCGTTGTTATATGTGTTATGCTTTTGAGTATGTGATGAGTGAGAGTATCCAGTTAGAACCCATGAGGGGTAGAGTTACAGAGTTTGGTGGTACTTTCAAGGATGAGCCGAGAAGGTGGAGTTATCACAGAGAGGGAGTCCTATGTATTCTTCGATGCTCGAATGCTGCTTGCTTTGTGCTTTGTGGAACTCTCGATGATGGGAGTCAGCTACCAAGTGAATATGACGATATTCAGGAGGTAGATGGCTGGCATCATTAGGAGCTCTTCAGCAGCTGATAGCAAAGAAGTGGGAGGACAACGAAAGAGCTTAGGGAGTAACCCGATCCAGGTGAGTGCGCTTGTAGAATAGAGAATTTCGCTGGGGAGCGAGCACGCGCGATGGGATTGGTGAAAGAGCAGGTCGAGCAGCTATTTAAAAGCTCTGGGATGGTCCGTGTGGAAAGTATGGGTAGATGTGGCAGGTAGTATGGGCCCGTACTACTGAAAGCAGAGGACCCATACTTGATACAGGGAGCATTCTGAAGGTTCTAAGGAGCCGATTGAGGAGTGATGTTATGGTTCGGGTACCATACATCAGAGCAGATTGAGGAAGTGATGTTATGGTTCAGGTACCATACATCAGAGCCGATTGAGGAGTGATGTTATGGTTCGGGTACCATACATCAGAGCCGATTGAGGAGTGATGTTATGGTTTGGGTACCATACATCAGAGCAGATTGAGGAGTGATGTTATGGTTCGGGTACCATACATCAGAGCATATTGAGGAAGTGATGTTATGGTTCGAGTACCATACATTAGAGCCGATCGAGGAGTGATGTTATGGTTCGGGTACCATACATCAGAGCAGATTGAGGAAGTGATGTTATGGTTCGGGTACCATACATCAGAGCAGATTGAGGAGTGATGTTATGGTCCGGGTTCCATACATCGGAGCGGATGGAGGGGTGATGTTATGGTCCGAGTACCATACATCGGAACTAATTGAGGAGTGATGTTATGGTCCGGGTACCATACATCGGAGCGGATTGGGGAGTGATGTTTATGGTTAGGGTACCATACACCGGGGCATATTGAGAAGAGATGTCATGAAATGAGTACCATGGGTCGTAGTGAAGTATGTTTGTGGTTCTCCGGTTATTCGGTCATGAGTAAGTTCGTTGAGGCGTCCCGTGAGAGGGAGATCGAGAGTCCCTCAGAGTATTTTAGTAAGGAGTCAGTGAGAAGGGAGAATTTCGATCTGTGTTGGGCAATCAGTCGATAAAGGAGATGTCACCTCCTATGATCTGGGAAGTACTGATTATGCTCGTGTGAAATATGAGAAGCATGATGTTTTGGTTTTGGGTTTAGGGGTAAACCCTGCAGGTCGTCATTGATGATGATTTCCCACCATAGTATCAGGTAGCAGGTGTGCCGCGAGGCAGTGATTTATCATGAGCAGATAGTCAGTTGGGACTAAGATGTGTGAGGACCACACTACACCTATTTGAGCATAGTAGGAGGTATTGTAGTGGTATCAGTAGGGAGTTCAGTCGAGTTCAGCGGTGCAGAGAGTTTTCTATCCATGGGGTGTTGAATCTGGGAGTGAGTACCTGTTCTTGGGATGAACACGGTGTTGGAGTGTTGGTTGATGAGTTGAGGTGAGGGGTACGATGATTTTATGGTTCAGTCTATGAGCCAGGAATGTTATCGAGCAGTTGAGCTGTTTGGTACTAAATTGGTACGAGATTTGGAACGACTAGAGGCAGACGTGACGAGAAGTTCTTGAGGAGTTCACCAGAGGTTCATAGTATATGAGGTCGATTCATTTCCTTAAGGGGGGGATTATCGGGCGTTGTGTAGCACCTTCCGGGGGCCGGTGCGATTTTGCTGGAGAATATAGTTATGGGTTAGTTGCGTGCTATTTGGTGATGGTTCGAACCCTAAGTGGAGGAGAACCGGGTGCCGTATGTAAGAAAGCAGAGATTTGTCAAGAGCAGTTATAAGTGGAGTATAGAGATATGCGGTAAGAAATCATGAGACCAGAGATGTCGGTGATCGAGGAAAGGGGTCAGAGTGAGTTAATGCGGGAAGTACTTGTTTGAGAAGGATGAATGTCTCCACGACAGGTGTTTTTTTAGTCAGGAATCTGGTATTGGTCAGTGTTGGGGCAAGTAGATAAAGAATGATTGGGCAGCCAACTCCCGGGTCAGTATGCGTATCCTTGTTTGGATTTTGAGCGGCGGGAAAAAGGGTTTCGGAGAATTATCAGCGTATTTCGTAGTGTTAGCGTTTCTTCGTATTGCAATTGAGAAATTGAATACACCGAAGTTGCAACTTGAGAAAAATGAAGATCTAGTTATGGGGTTCAGAGGGAATGTATTATTGCATCTATATGGTGCTTGGGGCAGGAGATCTGTGGTTGTGGCGGGATCTTGTGACGTTCGGTGGGGGTGTTCCGAGGTATCCGGGTATTGATATCTTTATTTTGAAGTTATTTGTGAATCTTGAGTTGAGACGACTTGTGGTATATCAGGTATCTATGGATCTAGTGAGAGCCTTCGAGTATGGGCATCCAGGGAGATTACTTGGGAGAGTGGATCTTCGTAAGGGTGGACATCTGTTATGACGATTGCCTCCAGAGTCTCTGATGAATATTCGAGACGAGTATGGGTAGCCGCCTATGATAGTCTGTGGAGCACGAACTAGTGGAGTCAGAGGGTGTTGTGATACTGCGGGGAGCCGTAGTACTCACTAGTCAGAGAGTTGTGATACTGCGGGGATCCGTAGTACTCACTAGTCAGAGGGTGTTGTGATACTGCGGGGAGCCGTAGTACTCACTAGTCAGAGGGTGCTGTGATACCGCGGGGAGCCGTAGTGCTCACTAGATGGCAAGAGAGTGTGATGATGGAGTGTTCTCCGATCAGTGTATGATGTGGTGAGATGCGCAAGGGATATGCGCAGCTAAAACCAGAGATCATAGTGGAGACGATCCTCGGTTGGATTGTACTTTCTTGCATAAGGAAAAGAGAATTTCGTGACTTGCATGTCACGAGGCCGGGATAGTGGTCACGGGGAGGAAGTTAATGGGATATTTGGATCATGATTTGGGTGACCTTTGGAGGCTCAGTTGTGGAGTCAAAAGCTGACCTGGTGACCAGTCTCGAAGAGGGATATGAGATGAGCTAGAGCCTATCATGATGATGTGTGAGGACACCTCATAGGGAATGAACGATTCAGACGCTCAAAGACATGCTTCGGGCATGTGTATTAGATTTTGGAGGGTGTTGCGGCACATATTTATCCTTGGTTGAGTTATCCTATTTCAACAGCCATCATTAGTGCATCGGTATGCCACCCTTTGTGTTGTTGTATGGGAGGAAGTGTCGGACCCTCATTTGCTGAGGAGAGTGTCGATTCGCGGAAGTGGAAGTTGTAGTGAGAATGGATGATTTGGAGTATGATGGTCGAACATTGTGTCTGTGGCTGTCGTATGGAATGACATTATGATGGGGTGTCTGCTGAGGATGCGGAAGGGATTCCGCGGGTGTAGAGCCAAGAGTTTCAGGATGGATGTAGGGATGGAGTCTGGGACTCCCAGCTTGATTCTGATCAAGGGTCGTGTGCGTAGTGGTGGTGTCTCCTGGGGATGTTAGATGTCATCAGTGCGACGGGTTCTCCTAACCCAAGAATGCAAAGGTTGGTGCGGCTTGGGTGCTTGAGTGCAAGAAGAGGACTCATGAGAGTTGCTCTGGGATTGAAGAGTGGGCCTTTCTGTCATCACGGATTGGATAGGATAGGATTTGGACTGGGGATCCGATGGTTCATGGCTTCTAACCCTTATGGGTCAAGTGATTGTTGAGATTTGGGTCAGTGATGCTTCATGGGTAATTCTCGGATCGTTGAGTGTGGTTATCAGAGGGTACATCCAGTGCCCGGTTCGAGACAGTGGTCAGGACACCGTAAGGAACGGGAAAGTGTGTTCGAGTTTCGATGGGTATGTCTTGTGAGATCTGGTCCGATTAAGGCCAGGTGGCACGTTGTGGGAGTATTTCTGGAGTTGAGTTGCTGTAGGCTTCGAGGGCGAAGCCTAATTTAAGTGGGGGAGAATTGTAACATCCCGAAATATCAAGAGTAGAGTTGAAGGGCTAAAAGAGTAAATTGGTAAAGAGTGACTCGGCGAGTCCATGTGCGGACTCGGCGAGTAGAGTCACGACTTGGTCGCGTGTTAAGTGGCCGACTCGGCGAGTCAGGGTAATGGACTCGGCGAGTAGGCGCTGAGTGGAGAAAACCCTAATTCTCGGGGTTGAGCCTTATATAAAGATCATTATGTTTCCCTCCCAGCCTCTTTATCACCCCTTGAGCCCCAGAAACCCCTAAATCACGAAGAAGCACCATTGTTGGATGGAGTGGAGCTTGGAGAATGTATTTGTGAAGGAATTTTGGGAGATTGAAGGCTTGGAGCAAGGGGCTTTGTTTGAATTCGAGTCTCATTTCAATTAGGGCATTCCTTTGAGGTAATATCTCGTTTTTTTGAGCTGCTATTTCTTAGATGCATCATTTTAGGGATGTTGGAGATCATATCTTTGGATGTATTGGAGTTTAGAGGTTAGATCTGAGGTTGCTACCTCAGATCTGGAAGGGAGAAGGTCTAGAGTGCATGAAAGTCCCTGTTTGTGAGTGGTTGATGGAGTCATCTTGTCCCAAATCCTAGCCCAATGTGCAAACGGCTTAGATCTCTTTGGATTCACGTAAAGTTTGCCACTTTACGTGATGGATGGGTTGTAGGAGGCTAGATCTATGTTTTGGATCAATTGCATGGCCTGGAGTGCTTCTGAATGGATTCAGAACGGTGGTACTCGGCGAGTTACATGGGTAGACTCGACGAGTTGCTTGCAGATGGCTTGGAACTCGACGAGTTGGAAGAACAACTCGGCGAGTAGGTTGAAGATAGCCTTGGACTCGACGAGTCCATTTGGACTTGGTGAGTCTTGTCGAAGAGTCCCAAATATTCTCTGGTAGAGTCGAGAATCGGTGAGTTGAGGGATGACTCGGTGAGTCGAGTGCGAGTGGACTCAGAGTTGTTGGACTCGGCGAGTCTTGGGGTGACTCGGCGAGTTAGGTCACAGATTGAATGAAGTTCTGATTATGGGAACTCGACGAGTCACAGAGTTGACTCGACGAGTAGGGTCAGTCAGGGGTTGACTTAGACTGAGGACTTTGATTTCGACCAAGGGTTGGTCGTTGACTTTTAGGGTTTGGTCAGCGATGTGGCCTTTGGGCCAAGAGAGAGGTAAACTAGTCTTTTACCCATGAGAGGGTGTTATGAGAGGATTTATTCTAGTCTCGAGAGTTATATTCATGAGAATATTTGCTTTACGTGTTAGGCGGTGGCGAGTTTGAGATTCCAGTGTGGGGATATCTGCTTTCTGCTTGCCAGGTGAGTCTTCTCACTATACTTTACCTTGAGTAGGTAACCAGAGTTATGTGTTCAGAGTATTTGTATGCTATATGTACGTGATGTGTTGTACTGCATTATTTCTATGTGATTTATGCTGTGCATGTTTATAGAGTTGGAACCGGAAGGTTCCCAGAGTTAGAGCCTGAGGGTTCACAGAGTTTGGGTGCACGGACCCATAGAGTTATAGCCCCGAGTGACTAATATGTGTTATGTGTGGTATTTTGGGGAACTCACTAAGCTTCGTGCTTACAGAGTTTTGTGTGATGTTTTTTTCAGGTTTCTTTCAGTATCACGGGACGGCACCGGCTTGATTGTACACACCAGAGAAAGAGTCATATTTTGGAGGATCCTGGTTTTCTATGCAAGTGAAAATGGAGTCATGTTTTGTAAATCGAATATGAATGAGATTTTAAACAAGTGTTTCTAAGAATAAAATGATTATTTTAAATGAAAAATTTGTCTTGAAATTTACGGTGTTACACCCTAACTCTTTTTAAGTCTAGGGTTTGGGTTTGGACGCATTTCGATGGTTCCTAGTGGTAAAGTTAGAAACTTTACCCTTTTAGATCTCAATATGGTCGAGATCTGAGCTTTAGAGCTATTGGATTCGATGAAGGCAGCTTAATGTATTAAGTTGTTGGGTCTTGGGTGAACTCGGCAAGTTTGTTGGTCAAGTCGACGTGTTGGATCGGTATTCTCGTTGCAAAAGTTGATGGAGAAACACAACGTGTTGATGGGACAACACGGCGTGTTGGATCAACATAGATTGTTGATCTTGACTTTTGACTTTTTTCTTTGACCAAGTTTGTCCTAAGAGGGTACTTGAGGTAATCTGAATTGTAACTAAGGAAATTATGGGCTTAGGATAAGGTCCATATGGGATTGGGCCCAATTTGAATAATTAGTCCCTTAGAGGGCCTTTATGGATCTCTTGGATTTGGGCCTTAGTTTTGGTTCATGATGGGTCAGGGGTAAATGTCACACCCCGCAACCTAGAACGGAGGAAACGTTCTGGTGCGGAGGACGTCATGTACAGTATCACAGCACAGTATAATGGTAAACAAGTAAATAAGATCATCCATTGCATTAAATACATAATTTTAATACAAGTGTGTTCTGTACTATATAAGACACCAAAACATAAATCAAAATATAAGATGAGTCTTGAATGCGCTCCATCTTCTCAAAAGCTGACATCGGTACCTGTCTACAGATGACCTAAGAATACAAGTTAATTTGAAAGAGTTTATCAGCATTAAAGCTGGTGAGTTCATAAATATTTAGTGTCTATGTTTGTACCAAAATGTTAAAATCGATGTTTGAAGTACGAGTTTTTAAATGTTTGTAGTAAAAGTATGTGAATGTTTGTAAAAGTTTGTAACTCCTAGAAAATGCTATATTTTCTACTAAAAGTAGCCTTCTACCAAGGCACAACTGTTCTGAATGTTTGTTTCTTGTAAAAGTGTGTAATTTTACCAAGTGTAACTATCATTATCAAAATATAGTTTGTACATTAATGTTTAAGTGAAGTAATCACCAAATAAATGTAAAATGCAAATTAATGTACTAATGTAGTGTTGTATTATAGGAATTACTGTTGTATTAACTACCTTAAACCATATTTATATCAAGGTATTATATGATTAATTGTACCATACTATCGACTGGAAAACACGACAATGTAAATCATCAAAAGGTATGACATTTGGCATGTGACAACTGTCAAAATTCGAGTCGGTTCTAGATTTGAATAAACTTAGTTGCACGTGTAGGTACGAAACATACTAGACTTAGTAACTAGAAGCTAAGTTATAACCTACTGGAAACTTGGAAACAAGTAGAATCGAATGATAGTGTACTCAGATTTCACATGGTTATGTGAATTTTACAGCTACTTAACTGTAGAGACTACCCATATTCGGGTCACTCTTTGACTCGAACACCTTTTCATGAATCATGTGCACACATCATGCACTTGACCTAGAAGTAGAAATTAGGTCAAAGTCTCATAGAAACTTAAGTTAAAGTTGAAGACTAGGACTAGTATACTTGATTCCTCAATTTCGCTTGAATTTCGGAATCACTACATAAAATGTCAATAAACCGGTAAAAATAAATTACAAACATTATTTCTAATTTGAATAAGAATTATGAAACTCAAAAATAATTTAAAAAGTCTCAAAATTTAATTAATTTTGATATCCAAATATTTATTAAATCTCAAGACCCTAAAGGCCATAAAAACTCACATTTATAAACTTTAACCTTAAAAATTCCATAAAAATAATTATGAAACTTATAATATGATCTTATAATAATTAAAATTATGAAAATGCATTTAAGGAAAATAAAATTTAATTCATTAACAAATACCCTAAATTTATAAGTCAAAAATCAAGGTTTCATGAGAAAAAACTTGGTTAGGGTGTATATTTTATAAAAAGTTATATATTTTTATAAAAGAATTGAATTTTTTTATATAATTAAAAGAGAGGTAGGGATTTTTACACTCAAAACCGTCCACCCTCTTCCCAAGATACTTCCCCTCTTCCCAAAACACATAATCACTCCTCTCTCACACTCCATCTCCTTCACTTCTCTCTCTCTCTCTCTCTCTACACTCTCTCTCACACTCCACCATTTACCACACTCAAACTCTCTCTTTCCCTCTATAAAACCATGAAATTCTCCAGCCAAGAGCATCTTTTAACCTTCAAATCTTCATCTTCTAGGTTTGTTCTTCAAGGTAAACCCGAAAATCCTTCAATCTCCTTCACTTTTCTTTAAAGTTTTAAAGGTTAGCACTTTCTTTTTCTTCTACTCCATTCTATTGTAAAATCATGAACACTTGCACATACTCACAATTTTGATGAAGATGGTGGTATAATTTTATCCAAAAACAACATGCATGTTGTAGATGGTAAAGTCCCATGACCTAAACCTAAGTCAAAATCAAGGAAATGCACTTTTCTACATGTTTTGGTGGAAAAACACCACATGCATCCAAAGTTTTCTTTCAAAAATGAATTTTGAACATTTCAAACTCATGAATGGTCTTCAAACAAACGTCCATGTGATGATCTTCAAGCTTAGATGCTAGATCATCAAAGTACGTTGTTAAAAGCTTTCAAATATGTTCATGAAGGATTTATTTCCAAATAAATATCTAAAACTCCTTTTCTCACCAAATCCGATTTTTTCCAAATTCCCATCAACAAAATGAGATGTTCTACAAATTTTCAGAAAATAATTCAATTTTCTCGAATTATTATAATTATTGAAATAAAATAAGTCAATAAATCATATAAAATACTTTCTGGGGTCTATAAATCCTAGGTAAATTCATGGATGACCCCTATGCCGAATAATAACTTCTCTTTAAGTTTTATAGATTTTTGTTACTGTTTAATGTGGTTTTGAATTTTCTTTTTGTTTAGCCCCAGTAAATAATAAAACTGCTTTAGATAATTTGAAAATGGTATATAATAATTTTCATAGCTTATACTCTCTGTGGAAGACTTAGAAAAATATTTTCAGAATTTTTCATAATGCATTCCTATTTTTCTCCGATTTTTGTATTTATAATGGACTAAAAACAGGAAAAATAGTTTTGCTCATCCAAAATTTATGAAAATTTACCAGCAAACCTTGTAGTGCATTAAGATGCTACATGAATATTTTGATGATTTTTATCTTCTGTATACTATTTTTCTTCTATTTTCATAGATTAAATACACTTAAATCCACAAAATATGATTTCAGTAGATAAAAATCACCTTTGAGATTTTTCCTAGATTATTTATACTATAAATGAACTTTACAAAAATTTTGGTAACTTACTTTAACTGTTTAATAATTGTTCTCCAATTAATGATTATTTAAAAGGATAAAACAAAGAAAAATAGAAAGACTAACTGAAAAATATCTTTTATATTTTTCGCAGCTTCTACATGTATAATAACAGCGTTACAAAAATTTTGGGAAATTTTGGAAACTGATTTCTATTTATTTCAATTTTTATTAGAATAAATGCATAAAAATCATAAAATTCAGATAAACAGTTTAGAAATACATTTTTATATTTTTCCGAGGTTACGAATGTCTAATAATAGTATCATAAAAAGTTTGGGTAGTTTTGAAAACTTTTTTCTATTTATTTCAATTTTTATTAGAATAAATGCACAAAAATTATAAAATTTGGATAAATAGTTTAGAAATCCATTTTTATATTTTTCCCAAGTTAAGAATGTCTAATAACAGTATTATAAAAAGTTTGGGTAATTTTGGAAACTGTTTTCTATTTATCCTCGCTTTTATTAGAATAAATGCATAAAAATCATAAAATTGGGTTAAACTGTTTAGAAACCCATTTGTATATTTGTTTCCTACTTAACTATGTGTAATGACATTATTATAAAAAGTTTGGGGTATTTTCTTAACTGATTTCTATTTTTCATGAATTTGTATCTATTTAGAGAATTAAATAAATGAAAAATGGTTATACATATCCATAATACATGAAAATTTATCTAGAAGTCTTTTAATACATTTAGAACCAAAATATGAATTTTGGTAATTTTTATTAACTGTTTAGTATTTTTTTATGTTTTTATGGTTATTCAAAAACTAAAATCATGAAAAATAGTCTGACAAATCAAATGTAAGTCTCTAATTTGCTTGTGTATCAATCAAATCCGTTTGATGGTGCGGAATCCCAATCAAACGGATGATGTCAGATCAAATAGAAGAGAAGGAGAAGAAGAATAATATGAATCTCTGTATGAATTGATTAGAATTAAAGTTCCAGATATAAAAGATTCACACAATTACACACATACGTTCCTTATTCTCTCTGGCCGTAAACTCTATTCTATTCACCAACCTGTACTCCTCACCCTAACACACACACACACACACACACACACACATATATATATATATATATATATATATATATATATATATATATATATATATATATATATACATACATACATGGAGAATATGGGCCGTATAACATGGGCCGTAAATGGGTTTACGGTCATAAGGTGTTTACGGCCGTAACCTCAACCGTAAACATCAAAAATATTACAGAAAAAAACAATTGCCCAGAAAAGCAAAGTATAAACCATATTTTGATCCAACAATCTCCCCCTTGGTTTATAACTTTCTTTTCTAAACGACCCAACAAGCTCCCCCGAAAAAGTAGCTGGCTTTTCTTAATCTTCAATGAGAGCTTGGCTTCAACATTTATCACAATCAAATGGATGATGTCAGATCAAATAGAAGAGAAGAAGAAGAAGAATATGATGAATCTATGTATGAATTGTTTAGAATGAAAATTCGGATACAAAAGATTCACACACACAAAATGCTCTCTAGTTTCTCTCTTCTCATGTTCATCAATCTCTACTCATCAACCCTAACACCTATATATATACTAGGGAATATGGGCTAACTGAACATGGGCCGTAAATGGGTTTACGACCGTAAACCTGTTTACGGCCGTAAACACCTCCCTGGCCATAAACCTGACCGTAAACTCATAAAATATTAGAGAAAATATAATTGCCCAGAAAAGCAAGTATAAACCATATTTTGACCCAACAATCTCCTCCTTGGTTTATAGCTTTCTTTTCTTAAATAACCCAACAAGCACCCCCTAAAAAGTTGCTGACTCTTCTTGTCAATCTCCAATGAGAGCTTGGCTTCAACATTTATCTTTAATGAATGACTTCATCTTGAGCACTTGGGCAATTCTTCAAGATTTGGAATTGAACGCACATTGGGTGAGGATGCTTGATGTACTGATTCTTGAAAGATAACGCTTTCAGCTTGAGAATCTTCAGAGAGAAATAATTTTCTGGATCACTTCAGCAGGTACAACGATAGCAGCAGACTGATTGAGGAGGCTTCAATGCAATCCGTCACATACTCTTCAATTTCTGCTTCACCTTGTTTCTGGGGTTGAAAAATTGAATTTGAAAGAATAATCTTCATTTCTTGCTCCTTCGAATGAGAATTCTTCAATGCTCACGGATGAAGCCTTGGCTCAGAAATATTCAACACAAACTCCATGAGTCTTGTCTATACCTGAAATCACTTTTCAAGACAAAACAAAACTAAAAGAAAACTTAAAACTGAAACAAAATAGAAATAACACTATTGTTGGACAGCCTTATTCCACTTGTCGGTACCCTTATCTTCACATATTCGTCTGATCGATTGCCAATATTGTGGCCCACTTAAACACGGAACATTTGTGACAATTTTGGAAAATTTACCAAAGACATGATACATGCATATATCTAATTATAACTTAATTATCATGATTGGCCCTAATTCTTAAATAAATTTTCTTAAGACCATTTAACTGACTACAACCAAGGATATTGTTCTCCACCTAAATCAAGCAGCAAGATCTACAGACAATCTGTATATGTTCAATTTTAAGTGTACTAGAACGTGCTTCCCACTTCCTGGTATGCCCCATCCATCAAGAACTTCCAGAGTACTCCTTACACCGGGTGAGCAGACAATCATTCAGAGAGAGGATAGATTCAAAACTTTATTGCTTATTGTTTCAGAGGGGTTGAGAAGTAGAAGGTTGCATATGTTGTGTACCAGGTTGGATTTGAGGTCACGCAAAGGAGACAACATATGGCTAATAGATAAGAGGAATTTCATAGATATAATATGCAGAGAAATAGAGTTGCATATGTTACAGTCCAGGTCGGATCTCCCGATCACACAGAGGAGGCAACATATGACTAACAGATAGAAAGAAAGAAAAAAAATTTCTTCAGACCTAATTTATCGGAATTTACCAGTCGCCCCATCTAACCGGAATTAAGGACAAAATCCGCACATCGAGGAAAAGTGAATCCACAGTTCTAGATACGGATTCATTTAATGTGATCGGTAGATTCTCATGCATATCTCCCTGCTCAACCTATCCGAGCATCGTATTGTCAGGCTAAACGGATCTAACTAGTTCAATATTTGTCAAGTCCTTGAATTCCTTAAGTTCAAATCTTCCTAGTCAAGTCGATTTAGAATCTTTCGTACCTAACGACGCATCGAACACAAAGCCTAGACAATTCAGATTCAGTCCCTTACATAGATTCAGATTGCTTGTTATCACATGATTATATCACTTCCTAAAACATCTCCTGCAAGAACATTCCATTAACACCATATTTTTCATTTTCTAAATTTTTGATGTTTTTGGATTTTTTAATTTTTTTAATGTTTGTGGATTTTTGAATATTTCTCCCCCTAAATTTGTGCATATGAGAGAAACGAAAGTAAATGTGCAAATATAAACTATCCTAAAACAAAAATTAGTCTTTAAAGCGAATCAACTTAAGATAAACTCAGGAGTATAGAGAAGAAAACTCAAACCGTAAGTCACCGATTGAATTTGCATCCAGAAGGTCTAAGAATAGCACGCATAATCTCTGAACAGATCTGAAAATTCTTCATGTCATTAAGAACAAACCCCATGTGATCCCTACCTTCCTTCCTTTCTCGTAAAAGGACACATACCAGGAGCAGCCACTACCAACAAACCGAAGTCTGATGATATGCCTCCATAGCTGCTCCGACACAGAGCGAGATTAGTTGGTCTTTAGAACCCAGTCCATTTTGAAACTAGGTCGACCTTTGTCATCGACACACAATACTTTCTCCCATGACATGTCCTGTTTATCAAAAAAAGAAGATGTAGAAATATTAGAATCATTAGGAGATTTAGGAGATTGAGCCTTTGGTAACCATTGGTAGTTGGGTTTAACCCATTTCTTTTTGTATCTGATGGTTGCCTTGGCACTTGATTTGGAACTTAAAGTCGATCTTCGAGATGACTTTGACTTAGCCGATCTTTGTTTCACTGGAGCATCTCTTGGATTTGGCTTCTTAGCAGGCATTCCATTCTTGCCATTGGTATTCAGATTCTTTGCCTTGTGGGTTTGACTCTTGGCCTTCTGCGCGTTCCAATCACCATTGTTTGAACGTGATCTGGAAGGGTTTCTTTTGAAGTATCTCCCACTTGGTGCGTTTTGCCATCCTTGTGCGCAGTAGGGAACGTATGCGCGATTAGGACAATTTCTAGCAATGTGTCCAGGTGTTCCACAGTGAAAACATGTCTTTTTCTTCACTGTGAAGTTGTTTCTTCCTGCCCCTGGTGGCGTATCCTTGCCTTTTCTCTTGTTGTTCCCACATGCACAATTGTAGGAGGCACTCTGTTGCGCTGGAATTGGAGGCCTGTATTTCTCAACGACAGGTTTGTTAGGAGTAACAGAATTCGAAGCAACAGATTCTGAATTCAAGGAGTCATTGGTTTGTTCAATAGTGTTCTCCTTGTTCTCATCTTCTGTTACTTTACCTGCACATGTAACAGAAACATTAGTATTTTCAACCTGAATACCTCCTGACACAAATCCATCTGGTTTTCCATATTTAAGATGTGCCTCCCTGTCAATTTCTTCCTGTGTCATAGGGATGTATGTGTAGTTATGATTGAAAGGTGGAGGAACACTATCATACCCTAGACCCTTGTTTTGATTATCTTTAAATTTTAATTGGGTTTCAAATAATGACTCGACTGTCTGAATTGACGCAATATAATTTTTGAAACTAACGTCTGTTTTTCCACACTTAATTTTCAAAGTGTCAAGTTCCTGAGTTACAGCAGCAAGTTGTCTCTTAATATAGTCATAATTTTCACACTTGTTGCTATACTCTCCCTGAAACTTCCTAAAGTCCTTGGTTTTTGCTTCTAATTCAGCCTTCAGGGGTTTCTGTCCTTTCCTGAGTTGATATCTTTCATATCTCAGGTCCTCAACTTCTCTTTTTAATAAATCAATTTGTTCCCGAAGAAATTTAATCGTAATTTCACAAGCTGGAGTAGATGTAACTTCAGTGACCGGAATGATTTCAGAACCCATTGTTTCTCTACACTTCAAAGCATTAAGTTCTTGAATTACATCAGCAAGACTAAGATGATTGAGATCTTTTGTCTTCTTGATGATAGCCACGTTCATATCCCATGATTTCGGAAGTGAATTCAGTAGCTTTTTGTTTATCTCAAACTTAGACAAGAAGATCACAACTATATTCATCTCAGTAGTAAGTGTAGTAAATCGCTGCAACTGAGTTTCGAGGGTTTCTTTAGGGATATAATCGAAAATATTGAAATTTTGTCATAACATATCCTGATGACTCTCTTTCATGTTTTCAACTCCCTCGTAGACCTTAAAATCAATTAAAAAGCACAACTAAAACCCAAAATCAAACTTAAAAGTCAAACCCTTTGATTATAAACCTCAAAAGTCAACCTTAAAAGTGAAATTTAAAAAGTTAAACTCAAAAGTCAAACTTGAAAAGACAAACTTAAAAGTCAAACCAAAAAACTAAATTTGAAAATTTAAAAGTTAAACGAAAAAGTCAAAGTTTAAAATCAAAGGTTAAACTTGGAAGTCAAAGTCAAAATTTAAGGTCAAAAGTTAAAAAAATAAAAGTAAAAAATTAAAATATAATTTTATTTATTAATTTTAATTTAATTTAATTAATTTTTTATTTATTATGATTATTATTATTATTATTATTATTATTTATTTTTATGAAAAAGGAATTTAAAATTAAAAAAAAATAATTTTGAGCTAAAAATGATAATTTTGCGAAACTTGGAACCGAAAAGGAGTCTTTTTGAATTAAGTTTCGAAGGTTTATTCCATTTAGTAATCGAGATCAGCTGGTAAGGCGTCTGGTTGAGTGTATGGGAGATCCGTGTTCGATCCTTGCAGCCCCCAAAACCGCAACCTTTTATTTATTTATTTATTTTTTAAGTATAGGCCGTGAATACGAGGACTGCTAAGCTCACCGCAAACTCCAAGGACCGGCCATAAACTCCGAAGCCGCAAGCTCGGACCGTGAACAGTTTTCGGCCATAAGCTCCGGTCGTGAACTCCGAAACCCTAGCCGACGGCCGCAAACTCCTTGCTAATTACGACAAAAAAAACAACGATTTTTTGACTTTGAAGCTCCAAAACTCGATCAAAACCCTTTTTTATGAAAAACACGAAGAACAAACCCCCTTTATTTTTATGAGATCTATCCAAAAACGCAAGAATATTTCGAACGGATGATGTCAGATCAAATAGAAGAGAAGGAAAAGAAGAATAATATGAATCTCTGTATGAATTGATTAGAATTAAAGTTTCAGATACAAAAGATTCACACAATTACACACATACGCTCCTTATTCTCTCTGGACGTAAACTCTCTTCTGTTTACCAACCTGTACCCCTCATCCTAACACCTATATATATATATATATATATATATATATATATATATATATATATATATATATATATATATATATATATATATATATATATATATATATATATATATATGGAGAATATGGGCCGTATAACATGGGCTGTAAAGGGGTTTACGGCCGTAAACCCAACCGTAAACATCAAAAATATTACAGAAAAAAAAACAATTGCCCAGAAAAGCAAAATATAAACCATATTTTGACCCATCATCAAAACTCCAAGAAAATTTATCTTGAGGTCCTTGACTTCAATTAAAACTGAATGCAAACTTTGAGAAATTTTAGAACTAAATTGATTTAGTTTTTGAATATTTAATCATTGGAACACCTCTTAAAATGTTAAATATTAGCATTTCAATAATGGGAAATTTCCACTTAATTGTTATATAACAATTGATTCATTGAAATTTAATTTTTATAGAAAAATGTTTGTAACTTATCAATATTAAATTTTGACACATTATTGGCATAATTCTATTGTAGTAGTAAGTATACTAGTGTTAGATTTCGATTTGAGACTCACTAGCGAATACCATTATTGTAGGAATAGATAGTGGTACGAGTGGAGCATAGTCAAGGCACCATTTGCATCATTTCAATGTATTGTGAGTATTCACCACTCCCCTATTTTCGGTTTTTAAATGTTTTGGGGTGGAAAAGCATATCCTAAAGTTTTTATGTTCGTTGTATTTATAATTGACTCATATAAAATTGGTTGCTATGTTTTGCATATTGTGAGTATTCACGCACTCCCCTATTTTCAGTTTTTATATTTTGGGGTGGAAAAGCATGTCATGGAAAACTATTATTTGTTTGTTGTATTTAAATTGAATTGTATCAAACATGGTTTCTATTTTATTGATATATCTCTCTATGTATGTTTATGCAACACGGAACATGAGAACTTATCGTCTTAAGGCCCTTCCCTTACACTTTTCTCTAACCATTAACTCTTTGAGACAATGATCATTGTGGATAGCGCTATTAGGAATTGACAACTCCTCACTCGTCCGATTGCTGGAGTGCATGATACCATATAATCTATGGAATGATAAGCATAGATCTTGATATGGCTTCAGTCATAGTCTTGGTTGAGAACTCATTGTTTACTCATACACATATAAACTCGTTACTTATTATAGCAATAAGCTTTGTATCTTATTATAACAACGAACTCTTATTATTGGAAACTTATATACATGTTTTAGCAATGAAATTGTTTGCTCCTTGTAGCAACGAAATTGATTGCTCATTATACCAATGAAACTTGTTTACTCGTTTGAGTAACGAACTTTATCTTCCATGAGAATATAAACGTTGCATCTCATTTAGGCAACATACTTTATCTCTCATGATAACAAAGAACTTTGTTTTTTTTTACAAACTTATTTGCTCATTTTAACAATATACTTTTATTATTGGAAAATTTTATCAAAACTTTGATTTCAATTCATGGAACCAATATTATTTGGTTTATCTGTGAGTACTCACCAACTATTTTTATAGTTGACGCTTGTTTTACATGCTTTTTCAGGAATCATCGAGTAAGTGGCAGTTAGGGTCACTTCACTTTTAGGAGCGTTCACATGTGTTGTATTTCAATTTACATTGTAATTTCTTTTAACAGTTATTCAAACCCATTTTAAAATTGTAATGATTTTTAATACTATGGTTAGTGTTTTCTATTAACTTTTGCTATAAAACACTTTATACTGCCACACCTCATGTTTCTGCTTTAGCGGGGTGTGACACGGCACCCGAAGACCTGCAGGTCCCGTTGTAGCTAGCAGCAAGGTGTAGGATAGTCAATCCAGTACAGATCTATACGCAGACTCACGCTCTTCCTCCAGGAGATTCTGGTTACAACTCGGGCCATGACATTGAAGGCATGCTCCGATACAGTGGATCACATTTATGTTAAAGTGTACTTGTATATGTAATGTATTGTTTCTCATCATAGTATCGTTGTATATGTTCTCATCATAGTATCATTGTATATGTTCTCATCATAGTATAGTTGTATATGTTCTCATCCTAGTATAGTTATATATGTTCTCATCCTAGTATAGTTGTATATGTTCCCATCCTAGTATAGTTGTATATGTTCTTATAGTAATAAGTAATGACTCATGAATGAACTGACTCTTGTATGCTTCATTGGACTAGAAGTAGTAAGTTGTATAACCCTAAACTAAACCTATTATAGTTTATTAGTAGACTTGTTGTATGACTGCACATACTGAACTGAGATAAAAGTCTTTATATCTATACATAATATATAACTAAGGATTCAACGACACTCGGAAAAACAACCGGGTACTTTAAGACCACAACCAAACAAGGACAGGAAGTTAAGTGGGTTATCTCTCCTAAGACCTTCAAACCTTATTTATATAACTATATATGTAGTAGACATGGTTTTAATAATATACAAGTTTGAAAACTGTACAAGAACGGTTTAGTATACAAATATGAATTTGATAAAGAGTTTGGCATGTAAAATAGTTTGATAAACAGTTTGAAGTCATTTGTTTGGTAAAACAGTTTAAAGCATGAAAAATCCATTTTTATGCTAGTTATTAATCACATGTGATTGATATAATAACTAACATGGTTCAACTTGTATTCCCCCCATAAAGCATTTAAAAACATTTAAAAGCATTTCAAAGGTTAATTAAGGGTTATGAACTCACATGTAGTGAGTGGTTTGTTCGGAAGTGTCGGACAAGGTGCTAGGTGTCAAGTGAAGACTTGAATACACACAATGATCCTAGTTATCATATAATAAAAATATATGTATCTAATTAGTCATTTAACAACTAATTAATCAAATTAAGACACCCTAGGACATGGAAACACTTTGATTCAAGTGCTATAGGTACCAAAGGGTTGCATCTAAGGGTTGTATGGCATGGGATTAAAGTTTATGGCCCAAGGACCACTCCTTATGGAGTTTATGGCCCATGACCATTTCCCCATGAGTTTATGGGCATAAATCATGGTACTAAGTGCCATATTGTGTTTTAAGGTCTTATAAGTCATGATTGCACATCCAATGATCAAGTCCAAGCCTTAGGAAAGCATTAGGGGCACATTGAGACTATCTTGTGGAGTTTACGGCCAAAGGACCATATCCTTAGGTGTTCACGGCCGTAAACTCCCATGGGGAATTGTTTTTATTGTTGTTTAAGGTCTTAAACACTTCTAGGAAGGATCAAGGTTGACATCCAAGGCTTAGGAAGGGACTAAGGTCCATTTTACCACCTTAAGAGGGGTTTACGGCCCAAGAACATCCTTGGCCATAAACTCCTTTGTTCTTATGATCTTTGATGATTTTCAAGTGTTATCAAGTTCATATTAAGCACACAAGAAGCTAGGGCAAGTGTACTTACAAGATAAAAGTTTGATTTGGTGTTTAAGGTCCAAGAACACTAGTGTGTGTTCTTGGTGTTTTAAAGAACACTTGAAGATCTAGCTTAAAAGAAATAATGAATGGATGAAATAATGTATAACTACTAGATGTTAGGTTATAACAACAAATCAAGTCAAGAAACACTTACGTGTTCGGAAGATCGGGTGAAGAACGGGATGATAGTTGAGAGAGAATGGGGAGTAAACTTGAGAATGGAAGTAAGAAATGAGTAGTTTGGGGAGTAAAATCATGTCGAAGCCATGAGTTAACGGCCACAAGGGAGTTTACGGCCCAAACTCTAAAAGTTTGGCCGTGAGCTCCTTATTAGGGTGGTACGTGTGGTTTTGTAACTCTAAGACCCGAGACGGTAGTTCCTTTAATCCGTTCGTTTGAAGAATAAACACTAAAAACACTCAAACGGACTTTTAAATTGGCTAAAAATTATTACAAATGTAATTGACTTTTAATTGAAGTGATGGGCTTTAGAGTTTGTCCGAATGAAAATTTCGGGTTGTCACATCATCCCCCCGTTAAATGGAATTTCGTCCCGAAATTAGAGTTTAAGCAAATAAAATAGTTACAAATAACTAAGAAAATAGATGAGGATATTTCAATTTCATTTGATCCTCGCACTCCCATGTGAATTCCGGTCCTCGCTTGGCATTTCAACGAACCTTCACAATCGGGATACAACTTTGTTTCGTCTTCTTGACCTCACGGTCCATGATCTCTACAGGTTCTTCCACAAAGTTGAGGCTCCTGTTGATCTCGATTTCGTCAAGTGGGATTACAAGAGTCTCATCAGACATACACTTTTTCAAGTTAGAAACGTGGAATGTAGAATGTACGTTACTAAGTTTGTTGGGTAGATTGAGTTTGTAAGCTATAGGGCCAATTCTAGCGAGAATCTCGAAAGGCCCTATGTATCTTGGATTGAGCTTCCCACGCTTTCTGAAGCGTATCAAGCCCTTCCAGGGTGAGACTTTCAAAAGAACTCGGTCTCCCACCTAGAATTCTAAAGGTTTCCTTCGCTTGTCTGCATAGCTTTTCTGTCGGTCTCTAGAGGCTTTCAATCGTTCACGAATTTCAACGATCTTCTCTATCGTTTCCCGAATGATTTCCGCACCTGTGAGAGTGTTGTCAGGAAATCATCCTTTAGCTAATTGGGTGTCACCACCTCAGCCCATCACAGAGGGGATCTGCACTTCTGGCTATATAGGGCTTCGAATGGAGTAGCCTTGATGCTCGTGTGATAATTGTTATTGTAGGAAAATTTGACAAGGGGTAAGTGAGTATCCCATGCCTTCCCTAAGTCGATCACACAGGCTCTCAACATATCTTCCAATGTTTGGATGGTTCTCTCACTTTGTCCGTTGGTCTGAGGATGGTAGGCAATACTCATGTCCAGCCTCATTCCTAGGGAACTTTGTAGGCACTGCCAAAACCTCGAAGTGAACCTACTATCTCTATCGGATACAATGGATACGGGAACACCATGCAGTCAGACGATTTGCCTAATGTATGTTCTCGTAAGCTTCTCTATCTTGTTAGTTTCCTTGACAGGCAGGAAGTGTGCAGACTTAGTCAATCTACGACGATAACCCATATGGTATAAGTCCACCCATTGTCTTGGGCAACTTGGTTATGAAATCCATAATGATCTGCTCCCACTTCCATTCTGGTATCTCCGGTTGTTGTAGAAGATCGGATGGTTTCTAGTATTCGACCTTAACTTTTGTGCAAGTAAGGCATTTACTCACGAAGGTAGCAATCTCTACTTTCATGTTAGGCCACCAGTATAACTTTTTAAGATCCAGATACACCTTATCTGAACTTGGGTGGACGGAATACCAAGTGTTGTGCGCCTCGGTCATGACCAAGTCTCGGAAGCCATTGTGTTTCGGTGTCCAGATCCGGTCCATGAAATATAAGGCCCCGACACCATTGGCTTCTAAATTTTTATCCATTCGTTTAAGGGATTCACCCGCCACGTTTTCAGGTTTCAAGGCTTCAAGTTGAGCCTCCTGAATTTGTGTAGACAAGTGTGAATGGATAGTCATTGTCAATGATTTGACTCTTCGACCAGAAAATTCTTTCCGACTTAGGGCGTCTGCTACTACGTTGGCTTTACCTGGATGATAACGATTTTTTCATTCGTAGTCATTGAGTAGCTCGACCCACCGTCGTTGTCTCATGTTGAGCTCCTTCTGATCGAACATGTGTTGCAAACTCTTGTGGTCTCTAAAGATGGTGCTCTTCGTACCATACAAATAGTGTCTCCAGATCATCAGGGAAAACACAACTGCCCCCAGATCAATATCATGCGTGGTGTAGTTGGCTTCGTGTGTCTTTAGCTGTCTCCAGGCATAGGCGATGACCTTACCTCGTTGCATTAGAATGCAACCGAGCCCTTGGTTGGATGCATCATAGTATACAACGAAGTCTTCTATCCCTTCGGGGAGGGATAGTATCGGTGCGGTGCATAAGGCTCGCTTCAATGTTTGAAATGCTGTTTCTTGTTTATCTTCCCATTCAAAGGCCACTCCTTTCTGGGTCAGTGTAGTAAGAGGTTTTGCAATTCGGGAGAAGTTCTGTATGAACCTACGGTAGTAGCCAGCAAGACCTAGAAATTGACAAATTTTTGTAGGTGTCTTCGGTGCTGACCAGTTCTCAATGGCCTTAATATTGGATGGGTCCATGTGGAATCCCTCTTCGCTAACCACGTGTCCTAAGAATTCGACTCTTCGGATCCAAAATTCACATTTAAAGAACTTCGCATATAGCTTCTCCATTCGTAAAGTTCCTAGAACTTGTTGCAGGTGATCGCCATGCTCTTCCTTACTTCGAGAGTAGATCAGGATGTCATCAATGAAGAAGATGAAGAACTGATCCAAGTAAGGATGACATACTCTATTCATTAAGTCCATGAGTACTGCGGGTGCATTGGTCAATCCGAATGGCATCATCATGAACTCTTAGTGTCCGTAACGAGTTCGGAAAGCTGTCTTTGGAACATCCTCCTCTAGCACTTGTAACTGGTGATATCCGGATCTTAATTCAATTTTGGAAAAGTAACTCGCCCCTTGCAGGTTGTCAAATAAATCGTCTATGCGAGGCACAGGGTAACGATTTTTGATCGTTAATTTTTTGAGTTCTCTGTAGTCGATACACATATGGAATGGTTTTTCTTTCTTCTTAATGAACAAGACCGGTGCTCCCCAGGGTGAGAAGCTTGGTCTTATAAAACCCTTGCTGAGTAATTCGTTAAGTTGTCTGGATAGTTCCTTCATCTCAACTGGTTCTAATCGGTAGGGTGATTTGGCTACTAAGGTGGCTCCTGGGACTAAGTCGATTCTGAACTCGACTTATCTTTGTGGAGGTAATCCTATTAGTTCTTCTGGAAAGATGTTGGGAAAGTCGCTCAATACCGGAATGTTCTTTACTTCCTTCGTTTCTAGGCTCGTATCGACAACATGAGCAAGGAATGCACGATATTCCTTACGTAGATACTTCTGTACTTGAATACTCGAGATGATACGAAGACTCGTGCCGGGTTTGTTGCCGTAGATGATGAGAGTTTCGTTAGCCGGGAGATTTAGATGGACTGCTTTCTCGTAGCACATGATGTCGGCGCGATGAAGACTCAACCAATCCATGTCGATGATGACATCGAAGCTTTTAATCGAGACCGACATGAGGTCGATTGGAAATGAATGGCTATCTAGAGTTATGGTACATCCTATGTATATGCTATTCGTGCTCTCAGTTTTCCCATTTGCCATTTCTATAGTGAAAGGTTCCTTAAGTGTGCATGGTTTTTGTTTAAGTAAGCGAGCAAATTTATGATTTACGAAGCTTCTCTCCACTCCACTATCAAACAGTATGCATGCATAAGAGTTATCGAGGAGAAACATACCAGTCACAACTGTAGGGTCAGCAGCTGCTTCCTCGTGGCCTATAGCTAGAACTGTACCCGCTCCACCGATATTTATTGCTTTGGGGTAGTCCCTTTTGTAGTGGCCCACTTCGCCACATCCGTAGCAAGCTTGGTCCACACCAGCGCCCGGGACTTAGGTGATCGGCCTTGCTGGAGATTTGCATAAACGGACAGTGTGTCCTTTCTTGTTGCAGTTAGAGAACTGCATTTCACGGCAGGGTCTATTGTGGTGGAAGTTACATTTGTTGAACTTTGGCAAACTTCCAGCATACTGCCTTATTGGAGTAGCAGCGGTAGGTTCGATCGCATCCTGAACCGCCATGACTCTCTCCTTTTTAGCAGCTCGTTGTTTCTTCTTATCATCGCAGAACTTCCGCTTATTTTCAGCGGGTTTAGAGGGTTCTGAGATGGCCAGGGTTGTTGTTGTTGACGGGGATTGGACTCCATGATCAATGAGTTGCTGTGCCAATTGTTTGGCACTGTCGAAGTAGAAGGGTGTGAAGCTAAGACACTTCCCTGATACGGAGGCACCAACCCCCAGATGTACCTTTCGATTTTCTTTCCCTCATTAGAAACCATGTTGGGACAGAGGGCCACCAGTTCACTGAACCTGGCGGTATACACGACTATGTTGGAGCCCCTCATGGTTGGGCTCCACAGCTCCTGTTCCAACTTCTGGATCTCTCCCCTCGGGCAGTACTCCTTAATCATGAGGCCTTTCATAGTTTCCCAACCCATGTCGTTTGCCACTACAAGAGTGAGTGACTTGACATGGCTGTTCCACCATGTCAGGGCTTTCTCCTCAAAGGTGCAAGCAGCAAACTTGACCTTACTCCCGGTAGGGTAGGAACAAATCTCAAAGACCGAGTCCGCTTCTCGAACCATTGCGAGAGAGCAATGACTCCGTCAGTCCCCTTGAAGGAATTTGGCTTGCAGTTAGTGAAGTCCTTGTAGGAGCACTCTCTCAAGCGCACAAGGAGTTCACCTTGAGTAGAGTTAACAGGGGTTCCACCTCAGCTGGCATCAGTGCAGTGATATTGAGCCGTGGTCGTAGCCACAGCCGCAGCCATTGCAGCATGTAGAGCTGTCGCATCGAATTGTGGAGGAGGTGGTATTGGAGTTGGAGTACTCGGACGATTACGCCTTATTGATTTGCGAAGAGGCATCCTTCAACTATAAGTTTAAAGGAAAGATGTACATGGTGGTTAGAATCAATTGTAAGCATAAAGAGAGTGTTCCATGGGCTAAATCGCCATTGTCCAACAATTGTATGAGTGTACGTTTTGAAATAGCAGTATAGCAGAAGAGTAGGAAAAACACAAGAATACAAAAATTTCCAACAGGTTAGATAACTCTCAATATTACTAGTATTACTGATGTAAACGAGTTTGGGAAAAATGACCTAACAGTAGGTTTTACATCAAACCATATGAGGGAAAATGTTTGACAACTTAGTAGACTAGATAGCGTACTGAAAGATAGGAATATTTTATAGACAAGTGCTTCATAGAGCACATATACGAAAGGCTATTCCTTAATCAAAAGAAAAGATGTGCTAGACATCTTTTAACGGCGATGGTAATTCCTCGGGCGAACCCTAAGGTCTTCCATCTGACGAACCACTTCTTGGAGGTGTCGTTCATGAGCCCTCTGGCAAACTCGAAGTTCCATGACTTCAGGTCGTGAGGCAGCTAGTTGTTGCTGCAGAGTCTCATTGGTCCTTCTGGTTCTTTCCATCGCCTCTTCGAGATGGCAAATGCGGACCGTGTTGACATCAATCTCCACTACTGGTCGATGGTCGCTCGACCTTGCTCCACATTCTGAGCAATTCTACGGACCATTATGGGTAGGGCTCGATCAGCCGAGCCACCCTCGCTTATGTTGTAGAAGCTTTGGTCCCCGTTGTAGCGTAAGGGTTGACCTTGTTTATCGCTCCAACGATTCAAGTTTGTTGCCCACAAGGGTGTGGGACCCTGAAACGCTGGTCGAAAGTTGTTAATGTTGGATTAGTGTCTAAGTCCATAACTATTTTGGTATGTACTTGACCCGATGGTGCATGGTCCTTTTGGGTTGCCTTCACCAAAGCAACTTGATAGGATGAATTATGGAAAGAAAGTATTAAATATGATTTATTAATATATTATATTAAAGGAGAAATCATATTGTTTAATTAATATTAGTCAAGAATTAATTGGTAACTAGTTTTGTGACTAAAAGAGATTAATGAAACTTATGGGACTGGAATTGTAATTATAAGATAATTGAAATTTGGGCTATGGATTGTAACACCGAAAATTTAAAATCATTTTTTTTTAAATTTTTATAAAACATAATTCCATCAATATTCATAAAACAACCATCATAATTGTTCAACAAAAACAGTACAAAATCCCAAGATCATAATGTCAAACTCCAAACGTGTGCGTGTACGGATCAAGCCGGCGCCTTCCCGCGGTCGTCACTAGTACCTGAAACAATTAACATCAACACTGTAAGCACAAGGCTTAGTGAGTTTCCCAAAATACCACATATAACACACATTAGCCACTCTAGGCTATAACTCTGTGGGTCCGTGCACCCAAACTCTATGAACCCTCAGGTTCTAACTCTGATAAACATGCACCACATAAATCACATAGAAATCATGTAGTACAACACATACATAGCATACAAATACTCTATCACATAGGTCTGGGTACCTACTCAAGGTAAAGTATAGTAAGAAGACTCACCTCGCGTGTCTCGGTAAATCGTAACCCTGAACTCGCTAAACACTCGATCTGCCGAGCTGTAGTCCCCCTATAGCACAATACATCCCTAATTAACACTTTCCCAACTTGGGTTGACCACACTATCACAAGTCAATCTAGGTCAATGTTGGTCAACGGTCAACGGTCAGCTTTGACCGGACTCGGCGAGTGCACTATAGCGACTCGGCGAGTCTGAGCGCATGCACCAATTTCCCTGGAACCTTCCCCTGACACGTCGAGCATTTCCCTCAACTCGACGAGCTCCACCTGGCACGAGTTGTGGGGCCACCACGACTCAACTCGCCGAGTCTCAAGAACAACTCGGCGAGTCCAGTTTGACTCGGTCCACCTGTCCATCCTGACTCCCCCCTGACTCACTGAGTTCACCCTTCCCAACTCGGCGAGGCCACTCGCTGAGTGGTCGGGCAACATTCATGCTACTCGCCGAGTCTGTTCTTCGGACTCGGCGAGTCCGTGCCATGCACTGACTCAATCTTGCTCTAAAGGTCAGATCCAGTCCATTAATCCATAGATCCAGTCCCTCCAAGCTTATTTAGCACGTAAAGTCACAATCTTGATGCACATATAACCTCTACATGACCATAAATGATGTTTTTGACTCAAATACTTCAACACAAGGTCAAGGACTCCATTTCCACCCATAAAGCTTGATGAGTGAGGCCCTCTGGACCTCTATGGATCCAGATCCATGGTCTCAACTCAAAGAGGGAACCAAAGGGGCACCAAATCACCCCATAAATGACCACATTAAGCCCTAAATTGCATCAAGCTTCACCAAACAGAAAATGGTCCGAAATAATACCTCTAGAGTGATGATCCAAGCTCCAAATCCACGAAATAGCAACCTCCTTTGCTTCCTCTTGCCTAGGGCCTCCTTCTTCTTGCTAAACAACACACACAAGATCAAGAATGGCTCTCTTTTCTTCACAAAATGCTCAAGAACTCTAGTGACACTCTATGGGGGTTGGGTGAGCACAAATGACGGCCATAAGGCCCTTTAAATAGGCCTCAAACCCGGAGATTTAGGGTTTCAATACACAGCGCAGACTCGCCAAGTCCATACCCTGGACTCGCCGAGTCCAAGCGCGCACCAGCGATCAATTCCGCGTCCCTACTCGGCGAGTCTGAGCTCCAACTCGCCGAGTCCCTCTCACAATATAGCACAATTTAGACTTACAAGATACCTAGTGAAATCCGGATGTTACAACTCTCCCCCACTAGAACTGGACTTCGCCCTCGAAGTCTCGCTCTAAAACAGCTCCGGATGCTGCTCCCGCATCATACCCTCCGGCTCCCAGGTCATCTCTGATCCCTTCCGATGTTGCCACTGAACCAATACCAGAGGTACCTCCTTGTTCCTCAAAATCTTGATATTCCGATCCCTAATAGCCACTGGTCTCTCCGCATAATTCAGGCTCGCATCTACCTGAATATCCTCTAGTGGAACCACTGCCGACTCATTGGCTATACATTTCCTCAATTGCGATACATGAAAAGTGTTGTGAATCTGCCCCAACTCTGCTGGTAACTCCAGCCGATAGGCTACCCGGCTTACCCTGGCAATCACACGAAACGGGCCTATAAACCGGGGCCCCAATTTGCCCCTCTTCCTGAACCGGATCACTCCTTTCCAAGGAGAAACCTTCAGGAGAACAAAGTCGCCGACCTGAAATTCCAGCTCGGACCGGCATCTATCCGCGTAACTCTTCTGTCGGCTCTGAGCGGTCAGTAACCTCTGCCTGACCAGCTGTATCTGCTCTGTCGTCTGATTCACGATCTCTGTACTGCCCATTACCTTTTGCCCAACCTCTCCCCAACATATGAGAGTCCGACACCTCCTACCATACAACAGCTCAAAGGGCGGCATACCAATGCTCGAATGATAGCTGTTATTGTAGGAAAACTCCGCCAAAGGAAAATACGTGCCCCAACTACCCCCAAAGTCCAATACACATGCTCGAAGCATGTCCTCGAGTGTCTGTATCGTCTGCTCACTCTGACCGTCGGTCTGGGGGTGGTATGCGGTACTAAAATGCAGCTTAGTACCCAACTCCTCATGAAATTTCTTCCAAAAACGGGAAGTGAAACGCACATCGCGGTCTGAAACAATCGAGATCGGCACCCCATGCCGAGATACAACCTCCCTTACGTAAATCTCCGCCAACTTCTCCATTGAAGAACTCTCACTGATGGCAAGAAAGTGAGCGCTCTTTCTCAACCTATCCACAATCACCCAAATTGCATCAACTCCTCTAGCAGTCCTCGACAATTTGGTGATAAAGTCCATAGTGATCTGTTCCCACTTCCACTCGGGAACCTTCAATGGCTGCAACTTGCCATGCGGTCTCTGGTGTTCGGCCTTTACCCTTCGACAGGTCAAACACCTCTCGACAAACCATGCTACATCCCTCTTCATACAGGGCCACCAATACTCCTTCCTTAGGTCCAAATACATCTTCGTGGCCCCGGGATGGATCGAAAATTTCGATCTATGAGCCTCCTCCATCAATGTAGCACGTCTACCGCCCACAAACGGTACCCAGATCCTGCCCTGATAAGTCATAAGGCCTCGACTATCCGATATAAACTCAGAAACAAACCCAACAACCCGCTCTCTCTTCTGCATCTCCGGACGCACGGCCTCTGCCTGACCCCACGAATGGCGTCCAGAACTGGAGCTATCACGGTCAATCTCAAACATACATCTCGCAGGGGAGTACTCTCCGCCCTGCGACTCAATGCGTCGGCTACCACATTAGCCTTGCCCGGGTGGTACAAGATCTCGCAATCATAATCCTTGACCACGTCTAACCATCTTCTCTGCTGCATATTTAGGTTAGGCTGATCCATCAAGTATTTCAAGCTCTGATGGTCCGTGTAAATCGTACAAAGAACCCCATACAAGTAGTTCCGCCAAATCTTGAGGGCGAACACCACTGCTCCCAACTCCAAATCATGTGTGGGGTACCTCGTCTCGTGAGGCTTCAACTGCCTCGATGCATAAGCTATCATATGACCCTTCTGCATCAATACCGCTCCCAGTCCTAAGATCGATACATCACAGAATACCACAAAACCTTCCATTCCTTCCGGAAGAGCTAATACTGGAGCTTCACACAACCTCTGGCGAAGCGTCTCAAAGGAGGTCTGCTGCTCGGGACCCCATGAAAATGTAACACCCTTCCGGGTCAATCTGGTGAGTGGAACCGCAATCTTGGAGAAATCCTTAATAAACCTCCGATAATACCCTGCCAACCCAAGGAAACTCTGGATCTCAGAAGGTGACCTCGGCACCTCCCACCTCATCACTGCGTCAACCTTGGCCGGATCGACCAATATCCCCTTCTGGTTAACGAGATGTCCCAGGAACTGGACCTCCCGCAACCAGAAATCGCACTTGGAAAACTTTGCGTAAAGTTTCTCTGATCTCAAAACTCCAAGAACCTCCCTCAAATGCTCCTCGTGCTGCTCTCTAGATCTCGAATATACCAGAATGTCATCAATGAAAACAATCACCGACCGATCCAACATCGGCCGACATACCCTGTTCATGAGGTCCATGAACACAGCCGGGGCATTGGTGAGCCCAAAAGGCATCACCACAAACTCATAATGCCCATAACGCGTCCTGAATGCTGTCTTCTGGACGTCCTCGTCCCACACTCTCACCTGATGATAGCCCGACCTCAAATCAATCTTGGAGAACCAAGATGCTCCCTGTAGCTGATTGAATAAATCGTCGATCCTCGGCAGCTACCGTCAGCTTATTCAATTCCCGGTAATCAATACACATGCGATGCGAGCCATCCTTCTTCTTCACAAACAGGATGGGTGCTCCCCACGGCGAGCTACTCGGCCGAATAAACCCCTTCCCTAGCAACTCCTGAAGTTGCGAGGATAACTCCTGCATCTTTGGAGGCGCAAGGCGATACGGCACCTTAGCAATAGGCGCGGCTCCCGGAACCAAATCGATGCCAAACTCCACTTGCCTCACGGGAGGCACACCTGGTAACTCTTCGGGAAATACATCTGGAAACTCCCGCACCACCGGAACTTCATCCACAAAGCTCGGTCTCTCAGAGATCACTCGCGTATCCATCACATACGCTACATAACCCTTACAGCCCTGCTGTAAACACTGCCTCGCCCTAGCAGCCGAACAAAAGGCTGATCCAGAACGTGTACCCTCGCCGTATACTGAAAGAACTCCCCTACTAGGATCTCGTATAGTCACCAGCTGACGCTCGCAATCGATAACTGCACCGAATCGGCTCAACCAGCCCATGCCCACTATAACACAGATCACCCATCGCAATAGGAATCAGGTCGATCGGGAACTCAACCCCGAAGATCTCCAATACACATCCCCGAAAGACCTCAGTAGCACAAATCACTCTGTCGGCGGCTATGGTCACCCGCAGGGGCCGACTCAATGCCCCGCGACTAACACTAATATGCTGACTAAATGCCAAAGACACAAAAGATCGACTCGCACCCGAGTCAAATAACACTAAAGCAGGTACAGAATTCACAAGGAAGGTACCTATGCATAGCATAATATAAGCATAATATCTCAACACCATAAATAAATAATGAAAAGGAAACATACCAGCCACAACGTCGGGTGCAGCGCGGACCTCTTCCGCAGTCAGCTGGAAGGCTCTCCCCCGAGCCCTCGGTGCCTCGGCCTTCACGGGCCGACTCTCTGTAGCAGCAGCTCTGATGGCGGCGGGAGCAGACCCCTGAGATGCCCCGCGAAGCAGCGGACACTCCGCCTTCTGGTGTCCAGTCTGGTTGCAGTGGAAGCACACTGCAAATCCCTTGGGGCAGTCCTTAGCCATATGGCCATCCTTGCCACATTTGTAGCAAGACCCTGCCCGACAGACGCCATCGTGACCCTTGCCGCACTTCCCACAAGTGCGGCCCTTCTGGCTCCCGGGTCTGGGATCAGCGGGCTTGGCCCGCTTGGCTGCCGGCTGGGACTATGCCGGCCGCCGATCCCTCCCCAGAGACTCCGCCTCCTCCCTGGCCTGAGTCTCAAGCTCAATCTCCCTCTTCCGAGCATTTACCTGAAGCTCGGCAAATGTCCGGTACGAGGAGTTCGCAGCGAACTCCTGAATATCCCGCCTCAGAATGCTCAGGTAACGGCTCATACGTGCCTGCTCGGTGGACACGTGCTCAGGGCAGAACATCGCCCTCTCATGAAACATCCTCGTAATCGCTGTAACTGACTCGGTACCCTGCTTGAGGGTCAGAAACTCCTGCGCCAGACGTTCCCTCTCCACCTGAGGAACGTACTCATCTCGGAACATGGTAGTGAACCTCTCCCAGGTCACTGCCGAAAGCTCAGTCGGTGTGAAATGCGCAGTCACAAACTTCCACCAGTCCTTCGCTCCCAAGCGAAGCTGGTTCAGCGCGAACCGAACCTTCAAATGCTCAGGGGATGAGCAAGTGAAGAAGCATCCCTCCATATCAGATATCCACCTCATAGCTGCCACCGGATCCTGCGTACCATCAAACTCTGGTGGCTTGGTGTTGCTGAACTCCCTAAACAACATCGCATCACCTCCCTGGGGTCTTGCCGCAGCAATCGCTGCGGTAGCCGCTGCAACCGCAGCCTCAGAAAGAGCGGCATAGCGCTCATCAAACGTCTCAATCAAAGCGGTCTTAATAGACCCGAACATCTCTGGTATCTCAGCTCTGATGACCGCAGCCACCTCCTCATGAATGATCTGTCGAATCTCCTCATCACTAGTTCCGGCATCCTCCAGCATATGACGTGTCCTCACCATGATCAACCTCTGAAATACAACATGCGATAATTAGAATTCACTCGAACACTCTTACATTCAACAATCCACCCCTCCTTGATTCTTGGCATCCCCAGATTCTTATTTGGACTGTGTACCGCACCGGTGCTTTTAGTAGTACGGGCCCAATACTACTGTCCGCACCGTCTCAGTACACTCCCCAAATCGTCCTCTTCGGATCCTAGTCCCCAAGTACTCTATTATACTTAAATCACTCTGTTACAGATCTCACACAAATCCCTAGCTGCTACCTAATTACTCTCAGCGTCTCATAGCAGCTCACCATTCCCTAAGCTAAGGCATCACAAAACAGGCCACTCTAGTCCTATCAGCAATACCTAGCCTACTCTAGCATGCAAACACATCACAGTAATAATTATTACATAACAAAAGATATTTTGGGAATTCACCGTTCGGGCGCTGACTGATCGTACACACGTTTCTTCCTGGAAAACCCTTTACTCTTAGAAATTTTTTTGGTTTTATTTTGTAAATATCTCTTTAATTCCTCAGTTTGAGTTCAAATACCCCCGAAGGTGTACCCGAATCCCTCAAACCAAGGCTCTGATACCAATTTGTAACACCGAAAATTTAAAACCATTTTTTTTTTAATTTTTATAAAACATAATTCCATCAATATTCATAAAACAACCATCATAATTGTTCAACAAAAACAGTACAAAATCCCAAGATCATAATGTCAAACTCCAAACGTGTGCGTGTACGGATCAAGCCGGCGCCTTCCCGCGGTCGTCACTAGTACCTGAAACAATTAACATCAACACTGTACGCACAAGGCTTAGTGAGTTTCCCAAAATACCACATATAACACACATTAGCCACTCTAGGCTATAACTCTGTGGGTCCGTGCACCCAAACTCTGTGAACCCTCAGGTTCTAACTCTGATAAACATGCACCACATAAATCACATAGAAATCATGTAGTACAACACATACATAGCATACAAATACTCTATCACATAGGTCTGGGTACCTACTCAAGGTAAAGTATAGTGAGAAGACTCACCTCGCGTGTCTCGGTAAATCGTAACCCTGAACTCGCTAAACACTCGATCTGCCGAGCTGTAGTCCCCCTATAGCACAATACATCCCTAATTAACACTTTCCCAACTTGGGTTGACCACACTATCACAAGTCAATCTAGGTCAACGCTGGTCAACGGTCAACGGTCAACTTTGACCGGACTCCGCGAGTGCACTATAGTGACTCGGCGAGTCTGAGCGCATGCACCAATTTCCCTGGAACCTTCCCCTGACACGTCGAGCATTTCCCTCAACTCGACGAGCTCCACCTGGCACGAGTTGTGGGGCCACCACGACTCAACTCGCCGAGTCTCAAGAACAACTCGGCGAGTCCAGTTTGACTCGGTCCACCTGTCCATCCTGACTCCCCCCTGACTCACTGAGTTCACCCTTTCCAACTCGGCGAGGCCACTCGCTGAGTGGTCGGGCAACATTCATGCTACTCGCCGAGTCTGTTCTTCGGACTCGGCGAGTCCGTGCCATGCACTGACTCAATCTTGCTCTAAAGGTCAGATCCAGTCCATTAATCCATAGATCCAGTCCCTCCAAGCTTATTTAGCACGTAAAGTCACAATCTTGATGCACATATAACCTCTACATGACCATAAATGATGTTTTTGACTCAAATACTTCAACACAAGGTCAAGGACTCCATTTCCACCCATAAAGCTTGATGAGTGAGGCCCTCTGGACCTCTATGGATCCAGATCCATGGTCTCAACTCAAAGAGGGAACCAAAGGGGCACCAAATCACCCCATAAATGACCACATTAAGCCCTAAATTGCATCAAGCTTCACCAAACAGAAAATGGTCCGAAATAATACCTCTAGAGTGATGATCCAAGCTCCAAATCCACGAAATAGCAACCTCCTTTGCTTCCTCTTGCCTAGGGCCTCCTTCTTCTTGCTAAACAACACACACAAGATCAAGAATGGCTCTCTTTTCTTCACAAAACACTCAAGAACTCTAGGGACACTCTCTGGGGTTGGGTGAGCACAAATGAAGGCCATAAGGCCCTTTAAATAGGCGTCAAACCCGGAGATTTAGGGTTTCAATACACAGCGCAGACTCGCCGAGTCCATACCCTGGACTCGCCGAGTCCAAGCGCGCACCAGCGATCAATTCCGCGTCCCTACTCGGCGAGTCTGAGCTCCAACTCGCCGAGTCCCTCTCACAATATAACACAATTTAGACTTATGAAAAGTTTCATATTTCCCCCTTTAGGTTTTATAGTTTAAAGTTGAACTCAAAAGTTTTGTTGTTTTGAAATTTAAATTAGTTAAAACCCTCATGTTTTGAAAACAGTTTCAAAACTTGCCCTCAAGTTTTAGAATTTAAAAGTTGATTAAAAGGTTTAATTAGTAATGTTAAATTCTAAAACCCTAGTAATGTTTTGAAAAGATCAAATCACACCCTTGTGGTTTTATTAATTAATTAAGGTGTATAATTAAAAGAGGTTTAATAAATCCATAAAAGTTTAGGTTTACAATTTAATTGAATTAAAAGTATAATTGTTAAATTTGACCACCTAGTATTTTAAAAGTGTAAAATACACCCTATACTATATATTAGGGTTGTTAAATCGGGCAGTCGTGTCGTGTTTTTGTCTAACACGACACGACACGACAAGGTTTTGTATAACACGAACACGACACGACACGATATCGTGTTTTTCTTCATTAACACGAAAACGAACCAATTAAAACACGATAACACGACACGACATGACAAATATAATATTACATAACTATTAGTGTATTTCGTTCATACTTAAAGATATATAACACGACAAAAACGACAGACACGAAAAACACGAAACCACATGCTCAACCGTGTCAATTTCGTGTCGATTTATGAACAAGAACACGACACGACACGACATCGTCTTTTTTAATCTTGACACGAAAACAAATTCGAATTTTGATTTCGTCCCGATTTCATTTCGTTTCGTATATTTTTGTCGTGTCGTGTCATAAGTTGACACCCCTACTATATATAACATTAAAAGTCTAACATTATATATATGTATGAGTAAAAGTCAGTCTTACCGTTAGTAGGCCTCATTCACGAAGCTGGTCTATAAGGGGTATTTAAGGAAATTGCCTATAATATGGCGATTGAATGGGTATCCACTCTTACCCACCGCACTCTTGACTAGTGGAGGGTCGTTAGCCGAACAGGTAGGATAGGACGAAACCTTCCATTATAAGTATAATGAAATACAAAAGTAACTAAATGTTTTCACAAATTCCCAATCTTAGTTACTTAGGCAAAGTGAATTAATGCAATTCCATAAAATTACACTTTGTGCCCTTGCAAAGACATTAGTGGAGCGTGTGTGGTTTACCGGCACACTAAATGGTTCTAAACAAAGGTAGCAAAGGGTGACTCAATGTTTGTCATAGTTCGGTGGAGCGTGTGTGGTTTATCGGCACATCGAATAGGTGATTGTAACATGCGAGGGCACCATGTAAGTTTGCATGGTTATTCACACCCGCTTTATGATCCTCGGCATCCCAGTCATAAACAAGAGGGGCATATCGAGATTTAAACATGCCATTGAAATGTTCAATGAATCTCAAAGGATGTAGGAGTTTTCATAGATTTAAAACTTAAATTTCTTTTTCGTTTTTTCATGGTGGAAATTAGTGAATCGTCATTCACTTACCTTCAAATGTTCTGCAATTTGGGTTACGACATCCCTCTCCCGAGTTGTAGAATATTGTGTTGGGTCCTAGACTTAGTATCTCATTTGGGTGATTTACTAAGGACTCAATCAATCGCTAACTTGAATTCGTTTTCTCCCGTGTTGTAGATGTCAAAGTTCGACAACTATGGTCTTCCCAAATCCCGTGGAACAAGCATTCCACATGAAGATGGTATTCCATGATTCGATCGAGGAACAAGAAATCATGGTTCACTTCCTCCACCTCCTCCAGTTGTTCTCCCTAACCCACAAGATGGAAGAATTGAAAGGTTCAATATCACTAAGTCCCTATTGGAAATGAAACATGAAGATGGTAAATTCGTGTGTGCCCACATTCTAGGAATGAAATCACACATCGATAGGTTGATTATGTTGGGTGTGTCATTTCCCGATGAGTTGGCTGTGAACAGGGTTCTGCAGTCACTCCCTGAATCATATAATGAGTTCAAAAGAAAGTATTATATGATGGATCGTGACGATAACCTCATTGACCTAACTTACATGCTCATTCCTGCTGAATCAGAAATGATTTGGCGAAGCAATGGAGCGTATTTGTTGGGAAAGTAAACCGACCATGCTTCCGAGGACGTTCTAGGAGAATCGAACTGCGTTTGCTGCCAAAAGAAAGGGCGTTGGATACAAGTCTGCCCAAAGAACCTGAAGAGTCCAGAAGATGGGAGAGTCATAGAGTATGGCTGCACTTCAGGTAAAACCCACTATCTAACTCCGTTAAGTTCCTATTCATTGATTCTTAATACATGATGTGATAAGATTGCATTTGAATGTTTTGCAGGATCGGTGAAAAGAAAGGAAGCTTAGTGAAAGAGCAAGATGAATCTAATCACGAGGAATGGATCTTGATCGCATGGACTTGAAGATTAGATTTTGAGCTTAGATAGTTATGATAGAGTTGCTAGAAAATTTCTTTTTGAATACATAGTTTTCAGTTGATTTTGCATTGTAAGGACAAATGTTTTCTGCTGCTTTTATAAATAAAATAATTTTTCGTTTGACTTATTTATTTATTTGTTCATTTCCTTGCAATGAAATCGTTATGAAAATTGGTATTTGCATATTTCTACAACAAATGGATATGATTCTTATTTATGGTGTTTATGGAAAAGTCGAGAATTTACCAAATAGGGAGAGTTTCTCATCGCCCAAGTTTCAATTGGATAGAAATTTGGAATCATGCAACTTGGTTGCACGAAGAATGAGAAATTTCATATTTGGAAATTAGACTAATTCATTGACAAAGTGTCAAGTGAAGGACTAGGAGATCGAGCACACAAAGTTGTGTGTTGATCAAGTTCACCATAAGAGTAACAAACATATTCATCATGATTTACTAAAGGTTTTGTAAATATGATTATACTTATAAGATTAAGTGTAATTCGGAATTGATTAAAAAGGTTTAAATCAATAGCAAAACGAATAAGAAGAATCAAGTAGGCAGAAAGATAAAAGGTTCTCCATTCTAAGAAGAAGGGAGATTACCTTTTATGTTTTATGATAGGTCTTAATGATTAAGAACCATATCTCAAATGATCCTCTAAGTGAGTCTTAGTACAATTGAATGTCTAAGAAGAGGAATCAAGAACTGAAGAAATGGTTAAATCAAAAAGTCAATCATACTTCGTTACAATAACAAATCTTAAAGTTAAGATAGTGGCAATAAGTGACAAGTATTAAGAAGGTTTTTAACATTCATCAAATGTGGAAAGTTGTGATGTCTTGGATAAGACAAAGACCAACTAGGACCATTTTATGAAGTGTTATGATAAAAACTACACTAACTCTTGAATATTTGGTTGTCAAGAAATGTTTAGGATCAAGGAGTCAGTGGGAGTCTTAATGGTCTTGAAAGGTTTCAAGAACAAATCAAATAAACCTTATCGATCATCACTAGCACACGAGTTAAGGTTTACAACCTATCGTGTTGACACTATTTTGTTTTCTATGCCATTCCAATTGAGTTAATTGTGCATATGAGTCCTATGAGTTCTCGTTTGAATGCACAAAAGGCAAGGACCTTGATCAATGGAAAGTTCTTTGATAGGCAAAGGTGAACTGCTAAACTACTTTGAAGACATGGTGGGCAGCTGTGCTACGATAAGGCAAGAAATCAAGATTAAGAAAGTTCGGTCCATATGAGTTTGAATTTGTCGTAAACTTTGGTTTTAACAAATTTACATGGATAGGAACACATACACCGTTTAAATCTAAGTGTCATAAGATTTCCTCCTTTATGAAAATGATTGTGTGGAAATGCTTTCACTAAGAAAGATTTTAAAAGGATAGTGATTGTAAAGTTGCATTCTCAAATTCGATTATGGTTACGATATCCCTTTCCATGATTTGAGTTGAGAGGTTTGGCAATTAGTCTTAATTGTTTAGACACACATATGAGCTATCTAAGGCAAAGGTGTATAAGTTCAATAAGCTTTGATAAAAGATTATCAAAGCACTAAGTATTAGAAACATGGACTTAAGAAATTCAATAGGTATTGTTTTTTTTGAAAGTTAAGATGTTTATAAATACATGTCGAAGCTAGTGGGAGCATAAGTGTTATGTTTTATAATAATCATCATGATAGTGGGAGCATAAATGTTATGATTGTATGATTATTAAGAAAGGTATTGCAAGTTGGCAATATTAATTATAGAAAACAAGAGTCATTCTTTGCAAAGTTGTAAGGATGGAATAGTTGTTTTGATATAATTAAGGGAGAGAATATTATGCTTCATTTCAAATATAAAGGCTTAGGTTGAGAAATGTTGATAAATTTAGTCAAAGGTACATAGTGTGTTCTTAAAATTTCGATTATGATTACGGCATTCCTCTTCAGAATTCGAATTTTGAGAACATAGCAAATAAAACATTATGCATCGTGTCCCATATGCTTCGGGTATAGGATCAATTGCAAATACTTTAATATTTGACCATTCTAAAATTTTCCAAATGTCTAGAATCGGTTTTGACTAAAATAATTAAACAACTATCAAAGGACAATCTAAAGTTCGACGAGGATTGGTTGCTTGTGAGTAGTTGGAAGCATGGTATTGGATGGACCATATCGACATTGTTGTGTGTGATTCGGTGATTGAGTACAAGCAAGCATTGTATCAAAGTTTATCCGTTCCTTTTATCCAAAGTAGGATAAAAGCAATATCTTTGGTTCCCTCGATGATTTAGTGATGACAAACGTAAATGCTCGGCCGGGATAGGGCTATTTTGATTTGTTCAATTAGTCAGTCGTCATAAATCGGGAATCGAGAAATAGTACAAAGAGGATGTGTCACACCCCCAAACCAGAACGGCGGAAACGTTCGGGGGCGGAGGACGTCATATTCAGTATCATAACAGTTCATAGAAAGGAAAGTACACACCACCATATATATTAAAGTTTCCAAGATGTTTACATAGTTGTATTCATTACATGTTCAAAAGATAAATACATAAACTTCATTCAAAAGAAGTAATTAACGCCAGCGCGTTAATCCCAAAAGTTGATTCCCAAACCTGCTTAGCGGTTCCCTGAGAATACAAGTTATTTCAAAGAAAAAGTGTCAACAATTAAGTTGGTGAGTCCATAAGTAGTTTAGAAAAATTTGATTCCATTCCAAAATGGGTGTATGTTTTCCAGAAAACGTAGCATTTCAAGTGTAAAGAGTTGTGATTTGTTGTGTTGAAAATGAATGTATTAGATCCAGAAAATCCCATATTTTCCCTAATAGTTGAGATACGAGTTGTTGTGTTTTCCAAGAAAAACCCTTATTTTCTTATAAAAGTATGAAATGCATATGAATGTTCGTGTTATAAGTTGTGAATAATTGCACCAGGAAAATCCCTTATTTTCCTATTAGTTGTTTGGTTTGTATGCAGGAAAAACCCTTATTTTCTTATAAAAGTATGAAATGCATATGAATGTTCGTGTTATAAGTTGTGAATAATTGCACCAGGAAAATCCCTTATTTTCCTATTAGTTGTTTGGTTTGTATGCAGGAAAAACCCTTATTTTCCTAACAATAATGGCAGTCTCTAAGACCGAAAATCGTAAGAAACCGACGTTCTCAAAAGTTGTGTCATAGTTTTATATATAATAAAACTATACGAAGATCGCATTTGTTAGATGAAGAATAGTTTTAATAGCTACTCGTTCATAAAAGCATAATATCATAATAATTGTATATCCGATGAGTTTTATAACCATACTAAACATAATATGCCTGTAACGACGTTCTTCAGGCGTCGCAGTGCTATGACAACTGTCACCCCAAAAGACGGACTGTAGCTAACAGTCAGGGCGCGGGATCATGACTTCCCGTATAGATCTATACACATTTGACACGTTCTCCGCACGGGAGATTCTGGTTATAGACAAGACTTGCTGCATTACTTTCTAATAAAGAAAAATAACGTTTGAAGATATACACGTCTCATGGATTCTCAATTAAGTTGATACTAAAGTGATAGTTTTGTATGCAAGGTTTATCCTTTTTCACAATGTTTGATAAAGCAAAATAATAAGTTTTTAGAATGTATAACACGATTTAGCAATGAAAGACCGTTATATACTTCGTATAAGTCTAATGCACACAAAGTATAACAAGAGTTTTCCATAATAGTAATGAGTTCCAAGTGGTTTATTTGATAACACAAGTGAAGTGAAACTTTATAAAATACACGATAATAACAGTATGTTTACTTGTATCCCCCCCTAAAAGAGTATAAAAGCATTTAAAAATGTATTTAAAGTGTGTTTGAAAGGGGTATGAACTCACTTAAAAGTTTGAAGATAGCAAGATGGAAAACCGAGCAGAGTTTCGTCTCGGGAAATGGGTTTTCCTCGGAAATCTTGGGATTTCTCGGGAGTAAAATCGACCTTCGGGACTTGCACAAAGTGACCAGGGCTTCGGGGTAGTGCGAGCACGGAAAACGAGGTAAAACGCAAGCAGAAGGGGAGAGAATGGGCCATTTTCCCGGGAACCCTCGCATGCTATTTATAGGGGGGCCTGAGAGGCCTCGTACGCGGGGCGTACGCTCGTACGCAGCGCGTACGCGTACATCATGTGTGACCGGAGCCTCGATTGCCTCGGCCTCGGATAGGACGGCTCAGGCAGTCGGGTCGGATGGGACAGCGGGTCAGACGGATGGGTCGGATGCCTCGCATAGGGCGACGTGGACGGTTTGCGGCAAAGTTCCTCGGGTACGTGGGGCGTACAGGAGTACGCAGCGCGTACCTCGGATGAGGATGCTGACTCCCCTTCGGATAATACCGAAGTTTTAATAAAAATATATATAAATTATTTATCAAACTTCGAAAATTCATATCTCCTTCATACGAACTCCATTTTTGACGTTCTTTATATCCCCGCGAAGGTGAGACTACGATCTACAACTTTCATTTAGACACCTAAGGTCGGAAAGTGTTTTATTGAAACTTTGCGTTTTTATGCAACTTCGTATTGCCGGTTTTTGTCGTAAAACTTAGAATGATCATAACTTCTTCGTTATAACTCGGATTTTTGTGTTATTTATATGTTTGGAAACCTTAAGACGATAACTACCACACAGTGTACTCCAAATAGAGTTTTTGAATACTTCATTTTTCGATGATATTCTAATTCCTTTCTCAAAGAGGTTACAGGACTCGATTTTTTTTTACTGACTTGAAATAGCGGGTTGTTACAGGATGCTTTGAAATCATGTCTCATACGATATCTAGAATGGTGGAATATATGATCCCTTATCTAAAGGACACGCGTATCTAATAGGATCAGAGTTGACAGCGGCTTTGGAAAGCTACGATTGCAGATCTAGATCTGAAGTCATATGCATAATAGTTATTAGACTTATCCAAGTAGGAGACTGTTGGATTAGTGTCTAAGTCCATAACTATTTTGGTATGTACTTGACCCGATGGTGCATGGTCCTTTTGGGTTGCCTTCACCAAAGCAACTTGATAGGATGAATTATGGAGAGAAAGTATTAAATATGATTTATTAATATATTATATTAAAGGAGAAATCATATTGTTTAATTAATATTAGTCAAGAATTAATTGGTAATTAGTTTTGTGACTAAAAGAGATTAATTAAACTTATGGGACTGGAATTATAATTATAAGATAATTGCAATTTGGGCTATGGATTGTCTTATATTAAGGAGTGGACGAATTCTATGGGGAAACCCATAATAAATCGTCCAAGGCCTTAAGGAAAGCATTCCATGGGTTGCTTAGGGCTTAAGCATCCAAATTAGGGTCTCCTTGTTAGATAACTCTAATAGCCTCACTATATATAGAACCCTTATGACCCCAAAACGTGGCTAAGCATCCTTCTAGGGTTTCACACATCTTTGGGCAGCCTCCATCCTCTCTCCTCTTCATCCTCTTGCTCTTGGTGTTTGTGAACCATTAGAGGAGTGACATTTGTGACTCTAAGATTTCTAAAGTCAATACAAGGAGGAATTGATATTGTTATTGCTACATAACAATCAAGGTATGATCTTAAACCTATTCTTATGTTAATATGATTACTTGAATGCTAGAATTAGGGTTTATAGTCTTGGATAACTTGCATGTACAATAGAGAAACCAAGATCCAAGCATTAGGGTTTGTATGAGAACATAGGATGTTCTTATGACTAAAACCCATCAGTTGATTGGGGCTTGACCTTTTGGGGGTAGGTTGTTGACTTCGGGCTCGGAGTCAGATCCATCTGAGAAGCCTTCTGCATGATGATCATCCAAAGGGATTTGATGGTCATCATCAGACTCTTCTTCTAGCCATCCAGCATTGTCGTGGGGTGGAAAGTACGGATCGCCATGATGATGGAATCCAGCCATGATATCTACGCAAGAAAAGGGGTATAAGAATCTTATATAAATAGACGTACTACTTAAGATAACTATAAGATGATATTTATCAGTTATGTCAATACTTGTGTAGTGTATTCCAGTTATATAAAATCGAAGTAGGATAGACCTTCGAATAAGTGACCCTAACTCCAAATCCACAACCAAACGAGGACATGAAGTGAAGCAAAGATCATAGATTTTGAGTCTATAATGCCTGTATTTCATATAACCTTAGCGTATCTACTTAACGACTATTGACCTACTTGATAGAGACCTTTTTAGTTCTCAGATAAGTGATTATAGTAACACAAAATACTCCTATAGTATTTTAAACTTATGTTCTATTCTAGTGCTTTCATTGTAGTAGTCTTGGTAAGTTTTTAGACTTGTTGCCATATCACAATCATTCTAGGTCATATGCTAATCACTCCTCGGACCAACATAGTTGATCAGGCTATGCTACTCCCAGGACTGGCCATACATCCCCGAGCTTATTTGTGATATTCAACAATCGTAATACTTTTGTATTTTTCGTTGTGACATTGATTTTACTATGAATATTGACTTGTATACTTAGTCAAATATTTTATTATTTAAAAGTATAGACTCTTGGTCAGAGTGTTTTAATCCCAATGTGTTTATAGTTAATATATCTTTTATGGGTTAATATACTCAATTCACTATAAACAATGCTCTGATACCAATATGTCACACCCCAAAACCTAGAACGGCGGAAAAGTTCTGGGGTGGAGGACGTCATGTATAGTATCCCAACACAATATACTAGAAAACATGTAAACAACATCATCCATTGCATTAAATATATAATTTTAATACAAGTGTATTCTGTAGTATATAAGACACCAAAACATAAATCAAAATATAAGATGAGTCTTGAATGCGCACCATCTTCTGAAAAGCTGACATTGGTACTTATCTACTGATGACCTGAGAATACAGGTTATTTTGAAAGAGTTTATCAGCATTAAAGCTGGTGAGTTCATAAGTATTTAGTGTCTATGTTTTTACCAAAATGTTTAAACCGATGTTTGAAGTACGAGTTTGTAAACGTTTGTAGTAAAAGTATGTGATTGTTTGTAAAAGTTTGTAACTCCTAGAAAATACTATATTTTCTACTAAAAGTAGCCTTCTACCAAGGCACAACTGTTTTGTATGTTTGTTTCTTGTAAAAGTGTGTAATTTTGCCAAGTGTAACTATCATTATCAAAATATAGTTTGTACATTAATGTTTAAGTGAAGTAACCACCAAATAAATGTAAAGGGCAAATTAATGTAGTACAGTAGTGTTGTATTATAGGAACTACTTGATGGGTTTTATACAAACAATCCTATGTGTGCATGCAACCCTAGATTTGGATCTATGTTCTCACTATTAGATACACAACATTATGAACACATGAATAAAACCCTACAGTCGATTGCTATTTTTGAAATTCATATATAAGATTAGATCACATACCTCTTGTTGTTATATTGCAATAACAACTTAAATCTTCAAACCCAAAGTCTTGAAAGCAAGCACCACAAGTGTAGTGCCTCTAATTGCTCACAAACACCACAAGAAATTGGAGAGACTATAGAGAGAGAAGAGAGGAGGTAGAAATCGGCCTAGGTATCTCTTAGAAGCAAGTGGGACGATTTCTTCAGGCTTAAGGGTCTTTATATAGGGTTGAGATTAGGGTTTCAATCCTTATCCTTATCTAGTTACTTGCCCACCAAGCAACCACAAGATAAGCCTTGATGACCCTTATCTCTTGGACCATATGGACGATTTCAAGGATATCCATTCCCTTGAATTCGTCCACCCTTCTACAAGGATAATCATTGCCCTATTTTGCAACTATCACATAACTACAATTCAGTCCCGCTAGTTTAATTAATTACACTTGATCACAGAATTAGTTCCTAATTAATTATTGACCAATATTAATTAAACAAATATGATTTCTCCTTTAATATATTATTCTTATAACATATTAATAAGTCATAATAACCTCTTTCTCTATTTATTTCTCTAGTCAAGTTGCTTTGGTGAAGGCAACCCAAAAGGACCATGCACAACCGGGTCAAGTATTTACCAAATATGGTTACGGGTTTAGACACTAATCCAACAGTCTCCCACTTGGATAAGTCTAGTAACCACAAATGTAACATACAACTCGATTAGCAATTGTAGCTCTCAAAGACGTTGTCGAACTCTTATCTTATCAGTAACATGTCCTTTAGATAAGGGATCATACAGTCCTCTGTTTAAATATTGTGCGGATAATTTCATGGATCTAATTTTCCAACAGTTGGTTTCTCGATCTCAGATTCATTTGACATAGAACTTAATTGAACACATCAATTCAGTCCTAACCGGGCCTGACACATAAGTCAAATCAAATCATCGAGCGGCCATGATATCGCTTTTACCCTCTTAGGATAGATGTAACAGATAAACTTCGACTTATATGCATTTACTATTTACTAATCAACTATACACAATAATGCGTTTTATGACATCAATTTATTGATGCGGTTTCACATTATCAATGTACAACCAATAAGTAAACAATAAACCATATATCTTGGTTTTAAGACCATATGATATTATCGTCTTGCGATCACTTTTGTCACATTCCATAAAATGATTCCAGCAAGCGCGGGTTTATTCCAATGCTCAAAACTTATTCATAAGCACTCATGAACGTTACAACAAACATTTCCTATGTCTAATACCTTTTAGACACTCTACATACCAATTCATGACAATCTTCATTCATACCTACTTCCAACATATGAACGATTGTGGACCATTCGAATAATTCGATTATTCTTAATAACTCAATTATTCAGGAAATCAAAACAAGAAAATTGAAACAATAGGTAAACAGTAACTTTACTTATAAATAATACTCCTTTATTTAATCATAAAATGTCAATTACATTTATCCATTATATGTTTCTAAAACTATCTAATCTAAACTAATATCATCCTTCAGCCTAATGCTCCTAGCGTGCTGCAAGTGCTTAACACTACTCAGTCCCTTCGTAAGCGGATCTGTTGGGTTATCTTCTGATGATATCCTCTTAACCATGAGGTGTTCTTCTTTTACTTGATGTCTAATAAAGTGATACTTTATGTCGATATGCCAAGATCTACCATGATCCCTCGGTTCCTTGGTCAAGGCAACCACTCTTTCATTATCACAGAAAATTTCCATAGGCTCCTGTATGGCATGCACAACTTCAAGGTCACCAATGAAGTTCTTCAACCATATCGCCTCCTTTGATGCTTCGCTTGCTACAATGTACTCTAATTCGCACGTTGAATCAGCTACAGTTTCCTGCTTGGAACTTTTCCAAGTCACTGCTCCTCCATTTAGGGTAAAGACCCAGCCTGACCGCGAACAGTAGTTGTCTCTGTCGGTCCGGAAGCTGGCGTCACTATACCCTCGCACCTTTAAGTCATCACTCCCTCCAAGGACTAAAAACCATTCCTTGGTCCTCCGAAGGTACTTAACGATATTCTTAACCGCAATCCAATGAGCTTTGCCCGGGTTCCCCTCATATCTACTGACCATGCTCAAGGCAAAGGCCACATCAGGGCGAGTACAAGTCATAGCATACATGATCGAGCCAACTACGAAAGCGTAGGGTACTCGGCTCATCTCTGCTATCTCAGCTTCGGTACTCGGGCTTTGAGTCTTACTCAACTTGGCATTATTTTGTATCGGTAGTTCTCCCTTTTTAGAGTTTTCCATACTAAAACGCTTTAGTACTTTATCTAAGTAAGTATTCTGACTAAGTCCTATTAGTCTCTTACTTCGTTCTCTCACTATCCTTATTCCCAAAATATAGGAAGCCTCTCTAAGGTCCTTCATAGCAAAGCACTTCCCAAGCCAGGACTTAACCTCCTGTAGAGTCGGGATGTCATTTCTGTTGGGTTTTAGCCATAAGAACTTTCCTATGTGCGCATGCAAAACCCTATTGCTTGGATCTAGGCTTTCTAATAAATATGCTTTTGAATCCAAGACTTCTAATGGCTAATTAGATTAAACAACAACATTAAAACAGATCTAGAATCATACCTTTGAGTTCCTTGTTGATCTTCTTGTCTTGGAGCTTCTAGAGTCACAATTGTCACTCCTCTAATGGCTTACAAACACCAATAGCAAGCAAGATGATTTAGGAGAGAGGAGAGGGGATGGAATTCGACCAGAGGTTCCTTGCTTTAGGTTCTGAAAGATTGTACACGAATTCCACACCCCAAGGGCCTATTTATACCTTTAGACTCCTTAAGGGTTTCACCCTAAACCCTAATTGGATAATCTTCACTTAAGGCTATCCAAATCCATTCCATAGATATCCTTATGGACTATTTTGAGCTATCCTAAAGCTCTTAGAAACCGTCCAAAGTCAATCCTAATGGATTTACAGTCTAAAGCTTAACTATCAACCAATTGACAGTTTATACCCTCTTATTTAATTAATCTCTTTAAGTCACCAAATTAATACCAATTAATTTATGACTTATATTAATCAAATAGCTAAATATTATTCCTTATAATATTTACTCTCTCTTAACAAATCATCCTTCAAGTTGCTATGGTGAAGGCAACCCAAAAGGACCATGCACAACCGAATATAGTTACAGCCTTAGACACTATTCCAACAATTTCCTATGAGCAGTATGTCATCAACATAAAAAACGAGGAAGCTAACTATACTCCCAATGGCCTTGACATATACACATGATTCATCTTCGCTTCGCACAAATCCAAACTCTTTGAATTTCCCATTGAAGAAAAGATTTCATCTGCGAGATGCTTGCATAAGTCCATAAATGGACTTCTCAAGCTTGCACACTCTATTAGGATGCTTCGTATCGACCAAACCCTCTTGCTGAGCCATATAAACATCCTCAGCCAACTTCCCATTAAGGAAAGTGGTCTCGACATCCATTTTCCAAATCTCATAATCATGAAATGCAGCAATGGCTAGCATCACCCTCATAGATTTTATCTTGGCAACTGGTGAGAAGGTCTCATCATACTCAACTCCGGGAGTTTGAGTAAAGCCCTTCGCCACCAATCGCGCCTTATACGTCTGCACATTCCTATCCATGTCGGTCTTCTTCTTGAAGATCCATTTGCACCCAACCGTCTTATGTCCGGTGTGACATCCCCATTTTCACGGCCAGAAAAGACCGATTTTGTTTATGCTTTATAAAAATCAGAGTACTTCTTTTCATAAAAATGTTGCGGAATTTGTTCCCAGAAAAACTTGATAAATATGTTATTAAAACATTTTCGAAGGAACGTATTTTATTCATTTCAAAACGTTTGGGATGTCATCGTTAATACAGAAACATAAGCATAAACAGAACTTACATTTATTTATGTCACAACTGTAAATTTTGAGCCATGTAATCTATGCATTCAACCTAATGTGAATCAAAAACTTCAATCAAATACAAGTACTATAAGTAGTCATCAAACAATTGGAGACTCTAGAAGCTCTTGTTAAGTCCATTTTGGACTAAGACTTCCTTATTGGATCCAAATGGACCAATGACCTTCCAATTGGACTATCATGGGTTTAGGACCCTAATTGGGCTCTAATTAGACCCACACTCGTTTATTTCAATAATTTGGGCTAGGTAGAACCTAGGATGAAATAAAACACAAGTTTTGATCCATAATTTAACCTAACCTAGCTTAATAAAGCATAAAAATCACAATTTTATTTTATAAGTCCAATAAATACCCTAAACTACCTCTAATGTTGGGCTTAGGGGCAAAAGCCCAAATTTTTCCTTCTCCTCTCTCCATTCTCGGCCCAAGCCCAAGGAAAAAGGGGGAGTTGACCTTGGGTTGACACCTCACTTTTACATGTTGGATTCCCATGCATGCCACACATGTTTCCAAGCAAACATCATATCAAAATCACTTCTTCTCCCTCTTCTCTCCTTGTTCGGCCGAGAGCATCACCACACACACACAAAATATTCTCATTTCTCTCTAGACTCACTCAAGAAGCTCTCTCCTTCCTCCCCTCTCCAAAAATCTCGAAAATTAGGGACTTTCCAAGAGGATTTTGCAAGTAAATCATCATCTAAGGTAAGATTATGCATAGATCTATGGTTTAAATTCTTTTGTTATCAAAATCCTTTCCTAATCTATGCAAAAATCGTGATCTAGCATCCTAGAACCCTCTCAAAACTCGAGATCTTCATCAAAGGGAGCCAAGGCCAAAAACACTTCATTTTTCCTTCCATTTTCCTTGCAAAAACCGAACCAACACCCCAAGGTGAGCTTCATACCCCCTCTTTTCTGTTTTCACTTGTTTTTGGGGGGAGAATACAAGTCATATGTGTAGATCTATATGTATTTGTGTGCCTTGTATGATTTTTATGCTTATATGTATGCTTTTATGTGTTTTTATGTTGGATCTAGCCTCAAAACTCATCAAAACCGAGATGTAACTTGTGCTACATGATTTTAACTTCAAATATATTTCTAAACACTAAGTGCTTCAAGAAAAATTGGCTAAGTAGTTAATGATAATTTCTTTGGGTTAAAAACACAAATTTTGGGCCTAAAATGTGAAAAATGCAAAAATAAGGGTCCAAAACGACATTCCACAGATTCTGATGGATGAAGTGTGCTAAAACAGTTTTCATAAGTAAATTTCTGGAAATATACTCATTTAGTGGACTAAAATCATAAATTTTAAGCTTAATGGGCTAAAATTGTAATTTTCGGCCCAATAAGGCCCATTATGCAAATTTTTCTGTTTTGGAGGGCCAAAACTGTAACCTTCTGTAAAACAGTGGACTATAAGTGTTCCAACTCCTTTTCAAAGGTTAAAAATGTTTTTTTTTTTTAAAATTTAAAAAGGACCAAAATTGCAAAAATTTTCCAAATTGGGCCAAAATTGTAAAAGTTGCGAAAAGAAGGGGTTAAAACCGTAAAAACTGCATTTCCAGGAACTTAAACTGTTTTTATGAAAAATATGTTGAAAAATATTAATTTCAATAATTTTTGGTGTTAAAATGTCAAGAAAAATAGTTTAAGGACTAAACCGGGAAGTATTTTATATAAAGGGTTAAAAATGTAATTTTTACAAATGATGAGGGGCTGAAAACAGAAATATTTCAAGGCTAGTTCAATATACACAATTTGATCAAATAATGGCATCGCGACTATCAACGAAATACAAAACATTACAATACCAAAAGTCGTTGTTAAACGAATTGGCTCGGTCTCGAGCCAATAAAAATCTACAACTACTAACACTACAACTCATACAAGTAACGTTTGGTTATACATACACATACGAGTGTGCGCAGACGTCTATGCACCATCTTTGGGCCCCACAAGTGTAAAATCTTGTTCGTTGAGCCTAGCTAGCTCAATGACCTGATCTTAAGGCCCGAAGACATTTTTTTTTACGGAGTGTTGGGTTTTACCGATCCGACACAACGTAAATGGACTTTCAATGGCTTGTTTACCACCGGTCCCCAAGGGTCCTTTGGTCTTGCTAGTAAGGTCTACATTTTATGCGAGGCGGGTCTGGGACCCCTCGTACATTTTATCCCCAACCGGCTAATGGAGTTACCGGGGTCTTCGTGATCTCTTTCTCTTCGGATGTGGGACCACTCATAGTCAGGGCGATTGGATAACGTGATTAGTACTGACGACACCTTCGGAGTCGTTAGTATAACTACAAACTGGGTGTTTGTGTAACGCGGGTTTGTAGTAAATAATCAATGCTCGAGAACCTTCCAACGTCGCCCGGGACTGACACTCTACGCTATGCAATGGTTTCAATGTAACATCACGTAATTCAAGGAACTAGGAGAACATCGGGTTTTCCTAGGGTTTTCAATACACACAAATTTGAAAAGGCATACAACTTCAATGAACGTTTTCTTTACAAGTATAGAAACAAACAAAGCATACCTATGGATCTTCACAAATCTTTTAAAAACTTTTCTTTTCAGGAAATATCGGATTTTCTGGTGATTTTTCAAACAATACAAACATTCGGTTTTAAACACTACTTATGAACTCACCAACATTTCATATGTTGACGTTTTTCAAAATACTTGTATTCTCAGGGAACCAGTGAATCAAAGGAAATCGCATTCAGTGAAGGTTGCAGTTTATTTATGTACGAATCAAACAATTTAATTTTTTTGGGAATGTAATGTTTAAACAATGTTTGATATGTAAACACTACTGGTTGTACTATGTTGATGAATGGTAACGAATGTTGTTATGTTTCATATATATTCAATGTTATGGTATACAATTGAGTCACGGCAAGCCCCCGGACGTTTCCGCCGTCTGGTTCGGGGGTGTGACAGGTTGGTATCAGAGCTTTGTTTATAGTGAACTAGCATGTCGAGCCATACATTGATATGCAACTATAAACCAAAAAGAGGGACTAACCTAACTCTGAACAGAACAAGTAAATAAAACACACTTGCTAGCATTAGGAATAAAGATCCAACGCTGAATCAAACACAATAATACTGGTATTTTGGTTAAATCGGGACTGTTCTTAGGGATACCGAGGAGTGAATGTAGCCTGATCAACTACATTCTCTCCAAGGTAAAACTAACACACGTCTTGATGAGATCGGGATAGCCAGGTAACCAAAAACTATACCCTTATCACCCAAAAAGAGAATGTTGCTTAGTATGTATGATAGACATAGCATCCTAGGATAATGTAGTATATTTACGTACTCGCGCAGACAACATGGCTGGCTTTCATCACCCGGGAGACCCCTACTTCCCTAATCAGGGAAACAACGGGTGGCTAGAGGAGGAGCAGCAGGGTATTCAGTTTTATCAGGCCTTAGTAGCTCACGGGATGCTTGTGGATGAGCCAGGAGGGAATCCAGGCGAAGCACACGATGTCGGACCCGACGAATACATAGACACTGACTACGAATTTAGCGAGCTCGACGATGACGACGAAGACGGTCGGGTCGGGGACCAGAACCCCATCCCGCCATGCGAGGACGAGGCCCAACCCGATCACCCTGCTCCACCAGCGGACACCCCAGGAGAGAACCGTTCCCTCGAAGCTGAGATCGCTGCACTGCGACAACAGCTGTATGCGATGGAGGCTCGGGCAGTGCAAGCAGAGCATGAGAGGGATGAGGTTATAGGAGACATGGCAGAGATGGCGCAGCTACTGACACAACATTTCGGCATATGACTTCGGCACCACCTCCTGACGCAGCTCATCGCGGTTAGGGGTAGACTTATCATAGTAGATCATTAGGAACTATGTTACGTACTCCGGCTCTATGTTTAAGTGACTACACTACTCATGGAGCCGTTATGCTGTCGGATTAGCGTTATCTATGTATGCTCCTACGAGCAAATTTTCTTGTACTAAATGCGGATAATATTAATGAACTTTTGTGTGTTTTGCTAAATTATTCTTAGTTGCTATGTGTTGAGACATTATGATTGCATGCTTGATGATAGTAATGTTTAGGTTCGCACCATACACCTAGATAGTAGGGTCGCAATCTCTCAGAAACCACGAACACTCAACATCTTTCCGTTTCATGACAGAAAGATGCCTCGCCCAACTACTCGCGGAAACCCAGGACCAACCCCGCCCGAAGCTGATTCCACTGCTTTCCAGGCAGCTGTGTCTGCTGCAGTCACAGCAGCGATGGCACAACTCCACCGAGGGAACAACGGAGGAGGTAACGGGCAAGGATCTGGAAGTTCGAACAACGGGACGAACCAAGGACTCACTAGAGCATGCACCTACAAGGATTTTGCGAACGCTAAACCCCGAACTTTCAACGGTACCGGAGGAGTGATCGCCCTAAAGCGATGGATCGAGAAGGTAGAATCGGTATTCGAGATATGCGAGTGCCCCGAGCAGATGAAAGTGAAGTTCGCGGCCTGCACTTTGGTGGACCAAGCACTCACTTGGTGGAATGGTCATGTGGAAGCTATGACACTCCCTATAGCCAACTCTATTCCCTGGGCAGAGATGAAAGAGATGCTGACGGCTGAGTACTGCCCCCGAGGCGAAATACAGAAGATGGAGCAGGAACTATGGAATCTCACGGTGCAGAATGGGAACATCGATGCTTACATATCGAGATTCAGCGAACTATCTCTTTTGTGCCCGGGTATGATCACATCAGAGAGAAAGAAGATTGAACGATTCATTTGGGGACTGACATCCCCCATCCAAGGAAATGTGATAGCTGCGAATCCTGAAACTTTTGACAGTGCGAAGAGACTGGCAAAGAGGCTATATGATCATAACCACAAGAAGGGCGAGAAACCGGTAGAGACTGAGAAGAAAAAGGAGGGTGATGGTAAGAAAGGATGGAACAACAAGAGAAAGGGGCGTCAGGGCCCCGAGGCCTCTAAAAAGCAGCAAACAGTGGCAGTTAACGCTGTCACTGCACCGGTTCCAGCCACACCACATGCTCCAGCCTCAGCTGCTACAAATGCTTCAAGACCCTATTCCGGTACTCATCCCAAATGCAACAAGTGCGGTTTCCATCACCAAGGAGAATGTAGGGAGTTCCATTGCACCAGTTGCAACCGAAGGGGACACACTGCAAAGTACTGCAGGACTTATCCTTCTCAGAACCAGAGCCAAGGAAACAACCAGAACAACAATAACCCTCGCCACAACAACAACCCTCATGCCAGCGGCAACAGCGCAGGACCTAGTTACACCTGCTACGGATGCGGGAAAACTGGACACGTCCGCCGAGATTGCCCTAACAACAACAACTCAAGAAACATAGGAGCAGGAAGAATGTTGACTATGGGTCAGAGTGATGCAGTTCAGGACCCCGCAGTTGTGACCGGTACGTTCCTCCTAAACCACACTTATGCATGCATCTTATTTGATACCGGAGCGGAGCGGAGTTTCGTAAGCGATAAGTTTAAACACTTATTAAAACAACAACCCCAAAAGTTAAATGAAACCTATACGGTGGAAATGGCCAATGGGAAGACCGAATCCACTAGGGAAATCTACACTGGATGTACCCTAACCCTTAACCAACACATCTTACAAGTAGATCTGATGCCAGTGTCAATTAGGAGTTTCGATGTGATTATCGGCATGGATTGGTTAAGTCCCCACCATGCTGAGGTTTTGTGCCACGAGAAGGCCGTTCGCCTTCGTCTCCCGAATCACGAAACCCTAGTAATTTACGGAGACAAACCTAGCACGAATCTTCGTCTTATCTCGTGCATCAAAGCACAAAAACAACTGCGAAAGAACAACCTAGCGTTCTTGGCCCACATAGTGGACAAGGCCAAAGAAGAAATTAACATCCAAGACATTCCGGTAGCGTGCGAATTCCCGGACGTGTTTCCTGAAGATCTTCCAGGAGTACCCCCAGAGAGACAGGTTGAGTTCCGAATAGACCTCGTCCCAGGAGCAACTCCTCTCGCTAAGTCACCATATCGATTGGCACCTGCTGAAATGCAGGAATTGTCCAGCCAACTCAGTGAGCTTCTGGACAAGGGATTTATCCGACCTAGTTACTCGCCATGGGGAGCTCCGGTGCTCTTTGTCAAAAAGAAGGACGGATCTTTCAGAATGTGCATCGATTACAGAGAGTTGAATAAACTCACTGTTAAAAACCGCTACCCACTTCCACGAATCGATGATCTATTCGACCAGCTCCAAGGAGCTAGCTATTTTTCTAAAATTGATCTACGGTCCGGATACCATCAACTCAAGGTCCGAGAAGAAGATATCCCAAAAACCGCTTTCCGAACCCGCTATGGACATTATGAATTCGTCGTAATGCCCTTCGGTCTAACAAATGCACCCGCCGCATTTATGGACCTAATGAATCGAATCTGTAGACCGTTCTTGGACAACTTCGTCATTGTGTTTATCGATGACATCCTCGTCTACTCTCGAAGCAAAGAGGAGCATGGCCAACATCTCCGACAAATCCTAGAGACCCTGCGAATGGAAAAGCTGTACGCCAAACTCTCCAAGTGCGAGTTCTGGCTCCGGAGTGTGAATTTCCTAGGCCACGTAGTAAGCCAAGACGGAATTCATGTGGATCCTTCTAAGGTCAAAGCGGTGGAAGGATGGGCAACTCCGACTACGCCCACAGAGATTCGTCAGTTCTTAGGCCTAGCAGGCTACTATAGGAGATTCATCCAAAACTTCTCAAAAATCGCCAAGCCACTTACCTTGCTTACGCAAAGGAGTGTGCCATTCAAGTGGACAGACCGGCAAGAGTTTGCGTTTCAAGCCCTGAAGCAAGCTCTTTGTAGCGCTCCTGTATTATCTCTACCCGAAGGAACGGAAGATTTTGTAGTTTACTGCGACGCGTCGAACCAAGGCTTAGGTTGCGTTCTCATGCAACGTGGAAAAGTGATAGCATATGCGTCCCGCCAACTAAAGACGCACGAAGTAAACTACACCACCCACGACCTAGAACTGGGAGCTGTGGTCTTCGCTCTAAAAATTTGGAGGCACTACCTGTACGGTACAAAGTGCACCATCTTCACGGACCACAAAAGTCTCCAGCACATCTTGAATCAGAAGGAGCTGAACATGAGACAACGAAGATGGGTGGAGTTGTTAAACGACTACGAATGCGAGATCAAGTACCATCCAGGCAAGGCCAACGTGGTAGCTGACGCATTAAGTCGGAAGGAGTACACAAATCGCCGTACGAAAACGCACTCGATAACCATCCAGTCTCATCTGACCGCTCAAATTGCATCAGTCCAGGCAGAGGCTATGGAAACGGAAAATAGAACTAGCGAGGCATTACGCGGAATGGAGAAGAACCTGGAAGTCAGAGAGAATGGGGTATACTACTTCATGAACCGTATTTGGGTTCCAAAAATCGGAGGATTCAGGGAGATCGTTATGAAGGAAGCCCACAAGACACGATACTCCATTCATCCTGGTTCGGACAAGATGTATTTGGACATTAAGCAGCACTATTGGTGGCCTAACATGAAGGCGGAAATCGCAACTTATGTTAGTAAGTGCCTTACGTGTGCCAAAGTAAAAGTGGAATACCAGAAACCTTCCGGATTGTTACAACAACCGGAAATCCCTGAGTGGAAATGGGAGGGGATTTCTATGGACTTCGTGACCAAGCTGCCTAAGACGTCGGACGGTTTGGACACCACATGGGTAATAATCGACCGACTGACGAAATCTGCCCATTTCCTGCCAATCAAAGAGTCTTTCAAGATGGAAAGGCTGACGCGGTTGTACCTACAAGAGATTGTAAGACTTCATGGAGTACCAAAATCTATCATCTCGGATAGGGACAGTAGGTTCACGTCACGCTTTTGGCAGTCGCTCCACAAGGCAATGGGAACTCATCTCGATATGAGTACGGCGTATCACCCACAAACGGACGGGCAAAGCGAACGAACCATTCAGACGCTTGAAGACATGCTTCGTGCATGTGTGATAGACTTCGGAAAGTCTTGGGATACCCACCTACCGTTGATCGAGTTTTCATATAACAATAGTTATCATTCGAGCATTAAGGTGGCCCCTTTCGAAGCACTGTACGGGCGTAAATGTAGATCACCGTTATGTTGGGCCGAAGTAGGTGACACCCAGCTGGCAGGAACACATACGTCGAACGGAGCATTAACGGGACCGGAAATCATTCGCGAGACTACAGAAAAGATTGTCCAGATCAAAGCTCGACTACAGGCATCGCGTGACCGGCAAAAGAGCTACGCTGATAAACGGCGAAAGCCCTTAGAGTTCCAGGTCGGTGATCGAGTAATGTTGAAGGTCTCACCCTGGAAAGGGGTTATACGTTTCGGAAAACGGGGAAAGCTGAACCCGCGATACGTTGGACCTTTCGAAATCGTCGCCCGAGTAGGTCCAGTAGCATACAGACTACAACTACCCCCAGAACTAAATGGTGTGCACCCCGTGTTTCATGTTTCTAATCTGAAAAAGTGCCTGTCGGATGAAACCCTTGTCATCCCTCTCGACGAAATCGAAATCAATGAGAATCTCCTGTTCGTCGAAGAACCAATCGAGGTTATGGACAGGGAGGTGAAGCGTACTAAGCAGAGTCGCATCCCGATCGTGAAGGTACGGTGGAACGCAAAGCGTGGGCCAGAATTCACGTGGGAACGCGAAGATCAAATGAAGCAAAAGTACCCTCACCTATTCTAGTTTTCTCAAATCTAGCTTTCAAACAGAATTTCGGGACGAAATTCCCTCTAACGGGGGGATGATGTCACAACTGTAAATTTTGAGCCATGTAATCTATGCATTCAACCTAATGTGAATCAAAAACTTCAATCAAATACAAGTACTATAAGTAGTCATCAAACAATTGGAGACTCTAGAAGCTCTTGTTAAGTCCATTTTGGACTAAGACTTCCTTATTGGATCCAAATGGACCAATGACCTTCCAATTGGACTATCATGGGTTTAGGACCCTAATTGGGCTCTAATTAGACCCACACTCGTTTATTTCAATAATTTGGGCTAGGTAGAACCTAGGATGAAATAAAACACAAGTTTTGATCCATAATTTAACCTAACCTAGCTTAATAAAGCATAAAAATCACAATTTTATTTTATAAGTCCAATAAATACCCTAAACTACCTCTAATGTTGGGCTTAGGGGCAAAAGCCCAAATTTTTCCTTCTCCTCTCTCCATTCTCGGCCCAAGCCCAAGGAAAAAGGGGGAGTTGACCTTGGGTTGACACCTCACTTTTACATGTTGGATTCCCATGCATGCCACACATGTTTCCAAGCAAACATCATATCAAAATCACTTCTTCTCCCTCTTCTCTCCTTGTTCGGCCGAGAGCATCACCACACACACACAAAATATTCTCATTTCTCTCTAGACTCACTCAAGAAGCTCTCTCCTTCCTCCCCTCTCCAAAAATCTCGAAAATTAGGGACTTTCCAAGAGGATTTTGCAAGTAAATCATCATCTAAGGTAAGATTATGCATAGATCTATGGTTTAAATTCTTTTGTTATCAAAATCCTTTCCTAATCTATGCAAAAATCGTGATCTAGCATCCTAGAACCCTCTCAAAACTCGAGATCTTCATCAAAGGGAGCCAAGGCCAAAAACACTTCATTTTTCCTTCCATTTTCCTTGCAAAAACCGAACCAACACCCCAAGGTGAGCTTCATACCCCCTCTTTTCTGTTTTCACTTGTTTTTGGGGGGAGAATACAAGTCATATGTGTAGATCTATATGTATTTGTGTGCCTTGTATGATTTTTATGCTTATATGTATGCTTTTATGTGTTTTTATGTTGGATCTAGCCTCAAAACTCATCAAAACCGAGATGTAACTTGTGCTACATGATTTTAACTTCAAATATATTTCTAAACACTAAGTGCTTCAAGAAAAATTGGCTAAGTAGTTAATGATAATTTCTTTGGGTTAAAAACACAAATTTTGGGCCTAAAATGTGAAAAATGCAAAAATAAGGGTCCAAAACGACATTCCACAGATTCTGATGGATGAAGTGTGCTAAAACAGTTTTCATAAGTAAATTTCTGGAAATATACTCATTTAGTGGACTAAAATCATAAATTTTAAGCTTAATGGGCTAAAATTGTAATTTTCGGCCCAATAAGGCCCATTATGCAAATTTTTCTGTTTTGGAGGGCCAAAACTGTAACCTTCTGTAAAACAGTGGACTATAAGTGTTCCAACTCCTTTTCAAAGGTTAAAAATGTTTTTTTTTTTTTAAATTTAAAAAGGACCAAAATTGCAAAAATTTTCCAAATTGGGCCAAAATTGTAAAAGTTGCGAAAAGAAGGGGTTAAAACCGTAAAAACTGCATTTCCAGGAACTTAAACTGTTTTTATGAAAAATATGTTGAAAAATATTAATTTCAATAATTTTTGGTGTTAAAATGTCAAGAAAAATAGTTTAAGGACTAAACCGGGAAGTATTTTATATAAAGGGTTAAAAATGTAATTTTTACAAATGATGAGGGGCTGAAAACAGAAATATTTCAAGGCTAGTTCAATATACACAATTTGATCAAATAATGGCATCGCGACTATCAACGAAATACAAAACATTACAATACCAAAAGTCGTTGTTAAACGAATTGGCTCGGTCTCGAGCCAATAAAAATCTACAACTACTAACACTACAACTCATACAAGTAACGTTTGGTTATACATACACATACGAGTGTGCGCAGACGTCTATGCACCATCTTTGGGCCCCACAAGTGTAAAATCTTGTTCGTTGAGCCTAGCTAGCTCAATGACCTGATCTTAAGGCCCGAAGACATTTTTTTTTACGGAGTGTTGGGTTTTACCGATCCGACACAACGTAAATGGACTTTCAATGGCTTGTTTACCACCGGTCCCCAAGGGTCCTTTGGTCTTGCTAGTAAGGTCTACATTTTATGCGAGGCGGGTCTGGGACCCCTCGTACATTTTATCCCCAACCGGCTAATGGAGTTACCGGGGTCTTCGTGATCTCTTTCTCTTCGGATGTGGGACCACTCATAGTCAGGGCGATTGGATAACGTGATTAGTACTGACGACACCTTCGGAGTCGTTAGTATAACTACAAACTGGGTGTTTGTGTAACGCGGGTTTGTAGTAAATAATCAATGCTCGAGAACCTTCCAACGTCGCCCGGGACTGACACTCTACGCTATGCAATGGTTTCAATGTAACATCACGTAATTCAAGGAACTAGGAGAACATCGGGTTTTCCTAGGGTTTTCAATACACACAAATTTGAAAAGGCATACAACTTCAATGAACGTTTTCTTTACAAGTATAGAAACAAACAAAGCATACCTATGGATCTTCACAAATCTTTTAAAAACTTTTCTTTTCAGGAAATATCGGATTTTCTGGTGATTTTTCAAACAATACAAACATTCGGTTTTAAACACTACTTATGAACTCACCAACATTTCATATGTTGACGTTTTTCAAAATACTTGTATTCTCAGGGAACCAGTGAATCAAAGGAAATCGCATTCAGTGAAGGTTGCAGTTTATTTATGTACGAATCAAACAATTTAATTTTTTTGGGAATGTAATGTTTAAACAATGTTTGATATGTAAACACTACTGGTTGTACTATGTTGATGAATGGTAACGAATGTTGTTATGTTTCATATATATTCAATGTTATGGTATACAATTGAGTCACGGCAAGCCCCCGGACGTTTCCGCCGTCTGGTTCGGGGGTGTGACAATTTACACTAGTGATCTACATCTCTTTAAATCTCTCAGTGTAAAGTGACTTCGTATCAAGACCTGTGATATAAATAAACTGAGTGGGTCAGGTTGGGAAACCTGGTGAGTACATAGAGTTTTCAACCCACAATAATATAATTATTATTTCCAAACAATCAAACAATCAACCCAATTACCCATCCCCATTAACTGTTTTATTCTTAAGGATCTACCCTAAGAATCAACTATTCCTCGTTCATACGTTCCTAAGGATCATCCTAAGGAATCGGCACGAAGTCCATCGTCACCGGGGTTTAGGCACTAAGTCTGCATAGTCTCCATAGTTCTTGGCACCAAGTCTACATGATCGCCAGGGTCTAGGTATCAAGTCTACATGATCACCAAGGTTTAGAGTACACCGGGTGAACACATCGTTCACAACACCTACAGGTTGCGAGCTTGCTAGTGTTCCACTGGACTATATAGGATAGTCCATGGTTGTCATCCATACTCTGCTGAATGATGGGGCCATCATTTGGGAGAAAAGCTTCTCACATCGTACACCTCTCACCCACACCTCATAGTCTATATCACCTCTCAACTCATCATCCAACTCATATTTCATCTATTATATCTACCCATGTTTTACCCCAACATTTTCGTCGATATAAAATACATATATAGTTTAAATCATTTAAAACATGTATAAAATCTTTCATCCAGCATAGACAACAAGTATTCAGATAATATGCACACATAGCACGTAATTTATATAAAATACTTCATATCTATGTGTAAGATGAAAGGGACTATGCACTCACCTGCAAGGTGGTGACTCAGCACTCGGACAGCGCTTCGATACTCTCAAAACAATTTCCTTCGATAAAACCTAGTATTAACACCACTAGGGTTTAGTCTAACGATAACCGCAACTAATTAATAGTATAGCTATTATTATTATTATTATTATTATTATTATTATTATTATTATATAAGCGTTAAATAACACTCAATATAACTCATAATAATAGCCCAAACAATTATTTTAAGGTACTAATAATGTAACTATAATTATTTAGAAGCTATATTAAAACTAGCGTAGGCGTAGCTCACTTACAACGGGTTTTTTTTCGCAAAACCGGGCTTCACTAGAGCAGCGTTTCCCGAGTCGAAAGGCTCTTTTCTCGGAGCCGTCGGGTGCTCCGGGGCTTCCGCCTCGTGCTAGGGAGTTACCCTAGGCTTTAGGGGGTTAGGGAGGCTTAGAGAGAGAGTTTAGAGAGAGAAAGAAGGTTTGGGAGGTGTGAAGAGAAGGCTAGACTCGACACCTCTATTTATAGTTCAAAAACCTGATGGACTCGCCGAGTCTGAGTCATGACTCGCCGAGTTGGTGCATGTGGCACCCTTCTGGTGGTGCCACATGTCCAATTCTGGTGGTGCCATGTCACCCCTATCGCGTATCAACCTTCAAACTTAGAAAAATCATAACTTTCGCATAAGAGCTCTGTTTTCAACGTTCTTTATATCCACGCGTAGGTAAAATCAAGATCTACAACTTTCGTTTAGACTACATCGGCTAATTCTCGACCGATCTCAAATTTAACAGTAGGTGGTGTTTAGACTGTTAAATGACCGCGAAGAATTCATAACTCCTTATACGGACTCCGTTTTCGTTTGTCTTTTTACCGTTGAGTTCCTATTAATGAGATCTTCAACTCTCATTTAGGTCGCGTAAGCCAAAAACCGCTCGAACTAAAATTCGAGTTTCGGGATGTACACTACTAAGCCGAATCTTAGAAAAGTCATAACTTCCTCATACGAAGTCAGATTTGGGCGTTCTTTTTATCGACGCTCTTAGTTTAACATATTCTACGAATTTCATTTGGATCACTAAGGCTAAAAATTCCTCCATTGTAAATTCACTATTTACGCTTCCCGGTGTCGTGCCGGTTTTGCCGTAAAACTTCGACGGGCCATAACTTCTTCGTTATAACTCGGATTTCGGCGTTCTTTATATGTACGGAAACCTTGTGACATATTCTAAAACTTGGTTAAGATTATTTATTCTAAATAATCTTTTGTCGAAAAGTCATTTTCGACCCCTATTGCCTCTAAATTGACTAGCCCGGATCTACGGGCGTTACAATTATCTCCCCCTTAAGATGATTACGTCCCATAATCATCAACGAAACAGGACAGTATAATGATTCCATACGTTATCTATTCATCCTAGGTAATAATTGTAACTTCTATAATCCTTCAAGTCTATCTTTTATACTTATTGTCTGTATGTAGTACTTAATTGTGCACCTGCTATCTTCTTCAGGTTAGACTCTAGATTATGACGTATCATCATGTGTTTCACGTTTAGACTCAGGTCTCTTAGAGTTAAATTCTAAAACAAACTAAGCCTTCCTTCATGTTCGAATGTCATACTTTAACATGTAGCATTTCTAGCTACCAATGAGCGCGATACTTCTATTGATCGCTTTGATTTTAATCGTTTGGTTTAAGTCGGACGCTATATCAAACTTGGTTCTCTGAACCACGTAACCTACTCATCATAGTCGGACTCAATGTGATATGACCACTAGGGTCGGGATAACAACAATCTTCTTAGTCATTACCGAAACAATGGTAACGACATACTTGAATAAAACGAAATCAATTACTGGCTTCTTGGTAACCTTGTGACTTTCCCTGATCCAAGTGTGAGTCCTGTGCTTCCGGTAGTATAGGCCTCTACTACCATTCACACCTACTCATACTCGTCCCAAGTATTATCCCGCAGTTTCCCAAGTCACCATACAAGAAAATCACATAACATTTTAACACATCAGATAACAAAAAGAAGGTTTTATTATTTCTTGAAACTATTACATAGGTATCCAAGTTCACCCTAGTCTATGCCTCTAATAGGCTACATCATACGACACTATGGCTACTGAATAACTTGATCTTCGAATATGAAGTACTCATCATTGATTCCTTGCACGGTTTTCTGCTTCATCGAGGATCATGTGGAATGCCCTTGGCCTCGGTGGCGTTTCTGGTCTTGCTGCTTTATTTTTCCCTGGGCAGTCCCTGGAAATATGCCCTTCCTTGTTACATCCATAACACACCTTCTTGTTGGACGCACACTTGCTGGCGTAATGCCCTATCTTTCCACATTTGTAGCAAGTGACCTCCTCGCTACATTTCCCGAAGTGCTTCTTTTTACACTTCTCGCACCACTTGGTTTCACCTCCTCCTCCTTCTTCAATCTTTGAGAATTTCTTTTCCTTGTTGGATTTTGATGATCCTTCATGTTTCCTTTTCTCACCAACTTCAACTGTCTCCAGACCTTTTTCCCTAATCTGGGTCTCAACATTCCTAGCTGCCCAGATGGCTCCTTTCAAAGTGGTTGCTTGCTTGACCATTGGTCCAAGGTCTGCTGGTAATCCATGGGCAAACTTATTGACCTTGGAGAGCTCAGTTGGAACTAGATAAGGAACAAGCTTCATTTTCTCTGTAAAACTTGCAGCATACTCGATGACACTCATCTTTCCCTTCTTTAGATTCTGAAACTCGTTGTTGATCTCCATAAGATCCTGCTCAGAGCAGTACTGCATTTTTAACTGCACCAGAAAATCCTCCCATGACATCTTGCTCGCTTCTCCTTTGGGCATCGAATCGGCTAGTAGCTTCCACCAGCTTAGTACTCCAGATTTCAACAAAGGAACCGCGAGAGCGGTCTTCTGCCTGTTGCTACACTCGCAACTCTCAAACATCGTCTCCATCTCGGAGATCCAGTTCATGACTTCCACCGGCGTCGGGCTTCCAGATAGACTCATTGGTTTGGACGCCATGAAATCCTTGTATTTGTATCCACGTCCATCATTTCCTCCGTCCTGGTGGTTTTGCCTAACTATCGGTGGGTTGGCTTGACCAACAGTCCCACTGTAGTTTCCCTCCTCAGTCTGCCCTTCGTTCAACTCGGGCTGTTCGATCTGTATGGTTGCTTCTTCTCGATTTTGCTAGAGCAATCGTCTGGTTTCCTCCATTTGACGATCCAACATCGCCTGGATCATCGCTTGCACTCCGGCCATTGTTATTGGCTCAGCAGCGGTTACCACAACCGGTATTTTCTCAATCACTGGGGGTTGGTTTTGGTTCCCATTTGCATTCATGTTTCCGCTACGGGTCCTTGCCATCTTGATCTATACACCGAATAAGGTGAATCTAGACCTTTACTTAAGCTTGACGTTTAAATCATCCTTATCACTCCGAAACGTTTATATGCTAGTTCTAATATCGTATTCGTACGTTTAGAATCCTAAACACATAAGGTTTCCAGATCCGGTCGGCAACAGACCATAGATCCGATCAAACTATAGCATCTTTTAGCACGTAAAAGGAATTTAGGCATCATTCCTAAAATAAGCTAGTGCTTGTGTCTATTCAGGTGCATTACCTAAATCTATTTGACACACTCCTCACAATCATCACTTAGCATTCTAAGTTTAAGTCTAGAAATAAATCTATATTCCTAGTTCGCTTAAACTAATGCTTTGATACCAACTGTGACATCCCCATTTTCACGGCCAGAAAAGACCGATTTTGTTTATGCTTTATAAAAATCAGAGTACTTCTTTTCATAAAAATGTTGCGGAATTTGTTCCCAGAAAAACATGATAAATATGTTATTAAAACATTTTCGAAGCAACGTATTTTATTCATTTCAAAACGTTTGGGATGTCATCGTTAATACAGAAACATAATCATAAACAGAACTTACATTTATTTACACTAGTGATCTACATCTCTTTAAATCTCTCAGTGTAAAGTGACTTCGTATCAACACCTGTGATATAAATAAACTAAGTGGGTCAGGTTGGGAAACCTGGTGAGTACATAGGGTTTTCAACCCACAATAATATAATTATTATTTCCAAACAATCAAACAATCAACCCAATTACCCATCCCCATTAACTGTTTTATTCTTAAGGATCTACCCTAAGAATAAACTATTCCTCGTTCATACATTCCTAAGGATCATCCTAAGGAATCGGCACGAAGTCCATCGTCACCGGGGTTTAGGCACTAAGTCTGCATAGTCGCAAGAATTTATACAATAGGCACTAAGTCTGCATAGTCACCATGGTTCTTGGCACCAAGTCTACATGATCGCCAGGGTATAGGTATCAAGTCTGCATGATCACCAAGGTTTAGAGTACACCGGGTGAACACATCGTTCACAACACCTACAGGTTGCGAGCCTACTAGTGTTCCATTGGACTATCTAGGATAGTCTGTGGTTGTCATCCATACTCTGCTGAATGATGGGGCCATCATTTGGGAGAAAAGCTTCTCACATCGTACACCTCTCACCCACACCTCATAGTCTATATCACCTCTCAACTCATATTTCATCTATTATATCTACCCATGTTTTACCCCAACATTTTCGTAGATATAAAATACATATATAGTTTAAATCATTTAAAACATGTATAAAATCTTTCATCCAGCATAGACAACAAGTATTCAGATAATATGCACACATAGCACATAATTTATATAAAATACTTCATATCTATGTGTAAGATGAAAGGGACTATGCACTCACCTGCAAGGTGGTGACTCAGCACTCGGACAGCGCTTCGATACTCTCAAAACAATTTCCTTCGATAAAACCTAGTATTAACACCACTAGGGTTTAGTCTAACGATAACCGCAACTAATTAATAGTATAGCTATTATTATTATTATTATATAAGCGTTAAATAACACTCAATATAACTCATAATAATAGCCCAAACAATTATTTTAAGGTCCTAATAATGTTACTATAATTATTTAGAAGCTATATTAAAACTAGCGTAGGCGTAGCTCACTTACAGTGGGTTTTTTCGCGAAACCGGGCTTCGCTGGAGCAGCGTTTCCCGAGCCGAAAGGCTGTTTTCTCAGAGCCGGCGGGTGCTCCGGGGCTTCCGCCTCGTGCAAGGGAGTTACCCTAGGCTTTAGGGGGTTAGGGAGGCTTAGAGAGAGAGTTTAGAGAGACAAAGAAGGTTTGGGAGGTGTGAAGAGAAGGCTAGACCCGGCACCTCTATTTATAGTGCAAAAACCTGATGGACTCACCGAGTCTGAGTCATGACTCGCCGAGTTGGTGCATGTGGCACCCTTCTGGTGGTGCCACGTGTCCAATTCTGGTGGTGCCATGTCACCCCTATCGCGTATCAACCTTCAAACTTAGAAAAATCATAACTTTCGCATAAGAGCTCTGTTTTCAACGTTCTTTATATCCACGCGTAGGTAAAATCAAGATCTACAACTTTCGTTTAGACTCCATCGGCTAATTCTCGACCGATCTCAAATTTAACAGTAGGTGGTGTTTAGACTGTTAAATGACCGCGAAGAATTCATAACTCCTTATACGGACTCCGTTTTCGTCTGTCTTTTTACCGTTGAGTTCCTATTAATGAGATCTTCAACTCTCATTTAGGTCGCGTAAGCCAAAAACTGCTCGAACTAAAATTCGAGTTTCGGGATGTACACTACTAAGTTGAATCTTAGAAAAGTCATAACTTCCTCATACGAAGTCAGATTTGGGCGTTCTTTTTATCGACGCTCTTAGTTTAACATATTCTACGAATTTCATTTAGATCACTAAGGCTAAAAATTCCTCCATCGTAAATTCACTATTTACGCTTCCCGGTGCTGTGCTGGTTTTGCCGTAAAACTTCGACGGGCCATAACTTCTTCGTTATAACTCGGATTTCGGCGTTCTTTATATGTACGGAAACCTTGTGACATATTCTACAACTTGGTTAAGATTATTTATTCTAAATAATCTTTTGTCAAAAAGTCATTTTCGACCCCTATTGCCTCTAAATTGACTAGCCCGGATCTACGGGCGTTACATCCGGGCACATTGTCAACCAAATTCCAAAATTGGTTGTCATACATGGACTGAATCTCGCTGTCCATTGCCTCTTTCCATTTAGCAGACTTCGGGCCTACCATGGCTTCCTTATAGCTGTTAGGTTCATCTAGATTTACTAGTGTACTGTCACTAATATACGTGTCCCCTTCGGTAGTAATATGAAAACCATACAACTGGGGTTGAACTCTAACTCTTTTGGAATGTATAAGAGGTAAGAATCGGTCAATCAGTTCAACAGGAGTTTGCTCCTTGGGTTGAGCGCCAGCGTTAGAGGTTCCTTCATCGCTCGATTCTTGAATCTCTTCAAGATTGATTTGCCTCTCACTATCTCCTTGGCTTATGAGTTCTCGCTCTCGGAAAACTCCTCTTCTCGCAACGAAGACAACATTGTCACTCGGTCTATAGAAGAGATATCCAAAGGATCTCTACAGGTAGCTGATGAAAATACATCGCTCACTACGAGGTTCGAGCTGTTCATGAGTATCTCGTCTTACGAAAACTTCACAACCCCAAACCTTGATATGTGCCAACGAGGGAGCTTTCCCTGTCCACATCTTGTGAGGTGTTTTGGCAACCTTCTTTGTAGGGACTCGGTTAAGGATATGGGAGGTAGTCTCTAAGTCATACCCCTAGAATGAGATAGGTAGTGAAGCACAACTCATCATAGAACAGACCATGTCTAATAGGGTTCGATTACACCTTTCTGCCACACCATTCAGTTGCGGTGTCCTAGGTGGCGTCAGTTGCGAAACTATTCTGCATTCCTTGAGATAGTCGTAGAATTCAAGACTTAGGTACTCTCCTCCTCGATCGGATCAAAGCATCTTGATTTTCCTACCCAATTGATTCTCCATTTCATGCTTGAATTCTTTGAACTTTTCAAATGTTTTTGACTTGTGCTTGTTTAAGTAAATATACCCATATCTACTGTAATCATCGGTGAAAGTCACATAGAAGTGGTTTCCATCCTTTGTGGTGGATCTAAAGGGTCCACATACATCGGTATGTATGAGATCCCATAAACCCCCACCCCTCTTAAAAGTTCCAGTGAAGGGTGACTTGGTCATCTTTCCAAGTAAACAAGATTTGCACGTGTCATCTGCCCTAAGGTCGAATGACTCCAACACTCCACCCTTTTGGAGATGGGCTATGCGCTTCTTATTAACATGTCCAAGACGACAATGCCACAAACATGCTTTATCCATTCTATTGGAAGAATCCATACACAACACATCATTTCCTAGGTTATCTTCAACCATAACGGTTTCATAAATTCCATTACAACGCATTGCTTCAAAGTATAAAACACCATTTAGATAAGCATAAATAGAACCATTCTCATTATTAAACGAATATCTAAATCCTTTTCTAAACAAACCATGAAATGCAATGATATTTCTTGCCATATCTGGAGAGTAGCAACAATTGTTTAAATCTAAACCTAATCCATTACTAAGCACTAGAGAATACACTCCAATCTTGGTGACAGGCGATGATCTTTTGTTTCCCGTGATTAGATTTATTCTTCCATGCTCCACATCTTTATTTCTTCTTAGTCCCTGTGAATTAGAACACATGTGATAACCACATCCTGTATCAAGAGCCCAAGAAATAACATTAGATGAATCATTAGATTTAATAGTGTATATACCTGCATAAGATGGCTTGATCTTTCCATCCTTGATGGCTTGCAGATATTCTGGGCAGCTTCTCTTCCAATGCCCTATTTTGTGGCAATGATGGCACTCTGCCTCCTTTGGGTTAGGGTTGGGCTTAGCAGGATCAACCTTGGTCCCACTAGAAGAGGAACCATCTTGGTACTTTCCCTTGCGGTGGCTCTTTGATGGAGCCTTCCTCTTCTTTCCCCTTCCCTTCCCTATAGCTAAAACAGGAGCAACGGATGGATTAGGAGTTGGTGCAACAGACTTGTCCTTTAGGTTGCTCTCAACAGTCCTTAGGAGCCCTTGGAGTTTGCTTAGGGTAACCTCTTCCTTGTTCATGTGGTAGGTCATCCTAAATTGGTTGTAGCATGAGGGCAAGGAGTGAAGAACAATGCCGATAGCCAAATCTTCCCCAAAGTTGACATTCAACTTGCAAAAACGATCAACATACCTTTGCATCTTTTGCAAGTGCACGGTTAGAGACTCTCCACTTCCCATTTTAGTAGTGATCATATTCGTAATGATCTCATAGCGCTCTTGCCTCGCACTTTGGTGATATCTCTCCATCAAGTCTATATGCATCTTATAGGGATACATGTCCTCATAGGACTTTTGGAATTAGGAGTTCATTGTGGCTATCATGATGCAATGAACTTTCGTTGCATCACGCTCATGGGTCTCAAAGACAGCCATTTCTTTGGGAGTAGCAGTTTCTGGATTGATCTTCTCAAGCTTCTCATCGAGAACATACTCTTTGTCCTTGTAATGTGAGATAGTTCGAATGTATCTTATCCATTCGCTAAAGTTCGATCCATCGAAAGTCATTTTTGACAAAGGCTCATTAGCGTGAATGAGCTAGCAGCAGTGTTGTTTGCATTAGACATCTAAAAATAGAAAGGACAAAGTTTGATTAGAATTGAATCCCTAATTAAACACCCAAAATGAAAAATTAGGGCTAGGATCCAACAACATTATTTACACGCACATAATTTGGAGGTAAGTGAATGACAATGCACTAATTCTTCACCATGAAAAACATAAGCTTAAGTTTTAAATGTATTCAGAATTCCTAGATTTTCTTGGAGATTCATTGAACGTTTCAATGGCTTGTTTAAATCTCGATATGCCCCTCTCGTTTGTGACTGGGATGCCGAGGATCACAAAGTGGGTGTGAATAACCATGCAAATCTACATGGTGCCTTCATTGTTACAATCACCTATTCGATGTGCAGGTAAACCACATACGCTCCATCGAACTCTGACAAACAATGAATAACCCTTTACCACCTTTGCTTAGAACTAATTAATGTGCCGGTAAACCACACACGCTCCACTAACTTCTTAGCAAGGGCGTGAAGTGTAATTTCATGCGATTGCATCAATTTCACTTTTTCCTAAAGTAACTAGGATTGAGGATTTGTAAAAATGTTTTGTTACTTTATATAGATTCGTTATACTTATTAATGAAGAAAGGATTGCCCTATCCTACCCGTTCGGCTAACGACCCTCCACCAGTCAAGCAAGCGGTGGGTGTGAGTGTACACCCATTAAGCGCCATTTTATATGTACCAACCTTATACCCACCTTATAGACCGACTTCGTGAATGAGGTCTACTAATGGTAAGACTAGCATTTTAATTATATATATATATATATTAAGCATGTAATAATATAATAGTATAGGGTGTATTTTAAACATTTAAAAAATACTAGGGTTTTAATCTTCAATTTAAAATTTTCAAAATTTAATACCATTTAAATTAAAATTTTAAATATTAAAACTCTTGATTTAATAATTATCTCAAATTAAACAATCAATTCAAATTATTAAATCATAAGGGATTATTAAAATTTAAAAGATAATTACCATTTAAACACTTAACTTATCCTAATCCCTTTTATCCCTCTATATCTCGAAAATAATGGGAGGGGATAATTCAAAATCTTTAATTACCATATTTAACTATTAAGAGATAATTACAAGATATAGGATTATCCAAATCCCTAAAATTTAGGATCTTATCTTGGGGAATGAGGCAAATCTCGAAATCTAAGGGTTTGCAAACCCTAGATTTTGAAATCTTGGATTAAAAGGAAAGGATTCAAAAACCCTTTCACGATTTTTGCAAATTTCTCGAAATCTCTTGCCTCCTAGGGTTTATTGGCTATAAACCCTAATTTGTCAAGTTCATACAATTGAATAATACTAATTGAAAACAAGTTAACCAAAGGATTTGATACCACTGATGGGTTTTATACAAACAATCCTATGTGTGCATGCAACCCTAGATTTGGATCTATGTTTTCACTATTAGATACACAACATTATGAACACATGAATAAAACCCTAAACTAGATTGCTATTTTCGAAATTCATATATAATGCTAGATCACATACCTCTTGTTATTATATTGCAATAACAACTTAAATCTTCAAACCATAAGTCTTGAAAGCAAGCACCACAAGTGTAGTGCCTCTAATTGCTCACAAACACCACAAGCAATTGGAGAGGCTATAGAGAGAGAAAAGAGAGGAGGTAGAAATCAGCCTAGGGATCTCTTAGAAGCAAGTGGAACGATTTCCTAAGGCCTAGGGGTCTTTATATAAGGTTGAGATTAGGGTTTCAGTCCTTATCCTTATCTAGTTACTTGCCCACCAAGCAACCACAAGATAAGCCTTGATGACCCTTATCTCTTGGACCATATGGACGATTTCAAGGATATCCATTCCCTTGAATTCGTCCAACCTTCTACAAGGATAACCATTGCCCTATTTTGCAACTATCACATAATTACAATTCAGCCCCTCTAGTTTAATTAATTACACTTGATCATAAGATTAATTCCTAATTAATTATTGACCAATATTAATTAAACAAATATGATTTATACTTTAATATATTATTCTTATAACATATTAATAAATCATAATAACCTCTTTCTCTATTTATTTCTCTAGTCAAGTTGCTTTGGTGAAGGCAACCCAAAAGGACCATGCACAACGGGATCAAGTATTTACCAAATATGGTTATGGGCTTAGACACTAATCCAACACTACTGTTGTACTAACTACCGGAAACCGGATTTATATCAAGGAATTATGTGATTAATTGTACCATACTATCGACTGGAAAACACGACAATGTAAGTCGTCAAAAGGTATGACATTTGGCACCTGAAGACCTGCAGGTCCCGCTGTAGCTAGCAGCAAGGTGTAGGGTAGTTAATCCAGTATAGATCTATATGCAAACTCATGCTCTCCCTTCAGGAGATTCTGGTTACAACTCGGGCCATGAAATTGAAGGCATGCTCCGATACAAGGGATCACATTTATGTTAAAGTGTACTTGTACATGTAATGTATTGTTTCTCATCATAGTATCGTTGTATATGTTCTCATCATAGTATCGTTGTATATGTTCTCATCATAGTATAATTGTATATGTTCTCATCCTAGTGTAGTTGTATATGTTCTCATCCTTGTATAGTTGTATATGTTCTCATCCTAGTATAGTTGTATATGTTCTCATAGTAATAAGTAATGACTCATGAATGAACTGACTCTTGTATGCTTCATTGGACTAGAAGTAGTAAGTAGGATAACCCTAAACTATACCTCTTATAGTTTATTAGTAGACTTGTTGTATGACTGAATGTACTGAACTGAGATAAAAGTCTTTATATCTATACATATATACATAATATATAACTAAGGATTCAACGACACTCGGACAAACAACCGGGTACTTTAAGACCACAACCAAACAAGGACAGGAAGTAAAGTGGGTTATCTCTCCTAAGTCCTTCAAACCTTATTTATATAACTATATATGTAGTATACATGGTTTTAATAATATATAAGTTTGAAAACTGTACAAGAAGGGTTTAGTATACAAAAGTGAATTTGATAAAGAGTTTGACATGTAAAATAGATTGATAAATAGTTTGAAGTCATTTGTTTGGTAAAACAGTTTAAAGCATGAAAAATCCATTTATATGCTAGCATGTAAAAACATTTAAAATCATTTCGAAGGTTAAATATGTAACAGCCCGAAATCCAGGTACCCTTTTATGTAGCCCTTCATCTTTAATTTGTTGTCATTTTAGGGTTTTGTATGTTGGGCGAGTACGTTGGGCGTACAAGGAGTACGCTGCACGTACTCGCGTGCTTCATTTAAACGCGTCCTCCCTCGGGTACGCTGGGTGTAAATGGTCCAGACCCAAAAACCCTAATTTTTGTGGTTGGCTATAAAAGGGATGAGATGGCTTGACTCCTCAGCCACCATCCCTCATAAAGAAACCCTAAGAGAGTGTTCCTTCATTCCTAGCTCATTGGTGAGTGTTCTAAGCTTGGTGGTGTCATTTCAAGGTAGCAAAGGAGAAGAGGATTCCATTTTGAAGGCTAGAAGTTGGTTTTCAAGTGTAGATCTATGCTTAGCAAAAGTTGGAGCTCCATTCAAAGGTAAAAAGTTCGGATCTTGCCTTGTAGTTCTTGTAGTATGCGTTATGGACCATTTTTTAGGGTTTTGGTCCCAAAGGTGGAGACTTTATGAGCAAGTGGTCTCAATTAGCTTAGATCCATCATATTTCTGGTCCATTTGAGTTGTAGATTCATAAAAATGTAATCTTGTACGTGAATGATTAGCCATGCATGAGATCTAGATCCTTGAGTTGAAATGGAAAGGTGTTATGGAGTGTAAGAGCCTTTACAGCCATGCCAAGGCTTAAAGGTTTCGACTTTATGAGTAAGGAGGCTTAAATAGAGCCAGATCTAGAAGTTGAAGAAGTGTCTTAACCGATTAAGTCCATAAATGAAGAATGTTTAGATCTGACTATTACGCTGGGCGTAACTCCCAGTATGCGTAGCGTACTGGGTGGAGACCCCGACTTTTGGGTTGGTTATGTACGCCCTGCGTACATCAGTCTGTATGCCCCGCGTACTGAAGGATGTTGACTTTTGTTAACTTTTAGGGCTTTGGTCAACATGAGGACTTTGAGTCAAGGAAGGGTAAAATGGTCTTTTACCCCTCTTAGGAATGTTAATAAGGGTATATTCTAGTTGTAGAAGTCTATATTAATTAAAATGATATTCTTTATGATTAGGCGAGGTTAAGTCTTCATTCGAGATTCGGAGATATCGAGCGCGTCAGATTCTAGACTTTCCACGAGGTGAGTTTTCTCACTATACTGTACCCGGAAGGGTTTTATTATGTGACCGGAAGGTCGGATATGTTATGAGTTGTATGCATTGTATATGATAAGTTAATCGTTTGTATGTGCTATGTATGCTATGCTTGATATGGGCCGGAAGGCATTATGTTATGGGCTGGAAGGCATATATGTTATAGGCCGGAAGGCGTTGAGATGTGGACCATAAGGTTGACGCCGGTAGGACCAGAAGGTTTACCGAGTCGGGATGGAAAACCCCTGAGACAGATGGACCGGAAGGTCAGGTCCTGGAAAGGCGTATGTGCGTAAGTAGTATTTTGGGGAACTCACTAAGCATTTATGCTTACAGTTGTTGTGTTATGTGTTTCAGGTACTAGCGAGGACCGTGGGAAGGTGCCGACGTGATCTGTACACACTGACGAAGGAACTGTTTTATGATCATCGGATGTATTTTGTTACAATGACATTTGTTACATATGTGATTTCAGAATATTAAATGATGGTTTTTGATGTTTGCAAAAATGAAAAAATGTTTTGAAAATTTACGTTGTTACAAGTTGGTATCAGAGCCTTGGTTTGAGGGATTCGGATGCACCTTCGGGCGTAACTGAACTCAATACGGGGATTTGAGGAAAATTTTCAATTAAAATTATAAGAGATTTTGTAATAACCAAAGGAGAAGAAGTGTGTACGGTCAGCCAGCGCCCGAACGGTAAAATCCCCAAAATACCCTTACAATATGTGTTATGAGATAGGTTATGATATGTTATGCATGCTAGAGTAGACTAGGTATTCATATTAGGAATAGAGTGGCATGATTTGTGATGCCTTAGTCTAGGGGAACCTGCTGCTATGAGATACTTTGAGAGCGAGTAGGTAGCCAGTGCATAGCAAGAATAGAGTACTCATGATCCGGGGTTCAGGGAGGAGGACTTGGGGTGAATGCTGATGCGGTGTAGTCGGTAGTATTAGGCCCGTACTACTGAAGACATCGGGTCAGTGGGCAACCCAAGTAAGAATCCTTTAGGTATCGGAGCCGAGTAGGGTTGCGTTATCGAGTGCGATTATGCTCGATTAAGTCCCTGATATTTTTATGTTGTATTTCAGAGGCTGTGACAACCCGGTATCTCAACTCTTTGAAACAACCAAAGTAGGTCAAGTATTGTAACCACTTTAGAGTAATAAAATTTACTTTCATAATAAAATGTACAAATAAGTTCTATTTAATTTCCTTCTATGATTAAATGTCTTTGAACCATAATCGTACGTGAAAAGAACGCCCAAATCCGACTTCATTTAGCGAAGTTATGATTTTTCCAAATTCGACTTAGCAATAGACAACTAAAAACTCGAATCAGAAATCGAGCGACTTTTGGCCGGAATGACCTAAACGAGAATCGAAGGTCTCGACAATGGTATTCCAGCGGTAAAAAGTCTGGCAAAAACCGACATCAGATAAAGAAGTTTCGAATTTTCAAAGAAATTCCTTAAACACGATAGATTTTTAATACTTAATAAAAAAAATAATTTCGGAATTTGTCGACGGAGTCTAAACGAAAGTTGAAGAGCGTAGTCTCACCTACGCGAGGATATAAAGACCATCAAAAACGGAGTTCGTATGAAGAAGATATGAATTTTTGAAGTTTATTAAATAAATTAATTAATTATTTTATTCAAAATTCGGATATTATCCGAAGGGGAGTCAGCATCTGAAGTACGCGCTGCGTACTCCTGTACGCCCCGCGTACCCGAGGAACTTGGCCTCAAACCGTCCACGTCGCACTATCCGGAGAACCCGACCCGCCGTCCCATCCGACCCGCGTACCCAGGAAGCCGTCCCATCCGAAACCGAGGCAGTCGAGGCTTCGGTCAGCGATGACGTCCCGTACGCACCGCGTACGGGAGTACGCCCCGCGTACGAGGCCTCCCACGCCCTCCTATAAATAGCATACGAGGGTGCCCGGGAAAATGGCCCATTCTCTCTCCTTTTGCTTGCGTTTTACCTTGTTTTCCGTGTCCGTTCCAGCCCGAAGCTCCGGTCTTGTTGGCTCAAGTCCCGAAGGTCGATTTCACTCCCGAGATTCCCGAGAATCCCGAGGAAAATCCGCTTCCCGAGACGAAACTCTGCCCGGTTTCCATCTCGCTATCTTCAAACTTTCAAAGTGAGTTTCATACCCCTTAATCAACCTTTTAATTATTCTAAACGTTTTTATATGTTTTCAAGGGGGGATTACAAGTAAAACACACGAGTATTATTGTGTGTTACATAAAGAAACTCTTTTATATGATGATATATATATTCAAATCATGCGATTTATAAACCTTTAAGGAAACTTTTATATATATATATATAACATAGATTACAATTGTATTCTATCTTTTAGAATATAAAGTTATTGTAATGCATGTATAAACTAAACTATTCTTAGATTATTCTAGTCTATCTTAGACTCTACACCAAATTTTATGCTTTCATAAACAAGTGATTCTTTCTCTAGGTATTTCTAAACAAACAAGACACACTTTTTGAAAACTATAATAGGTATAATTTTACGAACAGATTTCTAACCTTTATGTACTAGAAACATATATTTCAAGAAGATTACCTTCGTATACAAGAACAAACGTAACATCTTAAATCAAGTAGATCTGTTTTTATACCACGGTTTTGTGAGACACTAACTTCATGTACGTTCGAGTACACATTTCAAGTCCTATATTATATACCAGAATCCCTTGGAGGGGGAGCGTGGTGTTTGTGTATAGATCTATACGGGCTTGACAACCCGCGCCCTGACTGTTAGCTACAGTCCACCGTTTGGGGTGACAAACGTCATAACATTCCAACGCCTGAAGAACGTTGTGTATAGGCATTCAGAGTCAATAGTATGGTTATAAAACTCACAAGGGGTATTAAAAAAATGCATTGATTTACAAAGTTTTCAAACTCATTGGTTATTCTACATTTACATACATTTTGGAAACAAACATTGGACTTGAGTAAAGGCTACTTTTACACTAGTAGAAAATATTGGATTTTCTAAACACAAACGAACAAAGAGAAAACATTTCATTTCATTCAAACATTGTCACTTAAATACTTATGAAATTCACCAGCTTAAATGCTGATCAACTCTTTCAAAATTACTTGTATGTCCCAGGGATTCAGTAATTTCAGGTACTAATATGCTTTTGAAGAAGAGATGCTGCGGCGATAGTTTAATCTCATATTTTCGACATCATATTGTAATTGGTTTTGAACATGTAACTTTTGACAAATGTAAACTTTCAATTATATATATGATGGTTGTATTGCTTTCTTTACTATGTATTCAATTGTTACGCTACCACATGAAGTCATCCGCCCCCGAACGTTTCCGCCGTTCCGGTTTGGGGGTGTGACAGATTGGTATCAGAGCAATGTTTATAGTGAACTAAGTATATCGAACCACATAAGATATACAGACTATAAATGCTTAAGGGACTAATACTCTCTGACAAAACAAATTTTCTCGTTTTACACTTAAGCAGCATCTCGTTCAACTTAAATTGATAGTTCATTTAAGTACAATTACATGCATACCACAAACTATTTTCATGTTATACAACTATACAAGTATTTAGACAAGTTGACACTACGATTGAGACTCGATATATGTAATCAGATTTTGGACAAATATAGCGTGATCAACTATATTTGCCCAAGATTGGACCAACGTATATCGAGGAATGATCGTAGTAAGCAACAAGTCAAACCTTACCAAACCATTACAAAGATCAAACACAAGGATTTAAATACTATAGGAATATTTGGTATATACGTTAGATAAATTAGTACTACACGTCTCAGGTTTTATTCAAATCCTATAACCCTATTCTCGTATAGTCAAATGGCTGGACTACACCCGCATGGAGACCCCTACTACCCACAACAGGGCAACGCAGGATGGATTGAAGAGGATCCGGAAGAAGACGAAGAGCCCATTGAGTTGGATAGCGGGACAGACTCAGAACCAGAAATAGTCAACCCTTCAACCATTAGGAGGAACTTTCAAGGACCGACTCCCGTCTGGGGAAGTCACCTTGTCCACTGGAGCCAACAACAAAGTATACGCTCTCCCTACGGCATGTGCCGAGATTTCTACGACATCCGAAATAGAGGTTCAGCCGATCGAGCACTCCCGGTTATGGTAGGCAAGCTCGCCAATCAGTCCTACCAATCGGGGGTTCAAGCAAACCGAATCCGAGAGGTTAACGTGGAAGTACAAATCCACACGGCCGATATCAAACGCCGAGATTTCTACGACATCCAAGTTCGCACCGAAGCATTCCAAGCACAAGCGAATGCAGCCTTCACAGAATTGAGGGAACAACAAGCCGCCCTTGATAGACACCTTATGGAGTCAAAGCAATCAGATGCAGAATCGAGCTCCAAGCGCAACACCCGCCGCAAGTAGTACTTGTGAAAAACCCAAATTTTGTTATAGCTTAGGACCTCGGCTAAAAGTCTTTAAATTTCTCGAACTTTGTAATCGGAGACCCTTTTAGGGGTCAAATTTTCATGATCGTTGTAGCAACTTTTATATTAATATAAGTGGCACTATCACTACTATGTTAAGTATTTCGTTCAAACCTTGAATGGTCTTTGTGAACCCAAATACTTGTTTCATACCTTCAGTCTTACAAATAACTTTCATTCTTCTATTTTAAGACTCATACTACCATCTGTTGTTGAACTATAGCGATTTAGTTCATGAGACACACACATTTTCTATTCTATGAAATTCTTATCCTTGTCTTTTCAACCTATAGTTAAAGGATGCCGCCACGAAGGAATACCAGACGTAACCCCATCAACGAAACACCGATACCACCACCACCTCCACCACCCCAATTTGATGTTGTTATGTTTCAAGCAGCAGTCACCGCAGCGGTAGCAGCTGCCATGTCACAGATCAATAACTCGAGTACTAATGGCTCGGGATCTGGCACACATCTATCCAACCATGGCGAGACTCATGGGCAACCCCGAGAATGCACTTATAAGGATTTTACTAATGCCAAACCCCGAATGTTTTATGGTAATGATGGTGTGATGGCCCTGAGGCAGTGGATTGAAAGGACGGAGGCAGTCTTTGAAATCTGCTCCTGCCCCGAGCACAACAAGGTCAAATTTGCAACTTTCACCCTTCTCGATAAAGCTTTAACTTGGTGGAATGGCCACGTTAAAGTACTTACCCTAATCGTGGCAAACTCCATAAGCTGGGAAAGCTTGAAGGCCATGATGATGAGAGAATACTGCCCACGAGGGGAAATTCAAAAGCTTGAAAACGAGCTATGGACTCTCGGAATGGTGGGTACCGACATCGCTACTTATACCAACAGATTCTGTGAACTAGCAATCCTTTGTCCAGATATGATTGCTCCCGAGAGCAAGAAAATAGAAAGGTACATCTGGGGACTGACGCCCCAAATGCGGTCAAGCGTGTTAGCTTCTAAACCTGACACCTTTGAAAGTGCTAAGGAACTGGCACAATCTTTGATCGACTACGGAGGTCATCAGAACTCAACCACTTCTGCACCAGCACCACAGAAAGGAAACAACAACAACAACAACAACCACAACAATAACAACAACCACAACAACAACAACAACAACAACAACAACAACAATGGCAGGAAGAGAGCATGGAATAAAGGGAAGGGTGGGTCTTCCTAAGAATCCGCAAAGAAGCAACTAGTGTCAGTAAATGCGGTCACTGTACCTGCTACAGCCCCTACAAATACCTACCCAACAAAGCCTTATATAGGTAACCTCCCAAAATGCACCAAATGAAATTACCACCACCATGGACCTTGTCGAGATATGCAGTGCGCCAACTGCAGCAGAAAGGGACACACAGCCCGTTTCTGCAAGGAACCCGCAAAGCCGATCACTCAAGTTCCCGGTGTAGGTATAGGGCAAGCGTGCTACGGTTGTGGCGAGGTAGGCCACTACAAGAGAAACTATCCTAAGGCATCAGGCGCCGGAGGTGTGGGACGAGTTTTGGCAATAGGCCACGACGAAGCCGTAGCTGACCCAACTATAGTTGCTGGTACGTTCCTTCTCGATAATTCATACGCATGCATATTATTCGATAGTGGAGCGGAGAGAAGCTTCGTGAGTCAAAACTTTATTCATTTACTTAAACCTAAACCTAGCAAGTTAGAAAACTCATTCACTGTAGAGATGGCCAATGGAAAAACCGAAAACACTAATTGCATATACATGGGTTGTACGTTAACATTAGACGGCCATTCTTTCCCAATCAACCTCATGCCGGTTCAAATTAAAAGTTTCGACGTCATAGTCGGCATGGATTGGTTGAGTCTTCTTCGCGCCGACATCATGTGCTTTGAGAAAGCAGTCCGTCTTAACCTCCCTAACGATGAAACATTACTTATCTATGGCGACAAATCTAGTACAAACCTTCGCATCATTTCGTGCATCCAAGCCCAAAAGTGCTTGCGGAAGGATTGTCGAGCATTCCTAGCGCACATCGTCGATACAAGCCAAGAACTAAAAGACATCAAGAACATCTCAGTAGTACGCGACTTTCCCGATATCTTTCCAGAAGAGCTACCAGGATTACCACCCCAACGCCAAGTCGAGTTCAGAATCGACTTAATTCCAGGAGCTACCCCTGTAGCGAAGTTGCCTTATCGTCTTGCACCAGCAGAGATGCAGGAACTTTCCAGTCAACTTAATGAACTCCTTCGCAAAGGATTCATAAGACCAAGTTTCTCACCTTGGGGAGCACCGGTCTTGTTTGTAAAGAAGAAAGACGGATCGTTCCGTATGTGCATCGACTACAGAGAGCTGAACAAACTTACTATCAAGAACCGCTATCCTCTACCCCACATCAACGACCTATTCGATCAACTTCAAGGGGAAAACTACTTCTCCAAAATAGATCTAAGATCCGGATATCACCAATTACGAGTTCTAGAGGGGGACATTCCAAAGACAGCTTTCCGAACTCGTTATGGACACTACGAATTTGTAGTGATGCCGTTCGGATTAACCAATGCACCAGCAGTATTTATGGACCTAATGAATAGGGTATGCTGCCCTTACTTGGATCAGTTCGTCATCGTCTTTATCGATGATATACTTATCTACTCTCGAAGTGAGGAAGAGCATAGTCGGCACCTACGAAAAGTCCTAGAAACACTGCGAACGGAGAAACTCTATGCGAAGTTCTCTAAATGCGAATTTTGGATTCGAAGAGTCGAATTTTTAGGTCACGTTGTTAGGGAGAAAGGTATACACGTGGACCCCGCCAAAATTAAGGCCATCGAGAACTGGTCGGCACCAAAGACACCTACAGAAATTCATCAATTTCTAGGTCTAGCTGGCTACTATCGCAGATTCATAAAGAACTTTTCGAGCATTGCGAAACCTCTTACTACATTAACCCAGAAAGGTGTGGCCTTTGACTGGGAAGCGAAACAAGAGAAGGCATTCTAGACACTAAAGCAGGCCTTGTGCACCGCACCGATACTATCCCTCCCCGAAGGGATAGAGGACTTCGTAGTGTATTCCGATGCGTCAAATCAAGGACTTGGCTGTGTTCTTATGCAGAGAGGGAAGGTTATTGCTTATGCCTCCCGACAGCTTAAGACACACGAAGTGAACTATACGACACACGATGTCGAGTTGGGAGCAGTGGTATTTGCTCTGAAGATCTGGAGGCATTACTTATACGGAACAAAGAGTACTATTTTCACCGATCACAAGAGCCTTCAACACATTTTCGATCAGAAGGAACTCAACATGCGACAACGATGATGGGTTGAGTTACTGAATGACTACGAATGCGAAATTCGTTATCATCCTGGCAAGGCCAACGTAGTAGCCGACGCCCTCAGTAGAAAGGAATACAATGGTCGGAGGGTCAAATCTCTGACCATGACTATCCATTCCCATTTATCCACACAAATTAAGGAAGCACAAATGGAAGCTTTACAACCGGAATATGTGGCAGGTGAATCCCTGCGAGGAATGGAGAAGAATCTAGAAGTCAAGGGTGGCGGAGCCTACTATCTCATGGATCGAATCTGGACCCCAAAGCATGGTGGTTTCAGAAACGTAGTCATGACCGAGGCTCACAACTCAAGATATTCCGTTCACCCGGGTTCAGATAAAATGTATCTGGATCTTAAGAAACTGTACTGGTGGCCTAACATGAAAGCAGAAATTGCTACCTTCGTGAGTAAATGTCTTACTTGCGCTAAGGTTAAGGTCGAGTATCAGAAACCGTCAGGACTACTACAACAATCAAAGATACCAGAATGGAAATGGGAGCGGATTACTATGGACTTCATAACCAAATTACCCAAGACGACAAATGGACTCGATACCATATGGGTCATTGTCGACAGATTGACCAAATCCGCACATTTCCTACCCATCAAGGAGACTGACAAAATGGAGAAGCTGACAAGAACTTACTTAAGGGAAGTAGTGCGACTGCATGGTGTTCCAATATCCATTATCTCCGATCGAGATAGTAGATTCACTTCGAGATTCTGGCAGTCACTACAAAGTTCCCTGGGAACTAGGCTAGACATGAGTACAGCCTACCACCCACAGACAGACGGACAAAGTGAGAGAACAATACAAACTTTAGAAGACATGCTGAGAGCCTGTGTGATTGACTTTGGAAAGGCATGGGATATTCATTTACCCCTTGTCGAATTTTCATACAACAATAGTTATCATACAAGCATAAAGGCTGCTCCGTTTGAAGCCCTCTATGGTCGAAAGTGCAGATCCCCTCTGTGCTGGACTGAAGTTGGCGATACCCAGTTAGCTAGAGGAAGAGTTCCCGAAAGCACTCTCACCGGTCCGGAGATCATACGTGAAACAACAGGGAAGATCGTTCAGATTCGTGAACGATTGAAAGCCTCAAGAGACCGACAGAAAAGCTACGCTGACCAAAGGAGGAAACCTTTGGAATTCCAGGTAGGAGACCACGTCTTATTAAAGGTCTCATCATGGAAGGGTTTAATACGATTTGGAAAGCGTGGAAAACTAAATCCAAGATACATAGGGCCTTTCGAGATTCTTGCCAGAATCGGCCCCGTGGCTTACAAGCTTAACCTACCACGCGAACTTAGTAACATCCATCCAACCTTCCACGTCTCAAACTTGAAAAAGTGTCTGTCCGACGAGACTCTTGTTATTCCACTCGACGAGATCGAGATCAACGACAGCCTCAACTTTGTGGAAGAACCAGTAGAAATCATGGACCGAGAGGTCAAGCAAACAAAACAAAGTCGCATACCCATCGTGAAGGTTCGTTGGAACGCCAAGCGGGGACCCGAATTCACATGGGAACGCGAAGATCAGATGAAACAAAAGTACCCTCATCTTTTTCATGATCACTAGTATCCTTACTACTTTAAATTTCGGGACGAAATTCCCTCTAACGGGGGGATGATGTGACAACCCGGTATTTCAACTCTTTGAAACGACCAAAGTGGGTCAAGTATTGTAACCACTTCAGAGTAATAAAATTTACTTTCATCATAAAATGTACAAATAAGTTCTATTTAATTTCCTTCTATGATTAAATGTCTTTGAACCATAATCGTATGTGAATAGAACGCCCAAATCCGACTTCATTTAGCGAAGTTATGATTTTTCCAAATTCGACTTAGCAATAGACAGCTAAAAACTCGAATCAGAAATCGAGCGACTTTTGGCCGGAATGACCTAAACGAGAATCGAAGGTCTCGACAATGGTATTCCAGCGGTAAAAAGTCAGGCAAAAACCGACATCAGATAAAGAAGTTTCGAATTTTCAAAGAAATTCCTTAAACACGATAGATTTTTAATACTTAATAAAAAAAATAATTTCGGAATTTGCCAACGGAGTCTAAACGAAAGTTGAAGAGCGTAGTCTCACCTACACGAGGATATAAAGACCATCGAAAACGGAGTTCGTATGAAGAAGATATGAATTTTTGAAGTTTATTAAATAAATTAATTAATTATTTTATACAAAATTCGGATATTATCCGAAGGGGAGTCAGCATCCGAAGTACGCACTGCGTACTCCTGTACGCCCCACGTACCCGAGGAACTTGGCCTCAAACCGTCCACGTCGCACTATCCGGAGAACCCGACCCGCCGTCCCATCCGACCCGCGTACCCAGGAAGTCGTCCCATCCGAAGCCGAGGCAGTCGAGGCTTCGATCAGCGATGACGTCCCGTACGCGCCGCGTACGGGAGTACGCCCCGCGTACGAGGCCTCCCAGGCCCTCCTATAAATAGCATACGAGGGTGCCCGGGAAAATGGCCCATTCTCTCTCCTTTTGCTTGCATTTTACCTCGTTTTCCGTGTCCGTTCTAGCCCGAAGCTCCGGTCTTGTTGACTCAAGTCCCGAAGGTCGATTTCACTCCCGAGATTCCCGAGAATCCCGAGGAAAATCCGCTTCCCGAGACGAAACTCTGCCCGGTTTCCATCTCGCTATCTTCAAACTTTCAAAGTGAGTTTCATACCCCTTAATCAACCTTTTAATTATTCTAAACGTTTTTATATGTTTTCAAGGGGGGATTACAAGTAAAACACACGAGTATTATCGTGTGTTACATAAAGAAACTCTTTTATATGATGATATATATATTCAAATCATGCGATTTATAAACCTTTAAGGAAACTTTTATATATATATATATATAACATAGATTACAATTGTATTCTATCTTTTAGAATATAAAGTTATTGTAATGCATGTATAAACTAAACTATTCTTAGATTATTCTAGTCTATCTTAGACTCTACACCAAATTTTATGCTTTCATAAACAAGTGATTCTTTCTCTAGGTATTTCTAAACAAACAAGACACACTTTTTGAAAACTATAATAGGTATAATTTTACGAACAGATTTCTAACCTTTATGTACTAGAAACATATATTTCAAGAAGATTACCTTCGTATACAAGAACAAACGTAACATCTTAAATCAAGTAGATCTGTTTTTATACCACGGTTTTGTGAGACACTAACTTCATGTACGTTCGAGTACACATTTCAAGTCCTATATTATATACCAGAATCCCTTGGAGGGGGAGCGTGGTGTTTGTGTATAGATCTATACGGGCTTGACAACCCGCGCCCTGACTGTTAGCTACAGTCCACCGTTTGGGGTGACAAACGTCATAACATTCCAACGCCTGAAGAACGTTGTGTATAGGCATTCAGAGTCAATAGTATGGTTATAAAACTCACAAGGGGTATTAAAAAAATGCATTGATTTACAAAGTTTTCAAACTCATTGGTTATTCTACATTTACATACATTTTGGAAACAAACATTGGACTTGAGTAAAGGCTACTTTTACACTAGTAGAAAATATTGGATTTTCTAAACACAAACGAACAAAGAGAAAACATTTCATTTCATTCAAACATTGTCACTTAAATACTTATGAAATTCACCAGCTTAAATGCTGATCAACTCTTTCAAAATTACTTGTATGTCCCAGGGATTCAGTAATTTCAGGTACTAATATGCTTTTGAAGAAGAGATGCTGCGGCGACAGTTTAATCTCATATTTTCGACATCATATTGTAATTGGTTTTGAACATGTAACTTTTCACAAATGTAAACTTTCAATTATATATATGATGGTTGTATTGCTTTATTTACTATGTATTCAATTGTTACGCTACCACATGAAGTCATCCGCCCCCGAACGTTTCCGCCGTTCCGGTTTGGGGGTGTGACAGAGGCATTATGGTTGGTCTACGCCACAGACCTGGGACGAGCGGTGTGAGTGACGAGGAGCTTCGTCAGATGATTCACGAAGAGGTGGCTGCGGCGATCTGGGCCGCGATTCCGTAAATGTTTGGGTCTATCAAGACCACACTGATGGAGACTTTCGGTGAGCGGTACGCCTCGGTGGCTCAGGCCGCAGCCGCTGCAGCTGTGGCTGCTACCAGACCATAGGGAGGTGACTCGTTGCTATTCCTGGAGTTCAGCAACACGAAGCCACCCGAGTTTGATGGGACGCAGGATCCGATCGCTGCGATGAGATGGATTGCTGACATTGACGGATGCTTCTACACATGTTCATGTCTGGAGCATCTGATGGTACGGTTCGCTTTGAACCAGCTCCGCCTGGGAGCAAAGGATTGGTGGAAGTTCGTGACGGTGAACTTCACTCTTGCGGAGATTTCGGACGTGACTTGGGAGAAATTTACTACTATGTTCAGAGACAAGTATGTTCCCCCGGTGGAGAGGGAACGGTTGATTCAGGAGTTCTTGACCCTCAAGCAGGGTAATGATTTAGTTACTGTGATCACCCAGAAGTTTCATGAGAGGGCGATGTTCTGCCCTGAGCAGGTGTCCACTGAGCAGGCTCGAATGAGTCGATATTTGGGTGTACTGAGGAGGGACATTTGGGAGTTCGTATCGAACTCGTCATACCGGACCTTTGCTGAGCTCCAGGAAAATTCCCGGAAGAGGGAGATCGAGTTGGAAACTCAGGCCAGGGAGGAGGCCGAGTCTCAGCGGGTGGATCGGCAGCCGACTCAGTCCCAGCCGGCAGCCAAGCAGACCAAGTCCGCCGATTCGAGGATGGGAGGTCATAAGGGCCGCACTTTCGGATATTGCAGTAAGGGTCATGAGGGGGCCTATCGATCAGGTGCTTGCTACAAGTGTGGCAAGGAGGGGCACATCTCTAGGGAATTCCCCAAGGGATTTATGGTTTGCTTCCATTGCAACCAGACCAGACATCAGAAGGCCGAGTGTCCTTAGCTTCACCAGGGATCTGCGCCTACTGCTATGGTTACCGAGACTCGGCCGGTGAAAGCCGAGGCTCCGAAGGCTCATGGGAGAGCTTTTCAGTTGATTGCGGAGGAGGTCCGCATGGTGCCTGATGTCGTGGCTGGTATGTATTCTTTCCTGTATTTACTTTTATGCTGAGATATTGTGCTTATATTATGATATGTGTAGGTACTTTTCTTGTGAATTTTGTACCTACCTTGGTATTATTTGACTCGGGTGCGAGTTGGTCTTTTGTATCTTTGGCTTTTAGTCAGCACATCGGTATTGATCAGGAGGTGATGAGTCGACCCCTGAGGGTTTCCATAGCTGATGAGAAAGCGGTATACACCACTGATGTAATTCGAGGATGTGTGCTCGAGATTTTTGGTGTCAAGTTCCCTATAGATTTGGTTCCTATAGCGATGGGAGATGTCTGTGTCATCGTGGGCATGGACTGGTTGAGTAAGTTTGGAGCAGTCATTGACTGCGAGAGACAGTTGGTGACTATACGAGACCCTAGTGGGGGAGTTCTTACTGTGTATTGCGAGGGGACCCGGTGTGGGTTAGCGTTTTGTTCGGCTACCAAGGCGAGACAGAGTTTGCAGCAGGGCAGCAACGGATTCATAGCCTATGTGATGGACACACGAGTGGCCGCGGGGAGGCCAAATTCGGTTGACGAGGTTCCAGTAGTGTGCGAGTTTTTGGATGTTTTTCCCGAAGAACTGCCAGACGTGCCTCCGGAAAGGCAAGTGGAGTTCCGTATCGATCTGGTTCTGGGAGCGGCGCCCATCGCCAAGGCGCCTTATCGCCTCGCTCCACCAGAAATGCAAGAGTTATCCTCGCAACATCAGGAGCTGTTGGGCAAGGGGTTCATTCGACCGAGTAGTTCACCTTGGGGAGCACCGATTCTTTTTGTCAAGAAAAAGGATGGTTCACACCGGATGTGTATCGATTACTGGGAGTTGAACAAGTTGACGGTTAAAAACCTGTATCCGTACCTAGGATCGATGATCTGTTCGATCAGTTGCAGGGGGCATCTTGGTTCTCTAAGATAGACTTGAGGTCGGGTTATCATCAGATGAGGGTTTGGGATGAAGTTATCCAGAAGACTGCATTCATAACTCGTTACGGGCATTACGAGTTTGTGGTGATGCCTTTTGGGCTCACCAATGCCCCGACTGCGTTCATGGATCTTATGAATAGGGTGTGTAGGCCGATGCTGGATCGGTCAGTGATCGTATTCATTGATGATATTTTGGTATATTTGAGGTCTAGGGAGCAGCATGAGGAACATTTGAAGGAGACTCTTGGAGTATTGAGATCAGAGAGGCTGTATGCCAAATTCTCCAAGTGTGATTTTTGGTTAAGAGAGGTCCAGTTCCTAGGGCACCTTGTTAACCAGAAGGGGATATTGGTCGATCCGGCCAAGATCGAGGCGGTGATGAGATGGGGTCCGGAGCAGCAGTCCTCATTCGAGACCCTTCGTCAGAAATTGTGTGAGGCCCCGGTGCTCGCACTCCCAGAAGGGATGGAGGATTTTGTGGTATACTGTGATGCATCTATATCTAGATTAGGGGCAGTGCTTATGCAGAGGGGACATGTTATAGCTTATGCATCAAGGCAGCTAAAGCCTCATGAGTCGAGATATCCCACCCACGACCTGGAATTGGGGGCTATGGTGTTTGCCCACAAGATCTGGCGACACTATCTTTATGGGGTTCGGTGTACCATATACACAGACCACAAGAGTCTGAAGTACTTGATGGATCAGCCAAATCTGAATATGCATCAGAGGAGATGGTTGGATGTGGTGAAGGATTATGATTGTGAGATCCTGTACCACCTGAGCAAGGCTAAGGTCGTAGCCGATGCATTGAGCCATAGGGCGGAGAACGCCCCGATCCGAGACGTCTGTATGAGGTTGACGGTGATGACTTCGATTTTGGACACCATCTGAGGGGCCCAGACTGAGGCTGCGGGACCAGAAAACCGAAAGAGGGAGCGGGTTGCCGGGCAGGTATCAGAATTCGTTACTGATGGTCGGGGACTTATGATATTTTAGGGTCGGATTTGGGTACCGTTTGTGGGCAGTACACATACTATTTTGATGGAAGAAGCGCATCGACCGAAATTCTCGATCCATCCCAGGGGTACTAAGATGTATTTAGACCTAAAGAAGGAGTATTGGTGTCCCTGTATGAAGAGGGATGTTGCATGGTTCGTCGAGAGGTTCCTGACTTGTCGTCAGGTTAAGGCCGAGCACCAGCATCCGCATGGTAAGTTGCAGCCGCTGGAGATTCCCGAATGGAAGTGGGAACAGATTACCATGGATTTTATCACCAAATTGCCAAGGACTGCGAGAGGGGTCGATGCAATTTGGGTGATTGTGGATAGATTGACGAAGAGCGCCCCATTTCCTAGCTATCAGTGAGAGCTCTTCTACGAAGAAGTTGGCAGAGTTATATGTGAGGGAGGTGGTATCGCGGCACGGGGTTCCGATGTCGATTGTTTCAGATTGGGACGTACGATTTACTTCCAGGTTTTGGAAGAAGTTTCACGAGGAGTTGGGTACGAGGCTGCATTTCAGTACCGCATACCACCCACAAACGGACGGACAGAGCGAGCGGACGATTCAGACGCATGAGGATATGCTCCAAGCGTGTGTTTTGGATTTTGGAGGGAGTTGGGACACCTAATTACCCATAGCAGAGTTTTCATACAGCAACAGCTATCATTCGAGCATTGGTATGCCACCCTTTGAGTTGTTGTATGGGAGGAGTTATCGTACCCCCATCGGCTGGGGAGAGGTGAGGCAACAGGTAATGGGTAGTACGGAGATTGTACTTCAGATGACTGAGCAGAGACAGCAGGTTAGACAGAGATTGTTGACCGCTCAGAGTCGCCAGAAGAGTTATGTGGACAGGCGTCGGTCCGAGCTCGAGTTTCATGTTGGTGACCTTGTGCTCTTGAAAGTCTCTCCTTGGAAAGGAGTGATACGATTCAGGAAGAGGGGCAAGCTGGGACCCTGATATATTGGACCTTTCAGGGTAATCACTAGGGTGGGCAGGGTAGCCTACCGGTTGGATCTACCTGCTGAGTTGGGTCAGATCCACGACACCTTTCATGTGTCGCAGTTGAGGAAATGTATTGCCGACGAGTCGGAAGTGGTGCCATTAGATGATATTCAGGTGGATGAAAGTCTGAACTATGTTGAGAGACCAGTGGCAATCAAGGATCGAAAGGTTAAGGTTCTGAGGAACAAGGAAGAAACCTTGGTACAAGTGCAATGGCAACATTGGAAAGGGTCCGAGCTGACATGGGAGTCCGAGTTTGAGATGCGGGAGCAGTATCCAGAATTTTTTTTAGTGTAAGACTCGGGGACGAAGTCTGGTTCTAGTGGGGGAGAATTGTAACAGCCCGAAATCCAGGTACCCTTTTATTTAGCCCTTGATCTTTAATTTGTTGTCATTTTAGGGTTTTGTATGTTGGGCTAGTACGCTGGGCGTACAAGGAGTACGTTGCGCGTACTCGCGCGCTTCATTTAAACACGTCCTCCCTCGGGTATGCTGGGCGTACCCAAGGTTACGCTGGGCGTAAATGGTCCATACCCAAAAACCCTAATTTTTGTGGTTGGCTATAAAAAGGATGAGATGGCTTGACTCCTCAGCCACCATCCCTCAGAAAGAAACCCTAAGAGAGTGTTCCTTTGTTCCTAGCTCATTGGTGAGTGTTCTAAGCTTGGTGGTGTCATTTCAAGGTAGCAAAGGAGAAGAGGATTCCATTTCGAAGGCTAGAAGTTGGTGTTCAAGTGTAGATCCGTGCTTAGCAAAGGTTGGAGCTTCATTCTAAGGTAAAAAGTTCGAATCTTGACTTGTAGTTCTTGTGGTATGCTTTATGGACCATTTTCTAGGGTTTTAGTCCCAAAGGTGGAGACTTTATGAGCAAGTGGTCTCCATTAGCTTAGATCCATCATATTTCTAGTCCATTTGAGTTGTAGATTCATAAAAATGTAATCTTGGACGTGAATGATTAGCCATGCATGAGATCTAGATCCTTGAGTTGAAATGGAAAGGTGTTATGGAGTGTAAGAGCCTTTACAACCATGCCAAGGCTTAAAGGTTTCGACTTTATGAGTAAGGAGGCTTAAATAAAGCCGGATCTGGAAGTTGAAGAAGTGGCTTAACCGATTAAGACCAAAAATGAAGAATGTTTAGATCTGACTATTACGCTGGGCGTAACTCCCAGTACGCGTAGTGTACTGGGTGGAGACCCCGACTTTTGGGTTGGTTATGTACGCCCCGCGTACTGAAGGATGTTGACTTTTGTTGACTTTTGTTGACTTTTAAGGTTTCTGTCAACATGAGGACTTTGAGTCAAGGAAGGGTAAAATGGTCTTTTACCCATCTGAGGAATGTTAATAAAGGTAAAGTGTAGTTGTAGAAGTCTATATTAATTAAAATGATATTCGTTATGATTAGGCGAGGTTGAGTCTTCGTTCGAGATTCGGAGATAGCGAGCGCGTGAGATTCTAGACTTTCCATGAGGTGAGTTTTGTCACTATACTGTACCCGGAACAGTTTTATTGTCTGATCGGAAGGTTGGATATGTTATGAGTTGTATGCATTGTATATGATAAGTTAATCGTTTGTATGTGCTATGTATGATATGCTTGATATGGGTCGGAAGGCATTATGTTATGGGCCGTAAGGCATATATGTTATGGGCTGAAAGGCGTTGTGATGTGGACCGTAAGGTTGACGGAGGTAAGACCAGAAGGTTTACCGCGTCGGGACGGAAGGTCACGCTTACAGTTGTTGTGTTATGTGTTTCAGGTACTAGCGAGGACCGTGGGAAGGCGCCGGCGTGATCTGTACACACTGATGAAGGAACTGTTTTATAATCATGGGATGTATTTTGTTACAATGAAATTTGTTACATATGTGATTTCAGAATATTAAATGATGGTTTTAAATGTTTGCAAAAATGAAAAATTGTTTTGAAAATTTACGTTGTTACAAAATAAGGGGTATGAAATCACATGTTGTGAGTGGTTTGTTCGGGAGTGTCGGACAAGGTGCCAGGTGTCAAGTGAAGACTTGAACACACACAATGATCCTAGTTATCATATAATAAAAATATATGTATCTAATTAGTCATTTAACAACTAATTAATCAAGTTAAGACACCCTAAGACATGGAAACACTTTGTTTCAAGTGCTATAGGTAGCAAAGGGTTGCATCTAAGGGTTGTATGGCATGGCATTGGATTTTACGGCCCATTACCATTTCCCCATGAGTTTATGGCCGCAAACTCATGGTACTAAGTGCCATATTGTGTTTTGAGGTCTTATAAGTCATGATTGCACATCCAATGATCAAGTCCAAGCCTTAGGAAAGCATTACGGGCACATTAAGACTACCTTGTGGAGTTTATGGCCAAAGGACCATATCCTTAGGTGTTTGCGGCCGTAAGCTCTCATGGGGACTTGTTTTGATTGTTGTTTAAGGTCTTAAACACTTCTAGGAAGGATCAAGGTTGGCATCTATGGATTAGGAATGGACTAAGGTCCATTTTACCACCTTAAGAGGGGTTTACGGCCCAAGAACATCCTTGGCCGTAAAATCCTTTGTTCTTATAATCTTTGATGATTTTCAAGTGTTATCAAGTTCATACTAAGCACACAAGATGCTAGGGCAAGTGTACTTACAATATAGAAGCTTTATTTGGTGTTTAAGGTCCAAGAACACTAGTGTGTGTTCTTGGTGTTCTTGGTGTTTTGAAGAACACTTGAAGATCTAGCTAAAAAGCAATAATGAATGGATGAAATGATGTATAACTACTACATGTTATGTTATAACAACAAATCAAGTCGAGAAACACTTACGTTTTCGGAAGATCGGGTGAAGAATGGGATGCTAGTTGAGAGCGAATGGGGAGTAAACTTGAGAATGGAAGTAAGAGATGAGGAGTTTGGGGAGTAAACTCATGTCAGGGCCCGTATCTCATTGTTATCCAAGTATGGTCCAGGGTCCGTATCTGATTGGGCGGGGCCTGTTATTTGAGTGTGGGTAGGGTCTGTATCTTAAGGTAATCTAAGTGTGGGCGGGGCCCGTATCTCATTATTATATGATATGTGTGGTATGTGGTATTTGGGGAACTCACTAAGCTTTGTGCTTACAGTTTGTGGTTTATGGCTATAGGTAGTTCCAGTTCAAAATGGAATGGCCCGACTTGATCGCAATTCATACGCCCATGTTTTCCACAAGATGTGATTTTGAGAATTAACTCTGATAATTGTTTTCCTCATAAATGCTTTTAAATATATGGGTCAAATACATATGTGTTTTGATTATAATGAAAATAAATTTTTTACACTATGATTTTCGGGATGTTACATAAACTAAAGAGTAAATTACACGAATAGTCCCTATAATTTAACATGATTTGCACGATTGGTCCCTAACATAGTTTTTTAACTAGTATTGTCCCTACTTTTTGTTTTTTTATGCTTTTGGTCCATGTCTTACCTAAAAAAACTATTTTGCCCTTGATTTTTATTTTATTAAAATAAACACACTCCAATCATACCCCATCACCTTACCTTACCAATTCCATCATTTTTCCTTATTTAAATAATAGTATTTTTAGGTAAGACATGGGTGAAATGCGTAATAAAAACAGACACAATGAACCAATTGTGTAACAAGAACAAATAGTAGGGACTTCCCGAATTAAAAAAATAAGTCAAGGAACAAACGCACAATTTACCCCAAATCATAGGGACCATTCATGTAATTTACTCTAAACTAAATCAAAAACCTTAAAATAAGAATCTTTTCCGAAAATACACGAGGGCCTAATTTTATCCCGAATTTATGGATTATTCCAACATGATCATGATCTAAATTTAACCTCCAGGTATACAAGTAATCAATTTAATACCAAGATCTTTAACTAAAGGTTACTAAGCGGATTAATAAAATATATTTTTAATATTTAAATTCAGGAAATCAAGTTTTACACTAATAATGAAATATAAAGGAGTAATAAAAAGTTGAAATAAGTAAAATAAATGTAGAATACTAACTAAAGCTTCTGAGCAGTTAGATCTTAGGTTACAAGGTAAATCCTCAGAGGAATCTGAGCCTTCCTAACACATAATAGAAAAAGACTGCAACGTATTTGGTGGTCTGATGGCAAAGAGGTAGTGAAAATTGAAAACCTTGGGTAGGGTTTTAGGTGGAAACATCTCCTTTCCAATTAAGAGTTTCGAAAGTCACTATAAACAAATTACAACAAACCATGTTAAACATTAAGCTCAAAAACAAACAATATGGAAATAGACCATAGAACAGGTAATACCTTTTTCGATGGGCGACTAGGTAGCAGTGTCGAGATGGTGAATAGGAGATGTTGTGAAAGATGATCTTGTAGAGTATACAAGAGAAATGGAGTTAGAGAGATCAACAACACACATTGTTTTCAGTTCGAAAGATACATCAAAGTAAGGTTGTTATTTAGGAAACTAAGAGGTTTAAGGTATATTGGGGGGAATGTAGATTGGGTAGAGCAGGAATGTAAATTTAGGCTAGTGGGAACAAAATTTGGGCTAGTATGGAGCGGCAATGAAATTAAAAATGGGAAAATGTCACTGTAGCCCCACTAACTTACAAGTTTTGGTTTAAAAGGTCCCTTATTTTATTTTTTAGCTTTAGAAGGACATAAACTAACATTTAACCGGCTAATTTGGGATTATGACCCAATTCAACCGGTTTGCTTGCCATGTCATCATCCAAGTAACCTACTGAGTCAACTCAGACGACTCGATTTACACGTCATTGACTCGCCACCGAGTTCACTTACTTGGGCACTAAGGGTGAGGTGGTCCCCTACTATATAAATGGATGGTCTCTTGGACAAAACCCTAACACTTTGTTACCACTTCCGGCCAAACACAAACCTACAAACGAAAATAGAATACTCGTGTTCCCTTTCACTGTCTTCCATGGAGCCTACCCCACCACCATCACCAGATAATATAAACTCCAACAACTCGATTAGCTCAAGATACGGGCTATACTTGAACGATTTGCACATGATTTTCTGCGACTGTAGTGATAAAATAGCCGAGCAAAAAGGTGAGGTGGAGCGCATGAAGTAGGAGATGGGTCGCGATTACCTTCATTCCAGGGTTGATGTCCTGAACATGCAGCAAAGGTTCGACAAGGTTGAGAAGCAGATTAAAGCTATTGCGTTGTTGGCTGTGGGTCTTGTCGTGGTGATGCTCATGCTAATGATTTTCATCATTCACTTGATAGTCAGCAAGTGATTCTCAAGCAGGTGAATAGTAGCGGTAGGAAAATCTAGTGTTCGTCTTAATCGTCTATTATGTTTAAGGTTTTTATTGTAATATATGTTATTAGGATTGTGTGTGTTCGTTTGTGTTTGTGGTAATCGTCTATGGTGTTTGTGGTAATCTAGTGGTGGTTGTTTACGGATGTTTTTTGAAGTACTGGGAACATGTAACAGCCATTTTGATATTATATTGCTGAAATGTAAACACCTTGAATGCGTTTTGATTTGTTGGGATCAATGTTCTTGATTAAGACTAACGATTTGGACACTTGGTTGGCTTAATTAATGAAAATTAATTGTTGTTGGTACACTAACTGTGACAGATGTTAATGAGGTCAAACATTGGGGTAATTTCGTCAAGGGGTATTTTTGGAATTTACAATTTTTAAGAACCTAATTCCTTACTCGGCTGGGATATTTTCGTCATTTGCTTTTTATAAGTACTTTACCTCATTTACTCGGCAGTAGATACCATTTCTTTGTACATGTTCTTGTTTGCATTTTGAAGTTAGCAGCTCTCAGAAATAACGAAGCAAAAATGGTGAAATGCTTATGTGGATGTTTGGCCATAATCAGAATGTCTTCCACTCCATCAAACCCTGGAAGACCATTATATGCTTGCCCCACTAAGGTTTGTTTGACTTTCTTTATTAGGACACTGTATCCCTAATTTATTTGTTTTTATCTTTGCATTCTACACTTCTAACTTGTAAATTAATTTTGTTAGGGACCTCGTAATGGTTTTATTTGTTGGGTTGAAGAAGCAGACTCTAAGAATATGAGTGATGAAGCAGTTATGATTGTTGGATTAGCTAGGTCGAAAAAGAAGCTTGAATCAAAGATTTGGAAACTGAAGATGTCTTTAGTTCTAAGTTGGATTATTTTCTTTGGCATAATTGTGTACAAGTTGTAATTCGCATGTAGCAGTTTTTTATGTCCTTGTCAAGGAAATTGTTATGGTTATTTACATTATCCTTGTAATGACTTTCAATCACTAATGTCAATAATAGACATCAATGCCATGTTCACCTAGAGTAAATGGGACCATATATATCCAGCACTAATGTAAATAATGGACCCCAATACCATGCACGTCCATAAACACAACACACCATAAGCATAGTGACTACATAACACCACAGTGAGTACATAACATAAAATTGTTTAGCATAAGCATAATGACTACATAACACCACAGTGAGTACATAACATAAAATTGAAACACTTAATCCAACATTGTTTAGCATGACCAAAGTGAGTAGAAAACATCACATTAAAACACTTAACCCGAAATCAGTTGTCATAAACACATTGACTACATAACGACATTGACCACACTTAACCTATTCTAGTTCCATTGGCTTGTCAATAGTGTTGCCTTCCCCATTGTTACCCTCAACCCGTGTACCAAGTTTTTTTCTTCAAAATTCTTTCCGACTTCTTTCTTGTCTTCCTACCATTGGTTCCTTCCCCAACTTTTACATTACTGCCCTTTTTACCCCTCCCCCCTTTATCATCTATAACATCATTTGCCTTCTTACCAATGCTTCCTTCCCCAACTTTTCCATTAATGCCCTTATTACCCCTCCCTCCTTCCTCAACTATCATACCTTTTGCCTTCTTAGCACTGCTTCCTTCCCCAACTTTTCCATTAATGCCCTTATTACCCCTCTCTCCTTCCTCAACTGTCATACCTTTTGCCTTCTTAGCAATGCTTCCTTCCCCAACTTTTCCATTAATGCCCTTATTACCCCTCCCTCCTTCCTCATCTATCATACCTTTTTCCTTCTTAGAACTGCTTCCCTCCCCATCAATAAAAACTGATCTCTTCTTTTTCCTTACCTCTAGTTTTGTTGGCTTTTCAGATTTAGAACATGTAACCTTGTTATGTCCTGCTTGTTTGCATACACTACACATAATCTTTTTCCCAACCTTTGACACAGTATGTCTAGCACCCCTTTCACTTGAATCTTTTCTTCTATTAACTTTAGGTCTACCTGGCATTTTTCTTTTCAATGGTGGCAAAGGTGGAATGAATTCAGTAGGTGGCCACATGTTGCTACCATTCATCCCACACATAGGATACTTGTAGCTAGTCTTATAAATTGCTCCATAGTACATTGGAACCACATAATTACCAACATCACTGTTAATGTATGATATTGTTGCAACTGAATGCACACATCCATACCCATTTAGTTGCCAAACTCTACATGAACAAGTTCTCCTATCCACATCCACAACGTAAGACTCTGCCAAATTCCTTGTTTCAAACTGGTTTAAACCAGTAAGTAAAACCTGCCAATACCTGATGCAATGGTATAAAATTTAGGGTGTATAGTGGAAAAACTAAATAAAGTATTAATAGAAAAGAAAAAACCTTTGAGCTCTTTTCAACTGATTCAATAGGATTGTAATGGCTGGGCATGGTTTCAAATCAGGCCATGAACAACCTTTGATGGTGAGATTGAATTGCCTCTCCATAACATACAACCTAATTTCTTCTAACATTGTGATTATTGGTTTTTTCCTTGCATCTCTAATGACATTGTTGAAGCTTTCAGATAATCCATTTTCAATTGCATCACACATCCTCCCCTCTCTAAAGAAAGCTCTACTCCATGATTTTGGGTTCTTTTCCATAAGGTAGTCAAATGCTGCAGGATTTAGTACTTGTATTTCCTTCATTGCTGCATTGAATACAGGTTCAGTTGATGCTTTGCAAGCTTTCCAAAACATCCTCTCATAATGCACACCAATGAACCTTTTCCTAAAGTTGACAACAATATGCCTTGCACACTGTCTGTGTTCAGCATTAGGCATTACTTCCTTCACAGCCTCCAATAGCCCCTATACAATTTAAATTCATATGTTAAGAAATGGAATTTTATTAACAAGAAATATGAAGTATAATAAGTGATCTACCTTATGTTGATCTGACATCAGGGTGATACCACTACCATCATCAACTTGTAGATCATCTTGAAGATTCTCCAAAAACCATTTCCAATTTTCTTTATTTTCCACACACACAACTGCCCATGCTATTGGGAAAATATGGTTGTTAGCATCTCTTCCTACGGCACATATCAATTCTCCACTACATAATCCCTCTAAGAAACAACCATCCAGGTTTATTACTCTTCTACAACTTCCTTTCCAACCTTGTTTCAGCCCCTCAAAGCATATGTAAAACTTACTAAAATATGTCTTCCCATCAGGCATACTGTTGACATCTAATTTGACAGTTGATTCTGGATTGGATCTTCTTATCTCTTCACCATATAACCAAAGCTTGGCATAATGCTCAATTAGTGTACCTTCAATAAGTTCAATTGCATATTTCTTTGCTCTTCTACACTGTCTCATACTCACATCAATTCCAAATTTTTGTTTTACTTCTTCCTTTAGTAGCCTAACACTCATTTTTTGTTTTTGTAAAAATTTAGATGTGAAATGGCTACCAATCCATGCATAGCTTACAATTGACCCCATTTTAAAATTTCTAGCACAATTATGGTCATCTATAAGAGACTTAATCTGAAATGAATTTTCCTCACTCATCCATGAAGCCCACAATCTAAACTTGCATTGCCCTGAACAACATTTAACTAAAAGCCTCCTACTATCATTTTTTTATAGCACAATTGATATCCTTTAGCAAGAGCATAATTACACAACATATGTTTTAATTGTTTAGGATTTTCAAATCTCATTCCTAACACAGGTTTTTGTTTTTTCCAATGAACATTTTCATTAAAAGCTGTTACCTCCTCATGAATTGGGTCGTGGTCATCCATCTAATCAAATGGATCTTCATGAGATGGATCCTCTTGAGGTGGAGTGTTTGGAGTTGGTTGCTCCTTGGGGCAGAGCTTGTTCAAAAATACATCATTCAAGGTCTTGTTCATGGGAATGCAATCTCCATCTTCAAAGTTTTCGTCCAAATCACCTTGCACTTGTAATTCATCTAGGTCAATGCCTCCTTCTGCCTCAACATGCAACTCTTCTACTACTTCACCTACACCAGAAAACTTGTCCTCGGGGGTTCATACTTCAGCCATCTCATCAACAATCCATTAATGAACATGAACACCAACATGATCCATGTACACAGAAATTACACAACCAGAATCATACCTTACTTCGATAAACTCCTGGTAGTCTTTCTCACTTGCTATTATCCTCAGTACTTTAGGGAACTCGATATCAGGCATGCAAAAGTACACATCAACACACGTCTCATTTGCGAATCTCTAAATGAACAATAGAAATTCGTTTTTATCCATTCTAGCAAAATCCACATCCTCAAACCTTTGCTCCACTCCATCTGAGTAACTGATCATTGGATACCTCGTAAACAAACCAGCAAAATGAAGATCTATCTTCATGTAGACGGCCATAGAAAAAACCCAGGTTTGATTTTTGGATGAACAGTAGAAGAAAAAGAAGATATTGGTAGATGAAACCGATTAAAGACGAAAATTACTTGGAGAGGAAGGGTTGGTGTCATTTATCGATACACTAACACGTGACATATGATTTAGTTTAATGACCTGGCTTTCTTTTAATGACATATCCAAGAAATAATGCTGATTGGGATTGGGGTCACTGGGTGACCCGTTCACTTTATAAAAAATTGCCAAATTAGCCGGTTAAATGCTAGTTTATGCCCTTCTAATGCCAAAAAATAAAATAAGAAACCTTTTAAATCAAAACTTGTAAGTTAGTGGGGCTACAATGATATTTTCCCATTAAAAATTTAGAAGAAATCAAAATTTTTAGGTAGAATAGAGCCCGTTTGAGTTATACATACTGGGTTCTATATTATGTATTTTGTATTAGTTTGTAAAATTAACAAATTATCATGATAAAGATAAACAAAGAATGACTATAGGCATTTTTGGTAAAACTAACCAATTTTAATGATAAAGGTAAACAAACTCCTATATGCATTTTATGATCATAATTTAGTATTCTAATGTGTTTCTAAAAATAACTATTTGTTTTGATAAAGATATAAAATTATGACTATAAGCACTTTATAGTTATAATTTTATTAATTTAATGTATGTCTAAAAGAAACCAATTGTCACCGTATAAAAACAAAAATTTGACTATATGTATCTTATGGACACAATTTTATATTCTAATGTGTATTTAAAAGCAAACAATTTGTATAATTAAAAAATAATGAATACATATATTATATGGTTATCCTTTAATGTTTTAATGTGGGTCTAAAAGTAAGTAATTTTCATGATAAAAATAAATAAATAACAACTTTAAGTATCATATGGTCATAGTTTTATATTACGATTGTATATCTAAAAATAACTAATTGTCAATGATAAATACAAATTGTGAAAATAACTACATCACAATTATATATTATTACGCAATTATATTATATATTATTATGTGTGTCTAAAAGTAACCAATTACCATAATCTAATATAATAAATGAAGATAATTTTACCAAATATTAATCTCTAATGAATTTTGAGATTTATCATTTTGTGATAATTTTTAAATAAATAATATCCACATAATTTTTAAATAAATAATATCCACATATCAATTTATGGTTTTTTTTTTCTTTCAATCCTCCTTAATAAATGAAGATTTTTTATCACTTATCAATCTCTCATGAGTTTTAATACTTATCATTTTGTGGTAATTTTAAAATAAATATTATTCACTTGTTAATTTTTTGTTTGTTTTAATTTTTAATTAAAACCATATACTTATATATGTAAAAGTATTAAATATCATATATATGATATTAAATTGTAATAAATACGTTTCTTTCTTTCTTATTTTAAAGTTGTACATTGAAAAATATTTTTGTTTTATACTTTAAGTTTAATCATTTTTTAAATCAACTCGTATAATATACGAGTCTCACACCTAGTTTTTAAAATAAAAAGTCACATAATCTACTATAATAAATGAAGATAATTTTGCCACATATCAATCTCTAATTAATTTTAACATTTGTCATTTTGTGATAATTTTTAAATAAATAATATTCACATGTTAATTTATGGTTTTTTTTTTCAATTTTTAAAATAAAAAGTCACATAACACATATACTTATTAAGTATCAAATGTAATAAATATTATACTAAATTGCAACTAATATGTTTCTTCATTTCTTATTTCAAAATTTTATTTTAAAAAATAGTTATTATTTATATTTTAATATATATTTTTTTCATCAATCCGTGTAATACATGAGTTTTACACCTAGTAAAGATATTAACACTCACCATAAGTATTTTAGGGTTATAATTATTAAAAAATAATTGAATATAAAACTATGAAAATCATATAGACATAATTTTATCTTATGGCCACGATTTTTCAAAGAGATTTAGTCATGGTTTAGGACATGTGGCCATAAGGTATCAATAGTGACACGAATATAGGTCTCGATTAAAAAAGAAAAAAAAAAACCATTATCAAAGACCTTTGGCCATGGTTTTTAACCATTAGAGATTGCATTATTATATGTACCGGTAGAAAATCATAGCCATAACCAACTCATCTCAAAATTGAAGGACTAGAAAGTGTTGAAGTTCAATGCTATATTCAACAACTTCATAAATCAACATAGTAGTGTTCAAAGTGACTTCAAAATCTTGAAGGCAGCAATGATGCAATACCCAGATAATTTTAGCCGAGTGATTTGTCACCTTGAGACATTGTAAAAATATCCCAAAAATGAGAAGCATGCCTTTGGCTAAAAATAATGGATCCAAACGGGTGAAGACATCCAACATGAACAAGTACTACACAACGTGGCACTCTTACATCCAATTTATGTTCATGAAGTCGATTATGAAGGTGAAAAACTTCTTTTCAAATTAAGAAGTAGCACTCAAGGAAAAACAACCCATGCAAAAATGAAGTGAAAAATATGAAAATTTACAATTATAATAGTGAATATCGATCATTTACCGGACTCCACATTTCAAACAACTTTGATGTTGAAGAACACAATATAAATTATTTATTTATTTTTTGTGATCGGCGGCTTGGTTTTAATATTATTGTTAAGTAATTTTTTTTAGTTTAATTTAATATATATATATATATATATATATATATATATATATATGTATATATATATATATATATATATATATATATATATATATATATATATATATATATATATATATATTAAGTTTAGTTTAACGAACTATTTTAGTAATGCTAAATTTATTTTAATTATTTTCATTAGAAAATGAATATAAGTTGAAAGAAATGTATAACTTTAGCTAAAAGAAAGAATGAAAATAAGATGTGACAATATGGTATATAGGTGTTAAAAGATGTAACAAAATGTATAACCTTATGCATAACGATATCCCGTGCAGGGTTTTATCCATGAGTAGTATGTATGTGTATATGTATCTCTTAATTATAAAAGATTGAGAGGCATAAATAGCATAGTGCCAAACTGAAAAACACTAAGAATGCAAAGACAACTAGGGAAAATGAGAATATAATGTTTTATTAAGTGTATATATAAGGATGCAATCAAACAATATATATCTATATATATATATATATATATATATATATATATATATATATATATATATATATATATATATACTAGGTGTGAAACCCGTATATTATATAGGTTTATTAAAAATAAAATTTTAATATCAATATATAAATATGAAATATTTTATAATGTAATTTTTTACATAATATAATCCAATCTTCAGAAAATTTGCAAAACAAATTAAATTGTTTGAAAATTTATAAGAATTTATTACCAAATTAATAGTATAATTTTATTTCCTTATAAAACCCATTATAATTTTATGAATTTTATTTTAAAAAAATAAAAATCCTTAAAAAATAATAAGTGGAAAATAAAATTTCTAAAATTCTCACAAAATGATAAGTATCAATGAAGGAGAACATGATCTGACAAAAAAAATTTTATTTATTAAAAAGTATATATATATATATATATATATATATATATATATATATATATATATATATATATATATATATATATATATATATATATATATATATATATATATATATATATATATATACTTGAGAGAGAGTCTCTCTCATTCTCTCTATTCCCTTTCTCTTTCTCTCTTTGAAGCAGCTGTCAATTGTTACAACAAAGCCATAAACTCACCCCACCCATCTCTTCTGATATACAGCAAATAATAGTTTGCAACTGTCGGATTCTCTCTCTCTCTCTCTCTCTCTCTCTCTCTCTCTCTCTCTCTCTCTCCACCACTCTTTTTCTAGGTTTTCTATTAACACCCTTTTCATCAAACACCACAACCATAACCAGAAACACTTCTCCAGCTTTTCCTTTTTTATATCCATGGAGGTTGACGAGAGAAGCAGAAAACTCGATACTTTTGATTCTGCATGAATCTTGATCATCTTCACCTTCCAAAGCAAGTCTCAGAAACAATCTTTACTTCAATTCAAGAATGGCATACCAACATTATCGATCTCCATTTGGCGACACCACTTTAACCAAAGTGTTTGTTGGTGGCCTTGCTTGGGAGACACAAACTGATGAAATGCGTAGATATTTCGAACAGTTTGGTGACATTCTTGAAGCCGTTATCATCACCGATAAAATCACCGGAAAATCTAAGGGTTATGGCTTCGTATGTTTTCTCATTTCCTCCCTTTCTTTATACATTTATATCTTTCTAGTTTAAACTATTGAAATAACCCTTGTTATATCATTATTCAATGTATTATAAATACTTTTATTAGTACAATATTTTTCGTTCATTTTCATTCTTATATTAACAGGTGACTTATCGGGAACCTGAATCAGCAAAAAGAGCTTGTGAAGACCCGAACCCGATGATAGATGGAAGAAGAGCAAACTGTAATATCGCATCTCTTGGTCGTCCTCGAGCTTCTCCTCAAGGTTTTTTGTCATAATCTTTTTAAACAAAACAAGATTATTATTTAAAATTTAAAATGTTTTGTTTTATGAATCCGATAAATAATTTAACATAATGTGTTGTGATCGAAACCCACCACAGGAAGGAATCAAGGTGGGAATATTAATATCGCATATCAAGGAACAAATACAATGGGCCAAGGTGCATCATCATCTTACAGTGGTGTAGCACCACCACGAGCTCCTCCTCCACCACCTCCACCACCTCCTTCCGTCATGTATCCACCATATGGGTGAGTTTTATTTATTTATTTATTTATTTTTTGTTACACTTTTGTGAAGTTTAGGTGAAAAAGTGAAGTCAAAAAAAACATTTATAAATTAATAAAGAAAGTTGGTCTTGACAGAGGAGAAGTGGGTGTGGGGCTTATATATACATATAAATGAGTTGGCAACAGGAAAGCTTAAATGGCATATACTGTTGACTTTTTTATAATTACTTGTGTTCAACTATCAAATTAATTAACATAATCGTATTTATAGTTATACACCCTGTTTAAGCTTTCCACTAAGATTCCTCTAACTGTTATATAATAATTAGGTTAATAATAGATAATGTTTGTATTTTTTAAAATATAAGATTCTTTGTCAATAAATATTCTATTATTATATATGGATATGAGATTTTTTTTTTTTTTTTCTTTATAACCAATGGTTGCTTTATTGCCAAGTTGGCTGCCATTGCAGGATTACATAAAACTCCAGACAACCTTCAGCTTTTTCAGATTTAAATGGTCCCAGTTAACTCTTTATATATTAATCATATAAACTTATCAATTATTAAAATTTTAATGAAAAAACATCGATTTTAATTCGCTGTTAAAATAGGAAAATATATATATTCAGTTGTTTTTAATATAGGATTTAGTGGGAATAGATTATTCGGTAACATATATCTAAGTGTTATTTTTTTTTTTCAACTGATTCGTACGCAATAATTTTTGTTCATACACAACAATTTATGCATTAAAATATTGTATTGTACAACTTTATAAAACATCAATTGTTGTGTATGGAAAAAAATTATGGTTTTTTTTTTTTTTTTCATAAAGCAGAAAACTAAACTAAGATGTTTCCATGGTTTTCTAATATTTCGTTTTCCTAAATATGCGTCGTTTTTAGTAATATTTTATTAATGTTATATATCCAAAAAGTCATTAATGAGAAATTAAAAAATAAAAAAAAAAAGCAAGATCTTACTCTATTTTTATTTTAAATGATATTTAAGTGATTTTGCCTGACATTTGAATTTTACTGATTCGCAGATACGCGACGTACGCACCTGATTACTCTTACCAGCAAGTAAGTTATTTATTTAACTATTTTTTTTTGTAAATATTATAATAAATAAAAACTCTAATATTTTTGTACTGTTGTCATAATAAAACATAAATGCGTGTGGTTATAATTGTCCTCTTTTTAACTACATTAATGTACTCATTTGGTCCCTCAGTAAATCTGTAACATTAGAATTTGCTTTATATTTTAAAATTATACATTTCGTTATTAAATAAAAGTTTTTATTTAATTGTATTTTACTATTTTATGTACGTGTGATTGTAAATTTGTAACACTTCATATTAATATGAATCTACATAAAGTACAAGTCATAATAACATGGAATTGGTTATGGTTATGTGTTTTAACAGGCAATGTACAATCCAGCACTTCAACAGGCATACTATCATCAAATGTATGGGCCCACAGGTACACCGTATTATTATGGGTATCCCACCACCCAATCACCCACACCCAGAGGAACATTTGCTGCTTCTGCCCCTGGTGCACTAACACTAACACCACATCAGGCGCAACGTATCCATGGACCATCTTATCTTTACTATCCTACGCCTTCCCAGATGGACCCCTCAACATTCCCTGGCTATCTTACGCCACCACCTCCCCCTCTCCTACTACCCACGAGGCATCCTTTTCCTTCTCCCTCCCCCACGGGTATGTTTACTTCTCACCCATCATCATCATCATCATCATCATAATCAACATCATTATGAATATGCATGTATCATGTATCATGTATTAATGTTATACACATAGAAAATGTAGTGGTAAGAAATGGTAATTATTGGTTTGTTGATGGTATAGAATTATGGAAAGATATGGGAATAGAATACATGTACATTAAATTTAAGCATAGATATGTATGTGGTAATGGTGGGGCCCATAAGAGCCATGTGAGATGAGCTGTAATGGGTGATGGTCATAGGCCCATGATGGGGTCAATGGGAAATTGATGCCAGATGTACAGAATGAGTAAACCAAAACCAGTCAAACAGTTGGAGTGCATGTGAATTCTAGATTCATTTGTCTGTGTAGGGTTTGTATGTGGTAAGGGCACATTTGTCTTTTTGACACACATTACTTCTAAGGATCATTGATATCGACTGACTGTTATACATTTTTAAGGTCATATTAAAGTCAAATTCATCACAAGTTTTATTTTCGTAGTATATATAACTCTTTAATTTTTTCCAACAAACAAGTGTACAAATATATATATATATATATATATATATATATATATATATATATATATATATATATATATATATATATATATATATATAATTATTCAAATAAGAATAAAAAAAGATTAAGAACCGTAAGAACTTCTAACTTTAGATGTTTATAAAAGGTTTACGGTTTAGAATTTACGGTTTAGGGTTTAGGGTTAAGAACCCTAAACCCTAAACCCTTTATAAACACTCTAAACACTAAATCTTAAACCCTAAACTCTTTATAAACATTTAAAATTAAAGGTTCTTACAGCTCTTAATTGTTTTGTTCTAATTTGAATATATATATATATATATATATATATATATATATATAATTGATTGGCCACTTGTTAACAAAGAGTGACCAGTTCCCGAGGAATAGTTTGTCCCATGCAATTTGAAGTTGTATATTATGGAAGAATGGGTAAAAGTTTATATGCATTATTGAATAGTACATTTGAAGTCAAAAGATGTAAGTTTGACCATATATGTGTGTTATTGCTTTCAGGTTCACAGACTCCACAAAATACAACAACTGAAACAGAAGGAGGTGTGGTAACTTCAGAGAGTCCAAATGCCTGAAACTGGTGAAAAACATACACATGGGGGGCAAAAAGCAAACAAAATACGATATTGACAAATTTTCATCAATGGTCCTTAAACTCTCTGTATTCTTCATTTTTTTCTGAAAGAATCATAAATAATTTCGTTTTGGTCACAAAGATGGACCGGTGGAACGCATCATGCTGATTATTCTTTTTCCTCACATTGAGAGTAATTATTCTTTTACTCACTTTATTCTTTTTTTTTTCTTCCGTTAATGGTTAATATTGTATTTTCCCTCTAAATAATCATTCTTTCTTGGTTTATATTGTTGGCAAAACTGACACCTTTTGTTTGATCTTTTGTATTTATATTATCCATCAAAATGATATTTTCGTAATGATCCAATGGAACTTTTTTTTTTGAAATGATGTGGTTTTTTTTTATATACATATCTTGCATTGAAATGGAATGATCTGGCTATACAACACACTTGTTGTGACACTATATTTTCACAATGATCGGTTTTCTTCTAAATTATTGAGAAAGTGTAATTACACACGACTTTAAAAATAAAAGGCATATTTTAGGAAACAACTAAAGGAAGAAAAAGTGTAATTACACACCACCCATATTTGATGATACATGATATAAATACTTTACAAAAGTTCCATGACCGACCATTTTTAAATAATAAATAACCTAGTACGCAACTACTTCCTGTTTATTTACCACAATTAAGGTATTATGTGACTAAGAATATATCGGTTTTTTAATCAATGAAAAGCTAATTTGTAATTAGTCATTGTTCATATTAAACCACTTTATATGTTGGGCTGTGTTGTCATATACATAGGTTGGCAAATTTTGACCTTCACAAAAATATATAGTTTAGTTTTTCTAATATGCTAATCCGTTTATTATGTCGGTTTTGTGCGGGTTTGCAAATAATTTTATATGTTGACCCGTGAACCCGGTTGTTAGAAAGTAATACAGATAACAAGCAAAATAGAAAGCACACAAGACACATACGTCCATGAGAATGAGGGAATATTCTTTATTTATGAGTTCTCAAACAAAGATTATAATTACAATTCAACAAAGATTTCTCTATCACTTCAGAATCAAAGACATTTAAGACACAATCGAATGACTAGAAGATATCATTATTTATAGATTGTGGATCAGACCTAAAACCCAAATGAGCCAAACCCATTAATCCATAGACCCATGAAAGGTGTTAACCAATCACATTTCGCCATGCAGTAGATTCTGGAACCTTCGTCCTTGATATCATTACATAAGCATCAACAACACACATGAAGGAACATCATGATTCATAGTAGCTTATCATGATGCAAGAGTGTCACATCATGATCACCATGGCTCATCCACCATCATGGTGGCACATCATGCAGTAATCCTTGAGCATCTTCAACTTTTAAGCATCCTTGGATAATCTTGAGCATCATAGTGTACATCATAGCATAAGTGGCTCATCAAGGGATATCATGGCTCATTAGGAACACATGTGACACACCAGGAACATGTGTTGCACGTCAAGCCACCTACTGGCACATCATGATGCACAAGTGACACATCATGATCATCAGTGGCGCATACATGCTTCCACAACACATCAATACATCATAGTATACTAGAGTGTCGCACCTTGAGCCCAAGGTGGCACATCTTCCTTCAACATCGCACATCTAGCTTCCAAAGTGATGCATCTCCTTCTTGATGGCGCACCCACCTTCATAAATGGTGTGTCTGGACCTAAAGTGGAGCATCCCCCTCCAATGAAGGAGCATCCATGTTCCAAGTTGGTACACTCACTTCCAAGATGACATATATTCATCATGTAACATAACTAGATGTTTTATTACCTTGGCAGGTGCCAGGTCCAAAAGGTGGGCAACCTGGGCGACCGCTCAGGGCCCACGTCCCTAAGGGTGCTAAAATTTCTGGGCTATGTAATATATATATTTAAAAAAATTATTATCTAAATTATTTTTAAAGCCTAAATTTGGTTCAAACTCAAACTAGCTCAAAAGATAAACAATTTAGCTTGGTTGTTATTGCAAATTAAACGCGTTTATAGTGAAGATTAAATGATATTTTTTTAATCTTTATTATATTTGTCTTTAAGGGGCTTTTTTTTGTTTTCGTCTTGGGCTGCATATATGTTTTGACTGGCCCTGCCAAGTGCTTTATTCCTTTCCCAAGTCCTCCATACCCCCTTTTAGATGATGTGCTCCTTTGTGACATGATTTGTTCTTTTGTTACATGATTCATTCCCTTGTCACATGACCCGTTCCTTTTTCACATGCTCTATTGAACTCATGTGTTTGGGCTGCACAAACTTTGCACCGATATACTTCCCATGTGGAGTCATGAAAATCCTGATCCTACAATACCCTAAATCAAATTAAGCCCATACTGCTTTTCAGCCCAAAACTAAACCTTTAGTCGAAAGACTTATAACCTTAGCCCAAAAACCTCATTCCTTTAAGGTCTAATCTTCATCCCTTAAGACCGAATACCTTCTCATGTGTGAATTAACGTCTGATTTCCAAGTAAAGAAACATCCCATAACGAGATCTTATAATTCTCCCCCACTTATTTGGATTTTGTTCTCAAAATCCAACTTGGCTAAAAATGCAGAATACAACCCAACACAGTTCTCATGGATTCACCAATCACTCTTGATTCATTACATCGAGTATAGGGGTTCTTGAGGTAATTCCCAACCATCTGAACCTATACGACTCGCAACCATTACCTTCTTCGTCATAGGAAGTTCACTCAAAGACTAACTATCTCCTTCTAAAAAAATACACATCACCAACCCCTTCGACAAGGTACATCACTGTTTAACGCATGAGCGAAAACCCTCAACATTCTAGACCAATAAACTCAACATATCCCCAATCAAGAAAATCATGACCAAACGGAATCATGATGTTCACTTAACTACCTGATAAGTCATCATTATTCAGTAGTTCCCAAGAGGCAATAAATGAATCATATCCTCATTTCATATCCAAATTGTCAATCTGGCTCAAGCATACAACCACCTGATATATCATCTAATGCTACTAATGTAAATTTATGGTTCTAACTTTTCCAGATCCAATACTCCATTACTGCTAGGCAAACTCATAATAACAAATTTCATAAATAATTATGGGTCCATCAATATAGATTCTAAATGGAGTACTTCTGACGTACAACCATAACATCTAACTAGTCAATATTTATTTCGAATGCCAATCCAAAAATTTCTTGATCACTGAGCTACCAATAACCTTTCCCCAAGGTTCATAGCACTTAAATCATGACTATAGAAAGAAGTTTATAAGCTTTGGAAACACATATGTCGGGTTCCACCCGTACCAGTCGTACATACATAGGTTCATGGTATTGATAGGTTTTACAGGTTACAAAAATATATGTAGCGGAAAAAACTTAACCCTTAGTTCACATGAAAACTATTGGATCTAAGTTTTCTCTATTGGTTGCGACAGATAGTTGAACATCAAGAACCCTAGGAATACTCTACTATTTTTGAAACTCATCAAGGGCTTTTGGGGTTACATACCTTTTGATTATTGTAGAAAGTAGTCAAACAATTCCTTATTGAACAAGCTTCCGAAAGAAAGCACCAGAAATCTCGTGCCACTAATGGTTTGTACCTAAAACCTAGCAATAGAATCCTTGAGACGATAAGGGAGGGATGAGGTGATTTACGACTTTCTCTTCTTGATAAGGAGTGGCTGAAATTATGAGCCTAAAAGCTCCTTATATACCTGAACAAGGATGGAATACATAACACTAATTTGAATATAATATTATTATCTCAAATTAGGTAATTATGCATATTCATAATTATCCTTAAGGATTAATTTAGAAACCTAAGGAAGCTTCAAATTTTCAGCCATCCCTAGATTATTCTAAAATCATCCTCTTGTTTAACTATTGAACACCTACAAGTCTTTGCACTTTTAACTAATCCAATGAATTCAGTCCCTTTATACTTGAAAAGACGAAGATGTCAAGAGTTTGTTATGTATTAAAAGCAACATAATAACGATTTTGTTATGTATTTAAAAAATTTATACGGTTTTTTTTATGTCAATAGTAATATTAATTATCGTTATTTCAAAAAGATATATATCATTATTTTTTTTCATCTTCATTTTAATAATACGATTTAGAACTTGCGATTAAGATGTAATACATATTTTAAATATGATATATAACCGAATTGGTCCAATCATTTTTCTGAAAACCGTTTTTTAGTTATATGTATCTAAAAAAGCATAAAAAATTTAATCGGTTATATATATTATTTAAAATACACATTTCATCTTAATCGCAAGTTTCAAATCGTATTAATAAAATGAAGAAACAAAAGAAATAATGATATATCTTTTTGAAATAATGATAATTAATACTACTCTTGACATAAAAAAAAACCATATAAATACATAACAAAATCGTTGTTATGTTGTTTTTAATACATATAACCGAAAAAACGGTTTTAGAATTAGCGACCCAAAAGAATTTATACATTTTTTATGTCATGAGTAGTGCTAATTATATTATTTCGAAGACAAGATTTTTTTTATGAAAACATATTTTTTATACGAAAACGTATTTTTTAGAGACATAAAATAATATATTTTACGTAAAATAAATACATAAAAATACATACAAATTGTTTGTAAAAAACTATTTTTTATAATACAGCTAAAATACATTTTGCTTTATTTAAAAAAAATTATATAAAACAAATTGTTTTTTATAATTTATTTATTATTTATGTATTAACGTTTTTGTTATTATATAAAATAGTTTTCGGAAGATATAACTAAATGATCTTCCAACTCAATTGGTAAGGGCCCTTATGATATAAGGGGTAGGTCTCGAGTTTGAGCCTTGCCCCTTCTTCTTAAAGCTAATTATTTCACTTTTTCAAACAAACTTCAAAAATGGTCCTTGTGGTTTATTAAATGTCACGAATTTAGTCCCTTTATACTTGAAAAGATGAAAATGCACTTACAGATTCAATTTGTAATGGCTCAATACTAATGGTGTTAGTAAAAAGGGCTATCTTTGCAAATTTTGCAAACGAAAAGGACCATTTGCATAAAAAAAAATTAGCAGGGACTGACTTTGTAACTTTTGGCAAACCACAGGGACCATTTTTGTAATTTTGTCTAATTAATATATTGAACTCATAATATATTAATAAATAATTTATTGCTATTTATTCATCTTATAATATACCAATAAATCAACCTTTCTCTCCAAAAAGTCATTCTATCAATTACTAGTTTTAAGGGTAAACTAAAAGGAATCTATTTTTAATTCAAGTATATACCAATGTAGTTATGAGATTAAACACCTAATCCGACTGTATCCCATTTGGATAAGTCTATAAATACAATTGCAAGTATAACTTCTATATTAAACAGTAAAGGGTACTTTCCAAAGTAACTCTAGACTCTGATCTGATCAGATATCTGTCCTAAGGTAAGTGATCAGATATTTCTTTGTTCTACAAGATATTATATGGACATGAGACATTTATTATAATCAATTTCTTATCCAAAAAGTCATTCATTCGTGAAAGGATCTATAGGATTATCTTCTGACGATACTCTCTTCAATATATAATGATCTTCTTCAACCCCATGTCTGATGTAGTGGTACTATCTTTCAATATACTTGGATTTAACATGATCCTTAGGTTCTTTGGTTAAAGAAATTGCACCTGCATTATCATATTATAGCTCTAATTGTTCCTGAATGTTCAAGACTATTTCAAGATCTCTGATGAAGATCTTAACCACACTGCCTCCTTTAACGCCTCTCTCGATGTGATGTACTCTGATTCACAAGTAGAATCAACCATCATATCCTGCGTGTAACTCTTCCTAGTCACTGTTCCACCATTTAACACAAACATCCAACCCAACTGAGAACAAAACTTGTCTTGATCCATCTGAAAGTTGGCGTCACTATATCTAGTTACTCTTAACATATGACTACACCAAGGACTAAAATCATATCCTTCGTCCTTCATAGGTACTTAAGTATGTTCTTTACTGTAGTCTAATAAGCTTTACTAGGATTGCCCTGAAAATGGCTAACCACACTCGAACCACGAAACACATCAAGGCGAGTACATGTCATAGCATACATGATCGAACCTAAATCCGAAGCATATGGGACTCGACTGATATCAACTATCTCTTTCTTTGTACTACGGATTTGAGTCTTACTCAACTTTTCATTACTCTGAATAGGTAATTCCCCTTTCTTGGAATTTTGCATACTAAAACCCTTAAGTATTTAATCGAAGTAAGTACTTTGATTAAGACTAATAACTCTTTTCTTTCTATCCCTTAGAATCCTTATCTCAAAAATATAGGCAACTTCCCCTTGATCCTTCACGGCGAAACACTTCCCGATCCAATATTTCGCATCCTGCAAGGTCTAAATTTCGTTTCACATAAGGAGTATGTTATCAACACAAAACACTATGAAAGTTACTATACTCCTACTAGCTTTAACATACATACAACACTCATCCTCGCTCCTAGAGAAACCAAACTCTTTCACTTTCTCATGAAAACAAATATTCTAGCTGCAAGATGCTTGTTTCAATCCATATATTGATATCTCAAGCTTACACACTCTATTAGGAAACTTTGCATGTATAAATCCCTCTAGATGACTCACATAAGCATTCTCATCCAACTTCCCATTAAGGAAATTTGTTTTGACATCCATTTTCCATATTTCATAATTGTGAAAGGTAGTTATGGAAAACATTATCCTAATAGAGCTAATCTTAGCCACTGGAGAAAAGGTCTCATCATGGTCAACCCCAAAGCTTTGATTAAAGCCTTTTGTAACTAGTCGTGAATTAAACGTCTGTAATTTCCCATCCATGTTGGTCCTCTTCTTAAAGACCCATTTGCAACCCACCGTCTTTCAACATGGTTCATGATCAACCAAATTCCAACCTTGGTTGTCATACATGGACTGAGTCTCGATGTCCATTGCCGCTTTCCATTTGGCAGCCTCAGGGCTCGCTATTTCTTCCTTGTAGTTAGCTGGCTCATCCAAATTTACCAGTTATACCATCACTGATAAACGTGTCACCATTAGATGTTATATTGAACACATAGAACACCGGTGCATGCTAAAATCTACCTGATCGGTGTAGAGTTAATGAATTGTCAATGGGCTTAACAAGAGTCTCATCCTCTGGTTGAGATGTAGTGTCCTCTAAGGTTTCTTCATTGGTTGATTCTAGAATTTCCTCCGAATCAATAGCACTCCCACTTTCCTCTTTGCATATGAGCTATTTCTTGCGAAAGACTCCTCTTCGTGCTATGAAGACCATGTTCTCACTAGTTCTGTAGAACAAGTATCCAAAAGACTTTTGTAGGTAACGAATGAAAATACACCTCTCTTTAATAGGTTTTAGTTTATCGTGAGTCTCTTGTCTAACAAAAGCTTCATAGCCCCAAACCATGATGTGGCCTAGCGAAGGAACTTTCCCTGTCCATATCTCGTGAGGTGTGTTGGAAACCTTCTTAGTAGGGACAATATTAAGAATATGGGTTGTTGGAAAATATTTGTATGTGATTGTCACTTAAAATAAGTTGAGTCTACTTATATATCTCTCTAACAAACATTATCATAATGTTTCAGGTTGGAAAGATCGTGATGATTCAATAAGTAATTGAGGAATCATATGTTGGAGCACTTGAAGTGAACATGGAGCACTTGCTATTGACATGGAGCACATGTTGTTGACATGGAGCACTTGCTAAACATGGAGCACTTGAAGAAAGAAATTTGGATTATCATGATCTTAGATGGCACATCTGGATCATATGTGGAGTATCAAGACCTTGATGGATCAACATGTATACTTGGTGGCTCATCTCAAGTCAATTAATCAACATGACCATATTGATGGCTCAAAAACGTTGCACGTGACTCATCATGTACAATGGAGGCACATCTAAATACTTAAAGGCACATGAATTTCGTCCATGATCCATCATGAACATGTAGTTGTACATCTTTAAGTTCAAGACACATTCAAACATTCAAGAAACAACTCAAATTGATCAACCACACTTCTGGAAGTTGATGACATCTTAGAAGACAATTAAGCAACATGATGCTCACGTTGCTAATCTTATTTACAATTTTGATCAAGAAGGATCAAGAGTTATGAAGACTCATAACTTGGATGGAACCCTAATGGAATAATCAAGGAATTGGAATATTCCATCCAATCTCTATTAAGTAGGGAAAATAATGATGCTATGTCAACACCTGATTGGTCAAGCTATGTCATGGGATTTTCCAAAGCCTATAAATAGGCCCCTTGGGATTCATTATAAAGTTGCTCAATTATGCTTTTCCTGCTTCATTCTTTCACATTCTTCTCATTTACCATTTAGACTAGTTTTCAGAGAGCCATTTGAGTGTTTTAGTGTGTTTTACCTTCATACATTTGTAACTGAATCTTTATAAATATGGGACACTTTTGAATCATTGATCTAGAACATACAAAAACATTTTTATCATTAACTTGGTAATTCATAACTCATTATTTTCCGCATTAGTTGCCACTTGACAATTTTGAAAATTTGTTTCAGTATTTTCAACACTTGGATTCATTTAGTCTAGGTTTACTGAAATTTTCTCATTTTCTTCAGCTGGTATCAGAGCCCGTGTGATTGACTTTGAGACTTAGAAAACTTTTCAGAAAAATTTTTTTTTTTTCTTCAAGTTTCAAACTAGTATCACCTATTCTCAATGGAAAGTATGAATCAAAAACAAAATGTTGTCTATTCAGTTTCAGTTGCAAACAGTCTTAGAGTAGGAAATCGTGCACCAATCCTTGTGCCTAGTGAATACACTTCATGGGTAGATCATATCAAGTACTACCTGGAAGGTCATGAATCTAACATATGGACCTTCATTTCCACTGGGAAACACACTGCATAGTTTTTGCGGGATATCAAGGTTCCTAAAGCTGATATCTCTCCTGAAACCTCTAAAGTTATTTCTGGATCTGTTTCCTCTACTGATCAACTTCATGAGAGGAAAATCAGGAAGTTTGAGGCTAAGGAAATGTAAGAGATATTATCTGGAATTCCTAATGACATCTATGAGAAACTTCCTCATGAAGACAAGAGTTCACCCTTTAACTTCTGGAATGCACTCAAGAAACGATTCGAGGGACCCGACAAGATTCTTGCAAATAGTAAGAAAGCCACATTGATTGATATGCACAAATTCAAGATGTTACCTCATGAAACTCTCTTTGATGCATATTCTAAGTACAAATTTGTTTTCAACTGGGTGAAGAAGCTCAAAGGTGAAAGATCGCATGAGGATTTCAATTTGAAATTCTTGAACAGTCTATCTCCTTAATGGGATACAGTGCACATGATCATACTGCAAACTACAACCAATCTAGACACCATGTCTTTGTTTGATATGTATGATGAACTGCAACAACATGAGCCAAAAGTCAACAAGGTAGCTCAAGTTCCTCCCTTTTATAATCAAGAACTTGCCTTGGCTAATTCATAACCTATGGAAAATATTTCTCAAAACTTGATTAAACATCATAAACCAATCCCAAAACACTTTGCTGGTCAGTGTGCCAACCAAGGATATGGAGCATATCCTTATGAAAGTTGGATTATGGCTCAACAGTACAATTAGAATCCCTACATGCCAACTCAACAAACTCTTCAAATAGCAAATGGGTACATGGAAAATTATTAGGCTTTTATTAGAACCACAATGGAATCTCCTCAAATTAGTGAGAAAAATGTGTATGAAGAATGCCTGACACTCCTGACCAAGTTCAATCCAAACTTCAAGATGTTTGTGAACAAGCCAACTGGGAACTTTAGAGCAAAAAAGTTATCAACAACCCTAACACAATCATCAAAACTCTAGAAACTTCTAAGGAGGAAGCAACAGTCAATGAAGCTTCAACTCTCAGAATTCAAAATTTGAAAGTTACAACTCTCAAAGGATGAACACAAGTGTTCAAGATAACAAGTCAAAGTCCTACAATGATAATGAAGTAATCAGGTGACACAACTGTCAAGGTGAAAATCATTTTTCCAAGGATTGCAAAATGAAGACCAAGAAAGTCAAATATGAAGAATACTACCTTCAAAAGGCGGAGCAGATCAAGAAGTAGTCAAAATACAAAGCTTTCATGGTCATGGAAACTCCAAATGCGAAAGTATGGGAAACACTTGATGAAGTGGATCCAGCAGAAGAAATAGAAGTCTACAAAAACAACTTTTGGTTGATGGCTGATGATGGCAAAGAGCCTACTCCTCTCCATCAACAAGTTGTTAAAAAGGTACCCTTCATGCTTCATGATAATCATTTAAATATTGATCCTTTTCTAGATGACATTACCGATATTTATGAAATAATTTAAGAATATATCACTAATGCTGAATATCGTGTTAGTTACTACAAAAGTGAGCTTGCATCCATTTAGTTCAAATTTAAAGAATTGAGATGTAATATGGCTAACTTAGAGAATTACCTTGAAATTGAAACAAAGGTACGTCTTACTTCATTTGAATAATAGGAAACTGAATTGAATCAACATGATATTATTGCGAAAGACAATCATGAGATGTACGCCCGAATCAACACAAAAATCAATAGTTATAAGGCATCCAAAACCCTTCTTGAACAGAACTCACATGCCATTCTTGAGGGACCAAAACCATCATCGATCAAATATGGTCTTGGTTATGATGAAATGAAAAAGCAAATCATGGTTCTCAATACTCAACCAAAGTTGTTATCATGTGATCCAAGTCTTTTCACTTAAGACAATAGGGATCAAGAAGAGGTGGTAACTTGCAGTCCTAATGTAATTACCAGTTTATTCTCAAGCATCCCATTGCAAGTCACATCATCCCATGATCTTCCAAACTTGGAAACTAAGTCTGACTCTCCAGTAGAAGTTTCTCTTGAATGTCCCACCATGAGAAGTTTCAATTTAGAAGATGCCACTTTTGAAAAATCAAATATCTCTGGCTCAAAATCTAGTGACAAACAACCCAAATTATATGAGCCAATAGGATATTCCAAGACATAACCCATTTAATTCCTCAGTCAAGAAACATTTCCATCTCTTAATGCTTCAGTCTTTGGGACAAATGACTTAGGATGTAAATACTCTAAGAAACAACAGACCGGTAAGTCTCTAATTCAAGTCAGCAAGGATGAAACCATGAAGACTGTGAGTAATGATAAAACTATTGTTGAAATACTCAAGAGACCTTTCATTCCAATAACATTCACTTCACCCAGTCCTAAACCATAAGAGACATTCGTAAATCCAACTAATGTCTCTAAAGATAACGAAAAAGTTAAAATTGATGTCTCAAAAGAACAAGGTCCAATTGTACCCCATCCCTCAAAACCAAAAGTGGTTAAGCCTAAAAAAAATGACAAGGATAGGAAGACAAGTAGAGTACAAAATGCTAAGTCTAGCTAATGGAAGATCAGACACACCAGTATTCCCAAAACTTCAAAGCCTCAAAAGAACCTCTCCTTCAAATGATGGTTTCTAAAACTCTAGATTTCCAAACCATACTGAAATTCTATATTAAAATAGTTTCAGACCTAACAATCCTCCTGATTTGTCTGAAATGATGAGACCATGACCTATTCAAACCTACCCATTCATGTATTAGAATAATAATTACCATATGAATTCTATTCTTGGTCCATATTTTGGTTTTACTCCATCCGTAGGAGGGAACCACATGTTTAGGGGAAACTCTAGGTTTCCAATGATCAATCAGTTCGGCGGAAATACCCAGTTTCCCAAGTATAACCAATTTGGAATGCCTGTAAACTATGTATTTCCTTTTGTAGGAATTCCTACCTAGTTTACCAACTCACCATCTTTCCCATAAACCAAACCTCAAAAGAAAACCACTAAGAAAGCCAAAACCAAGGTCTTTGAAAAACAAGCAAAACCCAAAAAGGTTAATGATAAACAAGATAAGACTATCCCAACTCTAACAAGTCCGAAGAAAGCTAATACTCAAGGACCCAAAAAAAATGGCTACCTAAACCTTATATCTAAATACAGGCATTTTGTGACTTGTTACCACACGAAGATACATGGTACATTGACAGTGGTTGCTATAGGCACATGACCGGGCACAAAGGATACCTCAGAGATTTCAGGATCTTAACGCCAGGTCAGTACGTTACTTTCAAAAACAACATGAAGGGAGAAGTTATAGGACATTGAAACATATCGAACGAAAACTTTATCGTTAAACATGTAGCATATGTAGATGGTCTTAAACATAACCTTATCAGTGTTGCACAACTATGTGAAAATGATTATGAGGTTTTTTTCACCAAAACCAAGAGTTTGATTATGTATAGCAGCTAGCGTATCCTTGTTGATTCCACGCGAAATAGGAACATGTATCCTCTTGATATTGAACTAATTAAGGGAACCCTAGATATCTGTATTCTTTCCAAATTTAGCTCTAAGATTAGTTGGTTGTGGCATAGAAGACTCTCTCACCTTAAGTTTGGTTATATCAACAAACTCATTAGAAAGGATCTTGTAAGAGGACTACCATTGTCAAAAATTGACAATGATATACTATATATTGCCCGCGATCAAGGAAAATTTTCAAAATCTCTTCATGATGGGTTTTATGCATAAAAACAATCTTATGTGTTCATACAAACCCTAACGTTGGATCTAGGTTTCACTATTGTACATGCAATGAATCCAAGAATTATAAACCCTATCCTGGCATACATACATATATATATATATATATATATATATATATATATATATATATATATCAAAAACTAACATATAGAATTAGATCTAGATGATTACCTCTTCAATGGAAGCTTGATTCTTCTTTCTTGGAGCTTAGAGTCACAATTGTAACTCCTCTAATGGATTACAAACACCACAAGGAAGAAGGCAACTATATGAGAGAGGTGGGAGGATGCTAAATTCGTACTTAGGGTTTCCTTTGAAGCAAGTGGCCGAATTTGGGAGCTAGGGGTCCCTATTTATACTGCTGGATGCTAAGGTTTCAGTCAAAACCCTAATGGATAACTTAGCCATCAAGCAACCCAAGGAACCTTCTGGAATAAGGCCCTTGGATGAAAATATGATTATCCTTCATCATAATTTCGTTCCCCTTTAGTCCATTAGGATTCCTTAGCCCAAAACTTAACTATCACACATTTGACAGTTTATACCCCTTTATTTAATTAATCTCTTTTAATCACCAAATTAATTCCTAATTAATTTATGACCAATATTAATTAAATAATATGATTTCTCTTTTAATATATTAATCTTATAATATATCAATAAATCATAATATCCTCTCTCTCTCTCTCTCTCATTAAATTACCTTGTCAAGTTGCTCTGGTGAAGGCAACCCAAAAGGACCATGCATGACCGGGTCAAGTACATACAAAATATAGTTACAGACTTAGACACTAATCCAACAGTATCCCATTTGGATAAGTCTAGTAACTATATCTCACATATGACTTCAGGATCCGATTATCAATCGTAGCTCTTACATGTCACTGTCAACTCTGATGAGTAACTCGTCCTTCAGATAAGGGATCATATAATCCTCTGTTTTAGATATCATGCTGACAATACTTATTGTCCAACACTTGTTTCTCGAACTCTGATTTGTTTGACATAGAATTTAGTTGAACACATCAACTCCATTCTGATCGGGCCCGACACATAAGTCAAACCAAATCATCAAGTAGCCAAGATATCACCCTTATTCTCATAGAATTAAAGGAACAAATTAACTTCGACTCATATGCATCTATTTTTTGTCAATTAAATCATGCACAATAATGTGGTTTATAACATCAAGTTACTAATGCGTTTACACATCATCAACGCATAACCAAGCAGTAACCAATAACCATATCTCTAAGTTTTAAGACTATATGATATTATCGCTTTGCGATCACTTTAGGTAAAACACCACGAAGTGCTACCAGTACACGTGGGTTTATTCCAATGCTCAAATCTTATTCATTAGCACTCGTGAGCTTTGCAACAAACCTTTGCGATGCCCAAAACCTTTTAGACAATCTACAAACAATTCATGACAGTCTTCATTCACATCTACTTCCAAAATATGAATGACTGTGGACTGTTCGAATAATCTTATTATTCAGGAAGTCAAAACATGAAAAATTGAAACAATAGATAAATAACCAACAAAAGATAGTAGCTTTACTCATAAATAACACAACTTTGTTTATTCATCAAAATGTCAAGTACAAAATATTTATTACATGTTTCTTATCTATCTAATCCAAACTTATATCATCCTTCAGCCTAATGCTCCTAGCGTGCCGCAAGTGTTTGACCCTACTCAGTCCCTTCGTAAGGGGATTTTCCGGGTTTTCTTCTAACGATACCCTCTTCACAACGAGGAGTCCCTCTTCTACCCGATGTTTGATAAAGTGGTATTTTATGTCGATATGTCGAGATCTACCATGATCTCTCGGTTCCTTGGTTAAGGCAACCGCTCCTTCATTATCACAAAAAATTTCCATCGGCTCATTTATGGATGGCATAACTCCAAGGTCTCCAATGAAGTTCTTCAACCATATAGCCTCCTTTGACGCTTCACTCGCCACAGTGTACTCTGATTCGGATGTTGAATCAGCTATAGTCTTCTGCTTGGAACTTTTCCAAGTCACTTCTCCTCTATTTAGGGTAAAGACCCAGCCCTACTGCGATCGGTAACTATCCCGATCTGTCTAAAAACTAGCATCACTATACCCTCTTCCCTTAAGTCATCACTCCCACCGAGGACTAGAAACCATTCCTTGGTTCTTCGTAGGTACTTAAGAATATTCTTAACTGCAATCCGATGAGCTCTACCAGGATTCGCTTGATATCTGCTGACCATGCTCAAAGCGAAGGCCACATCAGGGCGAGTACACGTCATAGGGTACATGATAGAGCCTACTGCGGAAGCGTAAGGTACTCAACTCATATCAGCTATATCTACCTCTGTACTCGGGCTTTGAGTCTTACTTAGCCTGGTATTCCTTTGGATTTGAAACTCCCTATTCTTGGAATTTTCCATACTAAAATGGTTTAGTACCTTATCCAAGTATGTATCCTGACTGAGTCCTATCATTCTCTTTTCCATGTTTCTTACTATCCTTATTCCCAGAATATAAGCAGCCTCTCTGAGGTCCTTCATAGCGAAACATTTTCCAAGCCATGACTTGACCTCCTGCAAGGTTGGGACATTATTTCCTATGAGTAGTATGTCATCAACATACAATACGAGGAAGCTCACTATACTCCCACTGGCTTTGACATATACACAAGATTCATCTTCACTTCGCAGAAAGCCAAACTCTTTAACTTTCTCATCAAAGGAAAGATTCCATCTGCGAGACGCTTGTTTCAATCCATAAATGGATTTCTCAAGCTTACACACTCTATTTGGATACTTCGCATCGACAAAACCCTCTAGCTGATTCATGTACACATCCTCAGCCAACTTCCCATTAAGGAAAGTGGTTTTCACGTTCATCTGCTAGATTTCATAATCATGAAACGCTGCTATTGCAAGCATTACCCTAATAGACTTTATCTTTGCAACTAGTGAAAAGGTCTCATCATAGTTAACTCCGGGAGTTTGAGTAAAGCCCTTCGCAACCAATCACGCTTTATAAGTGTGAACTTTCCCATCCATGTCCGTAATCTTCTTGCAAATCTACTTCCACCCGACTATCTTACGACCCGGTACATTATCAACCAAATTCTAAACTTGGTTATTATACATGGACTGAATCTCGCTGTCCATCGCCTCTTTACATTTAGCAGACTTTGAGCCTACCATGGCTTATTTGTAGCTGCTAGGTTCTTCCAAATTCATTAGTGTTTCATCACGAATAAACGTATCCCCTTCAGTAGTAATACGAAAACCATAAAACTGGGCTTGAACACTAACCCTACTAGAATGTCTAAGAGGTAAGGACTCATCAACAAGCTCAACAAGAGTTTCCTCCTCGGGTTGAGTGACAGTGCTGGAGGTTCCTCCATGGCTTTGCTCTTAAATCTCTTCAAGATCAATTTGCCTCACACTGTCCTCTTGACTTATCAATTCCCTTTCTCGGAAAACTCCTCTTCTAGCAACGAAGACAACATTGTCACTCGGTCTATAGAAAAGATAGCCAAAAGACTTTTGTAGGTATCCAATGAAATAACACTTCTCACTACAAGGTTAGAGCTTGTTGTGAGTCACTCATCTTACGAAAGCCTCGCAACCCCAGATCTTAATATGTGACAACGAGGGAGCTTTCCCTATCCACATCTCGTGAGGAGTCCTGGTAACCTTCTTGTTGGGAACTAAGTTAAGGATGTGGGCGGCAGTCTCTAAGGCATACCCCCAGAAAGCTATTGGTAATGAAGCCCGACTCATCATAGAACGAACCATGTCCAATAAGGTCCGATTACATCTCTCATCCACACCATTCAATTATGGCGTTCTCGGAGGCGTCAATTGCGAAACAATTTCGCATTCTTTTATATAGTCGTGAAACTCAAGACTTAGGTACTCTCCTCCTTGATCTGACCGAAGCATCTTGATTTTCCTGCCCAACTGATTCTCCACTTCATTTTTAAACTCTTTGAACTTTTCAAAGGTTTTTGATGTTTGCTTGATTAAGTAGATATATCCATATCTACTATAATCATCTGTAAAAGTCACGTAAAAGCGGGAAGCATCCCTTGTGGTGGATCTAAAGGGCCCACACACATCGGTGTGTATGAGATCCAATAGACCCTCACCCCTTTCACAAGTGCTAGTAAAGGGTGACTTGGTCATCTTCCCAAGTAAACATGATTCACACATGTCATCGTCCGTAAGGTCAAATGACTCCAACACTCCGTCCTTTTTGGAGTTGGGCTATGCGTTTCTTGTTGACATGGCCAAGGCGACAATGCCACAAGCATGCTTTGTCTAGGATAGTAGATGAATCAATATTCAATACATCATTTCCTAAAGTATCAACAACCATCATAGATTCAATAATCCGATTACAAGGTAATGCATTGAAATAACAACAATTTTCTAAATCTAATCCTAACCTATTACTCAGCACTAAAGAATAAACTCCAACTCTGGTGACAGGAGACGATCGTCTGTTTCCCATAATCAAGTTTATCTTCCCATGTTCCATCTCCCTACTTCTTCTTAGGCCCCACAAATCAGAACAAATGTGGTAACCACACCTTGTATCAAGAACCCATGAAGTAGAAAATGATGAGTTGTTAGATATAATAGAATACATACCTGCGAAGGTGGGCTTAATCTTCCAATCATTTATGTCTTGCAGATACTTAGGGCAGCTTCATTTCCAGTGGCCCTTCTAGTGGCAGTAATAGCACTCTGCTTCTTTGGGGTCGGAAGAAGGTTTGACTAACCGGCTTTGGCTCCACTAGAAGAGGAACCATCTTGGGGCTTACCCTTATCGTGGCTCTTACATGGAGCCTTCCTCTTCTTTCCCTTTCCTTGACCAATTCCCAATACGGGAGCAGCCACAACAGGGGATGGTGCAACAGATTTGTCTTTGAGGTTACTCTCAGCAGTCCTCAACAGTCCTTGGAGCTTACTCAAGGAGTCCTCTTCCTTATTCATGTGGTAGGTCATTTTGAACTGGTTGTAGCATAAAGGCAAGGAGTGGAGGATTATGTCAATTGCCAAATCCTCATTAAACTTAACATTAGGTTTGAGAAGACGATCAACATACCTTTGCATTTTCTATAAATGAGAGGTTAGGGATTCTCCACTCCCCATCTTAGCGGTGATCATGTTAGTAATGATCTCATAGCGCTCTTGCCTAGCGCTTTGGTGGTACCTGCCCAACAAATCCTGATGCATTTCATACGGATACATGTACTCATAGGACTTTTGAGTTCGAGGTTCATGGTGGCCAGCATGATGCAATGAACTTTCATAGCATCATGCTCGTGGGCCTCAAAGGCGGTCAACTCTTCAGGAGTAGCAATATCTGGGACGATCTTCTCAAGCTTTTCATCGAGGATAGTATTCTTTGTCCTCGTAGCGTGTGATCATGTGAATGTACCTCATCCACTTGTTGAAGTTTGACCCATCAAATGTCACCTTTGGACATAGGTTCATCAATGACAATGACCCATAAGCGTTGTTGTTGTTGTTTGCAGACATCTAAAAAAGAAAGGAACAAAGTTTGATTAGAAATGAGTCCCTAATTAAACACCCAAATGAGAAGTTAGGGCTAGGAGCCAACAACATTATTTCCAACTTAGAAAGGAATGCCGTACTCTAAAAGTAAATAATTTGAAGGTAACTGAATGACGATTCACTAATTCTCACCATTAAAAACGAAAAAGAGATTAAGTTTTAAATGTATTTGAAAACTCCTAGATCTTTTGAGATTCATTGAACTTTTCAATGGCCTATTTAAATCTCGATATGCACTTCAAATTTGTGATTGGGATGCGGAGGATTGCAAACAAGTTGTGAATAACCACGCGAATCAACATGGTGCACTAAATGTCTCTATCACCTAATCAATGTGCCGGTTAGCCACACACGCACCATTGATCTATGATAAACATCGAGCCACCCTTTTCCACCAATGTCAATCCCAAATTAGTATGCTGGTTAACCACACACGCTCCACTAACGTTTCACAAGGGTACAAAGTGTAATTCCATGGAATGACATCATTTTCACATTTTGCCCTAAAGTAACTAAGATTGGGAATTTGTAAAAACATGTTAGTTACTTTGCAATATTCATTATAATTGTAATGAGGAATTAAGTGCCATATCCTATCCGTTCGGCTAACAACCCTCCACCAATCAAGCAATCAGTCAGTGTGAGTGTACACCCATTAAGCGCCATTTTATAGGCAACAACCTTATACCCACCTTATAGATCGGCTTCGTGAATGAGGCCGACTAGCGATAAGACTAGCTTATTCTTACACACACACACACACACACACACACATATATATATATATATATATATATATATATATATTAATCTTGTAATAATATAGTAGTATAGGGTTGAATTTTAAACTTGTAAAACTCTAAGGGTTTGAAATTTAAATTACTCAAAATTAAACTTTTAGTCATAAAATTTAAATTTCAAAACTTGAGGACAAGTTTTGAAGTTTTCAAAACAAAAGGGATCAAATAAAAAATAATTTTAATTAAACAATTAATTTCATAATTATCTATATTTGACTCCAATTTTAGTTACAAGATAATTACCAAATAATATAAATAATTCATATTTATCATATAAATAAACTATTATTCAAAATATTTGAAATTATCTATTGTTTTGGCATGGATAATCATTCAATTACAATAAAATTTGGATTTTATCTTCAAAAAACGATTTAGGAATTAATCCCATGACAAAACAACAACAAAATCCCGAAATATCATCTGCCAGACGCACAGACTCGCCGAGTCAGTCCTGGACCCGCCGAGTCAGGCCAACTTGCCGAGTCCAGATATTGGCTCGCCGAGTTGAGTTGCGTAGAGGCACGAAAAAACAATTTTCAGCTATCAAACAGATAAAGCATCACATACAACAGAAACCAATCAAGTCTCTAATACAACTGATGGTTTTATGCATAAAAACAATCCTATGTGTTCACACAAACCCTAATGCTTGGATCTAGGTTTCTCTATTGTACATGCAATGAATCCAAGACTTATAAACCCTATCCTGGCATAAATATATCAAAAACTAACATACAGAATCAGATCTAGATGCTTACCTCTTCAGTGGAAGATTGATTTTTCTTTCTTGGAGCTTAGAGTCACAATTGTAACTCCTCTAATAGCTTACAAACACCACAAGAAAGAAGGAAACTATATGAGAGAGGTGGGAGGATTCTAAATTCATCCTTAGGGTTTCCTTGGAAGCAAGTGGCCGAATTTGGGAGCTAGGGGTCACTATATATACTGCTGGACGCTAGGGTTTCAGTCAAAACCGTAATGGATAACTTAGCCATCAAGCAGCCTAAGGAACCTTCTGGAATAAGGCCCTTGGATGAAAATATGATGATCCTTCATCATAATTTCGTTCCCCCTTAGTCCATTAGGTTTCCTTAGCCCAAAAATTAACTATCGCACATTTGATAGTTTATACCCCTTTATTTAATTAGTCTCTTTTAATCACCAAATTAATTCCTAATTAATTTATGACCAATATTAATTAAATAATATGATTTCTCTTTTAATATATTAATCTTATAATATATTAATAATTCATCATATCCTCTCTCTCCTTAAATTACCTTGTCAAGTTGCTCTGGTGAAGGCAATCCAAAAGGACCATGCATGACCGGGTCAAGTACGTACCAAATATAGTTACAGACTTAGAGAGTAATCCAACATAAACTGGTTCCAGTCCTTTAAGTTCCTTCACATCCACTCCATCTATTGAATTCAAGCATGAAATAGTTGAGTGGGAACCACACATTTCAGATAGTTCTAGACTCTTTTATGACGATATTGTTGAAGGAACATTCACTTCTGACTACCCACCTTGTCGAAAATAACAATATGATGTAATCTGCACCCGTCAAATCCTTAAGCAAGCTAGTCTTAGAAAACAGACAAATGATCATCCAGCTGATCAAATCATAGGTGATCTAGATTCTAGAGTAGTGACTCATTCAACAACCAAGAATGAATGCCCATATGTAAGCTTTCGATCCACAATAGAGCCTATAGGAATCAAAGAGGTTCTACAAGATGTAGATTGGGTAAAAACAATGCAAGAAGAGTTTGCTAAATTTAAACATAATAGCGTGTGGGACATAGTGCCAACACCAGAAGCAATATCGGTTGTTTCATTCAAGATGGGTTTATAGGAAAAAAGTGATGAAGATGGAGTCTTGATCAGGAACAAAGCCAGACTGGTTGTCAAAGGCTACTCGCGACAAGAAGGCATATACTATGATGAAACATTTGCACATGTTGCAAGAAAAAAATCCATAAAGATTTTCTTGGGATTTTCTACACACAAGAACTTTAAGGTTTATCTATTGGATGTGTAATGTGCATTCTGGAATGGTGAAATCGATAGGAATATCTTTATTGAACAACCTCCTTGATTCGAAGATCCAAAGTTCCCCAACAATTACTATAAGCTTCAAAAGGCTATGTATGGATTGAAGTAAGCCCCAAGAGAATGTTATGGAACACTATCTAAATTCTTGGAAGACTCTAAATTTCAAACATGTTCTATTGATCCCACTCTCTTTAGGAAAATCCACAATAACCATCTAATTGTCATGCAAATCTCTATCGAAGACATCATATTCGGTTCAACGAGTTAGTGATGAATTTGCTGAGTTGATGAAAAGAAAATTTAGAATGAGTATGGTGGGTGAGCTCAGCTACTTCCTAGGTCTACAAGTTCATCAATCTTCTAACGGAATCTTTTTTGGTCATGAGAAGTATATCAAAAACCTGTTGAAGAGGTACTCCATGGAGAATGCATCAACTGCAAAACATCAATGTTTACATGCTACAAGCTTGATTCAAACCTTGATGGTAAATCTTTAGATCAGAAGCACTACAGAGGAATGATTGGCTCATTGATGTAACTTACATCTAGTCGACCAGACATCATGTTTTCAACATGTCTGTGTGCATGCTTTCAAGCCCAAGGAATCACACCTCATGGCATTCAGAAGAATTTTCAAATATCTGAAAGGAACTGCTTCTCTGGATCTATTCTATCATGCTAAAGGAAATTTCTATCTCCAAGACTTTACTGACTCAGATTATGGAGGATGCAAGCTCGGTAGAAAGAGCACTTTTGGTAGCTGTCAATTCTTAGGAGGCAGATTGGTCAGTTGGACTTCAAAGAACAAACATGTGCTTCAACCTCTACTGCTAAAGTTGAGTATGTTGTTGCCGCCAGTTGTTATTCTCAAGTGCTATGGATGCAAACACAACTGAGAGATTATGGATTCAAAATGAAATAGATCCCCATATATTGTGACTCTAAGAGTGCAATTTAATATCTCACAATCAAATCAACCAGTCAATGACCATGGATATTAAAATCAGGTATCACTTTCTAAAAGATAATATTCAGAAAGGTCATATCGAGCTTCATTTTGTTCCCACAGATGAAGAGACTGCAAATGTGTTCAAAAAAGCTCTAGATGAATAAAAGTTCTTACACTTTCTCGGATGACTTAGCATGCTTAATCTAGATTCTCTAGACATCTGAAGTTTCTTTTTTCAATTTTTTTAAAGAGAACTCCAAAAATTTCTTATCTTTTTTACTTTAAGTTTATTTGCCTTATTTTACACAAAAGGAAAACTCCAAAAAGATTTTACTTTCATTTGTACTTTACATAAGAGAAAACTACCAAAAGATTTATTTTTTGTCTTTTGTCTTTATTTTAAATAAAAGAATATAACAAAAAGATTTTATTTTTAGTTTTGTTAGGAAAATGCAAGTTGTCATCACAACTATGCAAATGAATAAGGTTAGTTGCTCCACACTCTAATGATATTTTAAAATACCAAATTTTGTAGTTCTTTAGTTTGCTTCAGTACACAACTGATAATTTTACTTTGGTGACCATTAACAAGCTTCATTGTTATAATATACTTACAGTTATAACATAAATTAAGTACTAATGTTATGTGTGATAATTTGATGCGATCTCTATGGTTTAGTTAAGCCAATGTGTTATAGTATATTTGTGGCTTCCATGTCCTAGTGAACTCATGAGACAAAAAGGCGAAGTTGTGTAGTTTGAGGGACATATAAAGTTTTTCTTTGTGAATATCTATACCTAATAAAAAAACTTCATAGTTAAAACAAAGTGAGTCAAGTTACATGTTTATCTATTTAATTTTTGCACTTTAAGTCTAATTATATATTCAGTAAGTTATAGTTCAGGTGCAGAGTCCATCTGTGACCTTTGGGACCCGATGAGTATTCCCCCTGGGGAGATATTTATATGTATCCACCTAATTATAAAAGCTTACATTGATGAGAATAAATATTGTTTAAAAGGGTTTCATAAAAACTTATGTACTACATTAGTGACGTAAGCGATTCTGAGAACTCCAATGAATTTCTTAGAAAGTCTAGAACTAAAGTACAAACAGAAGTAAAGCTAGGAATTATTTGCTTGTGTACTTTGTCAAAGTTATAGTTATAAGAAAAAATTAATAAAAAAATCAAAAAAAAAGTCGAGTTATATTCTTAGGTCAATTATTATATATATAGTAATTTTCTTTTAGAGTCATGTCACTTGGAATTTGGCGATACCTTTTGAATCCAATGGGGTAAATAAAAAGGATATAGATGGTAGAAATGCCAAAAAGGAATGTTGTTCAAATATGCTCATTGTAGTTTTACATAATTGGTGAGTACAAATCGGGTTATTCTTTGTGATGTTAATGATTTCAAAATTAATAATCAACAAATGAAATTCTTTCCAATGTGAAGTGAAGGATAATACACATAATTTAGTTTCTTGATAAATCTGTAAGTGACAACAAGATAATCAACAATGCTTCTAAATCATTCATCCATCTACATTTTAATGTTTCCTTAAGATTATTTATTCCACATGCACACACTTCACCACATTTTACTATTTCTTTCTCAGATTCTCTATCCACATGCACACACATGATCCCTAATGATAGATTATTTAGAGTTTTCATTTTCATAATTTCTATTTAAATCATGCTTTAGAATCTAGGCCAAGCAGCTAAGTTAGAGAATATCACTTACTTAATGACAAAACGGTAAGAATGGTCCTTGTGGTATTCAAAAAACATTGGATGAGGTCGAAAATTTTTTCCACTTGCATAGAAGGTCCAAAATCAATGTTTTTCTATGTTTTTGGTCCACAAAAACACGAAAAGACGGTTATGCCATTTGTAACGCCTGTGTTTCTGGGCTTGCCATTTTTAGCAATGTGATAGTCTAGGTTAACCTTTGTAACCCGTTTTGAAATAATAGAAGTGTATTATTTGAGTATTATGTGTTTTGTGCTTAATTGCTTAATTATGTGGTTTGATTAATTAAGAATAAAAATAAGCGTCAAAATTTAAGTGTAAAATAAACTCGATATCTTTAGATAATGTTGTAGTAGTTGAAACAAGGTTTCCGAAGATATAAAGAATGCCGAAATCCGAGTTATAACGAGGCAGTTATGACCTGTCGAAGTTTCGCGACAGAACCGGCAACGCTGATTAACGTAAAAAGTGAAATTTACGTTAGAGCGATATTTAGCCTTAGTGATCTAAACAAGAATCTAAGATCTCGTTGTTAGTATCAAAGCGATAAAAAGTTAGGCGAGAATGGACGTCAAACGAAGAAGTTATGAATTTATAACGAAATTTTCTGTCCCGGCCTATTAAAAATAAATAATAAAAATAAAATCAAAATTAGCCGACGGAGGTCTAAACGAAAGTTGTAGAGCGTAGTCTCACCTTCGCGTGGATATAAAGAATGTCGAAAACGGAGTTCGTATGAAGGAGATATGAATTTTCGAAGTTTATTAAATAATTAATAATTAAATTTAATTATTAAATCCGGCCTTATCCGAATACGAGTCACCGGACTCATCCGGAGTACGCCCAACGTACTCGAGTATGCCCCGCGTACAGTAAGAAGTGTCGACACTTCGGATGACGCATGCAGTGACGATTTCGGAGCCCTGGGGCGTATAGGCGTACGCCCCGCGTACTCCGAGGCTCCAGCCTCCTATAAATAGGATGCGAGGGGTCCGGGCATAATTGCTCATTTCTCCTCCCTTTCGTGCCGAAGCTCTGCGTTTTTACCCCCGAAGCCACCCCAAACCCCCGGTAATATTCCCGAGTCTCGAAGCAAGTCCCGAGATCCTGAAGATCCTGAGAAGTGCGGTTTCCGAGCCGAAGCTCTGCCCGCGAGAAGTTAGATTTTTGTGAAGATCTTCCAGATCTACCAAAGAATACTACTTCTACAAGCCGTAGTGTTGTCCGATCATCTTCTGATCAAGTGAGTGTGTAGTTAATTTCTTCTAACGCATAATTATGAAGTATTTTATACGAAATACGTGTTATGTGTATAATTTTGTTGTTATGTGCGTGAATGTATATTCACTCTTTTCAATCTCATAGATCTGAATTGTTTTCTATGAAATACGTGTTATGTGAGTATGCCTCATCTGTTATGTGAAATATGTATTGGATGAAAATGCTATACAGGTTTTAAACTATGTATAAAAATATATATTTTTATCTACTAATATGTTGGGTAGAACATGGGTAGATAGTTGGTGTGTAATAAACAGATGAGAGCCCTCGATGTTGTTGTTGTTGTTGACCTAGTTATTCAGCGGAGTATGGATAACGACCACAGACTCCTTCTAGACAGTCTCGTGGAATGCTAGCATGTTCATAACCTGTAGGTGTTGTGAACGATGTGTTCACCGGTGTACTCTATCCCCCTCACGGTTGCCTTAGGATATCTATTATTGAGGAAACCCCTTATCAGTAATGTCCGTCCCGATGAAAATCCTAGATTAGGTCCCTTGAGATAGATGTTGTTTTAGGGACGTAAATTGAGGATAACGGGAATGGGTAATCGGGATAGTGATTGGTTGGTGAAATTAAATATAATTTATTTATTGTGGGTTGAAAACCCTATATGCTCACCAGGCTCCCAAGCCTGACCCACTCAGTTCTATTTGTATTACAGGAAGTAGCGCAAGGGCGTAAGATGGACGAACCATCAAGTTGTTTTGTTTACAAGTCTGTATATGTATATATTTGTTGAATGACTTGTAATGTTATTGTTTATGCTTAATGGTCTGTATCGGAACATGACACCCCGAGTTTTAATTATATAATGAAAAGGCATCTCTTGATGAAATGCTTTGATAAATATTATTTTATCATGTTTTGTTTTGGGAAAAAATTCCGCAACACTTTTAAATCAAAAGGATTTACTCTGAGATTATTTCAAAAAGCATAAATGAAATCGGTCTTTTCTGTCCGTGATTTTGGGGATGTCACAGTTGGTATCAGAGCCAGGGCACGGGTCGATGTGTTCGACGGGGACGTTGAACCCTATAATGGGGTGTGAAAGTGGGTTAGATCTGATCCCATAAGAACTCTGCAGTTAAGCGTGCTCGGTCGGGAGTAGTACCAGGATGGGTGACCCCCTGGGAAGTCCTCATGCCGAGTGGCCCAAAGCGGACAATAGTGTGATACGTGCCAGAGGGGATGTTACAAATGGTATCAATGCATTAGTTTAAGTGAACTAGGAATTTGTCGGATTTCTAAACTTAAACTTAGAATGTTAAGTTTAAGTACGAGAATTTACAAGAATTTCTTGGGTGCCAAACCGCCAAGTCTTTCTGGGAGCCCAAAGCCTGTTGAAATAATGGATTGGATCTCCGAAATGGAGATGGTATTTGAATGTTGCGATTGTAGCAACAAACAGAAGACTGTCTTTGCAGTTAGATAACTGAAGACTGGAGTATTAAGTTGGTGGAAGTTGTTGGCAGATACTATGCCATAAGGGAAAGCCCTGAAAATGTCATGGGAGGAGTTCTTGGAACAGTTAAGGGTGCAATATTGTTCAGAGATAGATCTGATTGATCTGAACAATGAGTTCCAAAACATGAAGAAGGGGAGGATGAGCATAGACGACTATGCTGTGGCATTCACTAAGAAAATGAAATTATTTCCGTACCTAGTGCCAACAGAACTCTCCAAGACTGAGAGATTTGCTAATGGACTGCCTGCCGACTTTGGTCCGACAGTCAAGATGGCAACTACTCTGAAAACGGCTGTTCGTGCAGCTAAGAATGTGGAGGCCCAGCAGAAGGAAAAGGGTCTTGAAAGGATAGAAGTTGGTGAAAAGAGGAAGTTCGATGGAACTTCAGGGTCCAATAAGAAAAACAAGTTCTCGAAGTCTGGTTCGAGGGGAAGTGGAGGCGAAGCGAAATGGTGCGACAAATGTAAGAAGAAGCATCATTGAAAATGTGAGGTAGTGGCCACATGCTACAAGTGTGGAAAGCCAGGTCACTATGCAAATGAATCTACCCTCACTAAGAAAGTTGGTTATGGTTGTGGTGAGGAGGGACACATGTGGAGGGACTGCCTGAAGAAGAAGGAGGCAGCTAGACCCAACATTCCGCCAAAGCCAAAGGCGAGAGCATTCCAGATGACACTGGAAGCTGCTAAAGATGAAACTGATCTCGCTTCAGGTACCTTTCTCGTAAACAAATTGCCTGCCCAAATTTTATTTGATTCTGGAGCCAACTACTCCTTTATATCGCATGAATTTGGTAGAAAACTAGCTTTGCCTGTTGATAGACTAGATAATGCTTTATTAGTCAAAGTTGCTAGTGGCAAGTTTGTACCTGTTAGCCATCGTATGAAAAACATCTTAATCGACCTTAATGGGAATAAGTTTCACGAAGAATTATTGCCCATCGAACTTAGTGGTTTCGACATCGTGTTGGGAATGGATTGGCTCAGTGCCAATGATGCCGAAATTTTGTGCAAGAAGAAGATAGTGAAGGTAAACCCGCCTGGAAAGGAATCGTTTATGGTGTATGGGGACAAACACCGAGTGAATTCTGGAATCATTTCTCTAATGAAAGTCAGAAAGTGTTTGACCAAGGAATGTACATCATATTTAGCATTCGTGATTGATGCTAAGAAGGAGAAGAAGGTGATGCAGAGTATTCCTATGGTGTGTGATTATCCGGAAGTATTTCCCGAAGATCTTCCTGGATTACCACCTGATCGACAAGTGGAATTCTGTATTGACTTGTTACCAGGAACAATGCCAATAGCAAAAGCACCTTATCGATTAGCACCGACGGAGATGCAGGAGTTGATGATGCAACTTCAGGAGTTATTGGAAAAAGGTTTCATTAGACCTAGTTCATCACCCTGGGGAGCTCCGGTGTTATTCGTGAAGAAGAAAGATGGAAGCATGAGGATGTGCATTGATTACCGAGAGTTGAATAAGGCAACAATAAAGAATAGATATCCGTTGCCGAGGATTGATGACCTATTTGATCAACTACAAGGTTCGAGCTATTTCTCGAAGATCGATCTTAGGTCAGGATATCATCAGCTGAAAGTAAGAGAGCAGGATATAGAGAAGACTGCGTTCAGAACTAGATATGGACACTATGAGTTCTTGGTTATGTCGTTTGGACTTACCAATGCTCCGGCAGCATTCATGGATTTAATGAATAGGGTTTGTAATCCGTTCCTTGATAAATCTGTGATAGTGTTCATAGATGACATTCTGATTTAGTCGAATAGCCAGGAGGAGCATGGAAGACACTTGCAAGAAGTGTTAGAAGTCTTGAAGAAGGATAAGTTGTATGCTAAGTTCTCCAAATGCGATTTTTGGATTCGTGAAGTCCAATTCTTGGGTCATGTGGTCAACCAAGAAGGGATAATGGTTAATCCAGCGATGATCGAAGCTGTGATGAAGTGAGAACAACCGAAAAGTCCCATGGAGATCCGAAGCTTTTTAGGATTAGCCGGATATTACCGAAGGTTTATCCAAGGCTTTTCTTCGATTGCTACTCCATTGACAGCTTTGACCCACAAAGGAGCTACTTATGCTTGGAGTGATAAGCATAAAGAAGCATTCGAGAAGCTAAAGAAGAAGCTATGCGAGGCACTGATACTTTCTCTACCCGATGGAGTCGAAGACTTCGCTGTTTATAGTGATGCATCTGGGGTTGGATTGGGTTGTGTTTTGACCCAAAGAGAAAAGGTGATAGCATATGCGTCTCGACAGCTGAAAGAACATGAAAAGAACTACCCGACTCATGATTTGGAGTTGGCAGCGGTAGTTTTCGCTCTGAAAATATGGAGGCATTACCTCTATGGCACGAAGTGGAAACTTTTCACTGATCATAAGAGTCTCCAATATCTCTTTAATCAGAAGGAATTGAATATGAGGCAACGACGCTGGCTAGAGTTACTCAAGGACTACGATTGTGAGATACTTTACCATCCCGGTAAAGCTAATGTTGTTGCTGATGCTCTCAGTCGAAAAGTCAATCTTGAAAGGAAAATGCCAAGAGCGTTGAGAATTGAAGTTGTCTCGACTATTTTAGAAAGTATAAAGAAATCTCAAAGCGAAGCTTCTGAGAAGAATGACCGAAAGGAGGAACGTTTGGGCAAAACGTTGGTGTTCGGTGTAAATAGTCATGGACTGAAGGTGTTCCAAGATCGTATTTGGATACCTAAGATAGGAGGAGTTAGAGATCTTCTGATGGAAGAAGCTCACAAGACCATGTACTCGATTCATCCCGGTAGCACTAAAATGTATAGGGACCTGAAACCCTACTACTGGTGGCCGACGATGAAGCTTGATGTTGCAAAGTATGTGGCCGAGTGTGCGACTTGTGCGAGAGTCAAGACACAACATCAGAAACCGTACGGGAGTTTAGAACCATTGCATGTGCCTATGGGTAAGTGGGAAGACATTGCTATGGATTTTGTCACTAAACTGCCCAGAACAAAGAATGGTCTCGACATGATTTGGGTGGTCGTTGATCGATTCACTAAGAGTGCGCATTTCATAGCAGCCAGGGAGAAATGGTCTATGGAAAAGCTTGCGAATTCTTATGTGAAGGAAATTGTGAGACTTCACGGTGTTCCGCTAACAATTGTGTCGGATCATGATAGTCGTTTCACCTCAAGGTTTTGGAAATGTCTACAAGAGGAAATGGGTACCAAGTTATGTTTAAGTACAGCTTACTATCCGTAGACTGATGGTCAGAGTGAAAGAACGATACAAACACTTGAAGATATGCTGAGAGCATGTACCTTAGAGTTCCTAGGTAATTGGGATGAACATTTACCATTGGTAGAATTTTCCTATAACAATAGTTTTCACTCGAGCATTAAGATGGCACCTTACCAAGCTTTGTATGGACAAAAGTATCGTACGCCGTCTTGTTGGCTTGAGGCGGGGGAAAAGCAGTTTATGGGACCGGAGATGGTTCATCAAACTGCTGAAAAGTTGAAAATAATTAGGGAAAGAATGTTAGCAGCTCAAGATCGTCAAAAGAGCTATGCTGACAAAAAGCGAAGACCTATGACTTTTGAAGTTGGGGATTCGGTTTTACTTAAAGTCTCGCCGTGGAAGGGACTTATAAGATTTGGTAAAAGGGGAAAGTTAAGTCCAAGGTTTATTGGACCGTTTAAAGTTCTTCAGAAAATTGGGAACCAAGCTTACAAGCTCGAACTACCAGAAGAACTGAATGGAATTCATAACACTTTTCATGTGTGTTATTTGCGAAAGTTCACGGGGGAAGTTCCCGACATGATTCCACTTTCGGAGTTGAGAATCGATGAAAACAAAAGGTTGATTGAAGAACCAGAGGCAATTGTTGACCGAAAGACTAAGAAGTTGCGACGCAAGATGGTCGAGTTAGTGCTTGTCCGATAGAAACACACGAATGGGCCGAATCTCACCTGGGAGACGGAGTGTGATATGATGGGTCGCTATCCGCATTTATTTGTTGATGTGTGATTCCGGGGACGGAATCATTCTAAGGTGGAGAGAATTGTAACGCCTGTGTTTCTGGGCTTTCCATTTTTAGCAATGTGATAGTGTAGGTTAACCTTTGTAACCCGTTTTGAAATAATAAAAGTGTATTATTTGAGTATTATGTGTTTTGTGTTTAATTGCTTAACTATGTGGTTTGATTAATTAAGAATAAAAATAAGCGTCAAAATTTAAGTGTAAAATTAACTCGATATCTTTAGATAATGTTGTAGTAGTTGAAACAAGGTTTCCGAAGATATAAAGAATGCTGAAATCCGAGTTATAACGAGGAAGTTATGACATGTCGAAGTTTCGCGACAGAACCGGTAACGCTGATTAACGTTAAAAGTGAAATTTATGTTAGAGCGATATTTAGCCTTAGTGATCTAAACGAGAATCGAATATCTCGTTGTTAGTATCAAAGCGATAAAAAGTTAGGCGAGAACGGACGTCAAACGAAGAAGTTATGAATTTATAACGAAATTTTCTGTCCCGACCTATTAAAAATAAATAATAAAAATAAAGACAAAATTAGCCGACGGAGTCTAAACCAGGGTTGTAGAGCGTAGTCTCACCTTCACGTGGATATAAAGAACGTCGAAAACGGAGTTCGTATGAAGGAGATATGAATTTTCAAAGTTTATTAAATAATTGATAATTAAATTTAATTATTAAATCCGGCCTTATGCGAAGACGAGTCATCGGGCTCATCCGGAGTACGCCCCATGTACGGCAAGAAGTGTCGACACTTCGGATAACGAATGCAGTGACGATTTCGGAGCCCTTGGGCGTACAAGTGTACGCCCCGTGTACTCCGAGACTCGAGCCTCCTATAAATAGGATGCGAGTGGTCCGGGCATAATTGCTCATTTCTCCTCCCTTTCGTGCCGAAGCTCTGCGTTTTTACCCCCGAAGCCACCCCAAACCCCCGGTAATATTCCCGAGTCTCGAAGCAAGTCCCGAGATCCTGAAGATCCTGAGAAGTGCGGTTTCCGAGCCGAAGCTCTGCCCGCGAGAAGTTAGATTTTTGTGAAGATCTTCCAGATCTACCAAAGAATACTACTTCTACAAGCCGTAGTGTTGTCCGATCATCTTCTGATCAAGTGAGTGTGTAGTTAATTTCTTCTAACGCATAATTATGAAGTATTTTATACGAAATACGTGTTATGTGTATAATTTTGTTGTTATGTGCGTGAATGTATATTCACTCTTTTCAATCTCATAGATCTGAATTGTTTTCTATGAAATACGTGTTATGTGGGTATGCCTCATCTGTTATGTGAAATATGTATTGGATGAAAATGCTATACAGGTTTTAAACTATGTATAAAAATATATATTTTTATCTACTAATATGTTGGGTAGAACATGGGTAGATAGTTGGTGTGTAATAAACAGATGAGAGGCCTCGATGTTGTTGTTGTTGACCTAGTTATTCAGCGGAGTATGGATAACGGCCACAGACTCCTTCTAGACAGTCTCGTGGAACGCTAGCAGGTTCATAACCTGTAGGTGTTGTGAACGATGTGTTCACCGGTGTACTCTATCCCCCTCATGGTTGCCTTAGGATATCTATTGTTGAGGAAACCCCTTAGCAGTAATGTCCGTCCCGATGAAAATCCTAGATTAGGTCCCTTGAGATAGATGTTGTTTTAGGGACGTAAAGTGAGGATAACGGGAATGGGTAATCGGGATAGTGATTGGTTGGTGAAATTAAATATAATTTATTTATTGTGGGTTGAAAACCCTATATGCTCACCAGGCTCCCAAGCCTGACCCACTCAGTTTTATTTGTATTATAGGAAGTGACACAAGGGCGTAAGATGGACGAACCATCAAGTTTTTTTGTTTACAAGTCTGTATATGTATATATTTGTTGAATGACTTGTAATTTTATTGTTTATGCTTAATGGTCTGTATCGGAACATGACACCCCGAGTTTTAATTATATAATGAAAATGCATCTCTTGATGAAATGCTTTGATAAATATTATTTTATCATGTTTTGTTTTGGGAACAAATTCTGCAGCACTTTTAAATCATAAGGATTTACTCTGAGATTATTTTAAAAAGCATAAATGAAATCGTTCTTTTCTGGCCGTGATTTTGGGGATGTCACACCATTTTATTTCGTTTTTTATATTTTATAATTACTTTTATACCAATTTAACTTAAAAATAAAAAGAAAAGGTTTATCCTCTCTCTCTCTCTCTCTCTTTCTCTCTCTCTGTCTCTCTCTCTCACACAAATCAATTTTCGTTTAACTAATTCCCATTACTCATATAACTAAGTGGTTCTGGTATATTCTTCCTGAAAAAGTTGTTTATGTTGCCGGAAATGTTGTTAAGAAATAAGATCTAGATGATTTTGAGGCTGAGGTACTCCATATCCCCACATACTTCCCGAAATTGCATCAATCGAAGTACCAGTCATGCAATATTCTTCGAGATGCGAGTTTCTTTATGATTCCTTCAAAAACAGTGACGAACATACTTTTTTTCTATACAAAGTGTTGTTAACTGATCTGAATGGAGATGTAACATCCGAAATTCTAGGTATCCTATTTTTATCTAATTATTTTGTGTCAAGGAGAGGAACTCGACAAGTTGGCACTTAAACTCGTCGAGTAGGATCGTGATTGCTGACTGGATTTAATGAATGGACTCGACGAGTCGACTAGTAGACTCGACGAGTCCATGCTATGGACAGAAACCCTAAATCTTCGGGCCTGTACCCTATTTAAGGGACCTTATGGCCCTCATTTGCGGCCACCTTCACCCCTAAGAGCACCAGCGCACCTTAGAGCGTTGTGAGAGAGAGAAGAAGCCGTTTTAATCATTTTAAGTGTGATTTTGCAAGAAATAAGGAAGGAGGACAAGCTAGGAAGATTGATGAGATCATATCTACAACCATTTGATAAAAAGAGGCTGCTAGAGGTATAAATCTATGCTTAATCTCGTGTTTATGGTGATTTACTTGAATCTAGGGTTTTCTTATGCCCTCTTTAGCTTGGATTCGAAGTATATAAGGTCCCAAGGTGGATTTATTCTTAGATCTGGACCTTAAGAGGTCCATAGAGTCCTATCTATCCTGCTTTATGCTATTCCATTAGAGATATGAACCTAAGTTGCCATTATAGAAGCTATTTCACCAAAAAGAGTCTTATGTGTGTTGCATGGGTGTAAAGATTGGACCTTTACGTAGTTATTGAGCATTGTGAAGTTAGATATATAGGTTAGAGGAATAGATCTGACCTCAGAAGGTCATTTGAGTGTTTCCATGGAAGGAACTTGTCGAGTCCATAAGGGGATTCGATGGGTCGAGTCGGGGTTGCCCCACGATTCATGACCAGTGGTAACCCGACGAGTAAAAGGGTCACTATATGAGTCGAGTGAGACCTTAGAAGGATTCAGGGGCACGCTTGGACTCGCCGAGTTACCCATGCGCACTCGATGAGTCTGGTAAAAGTTTGACCGTTGACTAGAGTTGACTTTTGTTGACCTTGGGGTTTTGGTCAAGCTGATTCAAGAGAGATTAGATAGGGGTAGAATGGTCTTCTACCCATTATTAGAGACGAGAACATGAGATGATTTTGATTAGAGATGATATCCTGATGATAGAAGGAGGCTAGGTCGGGATATTCGAGCATGAGAGTTTATCCGGCTTCATACGAGGTGACTCTTCTCACTATACATTACCTACAGTGGTATTTATGTGCATACCGGAGGGTCTTATGTGTTATGTGTATGTTTGAGATTATGTTCCTTGTGATATATGTATGTTATATGTTATATATATCTGACTAGATAGTCCAACGATATAGACCGGACCGAAAGGTCCGACGATTCAGATCGGACCAGAGGGTCCAACGAGCTATGACCAGACCAGAGGGTCCAACGAGCTATGGGACTAGAGGGTCCCACTGAGACACTTATACCGGAGGGTCGTATTGTGTTATAGCTTTGAGTGGCGTATGTGTTGTATGTGGTATTTTGGGAAACTCACTAAGCATTTATGCTTACAGTGTTATGTGTTGTGTGTTTCAGGTACTAGCGAGGATCGCGGGAAGGCGCCGACATGATCTGTACACACTGATAGTGGATTGTATTTTGTGATCTTGGGATATGTTTTAAATATTTACGTCGTTACAAGTTGGTATCAGAGCCTTGGTTTGAGGGATTCGAATGCACCTTCGGGCTTATCTGAACTCAAACTGAGAATTTGAGAAAGTTTTTCCTAAAAAGAAACAATTTTTCTAAAGAGTAAAAGACTTTGAGAAAAGCAAAAGGGAGTAGTGTGTACGATCAGCCAGCGCCCGAATGGTGATTTCCCAAAATACCCTTACATTATGTGTTATTAGATATATTATGATATGTTATGCATGCTAGAGTAGGCTAGGTATTCATATCTAAGACTAGAGTGGCCTGATTTGTGATGACCTAGCCTAGGATATTACTGCTACTATGAAATGATTTGAGAGTGAGTAGGTAGAAGCGAGGAGCTTATGAGAGGTTTGCTGGAGACGAGCCTATGTATATCGAGATTAGAGTACTTGTGATTTGGGATCCTAGGAGGTGGAATTAGGGTGAATACTGATGCGGTGTGGACGGTTGTATTAGATCCGTACTACGGAAGACACCGTATCAGTGTAACTAAGATAATTACAGTAAGACCAAATACCCCTATGGTATTTCTTGATGGTTGTGTTGGTAAGTTTTTAGACTTGTTGCCATATCACAACCATTCTTGTGGATATGCTAATCACTCCTCGGACCAACATAGTTGATCAGGCTATGCCATTCCCAAGACTGACCATATATCCCCAGGCTTACTTGTGATATTCAACAATCATAATACTTTTGTTCTTGTCATTGTGACACTGGTTTTAATATGAATGCATGCACGTATACTTTGTTAAATATTTTATTATTTAAAAGTATAACTCTTAGACAGAGTGTTTTAATCCCTATGTATTTATAGTTAGTATATCTTTTATGGGTTGATATATTATATTCACTATAAACAAAGCTCTGATACCAATTTGTCACACCCCAAAACCACGAACGGCGGAAACGTTCAGGGGTGGAGGACGTCATGTACAATATCACAACAGTGTAAAATAGTAAACAAGCAACAACATCATCCATTGCATTATAAGTAAAGTTATAATACAAATGTGTTCTTTCATTGTAATAAGACACCAAAATATAATCAAAATAAAAGACGAGACTTGTCTGCTCCGTCTTCTCAAAACCTGGCCACCATACCTGTCTACTGATGACCTGAGAATACAAGTTATTTTTAAAGAGAGTATCAGCTTTAAAGTGGGTGAATTCATAAGTATTTAAGTGTCATTGTCTTGCTTTGAAGAACTGTTATGAATGTCAAGTGAAACCTTCAAGTAAGACAGTTGATATAAGTATGAAAAACCCTAGAAAATCCCTTATTTCCTGGTATTATGAAATGTAGTCTTCAAACGAGACCCGAATGTTTTGTAAGTAAAATGATAGTTTTTCCTTCTATTAACTAGTACTAAAGTACTTAGTCTAACTCATTGTTTATGTGATATTATCAAAAAAAAAGTAAACAGGAAAATGTACTAATGTAAGTGTTGTCACTGGGTACTAGGAGTAACACAACATCGCAATAAGCGAAAAGTATAACCTAATGAACATCTGAAGATTGTCCACTTGTCCTCTGTAGCAGCAGCAGATGGGTGGAAGGGTTAGTCCCGATATCGATCTACCTAATATAAATAGTAACCTAACGATTATCCGAAGATTTTCATCTCATCCTCTGTTGCAACAGCATGTTGGAGGAATAGTTAGTTCCGATATCGATCTACCTAGTATATGTAGTAACCTAAGACCTCCGTAGATGGCCATCGGCCACTGTTGCTAATCAGTGGGATTCGGAATACTTAGTCCCACCTAGATATCCCATTGAACCGGGATAGGAGAGATAATTTACACAGAAAGTGCTAATAAATCATCTTCGCAAGTCAAGATACGAGTATCCAGGTAAGTGAATACAGGATAATGCATCTATGTAACAGTGTTCATGTATGGTATTCATGTAAGTGTGTTCATGTATCAGGTAAGTATATGTAAACATCTTCATGTATCAGGTAAGCATATGTATATGTACCGATGTATCAGGTAATGTACTGGTGTAGACTCATGAATGAACTGACCCTTGTGTGATTCCTTGTAATAGGAATAATGTTCGATATCTTCAAATTATCCCTATGATAATTTACTGAAAGGTAGTTGGTTATTCCAGAAGGTAAACGTAATGGTTTTGCAAGGTATCTAAGAGTTTTGAATAATAATTAAGAGTGACTTCTTGTCATGTTAATAAACATTTCAAAACTAATACTTTTGTTATCAAGGTATTATAAGATGGAAAACGATTTCATGTATCACATTTTGTAGTATGTGAAGTCTGCTAGATGAAAACACAGTCATAAAATATTATGAGTGATTTAATAACATGTTGTTTTCTACTTGTATTCCCCCCCCCCCATTAAAGCATTTAAAAACATTTAAAATATTCATTTAGGGGTATGAACTCACCTGTAGATGGTGGTTTGGAGGAACTGGACGGTGCAGGATTGTTAGGTGTCAAGTGAGGACTTGTACACACACTACGATCCTAATGAAGATATAATCACACATATATGCACTCAATTAGACTTATTTACTAATTGATAATTTTAAGACATCCTAAAACATAATAAACATTTTATATATGTGTTTTAAGCCCTAAGGATTTCATCTAAGCTATTGTGGGACAAGGTACTTGGGTTTAGGGTTCCAAAGGACCCCATATATGAGTTTACTCTCCATATATCATCACACATGGAGTTCACAGTTGTAAACTCTTGAGTTTATGGCTGTGAACTCACAATCTTGGTGATATTTTGTGTTTTGAAGTCCCAAATGATCCCTAGAATTATTCCAACTTGGTAGTTAAATTCTTGGAAGGGTTTAAGGCATAGAAACACCCCTTTGAGGAGTTTACGGCCCTAAGGCCATTTCCCTTAGAGTTTGCGGCTGTAAACTCTTAAGGATGGGTGTTTTTGATGCTTTCAAGTCTTATTCACATGTAGTATAGGTCTCAAACTTTTATTCCAAGCATATCAAGGCCTTTGGCATACTTTGGTGCCTTTGTTTGATGTTCACGGCCCAAGAACCTTATTATGGTCGTGAACTCACTTTGAGGGGTGTTCTTGATGTGTTTAAGGCCCTTGATTAAATGGGAACAAGTCTATGTAAATGCCTAAGGCTTTAGGTGCCTTAAAAGCACCCTTTTGTGCATGATTTTGGAGTTCACGGTCCAAGATCCTCTTGTGCCGTGAACTCCCAAACTTAGGTGATTCTTTGATGTTTTATTGTCCCTAATACACTTATACATGAGTCCAAAGTCGTATCATAACATAAGGGAAGGTCTAGGCGTTGTTTCGGGAGTTTACCGCCCAAGAACACCTTGGGGAGCAAACTCCTAAATCTAGTGATTTAGCCATCTAAATCATGTTATAAACACATATTAAGCTATCTAACACTACTAGCAATATGTACTCATGTTTTGGGATAAAAACCCGAAGATCCATGAGAGAGAAAATGGCTTTTCTCTAGTTGGAAATGTGAATAATGAATGAATTTGGTTCAAAATTCTATTTATAGTCCAGAGATTTTTTGCAGAAAATTTATTATTCCCGAAATGATATCTAATATAATAGAGTGTTGGAATAACAGTGTTGCACATAACTCTAGTGCATCCACTCTCCTGATATTTCCTGAAGTGTAAACCCTAAATTACTGAAACTTATACGGAAAAGTTTGAAAGTTTACTGTGACTGATATAACTTCTATTGAAGTGTTATTGTTTATACAGAATGGAAATTCCGGGTTGTAACACTTTTCGTGTGAATTCTATACCTTCTTTGGTGTGGTTTGACTCGGCTGCGAGTCGATCTTTCGTATCATTCGTGAGTAACTTCGCACAACACTCCCTGGAGCACCTCCGTCTAGGCTTGGTGCAATATCCTTAGCGCTTGCAAGAATTGGTGTATGTCTCCTTCGTAAAACCCTCTTGCATCAACCTTTCCCCATCTCGTACGAAGTTCTCTGAAGCCAAGCTCTCTTGCACCATCTACCATCACAACCTATTGGAGCAACATCACCTCGCCATCCTCAACCTCATTATGTTGTCCCTCAAAAAAACTACTCTTGCGCCATCAGTATTCGCATGCCATGAAGTTGAGGCTCTCGTTGATCTCGATCTCATCGAGTGGAATAACTAGAGTCTCGTCGGATAGACACTTTTTCAAGTTTGAGACGTGGAAGGTAGGATGTACGTTACTGAGTCCGTGTGGTAGATTGAGTTTGTAAGCTATAGGGTCGATTCTCGCGAGAATCTCAAAAGGCCCTATGTATCTTGGATTGAGCTTCCCACGCTTTCCAAAGCGTATCAAGCCCTTCCAGGGTGAGACCTTTAGTAGGACTTAGTCGCCCACCTGGAATTCCAACGGTTTCCTTCGCTTGTCAGCGTAGCTTTTCTGTCAGTCTCTAGAGGTTTTCAATCGTTCACGAATTTGAACGATCTTCTCTGTCGTCTCCCGAATGATCTCTGATCCCGTGAGAGTGCTTTCTGGGACTCGTCCCTTAGCTAATTGGGTATCACCCACCTCAGTCCAGCACAGAGGGGATCTGCCCTTTCAGCCATTGAGGGCCTCGAATGGAGCTGCCTTTATGCTCGTGTGGTAACTGTTGTTGTAGGAAAATTCAACGAGGGGTAAATGGGTATCCCAAGCTTTTCAAAAGTCAATCACACAGGCACGCAACATATCTTCTAAGGTTTGGATAGTTTTCTCACTTTGCCTGTTGGTCTGTGGATGGTAGGCTGTACTCATGTCCAGCCTAGTCCCTAGGGAACTATGTAATGACTGCCAACACCTTGAAGTGAATCTACTATCTCTATCCGAGATAATAGATAAAGGAACACCGTCCAGCCTTACAATTTCCCTAATGTAAGTTCTGGTAAGTTTCTCCGTCTTATCTGTTTCTTTGATCGGCAGGAAGTGTGCAGACTTGGTCAGTCTATCGACGATGACCCATATGGAATCAAGTCCACCCGTCGTCTTGGGAAACTTGGTTATGAAGTCCATAGTGATCCGCTCCCACTTCCATTCTGGTATCTCTGGTTGCTGCAGGAGGCTGGAGGGTTTCTGGTAATCGACCTTGACCTTTGCACAAGTAAGGCATTTACTCACGAATGTACCAATATTTGCTTTCATGTTAGGCCACCAGTATAACTTTTTAAGATCTAGATACATCTTATCTGAACCCGGGTGGACGTAATAACTAGTGTTGTGAGCTTCCGTCATGACCAAGTCTCTGAAGCCACCGTGTTTCGGTATCCAGATCTGATCCATGAGGTATAAGGCTCCTCCAACCTTGACTTCCAAGTTCTTATCCATCCCTCTAAGGGATTCACCTGCCACACTTTTAGGTTTCAAAGCGTCGAGCTGAGCTTCCTTAATTTGCGTGGACAAGTGTGAATGGATAGTTAGAGTCAAAGATTTGACTCTACGAGCAGTATATTCTTTCCGAGTCAGGGCGTCGGCTACTACATTGGCTTTACCCGGATGATAACGAATTTTGCACTCATAATCACTGAGTAGCTCTACCCACCGTCGTTGTCTCATGTTGAGCTCTTTCTGGTTGAATATGTGTTGTAGACTCTTGTGGTTTGTAAAGATCGTGCTTTTTGTACCATACAGGTAGTGTCTCCAGATCTTTAGAGCAAATACGACTACTCCTAGTTCAAGATCATGGGTGGTGTAGTTAACCTCATGTGTCTTTAGCTGTCTCGAGGCATAGGCTATGACTTTACCTCGCTGTATCAGAACACATCCGAGTCCTTGATTGGATGCATCGCAATAGACAATGAAGTCTTCTATCCCTTCGGGGAGGGATAGTATCGGTGCGGTACACAAGGCTCGTTTGAGCATTTGGAACGCTCTTTCCTGTTTCTCTTCCCAGTTGAAGGCCACACCTTTCTGGGTCAGGGTTGTTAGAGGTTTAGCTATGCTGGAGAATTTTTGAATGAACCTGCAATAGTAGCCAGCGTGACCTAGAAATTGATGAATTTTTGTAGCTGTCTTCGGTGCTGACCAGTTCTCAATGGCCTTGATTTTGGAAGGGTCCACGTGTATTCCTTCGTCACTAACAACATGGCCCAAAAATTCGACTCACCGGATCCAAAATTCACACTTGGAGAACTTCGCATAGAGTTTCTCTGCTCGCAATGTTTCTAAGATTCTACGGAGATGTTGACTATGTTCATCCTTACTTCGAGAGTAGATGAGTATGTCATCAATGGAGACGATGAAGAACTGATCTTAGTAAGGACGACACACCCAATTCATCAGATCCATGAATACGACGGGCGCATTTGTTAATCCGAACGACATCACTACAAACTCGTAGTGTCCATAACGAGTTCGGAAGGCTGTCTTGGGATCATCCTCCTCTAACACTCGTAGTTGGTGATATCTGGATCGCAGATCTATCTTCGAGAAGTAGTTGGCTCGTTGAAGTTGATCAAATAAATCGTCAATGCGGGGCAAAGGATAACGATTTTTAATGGTAAGTTTGTTGAGTTCTATATAGTCGATGCACATGCGAAACGATCCATCTTTCTTCTTGATGAACAAGACTGGTGCTCCCCATGGTGAGAAGATTGGCCTAATGATTCCCTTCTTGAGAAGTTCGTTAAGTTGACTGGAAAGTTCCTGAATCTTGGCCGGTGCCAGACGATAATGAGATTTGCCTACTGGGGTAGCTTCTGGCACTAAGTCGATTCTGAATTCGACTTGGCATTACAGTGGTAAACTGGAAGTTCTTCTGGGAAGATGTCGGGAAAGTCGCGTACTTCGGGGATTTTCTGAATGTCTTTCATTTCTTGACTCGTATTGACGAAATGTGCGAGGAATGAATGATATTCCTTTCGCAAGCACTTCTGGGCTTGAATGCACGAAATGATGCGAAGACTCGTAGTAGGTTTGTCGCCGTAGATAACTAATGTTTCGTTGTTAGGAAGGTTAAGACGAACTGCTTTTTCAAAGAACATGATGTCGGCGCGAAGAAGACTCAACCAATCCATGCTGATGATAACGTCGAAACATTTAATTTGGACTGGCATGAGATCTATCTTGAAAGTATGGCCATCTAAAGTTAAAGTACAACCTACGTATATGAAGTTAATACTCTCCGTTTTCCCGTTAGCCATTTCTACCATGAATGAATTATCTAATGCACAAGGTTTTTGTTTAAGCAGGTGTGCAAATTTGTGGCTTACGAAACTTTTCTCTGCTCCACTATCGAAAAGAATGCAAGCATATGAGTTATCGAGGAGAAACGTACCAGTAAATATCATACGATCAGCTACCGCTAGGGCCATAACTCTTCCTACTCCTCCAGCCATCCCCGCTCTAGGGCAGTTCCTCTTGTAATGGCCCACTTGGCCACAACCGTAGCAAGTTTAGCCCATACCGGCGTTAGGAACCTGGGTAGCCTGAGCTATTGGAGTCCGACAAAAACGGGTTGTGTCCCCCTTCCTATTGCAGTTAGTGCACTGCATCTCCCTGCAAGGCCCGCGGTGGTGGAAGCTACATTTGTTGCTCTTCGGGAGAGATCCAGCATAAATTTTTGCTGGTAAAGGGTTCGCAGGGACAACGGGAGCTACCGTGGCGGCATTGATTGCCACAAGTTGTTATCTCTTGGAGGATTCTTGCGAAGCCCCTCTTTTCCTCTTACTCCACCCCTTCCTGTTGTTGTCGGGGTTGGACTTTTACGGTACGGATGCAGGGATTGTTGGGTTCCTGTGTTTCCCATGGTCTATGAGAGACTATGCCAGCTCCTTGGCCCTATCAAAAGTGACAGGCTTGGAAGCTAATACACTTGATTGGATCTGGGGAGACAGCCCCCATATATATCTCTCTATCTTCTTGCTTTCGAGAGTAACCATATCAGGGCATAGTATTGCCAGATCATAGAACCTATTCGTGTAGGTTCCTATGTCGGATCCAACCATTTGCAGGCTCCAGAGTTCCTGCACGAGTTTTTGTATTTCTCCCCGAGGACAGTACCCTCTCATCAGTCTGTCATTCAAGTGTCCCCAGCTGATGGAATATGTCACCACTAGAGTCAGGTATTTAACATGGCCGTTCCACCATGTTAGTGCCCGTCGGAGAAGGTACAAGCTGTGAACTTGACCTTGTTGATTTGTTGGCAAACACATATTTCAAAGACAGATTCCATTTATTCAATCCACTACCTTAACACCATAACCCCCATGTACCATTGAAGCTGCAGGGTTTGGTGTTTGTGAAGTCTTTATAGGTGCATTCCCAAGGGTGTCCATGGCTTTTGCCGTGGTTCGAGGGAGGTGCACCTGTTCCCGATCCACTAGGGACAGGAGTGTTGATTGCTGACATAGCAGCTGCAACTGCGGCTGTGAAACCTGCCTGGAACATGTTGGCATCAAAGGGGTTAGGTGGTTGAGGAGGTTGAGGTTGTGGTGGTGGTGGAGGTGGTGGTATCGGTGCTTCGTTGTTTGGGTTACGACTGGGATTTCTGAGTGGCGGCATCTTTAACTATATGTTTAAAAAATGACGACATGGATAAGAATAAATGAATAATGACTGTGTCTCATGGACTAACTCCCCATAGCCCAACAACAAATGAATAGAATGACTAAATGAAGATGACAACATTTGGATAATAATTTCCATATGATTAGCTATCTTTCAAAAATACTGGAATTATAGATGTAACAAGTTCAGGAAAAATGGCCTAGAAGTAGGCCTTACATCAACTAAGATTGAAAATTTTGATAGAATTAAGATTAAATCAAGACCTAACAGGTCTAAGATTTATAAAGACAGGAAATTAGACCAAAGTTTTACATAAACTAGGTTATATCCAAAAGATGAGTCGTCGAGATTCTATCGGCGACGAGAACTGCTAGCATGAGTTCTTGATCCTGATAGTAGACGTTCCATGTCCCTCATATGCTTGTTAGCTCTCGCTTGCTGAGCTCGAAGTTCCCTAACTTCAGCTCGAGTTTCAGCAAGTCCCCTCTACAGAGCTATATTGCGGATTAGAGTTCTTTCGTGTGTAGACTCTAGTTGGCGAATGCGGACAGTGTTAACACCAGAGTTGGCGTCAACTTCCAAGACTTGATTGATGGTCGCCTAAGCCATTATCGTGTTTCGAGAAATCCTACGAACCATGATTGGTAGGACTCTGTCAGCAGAACCTCCTTCAGTGAGGTTGTAGAAACTTTGGTCTCCATCGTAGGGAATGTGTTGACCCTGTTCATGACTCAATGTATTCAAGTTAGTGGCCCACAGAGGTGTGGGTCCTTGAAATGCGGGACGGGGGTTCAGGTTTGGGTTTTGAGCAGCTGGGGGTAGGTTATTGACTTCAGGCTCCGAGTCAGAACTATCGGGAAAACCCTCAGCATGGTGATCATCCAAGGGGATTTGGATGATCATCTTCTGGTTCTGCCTCTAGCCAACTAGCATTGCATTGGGTTGGGAAGTACGGATCACCATGGTGAAATGCAGCCATTTTAATCTACGCAAGAAAAGGGATATAAGAAATAGCTAAATAGACGAACTAACTAAGATAATTACAATAAGACCAAATACCCCTATGGTATTTCTTGATGGTTGTGTTGGTAAGTTTTTAGACTTGTTGCCACATCACAACCATTATTGGGCATATGCTATTCACTCCTCGGACCAACATAGTTGATCAGGCTATGCCATTCCCAAGACTGACCATATATCCCCAGGCTTACTTGTGATATTCAACAATCTTAATACATTTTTTCTTGTCATTGTGACACTGGTTTTAGTATGAATACAGGCACGTATACTTTGTTAAATATTTTATTATTTAAAAGTATAACTCTTAGACAAAGTGTTTTAATCCCTATGTATTTATAGTTAGTATATCTTTTATGGGTTGATATACTATATTCATTATAAACAAAGCTCTGATACCAATCTATCACAACCCAAAACCACGAACGGCGGAAACGTTTTGTGGTGGAGGACGTCATGTACATTATCACAACAGTGTAAAATAGTAAACAAGCAACAACATCATCCATTGCATTATAAGTAAAGTTTTAATACATATGTGTTCTTTCATTGTAATAAGACAGCAAAATATAATCAAAATAAAAGACGAGACTTGTCTGCTCCGTCTTCTCAAAACCTAGACACCGTACCTGTCTACTGATGACCTGAGAATACAAGTTATTTTCAAAGAGAGTATCAGCTTTAAAGCTGGTGAATTCATAAGTATTTAAGTGTGATTGTCTTGCTTTGAAGAACTGTTATGAATGTCATGTGAAACCGTTAAGTAAGATAGTTGATATAAGTATGAAAAACCCTAGAAAATCCCTTATTTCCTAGTATTATTAAATGTAGTCTTCAAACAAGACCCGAATTTTTTGTAAGTAAAATGATAGTTTTTCCTTCTATTAACTAGTACTAAAGTACTTAGTCTAACTCATCGTTTATGTGAAAGTATCACAAAATAAAGTAAAAAGGAAAATGTACTAATGTACGTGTTGTCACTGGGTACTAAGAGTAACACAACATCGCAATAAGCGAAAAGTATAACCTAATGAACATCCGAAGATTGTCCACTTGTCCTCTGTAGCAGCAACAGATGGGTGGAAGCGTTAGTCCCGATATCGATCTACCTAATATAAATAGTAACCTAATGATCTGCCGAAGATTTTCATCTCATCCTCTGTTACAATATCAGGATGGAGGAATGATTAGTTCCGATATCGATCTACCTAGTATATGTAGTAACCTAAGACCTCCGTAGATGGTCATCGACCACTGGTGCTAATCAGTGGGATTCGGAATAGTTAGTCCCACCTAGATATCCCATTGCACTGGGATAGGAAAGATAATTTACATAGAAAGTACTAATAAATCATCTTCGCAAGTCAAGATACGAGTATCCAGGTAAGTGAATAAAGGATAATGCATCTATGTAACAGTGTTCATGTATGGTATTCATGTAAGTGTGTTCATGTATCAGGTAAGTATATGTAAACATCTTCATGTATCAGGTAAGCATATGTATATGTACCCATGTATCAGGTAATGTACTGGTGTAGACTCATGAATGAACTGACTCTTCTGTGATTCCTTGTAATAGGAATAATGTTTGATATCTTCAAATTATCCCTATGATAATTTACTGAATGGTAGTTGGTTGTTCCAGAAGGTAAACGTAATGGTTTTGCAAGGTATCTAAGAGTTTTGAATAATGATTAAGAGTAACTTGATGTCATGTTAATAAACATTTCAAAACTAATACTTTTGTTATCAAGGTATTTTAAGATGGAAAACCATTTCATGCATCACATTTTGTAGTATGTGAAATCTGCTAGATGAAAACACAGTCTTAAAATATTATGAGTGATTTAATAACATGTTGTTTTCTACTTGTATTCCCCCCCCCCCATTAAAGCATTTAAAAACATTTAAAATATTCATTTAGGGGTATGAACTCGCTTGTAGATGGTGGTTTGGAAGAACTGGACGGTGCAGGATTGTTAGGTGTAAAGTGAGGACTTGTACACACACTAGGATCCTAATGAACAGATAATCACACATATATGCACTCAATTAGACTTATTTACTAATTGATAATGTTAAGACATCCTAGAAGATAATAAACACTTTATATATGTGTTTTAAGCCCTAAGGATTTCATCTAAGCTATTGTGGGACAAGGTACTTGGGTTTAGTGTTCCAAAGGACCCCATATATGAGTTTACTCTCCATATCTCATCACACATGGAGTTAACGGTTGTAAACTCTTGAGTTTACGGCCGTGAACTCACAATCTTGGTGATATTTTGTGTTTTGAAGTCCCAAATGATCCCTAGAATTATTCCAACTTGGTGGTTAAATTCTTGGAAGGGTTTAAGGCATAGTAACACCCCTTTGAGGAGTTTACAACCCTAAGGCCATTTCCCTTAGTGTTTGCAGCCGTAAACTCTTAAGGATGGTTGTTTTTGATGCTTTCAAGTCTTATTCACATGTAGTATAGGTCTCAAACTTTTATTCCAAGCATATCAAGGCCTTTGGCACACTTTGGTGCCTTTGTTTGATGTTCACGGACCAAGAACCTTATTAGGGCCGTGAACTCACTTTGAAGGGTGTTCTTGATGTGTTTAAGGCCCTTGATTAAATGGGAACAAGTCTATGTAAATGCCTAAGGCTTTAGGTGCCTTAAAAGCACCCTTTTGTGCATGATTTTGGAGTTCACGGTCCAAGATCCTCTTGGGCCGTGAACTCCCAAACTTGGGTGATTCTTTGATGTTTTCTTGTCCCTAATACACTTATATATGATTCCATAGTTGTATCATAGCATAAGGGAAGGTCTAGGCATTGTTTCGGGAGTTTACCGCCCAAGAACACCTTGGGGAGTAAACTCCTAAATCTAGTGATTTAGCCATCTAAATCATGTTATAAACACATATTAAGCTATCAAACAGTACTAGTAAGAGGTACTCATGTTTTGGGATAAAAACCCGAAGATCCGTGAGAGAGAAAATGGCTTTTCTCTAGTTGGAAATGCAAATAATGAATGAATTTGGTTCATAATTCTATTTATAGTCCAGAGATTTTTGGCAGAAAATATTTTGTTCCCGAAATGATCTCTAATATAATAGAGTGTTGGAATAATAGTGTTGCACAGAACTCTAGTGCATCCATTCTCCTGATATTTCCTGAAGTGTAAACCCTAAATTACTCAAACTTATACGGAAAAGTATGAAAGTTTACTGTGACTGATATAACTTCTATTGAAGTGTTATTGTTTATACAGAATGGAAATTCCGAGTTATCACACTTTTCTTGTGAATTCTATACCTGCTTTTGTGTGGTTTGACTTGGATGCGAGTCGATCTTTCGTATCACTCGTGAGTAACTTCGCACAACACTCCCTGGAGCACCTTCGTCTAGGCTTGGTGCAACATCCTCAGCCCTCGCAAGAATTGGTGTATGTCTCCTTCGTAAATCCATCTTGCATCAACCTTTCCCCATCTCGTACTATGTTCTCTGAAGCCAACCTCTCTTGCACCATCTACCATCACAACCTATTGGAGCAACATCACCTCGCCATCCTCAACCTCACTATCTTGTCCCTCAAAAAAACTACCCTTGCGCCATCAGTATTCGCATGCCAACTCCACTTAGACCAACTACCTTCTAGGAAATATTGTGGTTCATCTTCCTCCTTCGCATACCTCACTTGCACCAAACACCTTCTGCTTGCGCCATATCCTTCTTGATCCAATCCCTTCTTGCACCATGATCCCCTTTTCTAACATTCTCCTTTTGTTCTTGCCTCCCACTCCAACTTGTGTTGTACTCTTTCAAACCCTAAACCTAATCTTTTTTTAGTGCAACATCCTAATCCATCCAACCCTCTTACACCATATACATTATCCAAAATGCTTACACTTTTCTTCCATCAAGATCTCTTGGAGCAACTTCTATCGTGAGCAGCCTTTTGCTTGCGACATAAGCCTTTCAAGCATATGCCTTTGACACAAGTTTTCGTTCTCTTACTCCATTAACCTTATTGAACCATGGCCTTTTCTTATGGAGCCACTCCTTTTTGATCACGACATCAAGCGCAACATCTATCATCAAAACCTACTTGGACCATACCCTAACCTCTTACACCACCATCTTTTCTTTTCTCACATCCGCCATTTTTTTCTTCTTGAGACACACTTAACTAACCGTATCTTGTGCAAGATCCATCCTTATAACCCAAGTTGTGACCTATAAATATCCTCGGTGAAACTTTTATTCGCCACCATACTACTTCGTAACCGAGACAACCCCCTGTTATGCCATTAATACTCTTGTGCCATCTACTGTATAACCAACCCTAATTGCACCACTCACAACTGTTGAATCCCATTTTGACGATCTGTATGTGTACAATAAGAACATCTTGAGATTCAACGATCATAAAAATAAAAAAAATAAAATATGAGTAATCCCAAAATTTAGAAAGAGAGAAATAAAATATTACTTGAAGAACATGGTTATCCCACCACACACACACACACACACACTCTCTCTCTCTCTCTCTCACTCTCTCTCTTTCTCTCACTACCAACTACATTTTGTGTACTCTTACTTAGAATAATACATGACCATCTCTTTATATTTATAAGGAGAGATAAAGAAAACAATACAATCAAAAGAAAAAATAACCTAACTATCACTCATAATTTGTAGAGCATTTCCATGCTCCAAATTTCTCTCGCTAAACGCTCACAAATGATGAGCGATAAAAAAATGATAAAAGGCTAAAATACACAGTAATTGAATAGCAAGTTTTGTAATAAAATGAAACATAATGAGAACCAAATGCTGAAATATCTCTGAAACTCTGAAGTGTTCGTGATCTCTGATGCTGGTTAAGAATCTCTAATCAATAAAGGTCTTCGGCTTCAAGGTCACCACTCTTGAGGCGGAATAATAAGATCCAAATCTTCAAACTAATCATAACCCCAATGATCAAGTTGAAGATCCAATCGGAAAAAAACTTTGACTTCAAGAAGTCTGAAAAACATCTCTAGTTCTCAAATCATAATACACCCAAAATTCTTCAAAAGAATAACATGCTAAAAATATGAAGCATCCAAAAGTGATGTCCAAATAATAAATAATGTGAGTTTGAAGACATGGTCTAGCAATGCCACAAAGTTTATCGAAAGATAAAAAACTAAGTGCCATATCACATCGCCAAAACAGTCTTCGTCTTCAAAATATTGCCAATCCAAACTCGACAAGTCATAAGATCTGATCTGGATGCAAACACAAATGAAACATACGGTGATAGAGTGGTAGAGTCTGAATAATAAATAATCTAGATCCGAAAAACATATAGTGAAGCCAAATATTTGATCAAGATGACCAAAAATCAGTGTCGCATCGCATCACAAAACATACCATTGTCTTCAGAGGTCTCAAAAATGCAAACTCAAACAATCATAAAAACATATCCAAATGGTATCATAATCTCCTTCCCCTATTTATGATAACCAATGACCGAATATCAAAAATAAACAAATCATCTGGATGGAGAGTGTTGGATACCAAGAGCTTTGTGTGCTCTCCCTATATGTATGAAGGGTCTCTATAAAACACGAGAATGAGTTTAAAATAAATACTCTCCGGTCATATGTAGTCGGCTAATTCTGTCGCTGAAAAGCTACTCAAACAAATACCAAAAGTAACAAATTATAACCTTGCATGAAAAATTTCTGCTGTGCTGATGAATACCGAACTACCCAAACCGAGATGCCCGAACTCCTGAAGTGGTCTTCAATAAATAAAGTCGACATGCTCAAGATACATGGTTCGTCAACCGAAGATCAAGAGTGATAAGTAATAAAAATTCTGTAGAGCGAAGGTTGCAAAACAATTTTGTTGATCAGACACTAGTGCGGTGCAATCCTCGCGATGAAAGATATGATGTCCAACTGTGGTATGGAGTAATACTCATGGAAAGAATAAAATTCTTCCAATATAATCAACAAGAAGTAATCCAATGTGACTATCATAGGTTGGGTTCTGGCAAAAATTGGTATTAAAAAATAATTCGTTTTAATAAAAAAATAAAGAAATAAATTGGTTTTAATAATACAAAAAAAAATTAAAAGGCTAAGGTAATTCTTGTAATTCAGCAAAAAAAAAATGGCTAAATAAATAAAATTGGCTGAAAAAATTGGTGTAAAAAAATTGGTGTTAAAAATAAATAAATGAGTGTTAATAAAAAAAAAAGGCTGAGATGGGATAATTTCGAGGGGGAGTCTGAAATAAGAGGGGAAGAGTAAGGAGGAGGAACGTGTTGAATTAGTGTCTAAGCCTGTAACTATATTTGGTATGTACTTGACCCGCTTGTGCATAGTCCTTTTGAGTTGCCTTGACCAAAGAAACGTGACATGATGATTTATGGAGAGAGAGAGAAAGAGAGAGATAGATAGATAGAGAGAGAGAGAGAGAGAGGTTATTATGGTTTATTAATATATTATATGAATAATATATTAAAGGAGAAATCATATAGTTTAATTAATATTGGTCAATAATTAATTAGGAATTAGTTTTGTGACTAAAAGAGATTAATTAAATAAAGGGGAGTGAAACTGTCAATTATAAGATAATTGAATTTGGACTGTGAATCCTTATGGACATAAGGGGGACGAAATTTAGAGTGATAGAACACTCTAATTTCATCCGAGGGGCCTTATTCCAGAAGTTTCTTAAGCTCCTTAAGGCCTAACTCATCCAGTTAGGGTTTTGACTAAAACCCTAGCAGCTTAGCTATTTAAGGGACCCCAAGGCTTCAGTTTCAGCCACTCGAAGAAACCCTAATGATACTATAGCCGAAATTTTTCCTCTCTCCTTCTGTCTTCTATATCATCCTCTTGCTTGTGGTGTTTATAAGCCGTTTGAGGTGTTACACTTGTGACACTAAGCTCCTTGAAGATTGAAGATTCTTGCAACTATTGAAAGGTATCATCTAAACTAATTTTGTTAGATTTCGATTTCATAGTATGCTAGATTAGGGTTTATATGCTTTGGATAAATTTGCATGTATAATAGAGAAACCTAGATCCAATGCTCTAGGGTTTTGCATGTGTACATAGGATGTTCTTTTTCTTAAAACCTATCAGTGGTATTAGAGACTTGCTTGGTTTCTATTGTATTTGATGCATGGTGCGTTTGTTCATTGCTAAAAATCGAATTTGTGCTATCTTCTTGACAGAATTGTCGAGCCCATAAAGGTACTCAATGAGTAGGATGAACTCAACGAGTCCTGCAAGGAGCTAGGCGATTCGGGCTTTCAAACAGAGGGATTTTCGGGATTTTTTCAAGTTTTGACTTAGGATAATTGCCATAGTTGTTTTTAATTGATAAGATAAGATTTTTATTGATTCCTTATGACTATCCTTGTCAAAATAAAATATTTTATCATTTAATTAGATAGTTATTACCTTATTTGATAAATATTGAATATTTGAATTATTTGATAATTATCTTGCATGAAAATGGATTAGGTCAAAATTAAATAATCACCAAAATTAATTGGTTAATTGTTTATTTGAAATTTTGATCTAGATAGTTTTGAACTGTTTCAAAACTTTCCCTCAGGTGTTCGAATTTAAATTTTGAATTTAAAGTTTAATTGTGAAATAGTTAAATTCCAAACCCTAGAATTTTACAAGTTTAAAATTCACATTACACTACTTGAAAAACAACCTTTTATGATGCGCAATGCGTGTCGTAAAACGCTCAGATGATGCGCAAATGCGTGTCAAGAAAGACCCTGTCATAACGAGAGACGACACACTTTTGCACGTCGTCTATAGACGACGCACATTCAGAACACACATTTATGACACCCAATGCGTATCATTAAAGCCGCCGTCAAGAAAGGCCATGCCATAAATGAAGATGACACATATTTTTGCGTATCGTAATTTTTATTTGTTAAAAAAAATTATTTATAGATTTACTAATTTTCAAATTAAATTTGCATTCCATGTCTCATAATAGAAAAATAAAATACCATATACAAAAAATACAATCCATTGCACAAAAGTTAATTTCATGCAAAATACAAAATAAAATACAATAAATAAGAAAGATAATTCATTGCACTAACATGTCAAATAAAAATAATCATCCCTAACTATATAACCTAATACTAGATTGCTATTAAGGGGCATCATCATAACTCACTAAAGGTCTTGGACCAATGTTCTCGTCAGCAACTCTTACACCAACCTTGCTTTAGTAGATGTTCTTATAGCTACTAAGTTTTTTAGCGTTAAATCCCCACATATAACGTACATGCAAATTGGAAATTATCCTTAAATCTCAATACAAAGTATATATACATATGTCCAAGATGCAAATTATTCAAATAGGTGTTCTAAAATGCTTGCTACTTTTTTTCATGTCCTATATAATAATTCTATTTATTCAGGGTATAAGGTTGCGGGAATGACATACTTATGCCTGTTACTTTGAATCAACACCATAAAATAATTATAAAAATACCCCTCCCAATTACAACATTGATTATGATAAAAGTGAGTGAGAAATCGAATTAAGAATTCTTACTTCTGTTTTTTTTCATATCAGATGAGCTTCTCTTCATCAACATCGATACTAAATGTAAGATCTAAAATATCATTGGTATTGTTCTTGTGACAACCCAAAATTTTCATATATGTATAATTTCTACAGTCTAACACTTCATTGAAAGTCAAATTCATTTCTGCTATCATTTAGCACAATTTGAAGATTGTTTGAATAATTCCCAGCCTTGTACACTTAAGGAACAAGTGTCAGAAAGCAATTGCTAAAGCCCCAACACAATAGACATGCCTTGAACTCCATGAGACGGAGTTTACGGCCGTAAACTCACTAAGGCCGTGACCCACCTATAAAGGTGATTCTTGATCATTTCTAACCCTTTTTCACACTTCCAACCTCAAGAACACCAAGTTTTCTCTCAACTATCATCACATATTTCGTCAAAATTCGCCAAAAATGTAAGTCTTCCTTCCTAGATTCATTCATACAACACTTAATCTAGTGTTTATACACCATTTCATCCATGAATTCTTGGTTTTTCTTAGATCTTCAAGTGTTCTTCAAGAACACCGAGAACACACACTAGTGTTCTTGGGTCCTAAACACTCTTACAAGATTCTTGTAAGTAAGTATACTCCTCCTAGCTAGTTATTTGCTTAGTGTGATTATAAATCCCATGAATGAACACCAAAAACTCTTAAGAGCATGAGTTTACGGTTTGGGGATCTCCCAAAACCGTAAACACCCCCAAAGGGTGTTTTCAAACCCTAACACCCCCCTAATACTTAGACAAGAGTCTAGAAACCTTGCATGCATGAACTAGAAACACCAAAACACGAAATGGTTGGAGTGACCATGAGTTTACGGCCGTAAACTCATGGGTTTATGACCGTAAACTCGCAAAGGTGGTCCAAGGTCCGTAAACTCCAAAAGGTGTGCCAAATCGAGCCCTAACCACTTCCTAAGCCTTTGATTTAACCCTAGGACCATTTGAGGTGTAAACTCCATAGTGAGACCATACACTCCTTAGGGTGACCATAAACTCATGGGGTATATGGTCCCTCAACCATAAACACATATAGGGTGACGATTTGAGGTGTAAACTCCATAGTGAGACCATACACTCCTTTGATGCAACCCGTAGCACTCGTAGCACTTGAAACAAAGTGTTTTCATGCATTAGAGTGTCTTTACTTACTAAATTAGTGATTAAATAACTAATTGGATAAAATTATGTATCACTACATGTTACATAGGATCTGGGTGTGTGTTCAAGTCCTCACTTGACACCTAGCATCCTACTTGGCACTTCCATCAAATCCGCTCACTACATGTGAGTTCATACCCCTTAATCAACCTTTTAAATGTTTTTAAATGATTTTATAGGGGGGGGGGGGGGAATACAAGTTGAATCAAACAAGTTATAGTATCAATTACATGTGATTTATAACTTGCAACCAAAAGGATTTTCTATACTCTTAACTTCTTTGACAACAAAATTGTTTTAAATGTTTATCAAACTCATTTTCATGTTAAATTGTTATAAAACTATTTTCAAATCTTTTAAACTTCTTTTGTTCCCAAATCATATATGCACCAATATATTTATATAAGTAAGAATTGAAGGACTTAAAACTGATAGCTCACCTTACTTCCCGTTCTTGTTTGATTGTGGACTTAGGATATTCTGTTATCTGTCCGACTGTCGTTAAATTCTTAGTTACATATTTTATATATTTGTGTTGGATATAAAAGTCTTCACTTCAGTTTAATACCTTTGTGTATCAAAGGCATGCAGCTAACATTTCTATTTAACTATAACAAGTATAGTTAAGGATTACCGCTCATTACTACTATTACCATGACACTTACTATATTTAGTAGACACTTACTATATTTAGTACAGTTATGAGTCTATACATGCTAAATACTATGCGAAGAGAATACTATATACTATACAAGAGAACACTCAATACATTATACCAAGAAGTACATTATACTCTAATACAAGAGGATATACTAAAACAGAATATGACAGACTACTTCTCGATACGACACTTCACTATGCGATCACCGTGTAACCAGAGTCTCATGGAGGGAGAGTGGGAATTATGTGTATATATATACGGTACAAACACTTCCACATCCCGACTTCTAGCTACAGTCCGAGCCGACTAGGCCCAGGGGTGACAAAATGTCACCATACTATGTGTGACCTAGAGGGTCATTTGTTATTCAATCGTTAATCAGCATGGTTACATACGAGTTGACATTCAGACCATTAATTAACACATTAAGAATTAAACGTAAAACAGACTCCCCGAGGTGTATTGTACATTTAATACTACGTTGAGTTTGCATATTTAATACATTCAGCCGGCAGTGACACTGGTAGGGTAAAACATTATTTTCCCAATTACATTATATGAATGAAATTTAAAACTATATTTTCATACTGATAGTTTCACTGGGAAAACTTTTACATTTCAAATGATCAAACATACAAATAATCGAGTCTTGGTAGAAGACTACTTTTGCTCGAAAATATAGGATTTTCTAGGGATCATACATTTTTCAAACCGTGATAACAACTTTTATATTATATGATTGTAAACACTTTTATACAAGCAATGACACTAAATACTTACGAAATCACCAGCTTTATGCTGATACTTGTTTTCAAAATAACTTGTATTCTCAGGTCAAAAATACACAGGTATCGGTGTAGCTTTTGGTGTCTAACAAAACTGTACATAACACGCTTGTATTACAATTATTATATTAATGCAATGGAAGTTGTTGTTTGTCTTTACTATTATGCATTGTTATGATACTGTACATGATGTCCTCCACCCCAGAACGTATTCCACCGTTCTCTGTTTTGGGGTGTGACAGATTGGTATCAGAGCATTGTTTATAGTGAATCAGGTATATCAACCCATAAAAGATATATGAACTATAAACACATCGGGATTAAAACACTTTGACCAAGAATATATACTTTTAAGTAATAAAATATTTAACTAAGTATATATCTACATCCATTGATACACAAGGTCAGTATCATACTAGAACAGAACAAAAGTATTAAGATTGTTGAATAGCACAATTAGGCTTTGAGATATATAGCCAAATCTGGGTGGATGTAGTCTGATCAACTACATTTTCCTAGGAGTGACTAGCATGAGCCTAAGAATGATTGGGGTGTTGCGAAAAGTCTAAAAACTTACCAACACTACTACAAGAACATCAGAACAAGAATACTATAGGATTATTCTGTATTACTATAAGTTACATATGTAAGAACTAAGAAGGTTGTTAGTAGTAGAGCAATAGTTGCTAAGTGGATACTCTACGGTTACATGTGACTAAGCTGCTATTGACTTAGAATCTGTGATCTTTGCTTTACTTCTTGTTCCTTGTTTAGTTGTGGATTTAGAGTTAGGGTCACTTATTCAAAGGTCTATTCTGTTTCAGTCGCACGTAATTAGTAAGCACTATGCAAGTATTGGTCTACTCATAACGATCATCTTATAAGTATCTTAGATTGCAATGCTTATTAACTATTCTTTCCCCATTCTCGCGTAGATAGCATGGCTGGCTTCCACCTTCTCGTCGATTCGTACTATCCGAACCAAGGCAATGGAGGATGGATCGATGAGGAGACAAAAGATGATCACCTGATCCCTTTGGATGATCACCGTGCAGAGGGATTTTCGGATAGTTCCAACTCCGAACCAGAAGTTAACAACCTACCCCCAATAGCTCCAAACCCCAACCCCCATCCATCATTTCAAGGTCCCACTGCGATGTGGGCAACAACCTTGAATCGATGGAGCGATGAACAGGGAAAAGATTTACCTTTCAACGGAGACTGAAGTTTTTACAACATAAGTGAGGGAGGTTCAGCTAACCGAGTCTTGCCCATCATTGTCTGTAGTATTGCTAGGAACGTCGAACAAGGTCATGCAGACATCGATAGAGTTGTGGAAATTGACGCCAACTCTAACCTTAACATTCATATCCGCCCAACTTAAAGAAGCTATTGATAGGGCTAGGAGGACCAATGAGGTTCTGTAGCAAAAACTAGTTGCATCCTGAGCCGAAGTCAGGGAACTTCGAGCGCGTCAGAGGGCTCATGAATGACATCTTTAGGAACTTGTACGCCAACTGGCTGATCTTAGGGTCCACCCAAGGGATAGTCGTCGCCAGTAGAAGATGTCAACTCACCTTTCTCTTTTGTTTAAGGAATAGCTTTTTCTTTTCTATGCGCAGTAGAGGACTTGTCTGTAAACGTTCCTAAATTTGAAAGAACTCTAACTAGACTTTTAAGCTGCCAACATTTTCCTTATGGTTTGATGTAAGACCTGCTGTTAGGTCGTTTTTCTCAAACTTATTTACATCAATAATACTAGTAATATTGGCGATTATCTAATCTGTTGGAAAAGTCTATACTCTTATGTTTCCGTACTCTGTGTTATGACCCTATCTGACAATTAGTCTATGGCAATATAGTCCATGAAACACTCTCATCATACTTACAATTGTTTCTCACTACTGTCATCATCTTTATAAATTTTTAGTAAAAGATGCCTCCTCGCAAGCGTCCGACCAGAAACCCACCTGCGAATCAAACTCCGCCTCCACCACCTCCTCCTCCGTAGTTTGATGTAGTGATGTTTCAGATAGCTATAACCGCATCTATGGCCCAAATAAATTCTGATGATGCAAGTGGATCCGGAATGGGTACCAACTCTAGACATGGTGAAATCCACTCACGTACACAGGGGTGTACCTATAAGGATTTCATGAGCTGCAAACCCATATTCTTCAATGGAACCCGAGGGATCATTGCACTGTCCCAATGGATCGAAAGAACAAAAGCCATCTTCGAGATGTGCTCATGCCCCGAGTAAAGCAAGATTAAGTTCGTTGCTTGCACCGTCACTGAAAGGGCCCTGACATGGTGGAATGGCCATGTGAAATCACTCTCCTTGGTAACAGCCAACGCCATGGGCTGGGACACACTGAAAGTCCTTCTGACAAAGGAGTACTACCCTAGGGGTGAGATTCAGAAACTCGAGGAGGAACTCTGGAACCTCAAGATGAAGGGGACCGAAATAGTGGCTTATATGGCCAGGTACTGCGGCCTGGTAACCCTGTGTCCTAACATGATCCCCACTGAGGGCAAGAAAGTTGAACGATACATCTGGGGTTTAGTACCCCCGTATCGAGGGAACGTTTTAGCATCACGTCCTACAACATTTGATAGTGCCAAGGAATTGGCCCAAAGGTTGATTGATCATGAAGCTCTTTCCACTTCGTTAACAACAACGATCATTGCCACTGCACCAATCAAGATATCCGACAACAAGAGGAAACAGTGGGAGTGGAAGAAGGGAAAATCAACCCAATGCTCTTGAAAGAACCAACAAACGGTAGCTGTCCATGCTGCCACTACTCCTACTGCCCCTGTACCAACAAAAACATATGCTAGAAACCTACCCAAGTGCACCAAGTGCCCTTTCCATCATAACAGCCCCTTCCATGAAATGCACTGCACTAACTGCGACTGGAAGGGCCATACTACCAGGTTTTGTAGATCTCATCCCAAACCGATTTCGCAGGTCCCCAGATCGAGAGTAAGCTAGGCCTGCTATGGATGTGGCAAAGTAGGGCATTTCAAAAGAAATTGTCCGAAAGCTGGGAATACGGGAGGAACAGGAAGACTACTTGTTATTGGCCGCAATGAAGCAGTAGCAGACCCCACAGTAGTCATGGGTACGTTCCTTCTTGATAACTCTCATGCTTGTATCCTATTCGATAGTGGGGCAGAAAGAAGCTTCGTAAACCAAAAATTTATACACTTACTTAAACAATCCCCGTAACCATTAAAAGAAACATTCGTCGTAAAAATGGCTAACGGAAAGATAGAGAGTTCTAACGAGATCTACACGGGTTGTACCCTCACAATAGATAATCACTCATTCCCAATCAACCTCATACCCGTATCGATCAAGAGTTTCGATGTCATTGTGGGTGTGGATTTGTTGATTCTCCATCATCCCGATATCATGTGCTTCTATAAAGCCATCTGTCTAACCCTACCGAATAACGAAACCGTGATGATCTATGGAGACAAACCCAGTACGAGTTTTCGTATCATCTCAAGTATTCAAGCCCAGAAGTACTTGCATAAGGAATATCGTGCATTCCTTGCACATGTCGTCAATACGAGCCAGAAAACAAAAGACCTAAAAGACTTCCCCTTAGTACGCGACTTCCCCGACGTTTTTTCGGAAGAGCTACCAGGTTTACCTCCCCATCAGCGGGTCGTGTTCAGTATCGACTTAATTCCAAGAGCTACCCCCGTAGCCAAATCGCCCTAGCGTCTAGCACATGCTGAGATGCAAGAACTGTCTGGTCAACTTGAGGAGTTGCTCAGTAAGGGCTTTATAAGACCAAGCTTCTCACCCTGGGGAGAACCGGTCTTGTTAGTAAAGAAGAAAGACGGATCGTTCCGTATGTGCATCGATTACAGAGAACTCAACAAGCTGACAGTCATAAATCGTTACCCTCTTCCTCGTATAGACGATTTATTCAACCAACTACAAGGGGCGAGTTTCTTTTCCAAGATTGATCTAAGGTCCAGGTATCACCAGTTACGAGTACTTGAGGAGGATGTCCCGAAAACAGCCTTCCGAACTCGTTACGGACACTACGAGTTCGTAGTGATGTCGTTCGGACTGACAAATGCACCCGCAATATTCATGGACTTAATGAATAGAGTGTGCCGCCCCTACTTGGATCAGTTCTTCATCGACTTCATTGGTGACACACTCATACACTCTCGAAGTAAGGAGGAGCATAGTGATCATCTACGACAAGCCCTGGAAACCCTACGATTGGAGAAGCTATACGCGAACTTATCTAAGTGAGAATTTTGGATCTGAAGAGTCGAATTCTTAGGACACGTGGTTAGCGAAGAAGGAATTTATGTGGACCCATCCAAGTTATAGCTATTGAAAACTGGCCAACATCGAAGACGCCTACAGAAATTCGCCAATTTCTAGGCCTTGCTGGCTACTATCGCAGGTTCATACAAAACTTTTATCGGATCGCTAAACCCCTTACAACATTCACCTAGAAAGGTGTGGCCTTTGAATGGGGAGAGAAACAAGAGAAGGCATTCCAAACACTGAAACGAGCCTTATGCACCGCACCAGTACTATCCCTCCCCGAAGGGATAGAAGATTTCGTGGTATATGGCGATGCATCAAATCAGGGGCTCAGTTGTGTTTTGATGCAACGAGGAAAGGTCATCCCCTACGCCTCAAGACAAATGAAGGCACACGAAGTCAACTACACCACACACGACCTCGAACTAGGAGCGGTTGTGTTCGCCCTAAAGATCTAGAGACACTACCTGTACGGTACGAAGAGCACGATATACACCAACCACAAAAGCCTCCAACACATATTCAACCAGAAGGAGCGCAATATGAGACAACCACGGTGGGTCGAGCTACTCAATGACTACGAATGCGAAATTCATTATCATCCGGGTAAAGCCAATGTAGTAGCAGACGCCCTAAGCCGGAAAGAATATTCTAGACGAAGGGTCAAGTCATTAACAATGACTATCCATTCGCATATATCCGCACATATTAAGGAGGCTCAGCTCGAAGCCTTGAAAGCTGAAAACATGATGGGAGAATCCCTACGAGGAATGGATAAGAACTTGGAAGTCAAGGGTGACGGAGCCTTATATCTCATGGACTGAATCTGGACACCGTGACATGGTAGCTTCAGAGACTTGGTCATGAAGGAAGCCCAGAACACTTGATACTCTGCTCACCCAGGATTAGATAAGATGTATCTAGATCTTAAAAAGTTATATTGGTGGCCTAAGATGAAAGTAGAGATCGCTACCTTCGTGAGTAAATGCCTTACTTGCACGAAGGTCAAGGTCGAATTCCAGAAAGCATCAGGTCTACTACAACAACCGGAGATACCTGAATGTAAGTGGGAGCGGATCACTATGGATTTCATAACCAGACTACCCAAGACAACGGGTGGGCTTGATACCATATGGGTCATCATCGACAGATTGACCAAGTCCGCGCACTTTCTACCCAACAAGGAAACAGGCAAGACGGAGAAGCTCAAAAGAACATACATTAGGGAGATCGTACGACTACATGGCGTTCCCATATCTATTATCTCCGATAGGGATAGCAGATTCACTTCGAGATTTTCGCAGTCACTGCAAAGCTCCTTAGGAACGAGGCTGGACATGAGTATAGCCTACCATCCGCAGACCGACGGACAAAGTGAGAGAACTATCCAAACTTTGGAAGATATGTTGTGAGCCTGTGTGATCGACTTTGGAAAGGTATGGGATACTCACTTACCCCTTGTCGAGTTATCCTACAACAACAGTTATCACACGAGCATCAAGGCTGCTCCATTCGAAGCCTTCTACGGCCGAAAGTGCAGGTCCCCTCTGTGCTGGACTGAGGTGGGTGACTCCCAGTTAGCTAAAGGACGAGTTCCTGACAGCACTCTCACAGGTTCAGAGATCATTCGAGAAACGACAGAGAAGATCATTCAGATATATGAAAGATTGAAAGACGCTAGATACCGATAGAAAAGCTACACAGACAAACAAAGAAAACCCTTGGAGTTCCAGGTGGGAGACCGAGTCCTTTTGATAGTTTCACCCTAGAAAGGCTTGATACGCTTTGGAAAGCGTGGAAAGCTGAATCCAAGATACATAGATCCTTTCAATATTCTCGCTAGAATCGGCCCTGTAGCTTACCAACTTAATCTACCCCGCGAGCCAGTAACATACATCCTACCTTCCACGTCTCAAATTTGAAAAAGTGCCTATCCGACAAGACTCTTGTAATCCCAATTGACGAGATCGAGATCAATGAGTGCCTCAACATTGTGGAAGAACCTGTGGAGATTATGGATCGAGAGGTCAAACGAACGAAACAAAGCCACATCCCAATTGTGAAGGTTCGTTGGAAAGCCAAACAAGGACCGGAGTTCACATGGGAGCGTGAAGATCAAATGAAACTTAAATACGCTCATCCTTTTGCTTAGTTATTGTATAATAACTTAGTCATTTGAACTCTAATTTCGGGATGAAATTCCCTCTAATGGGGGGATGATGTGACAACCCAAAATTTTCATATATGTATAATTTCTACAGTCTAACACTTCATTGAAAGTCAAATTCATTTCTACTATCATTTAGCACAATTTGAAGACTGTTTGAATAATTTCGAGCCTTGTACACTTAAGGAAAAAGTGTTAGAAAGCAACTGCTAAAGCCCCAACACAATAGACATGCCTTAAACTCCATGAGATGGAGTTTACGGCCGTAAACATGGAGTTTACATCTGTAAACTCACTAAGGCCATGAACTCCCACCTATAAAGGTGATTCTTGATCATTTTTAACCTTTTTTCACACTTCCAACCTCAAGAACACCAAGTTTTCTCTCAACTATCATCACACATTTCATCAAAATCCGACCAAAAATATAAGTCTTCCTTCCTAGATTCATTCATACAACACTTAATCTAGTGTTTAGACACCATTTCATCCATGAGTTCTTGGTTTTTCTTAGATCGTCAAGTGTTCTTCAAGAACACCGAGAACACACACTAGTGTTCTTGGGTCCTAAACACTCTTACAAGCCTCCTCTAAGTAAGTATACCCCCCTAGCTAGTTATTTGCTTAGTTTGCTTATTAATCCAAGGAATGAACACCAAAAACCCTCAAGAACATGATTTTACGGTTTGGGGATCTCCCAAAACTGTAAACACCCCCAAAGGGTGTTTTCATGCCCTAATACCCCTAATACTTAGACAAGAGGCTAGAAACTTTGCATGCATGAACATGAAACACCAAAACACGAAATGGTTGGAGTAACCACGAGTTTACAGCCGTAAACTCATGGGTTTACGGCCATAAACTCTCAAAGGTGGTCCAAGGACCGTAAACTACAGAAGGTGTGCCAATTCGAGCCCTGAACACTTCCTAAGCCTTTGATGCAACCCTAGGACACTTCCTTGTGAAGGATGAGACCTTGAAGCACTCAAACACACCATTCCCATGAGTTGACGGCCGTAAAATCATGGGGGAAATGGTCCCTCCATGGTAAACACATATTGGGTGACCATTTGAGGTGTAAACTCCATAGTGAGACCATACACTCCTTAGATGCAACCCATATCACTCGTAGCACTTGGAACAAAGTGTTTTCATGCATTAGAGTGTCTTTACTTACTAAATTAGTGATTAAATAACTAGTTGGATACTATTATGTATCACTACATGTTACATAGGATCTGGGTGTGTGTTCAAGTGCTCACTTGACACCTAGCATCCTACTTGGCACTTCCTTCAAATCCGCTCACTACAGGTCAGTTCATACCCCTTAATCAACCTTTTGAATGTTTTTAAATGCTTTTATGGGGGGGGGGAATACAAGTCGAATCAAACAAGTTATAGTATCAATCACATGTGATTTATAACTTGCAACCAAAAGGATTTTCTATACTTTTAACTGCTTTGCCAACAAAATTGTTTTAAATGTTTATCAAACTCATTTTCATGTTAAATTGTTATAAAACTATTTCCAAATCTTTGAAACTTCTTTTGTTCCCAAATCATATCTACACCAATATATTTATATAAGTAAGAATTGAAGGACTTAGAACTGATAGCTCACCTTACTTCCTGTTGTTGTTTGATTGTGGACTTAGGGTATTCAGTTATCTATCCGATTGTCGTTGAATTCTTAGTTATATATTACATATATTTGTGTTGGATATAAAAGTGTTCATTTCAGTTCATTACCTTTGTGTATCAAAGGCATGCAGCTAACATTTCTATTGAACTATGACAGGTATAGTTAAGGATTACCGCTCATAACTATTATTACCATGACACTTACTATGGTTAGTATAGTCATGTGTCTATACATGCTAAATACTATGCGAAGAGAACACTATATACTATACAATAGAACACTCAATCCATTATACCAAGAAGTACATAATACTCTAATACAAGAGAATATACTAAAATAAAATGTGACATACTACTTCTCGATACGACACTTCACTGTGCGATCACCGTGTAACTAGAGTCTTCTGGAGGGAGAGCGGGCATTATGTGTATAGATCTATACAGGACATACACTACCACATCTCGACTGCTAGCTACAGTCTGAGTCGACTAGGCCTAGGGGTGACAAAATGTCACCATACTACGTGTGAACTGGAGGGTCATCTATTATTCGATCGTCAATCAGCATGGTTACATACGAGTTCACATTCAGAACTTTAATTAACACATTAAGAATTATACGTAAAACAGACTCCCCGAGGTGTATTGTACATTTAATACTATGTGGAGTTTTCATCTTTAATACATTCAGCCGACAATGACACTGCTATGGTAAAACATTATTTTCCCAATTACTTTATATGAATGAAATTTAAAACTATATTTTCATACTGATAGTTTCACTAGGAAAACTTTTACATTTCAAAGGATCAGACATACAAATAATCGAGTCTTGGTAGAAGACTACTTTTGCTGGAAAATGTAGGATTTTCTAGGGATCATACTATTTTCAAACCGTGATAACAGCTATTATATTACATGATTATAAACACTTTTATACAAGCAATGAAACTAAATACTTATGAACTCACCAGCTTTATGCTGATACTCGTTTTCAAAATCACTTGTATTCTCAGGTCATCAGTAGACAGGTACAGATGCAGAACACGCTTGTATTACAATTATTATATTTTTATTTTGATTTTATTTTTTGGTGTCTAACAAAACTGTACACAACACACTTGTATTACAATTATTATATTAATGCAATGGGTGTTGTTGCTTGTCTTTACTATTATGCATTGTTATGATACTGTACATGATGTCCTCCAGCACAGAACGTATTCCGTCGTTCTCGGTTTTGGGGTGTGACAGTTCTTCACATGTGTTTTCAAATATGTAAGTAAAAAAAAAGGATTTTTATAAGTAGGAGAAAATGGGTTGACTCAGTGACATTCACCTCAAGCATCCACTTCATGTTTTTGAAGTAACCTGGATCGATAGCTTCAATGTCATGGTAGGTTACTTTTACGCTAATCATTTGCTTATAGAAAGGTCTTTTGAAATGAACATCAAGTAACTGACCATCAAAAGCACTTTTCCCAACTCTTCCAATGAATATGAAGTATGAGAGATGTTTTGTTTGATAAGTAGAATTTGGATTTGGTTGTAACATTGACGCATTACCAACAGAATCTGTGCTATAATGAAAATTTTTTCATAGAAACCATAATGAACAAATTACACATAATAAAGAAGGTAAAGGTTATATCTAGATGATTACCTGAGAATATGTAACATCAGAAAAAATTATATTGACATGCTCATACGTAAGTTCTTCAAAGCATTCTTCAATGAGTATATAGTATATTAGCATATCAACATGAGTAAATGCAAATCCTACAAAGGAAACATTGTTCCTGAGTTAAATTTCTTTGAAATCATATCTAAAAAAAGATAATTGAATTTCTTTGAAAATTAGACTAAAAAACACTTTATCAATTTAATTACCTGTGGGCATGATAAATCCACCCAACAAAAATAGCACAAGCAGGGCAGTTGAACCGAAAGTGTTGGCAATGATCACATTTCTTGCAACTGCAGCCAATGTACGAAAAAGACAAAAATCCATTTGGTGCATTGAAAATATAACAAACATGTAACAGAAAAACTTGATAAAAAGTCAAGTAATCAAGTCATAAGAGTGTGCATGTAACAAATCTAACGAATGCATCTTGTAGGTCATGTTATAGATAAATATTATGTCATATTTCCAAATCACACAATTAATTACAACATAAAAGCACAAGCATACCCTCTTGAGTTTGAGGGGGTGTTAGAAAGGAGAGAAACCTGTAGGTCATGTGATAGATAAATATTCTAAATTTTGCTGTCAAAACTTATAAAAAAGTAAAACTTAATATGGAATCCACAAGTAGTGGAAAAATAATATAAATATATGAAAGGAGAGAAAGAAACACTGGCAACTAGGTTTTTTTAGCTCCATACTCGTGTGTGTGTGTACTTGTCATGCAAAACTAAGTATAGACAGACATGGAAGAAAAGTAGAGAATGAAACACTAGCAGCTAGGTTTTTCAGCTCCAAACTAAGATTCTTCTTTAGATGGTTGGATACCAGTTGTTCCCCATCGCCATGCCCATGCTGCTTAACGTTTTCGTATTTCATCTGCATGAAATTTTTTACATCTCATGATAAGAGTTCAAAGTTTATTACTATTAGAGATAGATAGATAGAGAGAGAGAGAGAGAGAGAGAGAGAGAATAGTAATAGTGTAGTACCTCTGAAAGAACGATGGTTGATGCTTTGTATACTATCTCTTGAATAAACTTTTCAGGATCAACAAAAGAGTTTGCCATTATTTCCTTCTTGGAAACCTTTGATGTTTTGGCTACATTACATCAATCAGTATCGGCCATATAAAAGGTTATCAATATTTGAGTGTAAGTAATCAATGTAAATGATATTTGAGAAGGAACATATAAATGTAAAATGTTATGTTAGGACTTAATGGTGAAAGTTTCCTTTCCCTAAATTGCTATATGATATAATTATTTCTACATTAAGTAAAAAAAATGATCTATAGAGTAGTTAAAATGCATTTATGAACTGGAAGTATTACTCCAACTGCTTCTTCAGGTGCCATTCTCACCGCTCCTTTTCCAAGCCTAAGCCTTTGAGATAGAACTGCTTAGCTTCAAAGCCACAGTGAGTGTTATAAAAACTAGAAAAATACAAACTGTTATTTGCAATAAAATATAAAACTACAAAATAGTACTCATGTTATTCTTTTTGGTCTGCAACATTTATTAAACATAAACAGAAATTATAAAAGAGGCAATGGCTGAATTCATGGTATGCTATGTAATAGAGATTTAAGTGAGGCGTAGATAAAGACTTTTCAGCCAAAATGTTGATCTATAACACACAAAAAGGCAAAGTAAAAATAGAAAAATATTAAGTAGAGCAATACAATTGTCATCAAAATCAACTAATTTCTTGATTTTGATCGGACACTGAAAAGCTGTAATCTAATCCTAGTTTCCAAAAATTCAAACAAATTTGCAATCAAATCAGAGGGAGGTGAAGAAAAGTATAACGAACTTGAAAACCCTAGATACCTTGTTTTTGGTGGTGAAAGCGGACTGAATGAAAATCATGAACTGGGTAGCAGTGTGTGCACCACGTATCTTCTTCTACAATATTTATTCTCTCTAATGCTTAACAAGTAGCTAGAGGAGGTGTGACATTGGCGAGGGTCGACGGTGGCATGTTAGCGATGGTGGGCGGAGGTGGGTTTGTCTCAAGGAAAAGTGGGTTGGAAGTGGGATAAAAGTGTGTTGAGAGGGGAAACCGTTAAGAGCAAAGAATAAATCCTACGATGATAGGCATGTTGTTCCCTTTATGGATGCCGAAAACCGGAAAGAGAAGGCGGTGGCGGTCGGAGTACGTGCGAAAGAAGCAGCGGTAGTTGTTGCTGATTACGGAGTCAATCTAACTTCCTTCTACACAATTCTATTAGGGTTGATGGGGTTTGATGACCCAATTGTTGATTTCATCAGATGCATTATGAACTTGTAAAGATGATGGGGTTCGATGTTGGTGGTGGTGGTTAGGGCTTCCAAAGGGAAGGGATAGAGAGTGGATAGGTAGAGGAAGATAGGCTGCTTCAAAAGGATTGACAGCCTCACAATTTGTCACACCCCAAAACCGAGAACAACAGAATACGTTCTGAGGTGGAGGACGTCATGTACAGTATCATAACCATTGCATAATACTAAAAACAAGCGACAACAACCATTGCATTAATATAGTAATTGTAAATACAAGCGTGTTCTGTATATTTTGATAGACACCAAAAGTATAAACAAAAATAAAAGATGGGTCTTGTATATGCCCCATCTTCTCAAAAGCTGCAACGATACCTGTGTATTTTTGACCTGAGAATTCAAGTTATTTTGAAAATGAGTATCAGCATAAAGCTGCTCAGTTCATAAGAATTTAGTATCATTGCTTGTATAAAAGTGTTTACAATCATGTAATATAAAGGCTGTGATTAATGTTTGAGAATAGTAAAAATCCCTAGAAAATCCTATATTTTCCAGATTTGAGCATTTGTAAGTTTAATCCTTTGAGTGTGTAAAAGTATTTCTATTGAAACTTTCAGTTATATAGACAAAAAATAAGGTAATAGATTTCATTCAAGTAAAGTAGATGAGGAAAGATAGTGTCGGCTGGCTGTAGCAGTGTTGCAAACTTCAATTAGTAATATATATTGATTTACTTCGGGAATTTAGTTTAACCTTTCATTCTTAGTGTGTTAATTTGGATAAGGAATTGATTTCTCATGTAACCGATCTGAGTGATAATAGAGAGTCTAATGACCTTCCCGGTCATACGTAGTATAGCGATGTTTTGTCATCCCTAGGCCTAGACGGCTCAGATTGTAGTTAGCAGTCGGGATGTAATAGTGTCTGTCCTGTATAGATCTATGCATGTAGTGTTGCTTTCCTTTTAGGAAGCTCTGGTTACATGGTATTTACGCAATAGAGTGGCGTATATAGGGATAGTGTGTCATATTCTGGATTAGTGAATTCTCTTGTATTATAGTATATTGAACTTTTAGTATAGGATCTAGAGGGTTCTCTTTAACATGCATGTAATAGTAGTAGTTATAGTGAGTATCATAGTAATAGTGGTAATGAGCAGTAGTAACATATGAAGACTTGAACACACTTTATGACCGTACTAACATATGAAAACATATGTTTACATATAATTAGTGATTAAAACACCAATTAAACACGTATAGACATCCGAATGCAAAGAAAAACTATTTGGTCAAGTGCTAGGAGGCTATTGGGTTGCAAGGAAGGAGTGTAAGGCCTCACTATGGAGTTTACTCCTCAAATACTCACCTTAGGTGAGTTTGCGGTTGAGGGACCACTTCCCCCATGAGTTGACGGTCGTAAACTCATTGGAGGAGTGTATTTGAGTGCTTAAGGGTCTCTTACATCATTAGGAAGAGTTCTAGGGTTTAATCCATGACTTGAGGGGTGTTTAGGGTTCAAAAGGGGCACTCCCTTGGATTTTGCGGTCCAAGGACCACTCCTTGGGAGTTTACGGTCGTGAACCCATTGGTTTATGGCCGTAAACCCTTGGACACCCCTTATACTTCGTTTTTGAGGTCCTTAGCTCACTCCTACAAGTTTCTAAGTGAAAGTCCAAGGCTAAATAGGGGGTTTAGGGATCAATTTGCATAATTTGAGGGAGTTTACGGCCTAAGTGTGTTCCTGGGCCGTAAACCCTCTTTCAAGCAACCAAACATAATGTTTAATGTCTAAAACACTTCAAGGGTAAGTTCTAATTTAGCCTCTAAGCCTAAGGAACGGATTTGGGGGCATTTTGGCACCCTTTTAGGGGTTTACGGCCTAAGAGGGTTCTTGGGCCGTAAACTCCTTGTTTTTGGCCTTCTTGGATGATTTTAAAGCTATATTGACATGTAATGAGATTTAGAACAATCTAGGGTAAGAGAACTTACAATTTGGGAGCGGAAACTTGCGGATTTTGGAAGAATCGGGTCTTGAAGAGAGAGAGTATAGAGAGAGAGTGACTAGAGTGGTAAAAAGTTTAAGTTGGTGATCACTCAACCCTTATACAGGGTTTGAATTTGTCACTAGGTGGAAGTCGACCTGATACTGACGTTAAATGGGGGTTATGGTCGTACCCGATTAAATGGTCGTAATTTGACTTGTTTGTAACTAAAACTTTTTTTTAAAAGAATATTGAGGGTGTTTCCTGTGTTTCTAATTTATTTCGATCGTTATGAAGTCGTAATAAAAGTTCAAATTTTAAATTGTCTGATCCCAATGTTAACGGAAAAGTTTCATAAGAACGAGTTCTATTAACGGGAAACGGGTTACGGTGACGGAATAAATTTCAGGTTGTCACATCATCCCCCTGTTAGAGGGAATTTCATCCCGAAATTAGAGTTCAAACAATCATGTTATTACAAACTAACAAAGAAAAAAGATGGGGATATTTAAGCTTCATTTGATCCTCGTGCTCCCAAGTGAACTCCGACCCTTGTTTGGCGTTCCATCGAACCTTCATAATTGGGATGCGGCTTAGTTTTCTTCGTTTGACCTCCTGATCCATAATTTCCATAGGTTCTTCCATTAAGTTGAGGCTTTCGTTGATCTCGATCTCATCTAGTGGGATTACAAGGGTCTCGTCGGATAGGCACTTTTTCAAGTTCGAGACATGGAAGGTAGAGTGTATGTTACTGAGTTCGTGGGGTAGGTTAATTTTGTAGGCTACGGGGCCGATTCTAGCAAGAATCTCGAAAGGCCTATGTATCTTGGATTCAGCGTTCCACGCTTCCGAAAGCTTATCGTGCCCATCCAGGGAGAGACTTTCAAAAAGACTCGGTCTCCCACCCAGAATTCCAAGGGTTTTCTCACTTTGTCTGCGTAGCTTTTCTGCCGATCTCTAGCGGCTTTTAGTCGTTCACGTATCTGTACGATCTTCTCAGTCGTTTCTATAATTATTCCTGGACCTGTGAGAGCACTGTCAGGAACGCGTCCTTTAGCTAATTGAGTGTCACCCACCTCAGCCCAACATAGGGGGAATCTGCACATCCGGCCGTAGAGGGCTTTGAATGGAGCTGCCTTGATGCTCATGAGATAACTGTTGTTATAGGAAAACTCGACAAGGAAAACATGTCCTTTAGTCTGTTTCTTTGATGGGCATGAAGTGTGCGGGCTTCGTCAATCTGTCGATGATGACCCATATGGTATCAAGCCCACATGTTGTCTTAGGTAGCTTAGTTATGAAATCCATAGTGATCCGCTCCCACTTCCACTCTGATATCTCCGGTTGCTGTAGAAGACTTCCTGGCTTCTAGTATTTGACCTTGACCTTGGCGCAAGTAAGGCATTTACTCACGAAGGTAGCAATCTCTGCTTTCATGTTAGGCCACTAGTATGACTTTTAAAGATCCAGATACATTTTATCTGATCCTGGGTGAACGGAGTAAGGAGTGTTGTGGGCTTCCTTCATGACCAAGTCTCTGAAGCCACCATGATGCGGTATCCAGATTTGGTCCATGAGATATAAGGCTCCGTCACCCTTGACTTCCAAGTTCTTATACATTCCTTACAAGGATTCTCCCGCCACATTTTCAGTCTTCAACGCTTCGAGCTGAGCTTCCTTAATCTGTGCGTAGAGATGCGAATGTATAGTTACTGTTAACGACTTGACTCTTCGATCAAAATGTTCTTTCCGACTTAGGGCGTCTGCTTCCACATTGGCTTTACCCGGGTGATAACGAGTTTTGCATCCGTAATCATTGAGTAGCTCGACCCACCACCGTTGTCTCATGTTGAGCTCCTTCTGATTGAATATGTGTTGTAGACTTTTGTGGTTGGTGTATATCGTGCTCTTCGTACCGTACATGTAATGTCTCTAGATCTTTAGGGCGAACACAACCGCTCCTAATTCTAGGTCGTGCGTGGTGTAGTTGACCTTGTGTGTCTTCAGCTGTCTTGAGGCATAGGTGATGACCTTACCTCATTGCATAAGAACACAACCAAGCTCCTGATTTAATGCATCGAAGTATACCATGAAATCTTCTGTCCCTTCGGGGAGGGATAGTATCGGTGCGGTGCATAGGGATCGCTTGAGGGTTTTGAATGCCTTCTCCTGCTTCACTCCCTAGTCAAATGTCATGCCTTTCTGAGTCAATGTGGTGAGGGGTTTTTCAATCCGAGAGAAGTTCTGAATGAATCTGCGTTAGTAGCCAGTGAGGCCTAGAAATTGACGAATTTCTGTAGGCATCTTCGGTGTTGACTAGTTTTCAATAGCTTTGATTTTGGATGGGTCCACATGGATTCCCTCTTCGCTACCCATGTGTCCTAAGAATTCGACTCTTCGGATCTAGAATTCACACTTCGAGAATTTCGCATATAGCTTCTTAGATCGTAGGGTTTCTAGGACTCGTCGTAGGTGATCGCTATGCTCCTCCTTACTGCGACAGTAGATAAGTATGCCATCAATGAAGACGATGACGAACTGATCCAAGTAAGGACAGCACACCCTATTCATTAAATCCATGAATACTTCAGGTCCGTTGGTCAGTCCGAATGGCATTACTAAGAACTCGTAGTGTCCGTAACGAGTTCGGAAGGCTGTTTTTGAGACATCCTCCTCAAGCACTCGTAACTGGTGATACCCAGACCTAAGATCTATCTTGGAAAAGTAACTCGCCCCTTGCAGTTGGTCGAATAGGTCGTCAATACGGGGAAGTGGGTAGCGATTTTTTACCGTCAACGTTTTGAGTTCTCTGTAATCGATGCACATACGGAAAGATCCGTCCTTCTTCTTTATGAAAAGGACTGGCGCTCCTTAGGGTGAGAAGCTTGGTCTTATAAAGCCCTTGCAGAGTAGCACGTTAAGTTGACCAGACTGTTCTTGCATCTCAGCAGGTGCTAGACGATAGGGCGATTTAGCTAGGGCGGTAGCTCCTGGAATTAGGTCGATTCTGAACTCGACCTGATGTTTAGGAGGTAAACCTGGTAGCTCCTCTGGAAAGACGTCGGGGAAGTCGCATACGACGGGGAAGTCTTTTAGATCTTTCATTTTCTAGATCGTGTCGACAAGGTGTGAAAGGAATGCGCGATATTCCTTAGGCAAGTACTTCTGGGCTTCAATACACGAGATGATGTGAAGACTCGTACTGGGTTTGTCTCCATAGATTAACAGGGTTTAGTTATTTAATATATTTAGACGAATTGCTTTATTGAAGCACAAAATGTCAGCACGATGGAGACTCAACCAGTCCATGCCCATAATGACATCAAAACTCTTGATCGATATTGGTATGAGATCGATTGGTAATGAATGATCATCTAGTGTGAGGGTGCAACCTACGTAGATTTTGTTAGAGCTCTCTGTCTTTCAGTTAGCCATTTCTACGATGAATGTTTCTTTTAGTGGTTGTGGGGATTGTTTAAGTAAGTGTTTAAAGTTTTGGTTTATGAAGCTTCTTTCTGCTCCACTATCAAATACGACACAAGAATAAGAGTTGTTAAGAAGGAACGTACCCGTGACTATCGTAGGGTGTGCTGCTGCTTCATTGTGGCCAATAGCGAGTAGTCTTCCTGTTCCTCCTGTATTCTTGGCCTTCAGACAGTTTTTCTTGAAATGACCAACCTCACCGTAGCCATAGCAGTCCTGGCTTACTCTTGAGTTGGGGACTTGGGAGATAGGTTTTGGGTTGGGATCTGCAAAACTAGACGGTATGGCCCTTCCGGTAGCAGTTGGTGCAGTGCAATTAACGGCAGGGGCCGTTGTAATGGAAGGGGCACTTGGGACACTTGGGTAAGTTTCCAACATAGGATTTTGTTGGCACAGGGGTAGTAGGAGTAGTGTCAGCATGGACGGCCACCATCTGTTGGTTTTTGGAGGAGGATTGAGTTTTCTTGCCTTTCTTCTGATCCTAACGCTTCCTCTTGATGTCGGTTGATTTGGGCGGTGCAGTGGTAATCATCGTGGTTGTTGATGTGATTGAGGGAGTTTTATGATCAATTAACCTCTGGGCCAATTCCTTGGCACTGTCAAAGGTGGTAGGACGTGATGCTAACACGTTCCCTGGATACGGGGACACTAATCACCAGATGTATTGTTCGATCTTCTTGCTTTCAGAAGGGATCATGTTGGGACACATAGTTACCAGGTTGCAGAACCTGGAAGTATAAGTTATTATGTCAGTCCCCTTCATCTTGAGATTCCAAAGTTCTTCTTCAAGTTTCTGAACTTCGCCCCTAAGGAAGTACTCATTCATCATTAGGTCCTTCAGTGTGTCCCAGCCCATGGCGTTGGCTGTTACCAAAGAGAGTGATTTGACATGGCCATTCCACCATGTCAAGGCCCTTTCAGTGAAAGTGGCAACAACAAACTTTATTTTGCTTTCTTTGGGGCATGAACACATTTTGATGACAGCTTCAATCCTTTCTATCCATTGGGACAAAGCAATGATTCATCCGGTCCCATTGAAAAATGTCGGTTTGCAGTTCATAAAGTCTTTATAAGTACACCCCTATGTACGTGAGGGAATTTACCCATGCCTGGAGTTAATGCCCATTCCAGATCCAGTGGCATCACCGGAGTTCATTTTAGCCATAGCGGCTGTTACAGCTGTAGTTACAGTTGTTAGAAACATCACAGGATTGAACTGTGGAGGAGGAGGTGGTGGAGGTGGAGTTTGAGTTGTAGGTCTGCCTCTGTTCGGACGCTTGCGGGGAGGCATCTTTTACTGGAAATTTATAAAGATGAAGATAATTGTGAGAATCAATTGTAAATAAGTTGTAAGAGTTTCATAGACCAAACTGACATAGTTCAGTTATCAGATAGAATCATAGCAATAGAGTAGAACACACAAAACTTCAGACTTTCTCACAAAGTGTGTAGCTGCCAATATTATTGGTATTAATGATATAAAATGAATTCGTGGAAAGCGACCTAACAGTAGGTCTTACATCAAACCATCAGGGGAAAATGTTGGCAGCCTCGAGGCCTAAGTAGAGTGCTTTCAAAGTTAGGAATGTTTACAAACAAGTGCTCTACCGAGCATAGAAAGAGAAAGGCTATTCCTTAAACAAAAGGGAAAGATAAGTAGATATCTTCTACTGGCGATAGGTACTCATTGGGCGAACCCTAAGATCAGCCAGTTGGCAAACAACTTCTTGAAGATGTCTCTCCTGAACCCTAGGACGTGCTCAGAGTTCCCTAACTTCAGCTTGGGATGCAGCTAGCTATTGATGCAGAGCCTCATTGGTCCTCCTAGTCCTATCCATGGCTTTTTCCAGTTGGCGGATACGGACATTGTTAAGGCTGGAGTTGGCATCAATTTCCACGACTCTACCGATGGCTGCTTGACCTTGTTTGGTGTTCCTGGCAATCCTACGGACCATGATGGGCTAGACTTGGTATGGTGATCCTCCTTCGCTTATGTTGTAGATGCTTCGGTCTCCGTTGAAAGGTACAGGCTGAACCTACTCATCGCTCCATCGGTTTAAAGTTATTGCCCACATGGGGGTGGGACCTTGAAATGCCGAACGGGGACTAGGGTTTGGAGCTACTGGGGGTAGATTATTGACTTCTAGTTTGGAGTCGGAGCTATCTGAAAAGCCTTCAGCACGGTGATCATCCAAAGGGATCGGGTGATCATCTTTTGGCTCCTCATCGAGCCATCCTCCATTGGCTTGGTTCGGATAATACGGATCGCCGGGAAAGTGGAAGCCAGCCATGCTATCTACGCAAGAATGGGGAAAGAAAGGTTAATAGACATACTCATCTAGGATACTTATAGGATGATCGTTATTAGTCGATCCAATACTTGCATAGTGCATACCAATTACATGTAACTGAAGCAAGATAGTCCTTTGAATAAGCAACCCTAACTCTAGATCCCGAATCAAACAAGAACAGGAAATGAAGCAAAGGTCACAGATTCTAAGTCTGTAGCTCCCTAGTCACATGTAACCGTGGTGTATCCACTTAGCAACTATTGCCCTACTAGTAACGACCCTTTTAGTTATCACATATGTATTTAGTAGAGCACAAAATACTCCTATAGTATTCTTGTTCTAACATTCTTGTGGTAGTGTTGGTAAGTTTTTAGAATTGTTGCAACACAACAATCACTCTTAGGCACATGCTAGTCACTCCTAGAAAAATGTAGTTGATCAAGCTACATCCACCCAGATGTGACTATATGTCTCTAAGCCTAATTGTGTTGTTCAACAATCTTTAATACTTTTGTTATGTTCTAGTATGATACTGACCCTTTTGTATGGGAATATATATATATATATATATATATATATATATATATATATATATATATATACTCAATTAAATATTTTAGCATTTAAAAGTATATATTCTTGGTCAGAGTGTTTTAGTCCTGAAGTGTTTATAGTTCGTATATCTTATATGGGCTGATATACTTAATTCACTATAAACAATGCTCTCATACCAATCTATCACACCCCAAAACCGAGAACAGTGGAATACGTTCTGAGGTAGAGGACGTCATGTACAGTATCATAACCATTGCATAATAGTACACACAAGCAGCAACAACCATTGCATTAATATAGTAATTCTAAATACAAGCGTATTCTGTACAGTTTGATAGACACCAAAAGTATAAACAAAAATAAAAGATGGGTCTTGTATATGCTCCATCTTCTCGAAAGCTACACCAACACCTGTCTATTTTTGACCTGAGAATACAAGTAATTTTGAAAACGAGTATCAGCATAAAGCTAGTGAGTTCATAAGAATTTAGTGTCGTTGCTTGTATAAAAGTGTTTACAATCATGTAATATAAAGGTTCTGATTAATGTTTGAGAATAGTAAAAATCCCTAGAAAATCCTATATTTGTAAGTTTAATCCTCTGAGTGTGTAAAAGCATTTCATTGAAACTTTCAGTTATATATAAAAAAATAAGGTAATAAATTTCATTCAAGTAAAGTAGATGAGGAAAGATAGTGTCGGCTGGCTGTAGTAGTGTTGCAAACTTCAATCAGTAATATATATTTATTTACTTTGGGAATTTAGTTTAACCTTTAATTCTTAGTATGTTAATTTGGATAAGGAATTGATTTCTCATGTTACCGATCTGAGTGATAATAGAGAGTCTGATGACCTTCCCGGTCATACGTAGTATAGCGATGTTTTGTCATCCATGGGCCTAGACGGCTCGGACTGTTGTTAGCAGTCGGGATGTAATAGTGTCCGTCCTGTATAGATCTATACATGTAGTGTTGCTTTCCTTCCAGGAAGCTCTGGTTACATGGTATTTGTGCAGTAGAGTGCCGTATAGAGGGATAGTATGTCATATTCTGGATTAGTGAATTCTCTTGTATTATAGTCTAGTGAACTTTTAGTATAGGATATAGAGGGTTCTCTTTAACATGCATGTAATAGTAGTAGTTATAGTGAGTATCATAGTAATAGTGGTAATGAGCAGTAGTCTTAACTATACCTATTATAGTTAAATAGAGTGTGGGATTGCATGCCTTTGATCTACAAACGTATTAAATAAGGTGAAGACTTTCATATCTAATACAAGTATATATGATATATAACTAAGAATTCAACGACAGTCGGACGGATAACAGTATACCCTAAGACCACAATCAAACAAGAACATGAAATAAGGCGAGCTATCGGTCCTAAGTCCTTCAAGTCTTACTTATATAAATATATTGGTATAGATATAGTCTAAAATAAAAGTAGTTTGAATATTGTTTGAAAATACTTAATAACAATTTAACATAAAAAAATGCGTTTGAAAATCACTTAAAACAGTTTGTTGACAAGTAGCTAAAAGTATAGAAATCCTTTTTGGTTTCGAGTTATAAATCACATATGATTTTGTACTATAACCTGTTGTATTTAACTTGTATTCCCCCCTAAAACATTTAAAAACATTTGAAAAGTTAATTAAGGGGTATGAACTCACCTGTAGCCAGTGGATTGGGTGGAAGTGTCGGTTGAGTACTTGGTGTCAAGTGAAGACTTGAACACACTTTATGACCCTAGTAACATATGAAGACATATGTTTACATATAATTAGTGATTAAAACACCAATTAAACATGTATAGATATCCTAATGCTAAGAAAAACTATTTGGTCAAGTGCTAGGAGGCTATTGGGTTGCAAGGAAGGAGTGTAAGGCCTCACTATGGAGTTTACTCCTCAAATACTCACCTTAGGTGAGTTTGCGGTTGAGGGACCACTTCCCCCATGAGTTTACGGCCATAAAATCATGGTAGGAGTGTATTTGAGTGCTTAAGGGTCTCTTACATCATTAGGAAGAGTTCTAGGGTTTAATCCATGGCTTGAGGGGTGTTTAGGGTTCAAAAGGGGCACTCCCTTGGAGTTTGTGGTCCTAGGACCAATCCTTGGGAGTTTATGGTCGTGAACCCAATGGTTTACGGCCGTAAACCCTTGGACACCCCTTATACTTCGTTTTTGAGGTCCTTAGCTCACTCCTACAAGTTTCTAAGTGAAGGTCCAAGGCTAAATAGGGGGTTTAGGTCTCAATTTCTAAGTGAAGGTCCAAGGCTAAATAGGGGGTTTAGGTCTCTATTAACGGGAAACGGGTTACGGTGACGGAATATTCATTGGTAGAAGTAGAAAGAGGAGATACATGGTGGGGTGTTTGATTTTTTGGGATTCATTTCCCGGCTATTAAAAAAAAAGGAGAACCTGTGCCTTTCTAAAAAAATATAAAAACAACACCTTTAGAGGACACACTTTTTTCGTAAGGTGCCCTCCGAGTTTTTAATTTTTTTTCTTGAGACACCAATTCAAGGCCACGCAAAAATTCGTGTCTTCTATCCTTCAGTTTTTGGTAACCTGACACTATTGTTATGGGCCCACAAAAATGCGTATTATAAATATGTGAGTGTCATTGTTTACACGTCATTAAAGGGTATTTTTCTTGTAGTGCTATACTGTTATAATATTATAAGAATAATTATAATATATGTATAAGATAAATGCTAGTCTTACCATTAGGATGCCTCATTCACAAAGCCGATCTATAAGGGGGTATAAGGTTATGGCCTTTAAAATGTCTGTTTAATGGGTGTCCACTCTTACCCACCCTTTCCTTGATTGATGGATGGTCATTAACCGAACAGGAAAGATACGGCAACCAATTCCTCATTAAAAGTATAATGGTTTATAAAGTAACTCAATGTTTTTTTTAAATTCCCAATCTTAGTTACTTTAGGTAAAATGAAAATTTGATGCTATTCCATGAAATTACACTTTATATCCTTGCCGAGACATTAGTGGAGCATGTGTGGTTAACCGAAACACTAATTTGGGTCATGGAAAAGTTGACAAAGGGTGACTCGATGTTTGTGATAGATCAATGGAGCGTGTGCGGTTAACCAGCACATTGGTTAGGTAACTGTAACATTGAGGGCACCATGTATTCTTGCATGGTTATTTACACCCTGTTTGTGATCCTCGATATCCCAGTCACAAACTTGAGGGGCATATCGATATTTGAACATGCCATTGAAAAGTTCAATGAATCTCAAAAGATCTATGAGTTTCAATACATTTAAAACTTAATTACTTATGTTTTTCATGGTGAAAATTAGTGAATCGTCATTCACTTAACTTGAAGCTTTTTTGTTGTTTAGATTACAACATCCCTCTTCTAAATCGCAAATAATATTGCTGGATGCTAGCCCTAATTTCTCATTTGGGTTTTAATTGGGGATTCTTATCTGATCAAACAGTGTATATTTTCTTTTTCATATGTCTAACCCGAACAACAACGCTTCCGGCTCAAACTCTTCCAGCTCATTCTCATTCATGAACTTGTGTGAGAGGGTGATGTTCGACGAAAACAATTTCAATGATTGGATCTGCAACATAACGATGGTTACCCACTACAAGGAAAAGGAGTATGTCCTCGAAAAGTAGTTGAAAGAGGTGGATGTAAACAATGCTACTCCTGAGGAGATCGCTGCCCTCGAGCCCCGTGAGCATGATGCTACCAAAGTCCATTGCATAATCCTAACGACCATGACTGTTGAAATCCAAAAGTCCTACATGGATTTCTATCCCTATGAAATGTATCAAGATTTACTTGACAGGTACCACCAGAGTGCCAGGAAAGAGAGGTACAGGATCATCACTTCGATGATCATGACCAAGATGAGGGACGAAGAGTCTGTCACTACTCATCTTCAGAAGATGCAATGGTATGTCGACTGCCTGCAAAAGCTGAGTGTTAACTTCGATGAGGAGCTGGCGATTGATATCATTCTTAATTCCTTGCCTCCTTGCTACAACCAGTTCCGCATGACCGATCACATGAATAAGGAGGAAGTCACGTTGACCATGCTTCAAGGGCTATTGAGGATTGCTGAGAACAACCTCAAAGATAAATTTGTCGTTCAAACTCCTAATCCTATTGCTACCTTAGTCTTGGCTATTGGGTAGGGGAAGGGTAAGAATAGGAAGGCTCCCTCAAAGAGCCACCATAAGGGAAAATCCCATGATGGTACCTCTTCTAGTGAAACCAAGGCTGGACCCGCTGCACTCACCTCCAACCCAAAGGTTGTAGAGTGGTACTACTGCTATGAGAAGGGAGATCTAAAACAAAGCTGCCCAAAGTATCTGCAAGATATCAAGGATGGGAAGATCAAGCCGTCCTTCGCAGGTATTTATACTATTCAATCTAATGATTCCTCACAAGCTATTTCTTGGGTTCTTGATACAGGGTATGGTTTTTACATTTGTTCTGATTTGTAGGACCTACGAAGAAATAGGGATGTGGAGGATGGGAAGATAAACTTGATGATGGGGAACAGAAGATTGTCGCCTGTCACCAAGATTGGAGTTTACTCTTTAGTGCTTAGTAACGGATTAGGTCTAGATATGAATAATTGTTGCTATTCTCCAGAAATGGAAAGAAACACCATTTCTTTTCATTGTTTGTATAGACAAGGATTTTGATATTTATTTGACAATGAAAAGGGTTCTATTAATGCTTATCTTAATGGTGTTTTCTATTTTGAAGCATTACCTTATAATGGAATATATGAAACTGTGATGGTTGTAGACAACATAGGAAATGATGAGTTGCAAATCTAATCCTACAATAGTATGGACAAAGCATGCTTGTGGCATTGTCATCTTGGACATGTCAACAAGAAACGCATAGCCCAACTCTAAAAGCATGGAGTGTTGGATTCATTCGACATTAGGGATGATGATGTGTGCGAGTCTTGTTTGCTTGGAAAGATGACCAAGTCGCCCATCACTGGTTCTTTTGAAAGGGGTGAGGGTTTATTGGATCTCATACACACCGATGTGTGTGGTCCCTTTAGATCCACCATAAGGGATGCAGGCAGTTTCAATGTAACTTTCACCGATGATCATAGCAGATATGGGTATATCTACTTGCACAAGCACAAGTAAGAAACCTTTGAAATGTTCAAAGAGTTTAAACAAGAAGTGGAGAATCAGTTAGGTAGGAAAATCAAGATGCTTTAATCCGATCGAGGTGGAGAGTACCTGAGTCTGGAATTCCACAACTACCTCAAGGAATGCGGAATGGTTTCGCCATTGACACCTCCTAGGACACCATACTTGAATGGTGTGTTTGAGAGGCGTAATCAAACCATTCTAGGCATGGTTCGTTCCATGATGAGTCGTGATTCACTACCTATCTCATTCTAGGGTTATGCCTTAGTGACCGCCGACCATATCCTTAACTTAGTCCCTACAATGAAGGTTTCTAAAACACCTCACGAGATGTGGACAGGAAAAGCTCCATCGTTGGCATATATCAAGGTTTGGGGTTGTCAGGCACACAACACACTACTAGAAAAAAAGCCTTTTATGACGCACAATGCATGTCGTAAAATACTTAGACGACGCGCAAATGCGTGTCAAGGAAGGCCATGTCATAACGAGAGACAACACGCTTTTGCGCGTCGTCTATTTATGATGCGCATTTATGACACGCATTTACGATTCACAATTATGACATGCAATGCGTATCAAGGAAGGCCCTATCATAAAGGAAGACGACACACATTTGCATGTCGTAACCTTACGACGCGCATTTTTATGACATACAATGCGTATAAAGGAAGCCCCTGTCATAAAGGAAGACGACACACATTTTTGTGTGTCATAATTTTAAATGATTTTTAACTTATATATTTTTGATACATTTACTAATTTTCAAATCAAATAACACATTAAGACTCTAATAATACAAGATAAAATACCATAAATAATAAATATAACTCATTGCACTAATATGTCGTATACAAGTAATCATTCCAATAGTAAGTAAATGTAACACATCGCTAATATTGCATAATCTTTACTATAGAATACAAAACATGTACAACATTAAAAGAAACCCATGACTAAATTCTCCTTTGACAATTTCCTTTTTAAAAGAATAACCTGAATAGATAAACTACAGTGTAGTCTAGAACAGGCTCTGAGATAAAGTTGGTTGGTCGTGAATACCATTCTGGATTTTCTTCCTACTTGAAAGATAAAGATAAATATAAAACAAATTAATCAAGTTTCTAGATAAATATTTGCAAAAAAACTCGTGGAATAGATATATTATTATATCTCTATATCAAAAAAGGTATTGTTATACATACTTGAACATGTATTAACCATTTTAACAAATAGAAGCAATTTGGCAAATGTCAACAAATAGTTTGATAAACACCAGATTTAGCAAATAGCATAGATCATATCCCATATAACTAAATAATTACTTCATTTTGGAATTAAATTGTGAAAATTAAAATATCGACTATTTCCGTAAAAATCACAAAAATCTCAAGTAAATGGACTAGTTCATTTCAACTTATAATTACCTTACTAAAGAGAACAGTTTGAACCCTTGATGTCAATTCTGATCCTTGTTAAATGGAGTCCTTTCCATGGGTAAACTTACTATTTATCACAATTTTTGCATGGTAACTGTCATGAAGCAGACAGAGTATTTGAAAGATAACAATTGTAAAAAGGAAAAAGGACCTCCAAGTGTAGAAGGATGCTTTGATTTCATTGGTATCACCCATTCTTATGTAATTCACCTTTCAAAACTCTAAAACAAAATAGAAGAATAATCATTAGATTCAATAATAAACATTAGTTAGTTTGACTTAAAATCGACACCTAAGTTATTATTATTATTCGGAATAGAATAAAATGTGGTTATCGATTATACATTGAGTAGCTACACACCTGAGTATGATGTTGTAGTTATCAATCAGTTTAAAAAATTTTACTTCTTTTTTGACATACTACGAAACATCCACCAATTTTAGCAATGAAAATTATAATATACAAAACAAATAGCAAGTGAACCTAGTATCCATATGCCACATGCTAGATGAGCCCACTTTCCATCTGTTGTAGCCTTCATAACATCTCCTAAAAAATAATGAGTTGACATATCATATATTATTAGTGTTATTATTATTTTTATCTTTATTAAAATCTAATGAACAAGTACCTATAACTAGACAAAGGCGACGGGGTGGAGAACATTCATGTGCCCTTGGGTGACATAAGTAGCATAACCAAAGGACTCCATCAACAAGTTCCAGTTCCCCAAAACACCTTGCATGAACCTTTCATGGAAATATATATATATATATATATATATATATATATATATATATATATATATATATATATATATATATATATTAAATGAAAATTTTGGTCTGTATGGTGTGTTTTTATTAGTTTGGCCTACGGGCAAAATGGTCATATTTAAAAAAAAAATAACAGCTAAGTAACTAGATTTAACGATTCAATGACTTAAGGACCAAGGATGCACAAAAAATGAAACCACAAGGATGAGCCATGCAACAAAAATCAAAATTGGATTTTACCAAACTACAAGGTCCATTTAAGTAATTTACTAAGGTAGAAAAGTTTTATAGTATTTGTTGATTTCAATTTTTTTCCAAGCAACATATAAAGTAAATCAATGAATTTATTTATTATATATCTATTTTGCAGGAAAATGACGTGAGATTCTTGGAAGATAAACCTCATGTTAAGGGCATTATAAACAATGTGTTGTACCAAACAGTGGTTTCTGTTGGAGCAGAAAGTAGGATGTCTCAATCGGCTTTAATCAGTCAGGAGTGGTCCCTGGATGGTTTATATCTTACATTAGGGTCAACGGACCCTGTGATTCACATATTTGACATAAGGTTTAATGCTAATCAACCTTCACAGTATATTAAAGCTCACCAAAAACATGTCCTAAAAGTTGCATGGCATCACTCTTTTCTTCTCCTCATTTCCATATCCTCGGATCTCAATATTGGATTGCAACATATGTTCATTTTTTGAGGATTCGTATTACAAGAATGATCAAAAACAAATGCGAGTGCCATTTTTTGTGATATTTTTATCCACTTTTGTTATGTTTTTCTATTTGATTAGTTTATGTGTTTCGCGTAAGGTTGTTTTAAAGATTAAAGAACTACAACTCCAAATCTCTCATTAAACCCATATACCATTTGGGGTCTGTCATGTATAAACTCAACAACTTTCTAGATCACAATGTCAATAAAGCTTCCAAACTAAACCTTCGGGTTTTATGCATTGAACAGGAGATATTTTTATAAAAATATATATTTTTGATAATTATAAACATGTATATTTATATATTGTTTTGGAGATTATTTCTTGTAGAGGATACAAACATGTAAGGCATATGCCAACAAAGTTGGATTATATCAATACTTAGAGACTCCACAGACACCCAAGTGTCCTAAGAAGTACACTCTCACAGGTGGATTTTTATTTTTTATTTTTTCTTACAAATTTCTCATGAATCTTATTGGGATTTTTTTAAAATTATTGCTAGAGAGGTTTATGTTTTTGAAGGAAAGGCTGAGTCATTTGGTGTAAGGTAACACATACACACACACACACACACACACACACACACACACACACATATATATATATATATATGTATAATAAGTAAATCATATGTAGGCATTGTCATTATAAGAAGTTACGTAACAGCAAAAAGGGGCATTCTCGATAATTCCCACCGGTTGACTTTTCATTTAGGTAGGCTGCATTGAATAAAAGAATAGGTTAGCAGAAAAAGACTTCTTTCCACTTTCCAATTTGACAATATATATTTTTTTTAAAAATATTTTTTTTTATTTACTAACTAAATTTACCCGAAAAACTAGAAAAACGATCAAGATCAATTTCACCAAATCGATTCCGGATTAAGAGATCAGAGTCTGCATCTTGTGCTCATCAATCCATGCGTCCAAACATATCGAGAAGATCTTGTTCATCGTCAAGGGTATCAAGAAATTGGATATCCAAACAACATTTGGTAGACTCAATTGAATTTATGGAACATCTATTTCATCAATTGAGGAAGAATTACAAGATGCGATGCAGAACAGTGCGATTGGAAAAGAAAAAAAAGTTAAAATAATTCAAAAGTAGACTAAAAAACAACGCGTATGTTTCTGAAATAGGATATCCAAACAACATCTGGTAGACTCAATTGAATGTATGGAACATCAATTTCATTGTTTTTGAATGTACGCTTTTTCGTATCGTGAATCACTGCGTGTCATTGTTTGCACGTCATTAGAGGGCTATTTTCTAGTAGTCACAATCTCAAACCTCGTAGTGAGTGGTGTATTTGCGTCGGCTACCCACAGAAGTCCTTTGGATATCTCTTTTATAAACCGAGTGACAATGTTGTCTTCGTTGCGAGGAGAGGGATTTTTTTCAAGATTGAGAACTCATAAGCCAATGAGACAATCGGAGGCAAATTGATCTTGAAGAGATTCAACAGTCAAGTGATGAAGGAACCTCTAACGATGTTGCTCAACCTAAGGAGGAAACTCCTGTTGAACTGAATGACGAGTCCTTACCTCTTAGACGTTCCGGTAGAGTTAGTGTTCCGCCTATGTTATATGGTTTTCATATAAAAACTGAGGGTGATACATTTATTAGTGATAGTACACTAGTAAATTTGGATGAACCTAATAGCTAGAAGGAAGCCATGGCAGACCCGGAGTCTGCAAAATGGAAAGAGGCTATCGATAGCGAGATTCAGTCCATGTATGAAAACGAAGTTTGGAATTTGGTTGATAATGTGCTAGGTCTTAAGACTGTCCGGTGCAAATGGATCTTCAAGAAGAAGACCAATATAGATGGGAAGGTGTACACTTATAAGGTGCGATTGGTTGCAAAGGGCTTTACTCATAATCCCGGAGTTGACTATGATGAGACCTTCTCACTAGTTGTTAAGATAAAGTCTATTAGGATGATGTTGGCCATAGCCGCGTTTTATGATTATGACATATGGTAGATGTCAATACCACTTTCCTAAATGGGAAGTTGGCTGAGGATGTTTACATGAATAAGCCAGAGAGTTTTGTCGTTGCGAAGCATCCTAATAAAGTGTGTACGCTTGACAAGTCCATTTATGGGTTGAAACAAACGTCTCACAGATGGAATCTTTGTTTCGATGAGAAAGTCAAAGAGTTCGGCTTCTTGCAAAGCGAGGATGAGTCATGTGTATATGTCAAAGCCAGTGGTAGTATAGTTAGCTTCCTCATATTGTATGTTGATGACATTGTACTCATAGGAAATGACGTCTCGACTTTGTAGGAAGTTAAGTCCTGGATTGGGAAGTGTTTCACTATCAAGGACCTTGGAGAGGCTTCCTATGTTTTGGGAATAAGGATAGTGAGAACATGAGTAAGAGACTAATAGGACTAAGTAAGAATACTTACTTGGAAAAGGTACTAAAATGTTTTAGTATGAAGAATTCCAAGAAAGGGGAGTTAGCAATCTAAAGCAATGCTAAGTTGGGCAAGACTCAATGTCCGAGTATTGTGACCGAGATAGCAGAAATGAGTCGAGTACCATATGCTTCCGAAGTTGGATCGATGTTATGACTTGTACTCACCATGATGTGGCCTTCTCTTTGAGCATGGTCAATATATATCATGGGAATCCTGGTAGAGCGCATTGGACCGGAGTCAAGAATATTCTTAAGTACCTTTGAAGGACTAGGGAATGGTTTCTAGTCCTCGGTGGGAGTGATGACTTAAGGGTGCGAGGGTATAGTGATGCCATCTTTCAGACCGACCAAGATAGTTATCGATCTTAGGCAGGCTGGGTATTTATCCTAAATAGAGGATCAGTGACTTGGAAAAGTTCCAAGCAAGATACCGTAGCTAATTCAACGTGCGAATCAGAGTACATAGTGGCGAGCAAAGTGTTAAAGGAAGCAATATGGTTGAAGAACTTCATCGGAGACCGTGGAGTTGTGCCAACCATAAAGGAGCCTATGGAATTTTTTTTGTTAATGAAGGAGTGGTCGCCTTGACCAAGGAACCGAGGCATCATGGAAGATCTCGACATATCGACATGATATATCACTTTATTAGACATCGCGTGGAAGAGAAGCACTTGCCGCACACTAGGAGCATTGGGCTGATTGACGATATTAGTTTAGATTAGATATCTTCGAGACGTGTAATAGATAAATTATAATTAAAATTTGATAATTAAATAAAGGAGTATTATTTATAAGTAAAATTATTGTCTTATGTTAATTAGTTACCTATAGTTTCACTTTCCGTGTTTTAACTTCCTAAATAATAAGATTATTCGAACAGTCCATAGTCGCTCATACTTTGGAAGTAGGTATGAAAGAAGATTGTCATAAAGATCATCTAAAAGTGTATTAGACCTAGAAAAAGTTTGCTGCAACGTTCATAAGTGCTTATGAATAATATTTGAGCATTGGATTAAACCCACACTTGATGGTATCACTTCATGGAATTTATCACGAGTGATCGCAAGACGATAATATCATATGGTATTGAAACCTAGATATATGGTTTATTGTTTTCTAATTGACTAGGCATGGATAATGCTTAAACACAATAGTCACTTGATGTTATAAAAACATTATTGTGTATGATTTTATTGGTGAATAGTAAATGTATATAAGTTGAAGTTTATCCATTCCTTTTATCCTTAGAGGGTAAAAGCGATATCTAGGCCCCTTGATGATTTGGTTTGAATTATGTGCGGGGCCTGGTCAGGACTAAATTGATGTGTTCAATTAAGTTCTATGTCAGATGAACAGAGATTGAGAAACAAACTGTTGGATAATAAGTATGACCATGTTCCATGTAATTGTCCACAAGATATATAGAACGGAGTACTATACAGTCCCTTTTCTAAAATGTGTCTTTGGGAAGCTCATATGGATCTATCTCTAGTTCAAAGAATGTTTCTAAAGACGAAGATGAAGAAGTTGTCTATAAACCTTCAACGGTATCCTGTTCACCGCCTGAGGGGGAGTCCTCTACTTCGCCTGGGGGAGAGTCATCTGTACAACTTGATAGTCCAAAATCTGCAGCTCAAAATGATAATATTGATGCTAAAACTATACCACTCAGGCCTACAGAAATAGAGTTCATGTGTAAATATGCTTCCGCTGTTACTTCAACCTTTATTGAACTAGTCTTTCCTGAAAACATTTCAAAGGAGTTTGTAGTAGAGCCATCTGGAGCGGCTCAATCAGCAAATGAAGGAGGTGTCAACATTCACAATCTTCCTGTCTCACTTAATGATATTAGCCAAGAGATACCCTCAAGAATTCAACACGATCATCCGATCGAGAACATCATTGGTCAGCTAGCGACGACGTTAAAACCAAAAGTCAGAGTGGAGATGTCAATACTTGTCTTTACTCTTGCTTTATCTCTCAAATAGAGCCCAAGAATGTTGAAATCGCTCTGAATGCGCCCAGTTAGGTAGATGCAATGCATGAAGAATTACATCAATTTGAAAAACTTGGGGTTTGGAAATTGGTTGACTTGCCAAAGGGCAAAAAGTCTCTTGACACACGATGGGTCTATCAAAACAAGCAGGATGATTCAGGGGTTATTATGCGAAATAAAGGTAGATTGGTGGTTCGCCGGTTTCGACAAGTCGAGGGTCTTGATTACACTGAGGTTTATGCTCCAGTAGCTCGCTTGAATGCTATTCGTATCTTCCTTACATATGCCTCTTAAATGAACTTCACTATTTACCAAATGGACTTCAAGACAACCTTCTTGTATGGCAAGGTGAAGGAAGAAATCTACATTGATCAGCCCCCTGGGTTTGTTGACTCGAAGTTTCCTAATCATGTCTACAAGTTGGACGAGTCATTTTATGGGTTACATCAAGCACCTCAACCATGGTATGCGACTCTAACAAAGCACTTGCTCGAGCATGGATACTCTCATGGCATTATCGGTCAAACTTTGTTTATCAAGCATATCAGTAATGATCAGATTCTGGTTCAAATCTATGTTGACGACATTATTTTTGGGTCGACCACTCCACATCTTTGCAAAGAAATCGAAGGTGTTATGAAAAAGCGGTTTGAGATGAGTTCGTTGGGAGAAATGACCATGTTTTTGGGGCTTCAGGTCAAACAATATTCAACCGGAATCCTGATACATCAAACCAAGTATGTCGAGGATATTTTTGAGAAGTTCGGGTTTCACGACGCTAAATATGCATCGACGCTAATGGATGAAAGACCTCTTCTGACTCCAGATACTGATGGAGATTCCGTAGATCAGACTCTCTACAGATCGATGATCGGATCACTGATGTATCTTACTGCAAGCCATTTAGACATCATGTTTGCAGTTTGTTAGTGCGGGCATTATCAGGCTAATCCTAAACTTTCACATGTTATTGTTGTCAAAAGAATTTTTTAGTATATCAAAGGCAGCCCAAAATTGGGTCTTTGGTATCCGAAGAATTCTGAATTTGATTTATATACTTTTGCTGACAGCAATTATGGAGGCTGTGAGCTTGATAGGAAATCTACTTTAGGAGGGTGTCAATATCTTGGTGACAGGCTAGTGTCATGGTAGTGCAAGAAGCAACATAATGTCTCAACCTCAAACAGCGGAGGCGGAATACGTTGATGCATCTGCTTGTTGTTCTCAAGTTATCTGGATCCAACATCAGTTGATGGACTACGGTTTAAATTAAATAGAAACCCCCCATTTACTGTGATAATGAGGCCGCAATTCAAATTGCCAAAAATTCTGTCCAACATTCTAAAACCAAGCACATTGATATTACAATTCATTTCATCAGAGATTGTTATGAACGTTCACTTATCCGGCGGGAACACGTTCCCACTGCTAATAATGTGGCGGATCTATTCACTAAGCTTTTTCATAAAGATCGCTTCGATGTGCTTGTGGAATTTATGAAAATGATTCCTTTTGAGGATTAAGTTTTTCTGTTTTATTTTTTTGTTTTCTTAATTCTTCTTAGTTTTTAAATTTATTTTTGTTTTTGTAGGTAGGCTAGTTTAAATTTGCGCATCTTATATCCTTTTATTTTCATTCTCAACCATGCACAAATTTAGGGGGAAAAATAATCAAAAAATCCAAAAATAATAAAAAATCCAGAAAATCAAAAAAATATTGTTGAATGTTTTGTTTGTAGGTGTTGTGATGGGAAATGATATTAGCAAGTGATAACGGGTAATCCGAATCTACATCACGTACCTAAATTGAATTGTCTAGGCTTTGTGCTCGATGCCCTGGTAGGCACGGAAGAATTTAAATGGACTTGACTAGGGAGAGTTGAACTTAAGGAATTCAAGGACTTGACAGACATTGACCTAGTTATATATGTTTAGCCTGACATTACGACACTCAGATAGGTTGAGCAGGGAGATATACATGAGAATCTACCGGTCACATTAAAAGAACCTGTATCTAGAACTATGGATTAACTTTTCCTCGATTTGCGGATTCTATCCTTAATTCCGATTTTGATGGGGGTGACTGGGGAATTCCGATAAACTAGGTCTTTAGAAGGTTATTTTCTTGTTTTCTGTCTGTTAGTCATATGTTTCCTCCTCTGCGTGATTGAGAGATCCGACCTGGACAGTAACATATGCAATTCTATCTCTCTGCATTTCTCTCTATGCAATTCTTTCTATGTGTTAGCCACATACTGTCTCCTTTGCATGACTCATAATCTAACCTGGTACACAGTATATGCAAAATTCTATTCTCAATCCCTCTAAAACTTCAGTTAGTCATATGTTTCATCCTTTGCGTGATTGGAAGAGATCCGACCTGGATGTACAACATATGCATTCTAAATCTATCTTCTCTCTTAATAATTGTCTGCTTACCTGGTGTAAGAAATATTTTGGAAGTCCTTGATGGTTGGAGTATATCAGGAAGCAGGAAACACGTTCTAGTATAATTAAAATTGAACACATACAGATTGTTTGTAGTTCTCACTACTGAATTTAGGTGGATAACAATATCCCTGGTTGTAGTCAGTTAAATGTTCACAAGGAAATTTATTTAAGAATAAGGCCTAAAAATATCATATCATTGGTAAATTGTCCAAATTCTGTCACAAATGTTTCGTGCTTAAGTGGACCACAATATTGTGGCTCGATCAGACGAAGACAAGAAAATAAGGGTACCGACAAGTGGAATAAAACTGTCCAACAACTTTGATCCCAGTGTCACAAATTTATTCTCAGTAATTAAATTTTTAAGTTGTATATTTTGTTTGATTTTAATTTTTATTTTAATTTTTTATTTTTATTTAGTTAATTGTTAAAATTTAACTGTTAATTTTAATTTTTAAATTTTACAGATTAGTTTTATTTTATTATTTTTTTTATTTTTAATTTTAGTTTTAATTTTAATCCTTAAAAAGTTTTGTTTTTGAAAATTTTGAAAATATTGGACTGTATTTAAGGAGTTTACAGTCGGAATCCTCATCATTTCTCTATTTCCGGCCGCAAACTCTCCTCATCCTCCGCTCTCTCTCTCTCTCTCTCTCTCTCTCTCTCTCTCTCTCTCTCTCCCCTTGAAATGTGTTTCGTGTTTTTTTGTGAAATTGTTTTGATAGCTTTGAAGTTATCACGTTTTCGACCAGGAATATGGGTTTATTTCAGAGATTCGATGAGTTTTGAGCTTGAAATCCACAAAAAACGGTTTGTCGGAGTTTACGGCCCAAGCTTACGGCCGTGAAGAGTTTACGGCCGTAAACTCCGTTTGTGGCCATAAGCTTACGGTCACAAGTTTATGGCCGTAAACCCCCATTGACCGCAAACTTCATTTTGACTTAAAATGTAGTTTTAAAAATTATTAATTCATATTTGGGCTAAAAATTAAATCATTTAAAATATCTTTGCTCAATTTTCTCTCTTGTCTTACTTGATATGTTTTAGTGCAGATAAAATGGCGGCATTAAAATTTGCATATATGCACAACCTGGCAATGGTTCTTGCTAATCCTCCAGTGGCTCATGTGGACTTCAAATCAATGATTCATGGATTACAAGAATGCTTCCAGGCCTCTTCCATTACTATGAACACAACTGTCTATCAGAAAATCATACGCGAGTTTTGGCAGACTGCCAAGATGATGAGAGATGATGATGGTGCTGTGACTGTGGATGCAACTGTTCCAGGATGCAAAATTGTGATCAATCAGTAGTTCATCAGCGAAACATTACTGAACAATGACCTTCCAAGATTTTCCATAGAGATCGGCATTGACGATGCTCAGAAGATTTTAAGAAAAATGGGGTATGAAGGCGTCTCCCCACCTACGATGAAGAAGCTGTTGGATTAACGTCTAAGTCCATAACTATAGTTGGTATGTACTTGGCCCGACTCGGCATGGTCCATTTGGGTTGCACTTCACCGACACAATTTATATGGATAGTCTTTTGAGAATAGTATATTTATGATTTATATTAGTATATTATAAGTTCTAATATATTAATAAGGAATCATACTATTTAATTAGTATTAATCAAGACTTAATTTAGAATTAATTAAGTGATCAAAATGAACTAATTAAATATGGACTCTTATATATATGGAATGGGCCAAGTTCATTTAGGTTGGGCTAAGCTTTCACGGATAGTCCATGGAGTCTGTAACCCATGGATCATATGAAATGAAAGGTCATGGGTTTAACCCTAGTCTCCATACTATATAAAGATGCCTTGGTTGGTGAAATCGGTACTAGTGTGGGTACACTAAGAAGGGCTAGCCGATTTCACTAAAGAGAACCAAGTATTCATATTCTCTAAAGTCTTCCAAGGTGTTTTGGTGATTTGTGATTCCACTTGAGGCTTCCACACTATTGGGGCTAAGCTCTTAAAGATTGAATACATCAACCTACATCAAAAGGTATGTTATCCAACTAGTACTTTGTAGTATACGAACTTCATAATATGATAGTTAGGATTAAAGCCTTGGAAAGATCTTATTTACATGTATAATATAGAAAACATAGATCCAAGGTATTTAGGGTTGCATGTACACTTAGGAGTGTTAGAATGCTCAAAACCCAAGAGTGGTGTCAGAGCCTAGGCTTGTTTTCTTGTAATACTTGAAAAAATGCTTAAAAAATTAAAGTTGTTTGCTGTCTGATCATCAGACTTGACGAGTCCATCAGGAGACTCGGCGAGTCCATGCATAAAAAGTGATCAAATCGATCCAACTCGCCGAGTTGCTTCATGCACTCGACGATTTGGACCCCCAGACAACATAAATTCGACTTTTTTGGCTGGAATTGGACTAGGAACATTACCCTAAGATGTTTTTGGACTTATAAACATGTTTTTGATGTGGTAATGTTCATGCTAATCCAATTTCAAAGATAATTGTCAATAGATTCATGTTTTGTATTAGTTTAAGGTTTAGACTAATTACATGAAAAAGTTTGATTTGAATTATCTTGTTCTTATGAGTTGCTTAGATTAATAGAAAAGTTAAGTGAAATAGTTGTTTTCAATCCAAATTAATCTAAGAGTTGATTCTAAAATGTGTTTTTGTAACTTGTCCTCAAGTTATATGAAAAGTCACATTTAATTTACATAGAACTCATAAAAGTTGGAAAAGGTTACAAAATGAAGAGTCTTGTCTCATTGAATGGTTTTATGACTCCATAACTTGTCCTCAAGTTATGGAAGTTCAAGAGTCACTTCATTAAGTAAAAAATGTGTAACCTTAATTAATTCCATAAGTTATAAAATGAAGATAAATTAATTTTTTTTAATAGTTTAAAGTCTTCCATAACTTGTCCTCAAGTTATGGAAATTGAAGAGTTTTTGGATTAAAACTACTTTAAACACATAAGTTATGGAATTAATTAGTTTTGAATAATTTCAAAACTTGCCATCAAGTTTTGGAGTTTGAAAAGTGTTCTCTTATGAATACTTTAATTCCAAGTTAGCCCTTAGAATTTTAAAAGTTAAAATTCAACCCTTATACTTTATAATACTATAATTTAATAATATTTATATATACGTATAAGAGTAAAGTCAGTCTTACCGTTAGTAGGCCTCATTCACAAAGCCGGTCTATAAGGGGGTTATAAGGTTACTGCCTATAAAATGGCAGTTTAATGGGTGTCCACTCTCACCCACCGCTTCCTTTACCAGTGGAAGGTCGTTAGCCGAACGGGTTTGACATGACTATAATTCTCCCTTCATTAAAAGTATTAATGATAAATACTAAGTAACTAAAGCTTTTATAAATACCCAATCTTAGTTACTTAGGAAAATGTGAATAAGGTGCTAATCTATGAAATTACACTTTCCACTTTGTTTAAGTCGGTTAGTGGAGCGTGTGTGGTTAACCAGCACACTAACTAGTATTTAACAAGGTAGGTAAAGAGTAACTTAATGTTTATCATAGTATTGATGGAGCGTGTGTGGTTAACCGGCACATCGATTGAGGGGTAAACACTTAAGGGTACCAAGTAATTTGCATGGTTACTTCACACCTTGTTTTGTGATCCTCGGCATCCCAGTCACAAAACCTGAAGGGCACACTCGAGATTGAAACATGCCATTGAATAGTTCAATGAATCTCAACAGATCTAGGAGTTTCAAATCCTATTAAAACCTAATATACATTTCGTTTATCTTGGTGGAAATTGGTGAATCGTCATTCACCTACCTTCAAATATTTTATAGCTTGGATTATGGCATCCCTCTTCTAAGTTATAAAATTGTTTCTTGGGTCCGAGCCTTAATATTTCATGTTGTATAGGATGATGAATGAGAACTTTCAAGTATTGGAAAATTAAGACTAATTACTTGTTCACATGGATGTGTGAGTCAAGTAATGGACTAAGGGATCGAGTAGACATTCTTGTGCACTGCTCAAGTCCACCACAGAAGATCGATAAGATTATTCATCATAATTTACTAAAGCTCAGTAAATATGGTTATACTTACAAGCTTAAGTGTAATTCTGAGACATTGGAAAAGGTTCCAATGTAAGGTAGAGCGAATAAGAAGAATCAACTTAGGCAGAAGGATAAAAGTTTCTCAAATCTGAAAAGATGGGACAGTACTTTAGTATCAGTTTTGTGATCATCTTAATGATTAAGAAACCATAGAACAATTATTTCTCTAAGGGTATCTTAGTGCATTCTTATGACTAAGAAGAGGAATCTTAAATTGTTGAAATGGTTAAGTCAAGAAGATGAGTCCTACTTCGTTCCAATATAAGTCTTAGATTCATACTCCAAGATTGTAATTTGAGTGACATGTCTTAAAGAAGGTTTAAAACACTTGTCAAGTGTAAGAGTAAAAGTTTCCTACTCTTGTACATTTGAAATTGGTAAGTTGTGATGTTTTCGATAAAACAAAGACCAACTAAGGCCAATTGTGTGAAGTGTTTGTCTTGATTAGAATCCGCACTATCTCTTGTATGTTTGACAAGGGAGTCTTATAGGTCAAGAGGACAGTGGGAGTCTTAAAGGTCTTGAAAGTCTCAAGAATAAAACCTGAAGTTCTTCTCTAGCACACGACTTGAGGTTTATAACCTATCATGTTGACATATTCTATGCCCGTTCTAGTTAAAGTTGGCTTTGCATATGAGTTCTTAGAGTTCTCAATTGGTTGCACAACAACTTGGAAGCAATGGCAGGCCCTTGAGCTGCAAGGTGGCAGGAAATCAAGATTGAGTTCAGTCCATATGAGTTTGGATTTGTCATTATCCTTGTCTTGTGACTATGGTTTTGACAATTCAAATGGATAAGAACACATACACCAGTAAATCTAACTGTCATAAGGTTTCTCTCCGATTCATGAAAATGATGGTGAGGAAACTCTTTCACTAAGTAGATTTTAGCTAGATAGAAATTGTAATATTTGCATTCTCAAAGTCGTTTGTGGAGCGTGTGTGGTTTACCGGCACACTAACCTGGACTTGTGAGAAGTGGCAAAGGTCTAAACAATCGAGACTATGATTACGACATCCCTTTCATAGTTCTTAAAATTGTTCAGACACACAAGTGTGCTATCTAAGGCAAGGTGTATGATTTTGATAAAGTTTTATCAAAACAATCTAGTGTCAGAAATCTGATCTTTGGTAAGAAAGTCAGATAATTTCTAAGTACGTGTCAAAGCTAGTGGGAGCATAAGTGTTAGGCTCATAACCATCATGTTAGTGGGAGCCTGATAATTATGATAAAGATTGCAAGTTAGCAATGTTAATTATAGAAAACAAAGTTTCAATTAGTAAAGAGTTGTTTTGCTATAATTAAGGGAGAGGAAATTATACTTCATCTCAAATTTAAAATCTTAGATTGAGGTTTTAATCATATTTAGTCAAGGATATATATATGAATTTCATGTTGGAATGGCTCAACATAAGGAAATTCTGTATATGGGTCCATTGTTTGCGTTCTAAAATTTGATTATGATTACGGCATCCCTCTTCATAATCTGAATTATGAGAACTTGGCAAATTGAAATGGAAATAGTATAGCAAAAGACTGGTGTAGTCTTTATGTGAGACATCATGAATCGTGTCCCATATGCTTCAAATATAGGATCGATTACATGTCCTATATTCATCCATTCTAAAATTTTCCAAATGCCTGGAGCATTAAGAAGGGAAAAGGTCTAGAATTGGAGATGACTAAAAGGATTAAACAATTGTCAATGATGATCTAAGGTTTACCAAAGATTGGGTGCTCAAGGAAAGTTGGAAGTATAGTGACAATTCTGGAAGGACCATATTGACATAATCTGTAAGGAGGCAACTCTTGTTCAGAAGTGATAGTCAAAATGAATCTGGAAATGTTTCAAAGTTAGAAATTATTCAATCTGTGTGAGATTAGGAAACTTAATGCAAGAAGGATGTTTCCAAGGAGTTAATATCCTTTGGAATACTCTGTAATGATTGGTGCCAAGTCTTTTTGAATTTGTGCATAATCATTACAAGAAGATCAATGCATATAAGTTTAGAATCTAACAGATTTCAATAAATTGTATGAGTTTGGAATTCTTGCATTTGCATTAAGGATTTGGGATTGTGAAAAAGGATCATTGGAGTTATGTTCAGTTAATCTATTACACAAAGTAAAGATCATAGACAAACATAGTATCCATACTTGGTGTATGGCATGACTAGTGTTTAGAAAACATAGTGTACATGCTTGGAGCATGGGACAACTATTGTTTTAAATTCAAGAATAAAGTTGATAGTTGAAACAGTATACAATGAATAATGTGTAATCATATGGTGATAAATACAAGGTGTTTTATTTATATTCATAAGTTCTGAGACCATATTGGATTCGATTATTATTTTGTTTCATTTTGCATGTTTTGACTTCCAGAGTAAACTAGGTTATTCTTCCGGAATGACTAAGTTATTCAAACCATCCACAGTCGGTCATATGTTGTAAGTAGATATGAATTAAGACTGCCATGGGTTAGCTTGTAGAGGTCTAAGGTGTTGTACAAAGGGCCGCAACACTCATGAGTGCTCATAAGTTCTGAGTATTGGATTCAACCCGCGCTCATTGGAATCACTTGATGGATTTTATCACGAGTGATCATGAGATGATAATATCTTATATTCTTCAAACCTAGAGATATGAGTTGTTACTATGAGTTGCTTGTACATTGATTGCACGAAAACGCATTCGGTAACTCGGTGTTATAAAATGTGCCTTTGTGTATGATTCAACAAGTAGTATAACAAGCCATATGAGTCGAAGTTTATCCATTCCTTTTACCTTCGGGATAAAAGCTATATCTGTGGGCCCCTCGATGATTTGATGATGACAAATGGAAGTGCTCGGTCGGGCCAGGACTGATTTGATTTGTTCAATTAGTAAGTCGTCATAAATCGGAAATCGGGAAACAACAAATGGACTGAGAGAATGATTATAATCCATGTCTCAGTCCATATGATATCTAGAATGGAGGAATATATGATCCCTTATCTAATGGACAAGTTCATTGACAAGATCAGAGTTCGACTGCAGCTTTTAAGAGCTACGATGTCACACCCCGCTAAAGCGGAAACACAGGGCTTGACAGTACCAAGGGTTTCATAGCAAAAGTTAAAAGACAACACCAACCATAGTATTAAAAATCATTACAATTTTACAATGGGTTTGAACAACTTTTAAAAGAAATTACAATGTAAATTGAAATACAACACATGTGAATGCTCCTAAAAGTGAAGTGTCCCTAAGTGCCACTTACTCGATGATTCCTGAAAAAGCATGTAAAACGAGCGTCAACTATAAAATAGTTGGTGAGTACTCACATGTTTAACAAAAGTAATATTGGTTCATGAATTGAAATCAAAGTTTTGATAAAAGTTTGCAATAATAAAAGTATATTTTTAAAAGGAGTAAATAAGTTTGTAAAAACAAAGTTCTTTTTCATCATGAGAGATAAAGTATGTTGCCCAAATAGGATGCAACATTCATATTCTCATGGAAGATAAAGTTCGTTACTCAAACGAGTAAACAATTTTCATTGCTAAAAATGAGCAATCAATTTCGTTGCTAGAATGAGAAAACAATTTCATTGCTAAAACATGTATATGAGTTTTCAGTAATAAAAGTTCGTTGTTGTAACGAGACACAAAGTTCATTGCTATAATTAATAAACAAGTTTATTGCTATAATGAGAAACCTGTTGATTGCTATTATTGATAACAAGTTTATTGCTATAACAAGAAACGAGTTTGTATGTGTATGAGAAAAAAATGAGTCTCAACCAAACCTATGTCTGAAGCCCTATCGAGATCTATGTTAATCGTTCCATAGATGAATATGGTATCATGCATTCCAGTAATAGGGCGAGTGAGGAGTTGTCAATTCCTAATAGCACTATCCATAATGACCATTGGCTCAAAGAGTTAATGGTTAGAGATAAGGGAAGCGCCTTAGTACGATAAGTTCTCATGTTCCGTGTTGCATAGACATACATAGAGAGACACACTAATAGGATAGCAATCATATTTGATACAAATCAATTTAAGTACAACATGCAAATAATAGTTTTTCTGGACATGCGTTTCCACCCCAAAACATAAAAACTGAAAATAGGGGAGTGCGTGAATACTCACAATACATTGAGATGATGCAAATGCTGCCTTGACTATGTTCCACGTGTACCACTACCGATTCCTACTATATTGGTATTCACTAGTGAGTCTCTAATCTAAATGTAACACTAGTATACTTACTACTACAATAGAATTATGCCAATACTGAGTCACAATTGAATATTGATAAATTATAAATATTTTTTTGTGGAAATTAAGTTTCAAAGAATTAATTGTTAGATAACAATTTAAGCGGAAAATTTCCATTATTGAAATGTTAATATTTAACATTTTAGAGCTGTTCCAATGATTAAATATTCAAAACTAAATCAATTTAGTTCTAAAATTTCCTAAACTTTGCATTTCAGTTTTAATTGTAGTCAAAGACCTCAAGATAAATTTTCTTGAATTTTTTATTTGTCTAACTATTTTTCACCACTTTAGTTTCTTGAATAACCATAAAATTATGAAAAATAATAAACAGTTAATAAACATTACCAAACTTCAGATTTTGGTTCTAAATGTGTTAAACGACTACATGATAATTTTTCATGGATTATGGATATGCATAACCATTTTTCATATATTTAATTCTCTAAATATATAAAAATTCATGAAAAATAGAAATCAGTTAAGAAAATGCCCCAAACTTTTTAAAGTAATGTCATTGCACATACTTAATCTGTGAAAAATATAAAAATGGGTTTCTAAACTATTTAACCAATTTTTATGATTTTTATGCATTTATTCCAATAAAAATTGAAATAAATAGAAAACAGTTTCCAAAATTACCCAAACTTTTTGTATTACTGTTATTAAATATTATTGAGCTGGAAAAAATATAAAAACCGATTTCTAAATTGTTTAACCTAATTTTATGATTTTTGAGCATTTATTCTAATAAAAATTGAAATAAATAGAAAACAGTTTCCAAAATTATCCAAACTTTTTATTTTACTATTACTCCACGTAAATAGGCTGAAAAAAATATAAAATTAATTTTTCAGTAGGTATTTCTATTTTTCCTTTTTTTTATCCCCTTAAATAATCATTAATTTAAGAATAAATAATAAACAGTTAAAATAAATTACCAAATATTTTTGTAACATCATTTACAGTGTAAATAATCTGGGAAAAATACGAAAAGTGGTTTTCATATTGTATAATCCAGTTTTGGGTATTTATGTGTATTTAAGTGTATTTAACCTTAGAAAATAGGAGAAAAATAGTATACAGTAGAGAAAAATCATCAAAATTCTTATGTAACCTCCTACTGTACGACATGATGGTTTGGTAAAATATCATGAATTTTGGATAATCAAAACTATTTTTCCTATTTTTAGGCCAATATAATTACCAAAAATTGGGAAAAATAGGAAGGTATGATGAAAAATTCTGAAATTATGTTTCTGAGTCTCCCACCACTGGTAAAAGCTGCGAAAGTTGTTAGATACAGTTTTCACACTTCCTAAAGTGGTTTTGTGATTTATTACACCCAAACAAAAAGAAAATGGAAAATCATACTAAACGGCAACATAAATCGATGAAATTTAATGAGAGGTCATTATTCACCATAGGGGTCATCCAAGAATTTATTTCAGATTTGTAGACATCTGTAGGTATTTTATATGATGTATTGCCCTATTTTATTGCATTAATTATAATAATTCGTGAAAAATGAATTATCTTCTGGAAATTTACAAAGCATATTATTTTGTTGATGAGAACCTAGGAAAAATCGGATTTGGTCAGAAAATGATTTTTAGATATTTATTTGGAAATAAATCTTTCATTAACATATTTGAAAGCTTTTTAACAACAACTTTGATCATCAAGCATCTAAGCTTGAAGATCATCACATGCATGTTGTTTTGAAGAACATTCATGAGTTTGAAATGTTCAAGAATCATTTTTTTTATAGAAAACTTAGGGTGCATTTGGTGATTTTTACCCAAAACTTGTATAAAAGGGCATTATGTTTATTTTGATTTAGGTTTTGGTCCTTGGATTTCACCATTAACAACATGCATGTTGTTTTTGGGTGAAATCCTACCACCATCATCATCAAAACCATGAGTTTGTGTGTGTGTATGTTTATGTGTTCATGATCTTTCATTAGAATGGTGTAGAAGAACAAAGAAATGCAAGAAAATCCATGAAAACTTGAAGGAAAATGAATGGAAATCGTGTTCTACCTTAATGAATACCATTAGACGATGAAGATTTTGAGTATCTTGAGTGTTCTTGGACATGTTGGCTGTAAAATTTCGTGGTTCATAGTGGAAGGAAGAGAGAAAATGTGTGTGAGAGTGTGAGAGAGAAATGAGAGAAAATGAAGGAAGATGGAGTGTGAGAGAGAAGAAGAATCATTTTGTGTTGGGAAGAGGAGAGGCATCTTGGGAAGAGGGAGTCCGACTTTGGAGTGGAGAGAGGGTTTCCCTCTCTTAAATTTTATAAAATATGCACCTTATTTTAATTTTCATTCACAAAACCTTGATTTTTTGCATTGAAAATAAGGTTACATACTAACGACTTAAATTTTTGTTCTTAAATGCATTCTCATAATTTTTATTATTATAAGTTTCATAATTATTTTTATAGAAATTTTTAAGGTTAAAGTTTATAAATATGAGTTTTTATGGCTTTTAGGGTTTTGGAGTTTAATAAACTTTGAATAACAAAATAAATAGAATATTTGAGACTTTAAATTATCTTATGGTTTTATAACTCTTTTATAGTTATAAATAATGTTTGTAATTTATTTTTATCGATTTATTGGCATTCTATGTAGTGATTCCGAGATTCAAGCGAAATTGAGGAATCAAGTATACTAGTCCTAGTCTACAACTTTGACTTAAGTCTCTATGAGACTCCGACCTAATTTCTACTAATAGGTCAAGTGCATAATGTGTGTATATGATTCATGAAAAGGTGTTCGAGTCAAAGAGTGGTCCGAATATGGATAGTCACTACAATTAAGTAATTGTAGAATTCTCACAACCATGAGAAATCGAAGTACACTATCCTTCGATTCTACTTGTTTCCGACTTTATAATAGGTTATAACTTAGCTTCTAGTTACAAATTCTAGTATATGTCGTGCCTATACGTCCAACTAACTTAATCAAATCTAGAACCGACTCGAATTTTGACGGTTGTCACAGTCTCCCCCGGTTGAAAGAATTCCGTCCGGAAATTCAATTCGTGACGCATTCTATTAGAACTCAGCTGAATACAGTTGTATAATTGGAGAGGTGGTGACTTGAAGAGCTCTTTGATTATTTTGGGTTAATTCCTCAAGGGAAGAGCCCGACTCTTTAGCTATAATCAAATTAATGTTTCCATAATTCGAGTTCTATAGTCTAGATTGCGAGAAATTAGGATCATGGAAATCATGATCCAACCATGGTGACCTAGTTGAAAAAGATCATCTAGTTAGATATTATTTGAATTAAGAGAGCGGTATAAGTTTTGCTGAATCACCAACTGCACTGACCGTTAAATCCGCATTGATGCTTAAGTCGCATTCTAAATTAGCACTAAGTGTAAATTCGCCACCTAATAAAGAAGAGATTAGGAACAATTTGTTCACTTCTGGGTTAGATACTACCTCTAGAAAAGATATATTTCGAAATAAGAAGGGGTAGCACGTATGAAAGGGAAGCGATCGTGGTTAAGTTCCTAAAAATACGTAGTAAGGATAGGCAACGAAGCTTTGGTACATCTCAAATGTGAAGGTTATTTAAGTGTCGTCTACAAAATAAATTACGAAATGATTGAGGATCTTCGAGGCTATAATTACTACTACAGTTACTCTTACAATAATAGAACTATATTCGAAGAGTATATATAATTAGAGAGTCATTGTTTCTAATAAAGGCGGTGAAAGTTTATGATAAATTAAATCACATTGTGTAGATAGCATTTTAGGTGCTTAAAAGTGATAAAAATCTCACTGTTATCAAAATGTATGTTTAGAAATGATAATTAATCTCAATATTATCAAAATGTGTAATAATTCCAAGACAATGAAGATACACGTGTGGCGATCAAATAAAGTAGTAAGCTAATATAAAGATTGATTAAGGTTAAAGGTTGAAGTCATCATTAAAGGAATTTGTATAGAAATATTTGTATTAAACTTTTGAAAAATTGTCCAATTGTCTAAGTCAGGACAAATTCAAGTTTACTAGGAGTCAGAATACTTATGAAAACAAGTTTGAGAGTTTAGGAACTCACTCAAAATTGCAAAGTAGAATACTATTTTAAGAAATGTGTAAAAAATGTTAATCTTTGAAAATGGTGCATTCATAGTTCAGTGTTTCTACAAAAACAATCATTTAGAGCATAGATAATCGTAAAATTCAAAATTTTTGATGTATTTAAAGAAAAGAAGAAACATAAGGAAATATATCCTTCATATATATTTTCCGTATATAGAAAAATTATAAGCATAAGAGTATTCATCTTGTGTATTACTTATAAGGAAAAGTACAATGAAAATTGCATTTTATATCAAGTTTCCGAATTTAGAACGAAAGAGCAAATGTAAATAAGGATCACTTGTTTATAGAGATTTCAAAATAAAAACAAGATGTATATGATAAAAGGCGTAATTGAATATATCAAAGTTGACTAAATAAAAATTATTCCTCACGGCTATACGTGTATTAATCGTTCAAAACGAAAGGATAGACTTCTAGTATGTATGTGTACAAACATGATATCAGGAGAAACACAATAGATAGAAACAAATTTAGACAATGTATTATGTTACTATTAGGGAGAATATCATATATGCCCCTCTTAAACTTCAAAATATCATATTTGTCCAGTTTAATTTCTTAATATCATATTTACCCTTCATAAACCTTCAAAATATCATATTTGTTCAAATCCCTTTTTATAATGTTTTTAATATTTTATAATCATTTTTATGCCTTAGAATTATTATAATAATTAAGAAATTTAACCATATTATCCTTACGTCTATGATAATGGAATATGAATTTCTACATTGTTGGAATGTCGGCCTCATGACAAGCAAAAAAGATTCATCTACAACTCTTTCTATGGAATGTATGTTTTGATTGTTTAGTTTTTGTTATTGTTGATTATTACCATGTTGTAGATGGAGGATATTTTAGATATTACCATTGACATTTTTATGTTTAAAAAGTGCACATATGATATTTTGATATTTAAGAATGACATATATGATATTTTGATGTTTAAAAAGGGCATATATGATATTTTGAAATTTTATGAAGGGTAAATATGATATTTAGAAATTTAGTTGGGTAAATAAAATTATTTTGATGTGTAGGAAGGGCATATATGAAATTCTTCCTTACTATTATGGATGTGCGAGATCTAAAATCATAAGGAGAGCAAGAAATCAAGTGCGGGGGAAAGAAAAAGGAAGGTAGCGGCGACAATGATTGTTATTGTTAAAATTATAAGAACAATATATATATATATGTAGATTAAAACCAGGTTGAGATGTATTTCAAATTTCAATATTTGATGTATATTGATGATTAAATAGACATGTGGGAGTTTTAAAATGTTTTCCAAAAATTTATGAGTTATCTATTAAGTTAAACTCCATTTGTGAAAAAGAAGAAACAATAAAACTTGTAATTCAAAATCTGACAATTTTGACCTTTCTGATTGGGGTCCAATAATGGTTAAAACAGATAAAGTAAAGACTTAACATATTTAGATGAATATTTGTGCATTGTCAAAAGTACGTCACTACAAGTTTAAAACTGAACACTAAGTTTTGCAATGTTATAAGTTTTATAAACACAAATTATAAAACTAATTTGAAAAAAAATAAACAAATAAGGTGTGTTTTGAAATGTAGGCATCAATGATGTCTTTTAAACACATTTGGATTGGAAAGTTGTAACACTACCATGTTAGGTTACTAGAAAACACATTTAAGTTTAGTAGAATGCCTAAATGAGAAAGTAGTCAAAAGACTTAAAACAAAAGTGGTTTAAAGATCCGATGAAGCTTTTACACATAATATGAATTTTAATGTCACATGTTTAAGTTTTATAGCATAGGGTTTAAACACTTTTATAAAAGAAATTGTTTCTAAGTTTTTCGAAAACGTGCCAAAATGGTAAGCAAGGATTAAAATAGTTTCTATGCCTTTAAAAGCACATCTATCCATTGAAATGGATTTGAAATGAAATCGAAATAGCAAGGTAAAAACCAATATTGGCTAAGTTGAGTTTTGAAGAAAAGCATTAAGTTAAAGCAAGTTGTCAAAAGAGTTTTAGCGAGAATATGGCTTAAATTGTTAGGAAATATCTACTAAGTTGAATGAAGTGGATATAAAATATTTTATCGATGATAATTAAAACCGATGAAGCGAAATAATTTTTTGATGGAAGATTAAGAAGTAAGGAATAAGTATGTTAGTGTAGCTGATCGTACCTAAATACTAAGGCGAGTACAAGACAAGTCTAAGGCGAGTACCAGTGTCTTTTCCCCAAGATAAAGAACAAGAAAAAAAAATTATTTGAAAAACGTTTTATGGTGTCAATGCAGTTTCACAGCCTTTTATAGAGGTCAAAGGGACATCCTAGGTTAAGTTTTAAGCTCAAGGTGGAAACAACGTAGAGTTAAATCATAGAGTATTAATAAGATCTCACGTATGGGTAGCAATAAGTTAAACCTCTGTGTCTCCTCGTGAGTCGAATCTGGAATGTTTGCTAATGGTATCCAAGTGATTACTTAGTGGCGACTCATCTACCTCCTTACGCGATGCTCCAATTATCATTTGTGTCAATATCGAAATGCTTTTTCCTAGTCGTAACTCTAGTACGAAGACGATGAAGAGGTATTGAGGAATAATTGGTATAGGTTTCGACTTATGATTATTACTAGTGTATATCTAGCTACTAACCTTACATCAAAAGTCAATAGCTACCAAGGAAGACTCATTCTCAGTACTAAGTGCATTGCTCCTAGAGTGGCTAGTGATATAACCTAAGTGGTTAACCTAGCACTTGATAAGGGCTACGAATATTTCTAAATAAAGGCATTGTGGTAAAAGTGTACTTAGTTTCTAAGTGTACCTAGATGATTGCCTATAATATGCAATGCCCGTACGCAGACCTAAAAACTTTGTTTTTCAAAAGTTCAAGCTGAAAATCGTTTTGAACATAATTCTACTATAACTGTTTCTAGCCTTGCATTAAATTTCCTTAATTAAACATAGTTGGCCAAGCTATACTTAATTAAAGTCCAGTAATGCGTACTCGAATTAGTTATACCAGTAGTATGTTCATTATTTAAAAAAAAACGTTTAGAATTTTTTTGGCTATAGCTGTGGTTTTCCAAAGGAAAACCGGTATTCTCTATAACCTTCGGCTCTGATACCATTTCCTGTCACACCCCGCTAAAGCGGAAACACAGGGCGTGGTAGTACAAAGGGTTTCATAGCAAAAGTTAAAAGACAACACCAACCATAGTATTAAAAATCATTACAATTTTACAATGGGTTTGAACAACTTTTAAAAGAAATTACAATGTAAATTGAAATACAACATATCCGAATGCTCCTAAAAGTGAAGTGTCCCTAAGTGCCACTTACTCGATGATTCCTGAAAAAGCATGTAAAACGAGCGTCAACTATAAAATTGTTGGTGAGTACTCACAAGTTAAACAAAATAATATTGGTTCATGAATTGAAATAAAATTTTTGATAAAAGTTTCCAATAATAAAAGTATATTGTTAAAAGGAGTAAATAAGTTTGTAAAAACAAAGTTCTTTGTCATCATGAGAGATAAAGTATGTTGCCCAAATAGGATGCAACATTCATATTCTCATGGAAGATAAAGTTCGTTACTCAAACGAGTAAACAAGTTTCATTGCTAAAAATGAGCAATCAATTTCGTTGCTACAATGAGCAAACAATTTCATTGCTAAAACATGCATATGAGTTTTCAGTAATAAAAGTTTGTTGTTGTAACGAGAAACAAAGTTTATTGCTATAATTAATAAACAAGTTTATTGCTATAATGAGAAACCAGTTGATTGCTATTATTGATAACAAGTTTATTGCTATAACGAGAAACGAGTTTGTATGTGTATGAGCAAACAATGAGTCTCAACCAAACCTATGACCGAAGCCCTATCGAGATCTATGCTTATAGTTCCATAGATGAATATGGTATCATGCACTCCAGCAATAGGGCGAGTGAGGAGTTGTCAATTCCTAATAGCGCTATCCATAATGACCATTGGCTCAAAGAGTTAATGGTTAGAGATAAGAGAAAGGCCTTAGTACGATAAGTTCTCATGTTCCGTATTGCATAGACTTACATAGAGAGACATAGCAATACAATAGCAATCATATTTGATACAAATCAATTTAAATACAACATGCAAGTAATAGATAATCTGGACATGCTTTTCCACCCCAAAACATAAAAACTGAAAATAGGGGAGTGCGTGAATACTCACAATACATTGAGATGATGCAAATGCTGCCTTGACTATGTTCCACGTGTACCACTACCGATTCCTACTATATTGGTATTCACTAGTGAGTCTCTAATCTAAATGTAACACTAGTATACTTACTACTACAATAGAATTATGCCAATACTGAGTCACAATTGAATATTGATAAATTATAAATATTTTTTTGTGGAAATTAAGTTTCAAAGAATTAATTGTTAGATAACAATTTAAGCGGAAAATTTCCATTATTGAAATGTTAATATTTAACATTTTAGAGCTGTTCCAATGATTAAATATTCAAAACTAAATCAATTTACTTCTAAAATTTCACAAACTTTGCATTTTAGTTTTAATTGAAATCAAAGAACTTAAGATAAATTTTCTTGAATTTTTTATTTGTCTAACTATTTTTCACCACTTTAGGTTCTTGAATAACCATAAAAGTATGAAAAATAATAAACAATTAATAAACATTACCAAACTTCAGATTTTGGTTCTAAATTTGTTAAAAGACTACAAGATAATTTTTCATGGATTATGGATATGCATAACCATTTTTCATATATTTAATTCTCTAAATATATAAAAATTCATGAAAAATAGAAATCAGTTAAGAAAATGCCCCAAACTTTTTATAGTAATGTCATTACACATAATTAATCTGTGAAAAATATAAAAATGGGTTTCTAAACTGTCTAACCAATTTTTATGATTTTTATGCATTTGTTCTAATAAAAATTGAAATAAATAGAAACCAGTTTCCAAAATTACCCAAACTTTTTGTATTACTGTTATTAAACATTATTGAGTTGAGAAAAATACAAAAATCGATTTCTAAATTGTTTAACCCAATTTTATAATTTTTGAGCATTCTAATAAAAATTGAAATAAATAGAAAACAGTTTCCAAAATTATCCAAACTTTTTATTTTACTGTTATTCTACATAAATAGGCTAGGAAAAATATAAAAGATATTTTTCCTTTTTTTATTCCCTTAAATAATCATTAATTGAAGAACAAATAATAAACACTTAAAATAAATTACCAAAAATTTTTGCAACATCATTTACAGTGTAAGTAATCTGGAAAAAATACCAAAAGTGGTTTTCATATTGTATAATCCGGTTTTGGGTATTTATGTGTATTTAAGTGTATTTAACCTTAGAAAATAGGAGAAAAATAGTATACAGTAGAGAAAAATCATCAAAGTTTTTATGTGACCTCCTACTGTAAAACATGATGTTCTGGTAAAATATTATGAATAGTGGATAATTAGAACTATTTTTCCTATGTTTAGGCGATTATAATTACCAAAAATTGGGAAAAATAGGAAGGCATGATGAAAAATTCTGAAATTATGTTTCTGAGTCTCCCACCATAGGTAAAAGCTGCGAAAGTTGTTAGATACACTTTTCACACTTGCTAAAGTGGTTTTGTGATTTATTATACCCAAACAAAAAGAAAATGGAAAATCATACTAAACAGCAACATAAATCGATGAAATTTAATGAGAGGTCATTATTCACCATAGGGGTCATCCACGAATTTATTCCGGATTTGTAGACCTCTGTAAGTATTTTATATGATGTATTGCCCTATTTTATTGCATTAATTATAATAATTCGTGAAAAATGAATTATCTTCTGGAATTTACAGAGCATATTATTTTTGTTGATGAGAACCTGGGAAAAATCGGATTTGGTCAGAAAATGGTTTTTATATATTTATTTGGAAATAAATCTTTCATTAACATATTTGAAAGCTTTTTAGCAACAACTTTGATCATCAAGCATCTAAGCTTGAGGATCATCACATGCATGTTGTTTTGAAGAACATTCATGAGTTTGAAATGTTCAAAAATCATTTTTCTATAGAAAACTTAGGGTGCATGTGGTGATTTTTACCCAAAACTTGTATAAAAGGGCATTATGTTGATATTGACTTAGGTTCGGGTCCTTGGATTTCACCATTAACAACATGCATGTTGTTTACCATCATCATCAAAACGTGAATTTGTGTGTGTGTATGTTTATGTGTTCATGATCTTTCATTAGAATGGTGTAGAAGAACAAAGAAATGAAAGAAAATCCAAGAAAACTTGAAGGAAAATGAAAGGAAATCGTGTTCTACCTTAATGAATACCATTAGATGATGAAGATTTTGAGTATCTTGAGTGTTCTTGGACATGTTAGCTGTAAAATTTCGTGGTTCATAGTGGGAGGAAGAGAGAAAATGTGTGTGAGAGTGTGAGAGAGAAATGAGAGAAAATGAGGAAGATGGAGTGTGAGAGAGAAGAAGAATCATTTTGTGTTGGGAAGAGGAGAGGCATCTTGGGAGGAGGGAGTCCGAATTTCGAGTGGAGAGAGGGTATCCCGCTCTTAAATTTTATAAAATTATAACTTTATTTTATAAAAATATCAAGTTTTTATAAAATATGCACCTTATTTTAATTTTCATTCACAAAACCTTGATTTTTTGCATAGAAAATAACGTTAAATATATTTTTATCGGTTTATTGGCATTCTATGTAGTGATTCCGAGATTCAAGCGAAATTGAGGAAACAAATATACTAGTCCTAGTCTACAACTTTGACTTAAGTTTCTATGAGACTCCGACCTAATTTCTACTACTAGGTCAAGTGCATAATGTGTGTATATGATTCATGAAAAGGTGTTTGAGTCAAAGAGTAGTCCGAATAAGGATAGTCACTACAGTTAAGTAATTGTAGAATTCTCATAGCCATGAGAAATCTATGTACACTATCCTTCGATGCTACTTGTTTCCGAGTTTATAGTAGGTTATAACTTAGCTTCTAGTTACAAATTCTAGTATGTGTCGTGCCTATACGTGCAACTAACTTAATCAAATCTAGAACCGACTCGAATTTTGACAGTTGTCACATACGATTTCCAGTTAGGTTTTGAAGTCATACTCAATAATAGTTTTAGACTTATCCAAGTGGGAGTCTGTTGGATTAATGTCTAAGTCCATAACTATATTTGGTATGTACTTGACCCGACTTGGCATGGTCCATTTGGGTTGCACTTCACCAACACAATTTATATGGATAGTCTTTTGAGAATAGTATATTTATGATTTATATTAGTATATTATAAGTTCTAATATATTAATAAGGAATCATATTATTTAATTAGTATTGATCAAGACTTAATTAGAATTAATTAAGTGATCAAAATGAACTAATTAAATATGGACTCTTATATATATCGTATGGGCCAAGTTCATTTAGGTTGGGCTAAGCTTTAATGGATAGTCCATGGAGTCTTTAACCCATAGATCATATGAAATGAAAGGTCATGGGTTTAACCCTAGTCTCCATACAATATAAAGATGTCCTTGGTTGGTGAAATCGGTACTAGTGTGGGTACACTAAGAAGGGCTAGCCGATTTCACTAAAGAGAACCAAGTATTCATATTCTCTAAAGTCTTCCAAGGTGTTTTGGTGATTTGTGATTCCACTTGAGGCTTCCACACTATTGGGGCTAAGCTCTTAAAGCTTGAAGTCATCAAGCTACATCAAAAGGTATGTTATCTAACTAGTACTTTGTAGTATACGAATTTCATAATATGCTAGTTAGGATTAAAGCCTTGGAAAGATCGTATTTGCATGTATAATAGAGAAAACATAGATCCAAGGTATTTAGGGTTTCATGTACACTTAGGAGTGTTAGAATGCTCAAAACCTAAGAGAAGCTTCTGCCACCCTATTGGATATTTCTAGCTCATGTGTTTGTGAGCTGCACCTCCGGTAGAAGATCTGGTGCAGATGAAATTTCACTGAGAAACACCGGTGCTATAGTTGCTCTCGCTGCGGGAATCGGTTTCAATTTCTCAATGTTCATTCTGGATGAATTTGTGGTTAACATTAATGCCACTACTCGGGATACCTTCTTGATGTAACTCAGGTTCATTCAAATCTTCATAAACAAACAGTTCCCAAACATGGTAAAAGAGGGTGATATGCTCAGCATGAAGTCCTTGGGCCCACACACAGTTGGGCTAATTAAACAGAATCGTAAAGGAAATGTCACTTTTCAAGGACTCTACCCATTGGTAAAATTCAGTCGTTTCACTGAATCAAATGAGGCATCCGAGTCTCACAATTCCTTTGACAAAATATCTTCAGAACACACCTCATCTGAAAAAGTTATCTCGGAAGGAGACGTGATTACTGCCTCAGATCAAGAAGGGGAGGAGACAGCCGCTCCTAATGTGGCTGTAGCCAAGGAGCATAACCTAAGATCAGTGCACATTGAAAGCGACTACAATGAGGGGTCTTTTATTAATGCGACTGAGGCTGAGCAATATGAAGACCTTGATCTTACTGGTTTTGAACAAAATGACATTCCTACAAATTTCGGAAGCAATGATGATTTCTTGACAAATGTCAACCTCAACACTCTGCTGGATAATGTCAGTGATGTTTCCATCCCAGCAACGGAGACAAGGGAAACTGAAGACGTTTTTGACTCAACACCCATTTCTAAAAAGCAAGTGGTTGGTTCTATGACTCCTACGGTGACAGTATCAGGGATTCCTCCCCTTGACAATGCTTTGCCTACATCTGAACCACTTCAGGGTGATCAATCAACAGACAAGACCTTGCAACCTCCATCTAAAAGAAGATGACGAGATCCTAGGTTCAGGCTTCTGGATTCTAGCTTGTCTCAAGGCTTGCCAATTACTCCAACTACCACTCCTGCTATTGTAACTACATAACCGTTATGTGAAGGCCCTAGCACCATTTTTGACACCGGTGGCTCCTTTGTTCCACCAAGATTTTCTCCTCGAAGGGCTGATCTTGAAGAGGCCTCTTTGCGTTTGGCCTTGAATCTGGCTCAAGAACAAACCGCTTCACTTTCTTCTAAGGCAAAAGGAATTACCTTTAGAGAAGGTCAGTCAAGAGAAGAAGATTCTGTGATCGATGAACTTCAGAAGAGAGTAAATGTGCAAGATCAGAAAAATATCGAGCTCAACATTCGAGTTGAAGATCTTCTGAGTGAGAATACTAATTTGAAGATTCAAGTTTCTGATCTCCAAGAAGATAGAGCAACAAAGACCAAGTAGATCTCTGAGCTCCAAGCTCATTTCAATCTTTTGACCTCCAGCTATTTTGATCTCAAGAAGAAGCTTGAAGAAGATCTTGGTGCTAAGTATAAGACATCTGCTGATAAGTATAGAATAAATCTTCATTCTTAGGCTCACCCCATTGTTGTGCCAACTGCTTAGACCTCACGGGTCGTGGACCGTTTTGAAGAAGAGCCTGCCCATGCTCTACATGTTGAAGAGATTATTCAAGAGGAGTTCCGACAAAAACGCACCCGGGAACAAATCCACAATCACTGTTACGGATCTCGAGGCCGTGAGGTTTAAAGACGCGTATGGTGATCGGTTGGGAATCATATCTTGGGGTTTTCATGATCCCCTAAATATGTGGATTGTACGGAGAAAGAGCGGCAATACGGAGCTCTATAATGATTGTCATGTTTTGAACTCTTGGACCAGGGTGGATCTTTCAGAGCTGTCTCAATCTCCTTTCTTAAACCCGAAAAATAATCAACAAGCAAATAATTTCAAACATTTCCTGGAAGATCAAGTGAAGAAGGGCTTTCCATCTATGAAAACTGTTGAATCCATAATAAAGCATTATCCAGAGTCCTGAAATCATTGATCCCAAAACTGGTCATCCCCTCAAGGTGGTGATGTGGCCTGCAACAAATCAGGTCAAACAAATTCTCGTGCTTCAAAGTTACCCAGATGAATCCTTAAGCTCTATGCTCTATTGGGTATTTGATGAAACCACAACATCTGCTGTCATTAAACTAAAGGCGGGATGCATTCGTTTGTATGATAGAAGGGATTTGTTCCAGTTTAGGAAATGTGACATTCATCATTTAAGCCATTTTCATATCAGTGTTGCTAAGGAGATATTTGATTCAGCCGCGAAAGAATACATCGCTATGGTTGCTGAGATTATAAACAAGCGAATGTGGAATGGAGCGATGGGGCAAGAAGATGTGATGATTGTGGATAAAGATTATCTTCAAGCTAGCACCAAACGAAGGCAGAGATTGAAGGATCTAATTAATGGTTTGGTCTAGGCTTTCACTGTAATAGGTTCTTTTGTATGAATACGCATTTTTGGTAGTTTATATAAGAGTTTACAGCCAGCTAAGAGTTTACGGCCGTAAGCCTGTTTACGACCGTAAACCCAAGGCCGGCCTAGGTCCGTTATAAATAGGGGTGTGCTAGGTTTTTTAATGGTTGTTGATGCCTCAGAGTTACGGCTGCTATTCCACAAGTTGTACCAGACATTTTTACTAATAGAAGCGTGTGCAAGCTTTTTTAGATTCTTGTTTCTACTCTGTTATTTATTATTATCGATTGTGTTTATTGTTTGATCGCTGGTAAGATCCTTTTCAGGACCTTACAAAGGAACTCAATGAGTTCATGTGCATCTTCAACCAACTCACCAAGTCAGTTCATGCACTCGACGAGTTGGTGCTTCTATGTGTAGATTTTCGAGTTTTTGTGTTGGAATTGGTCTAGAATCATTACCTTTAATTGTTTTGGACTTATAAAACCTATTTTTCAATGTGGTATCAATTATGTTAAACCAATTTCAATTCTATAATCAAAATTTCAAGTTTTATAAATGTTTATGTGATTCTTGAAAATTGCTGATTATGAATGTTCATGCTTATGAGTTTAGTTAGATCATAGGAATTATGTGCAAATTATTGGTTAGTATAATTCTTGATCTTAATAAAATTGTATGGATTACCAAGAGTTTTATGTTTCCTTTATTTATGAGTTAGTTTATATTAATCAAAAAATTGTGTTTTAGTTGTTTTCAATCAAAATTAATCTAAAAGTAGTTCATAAAATGTGTTTTTTTTGTGTAACTTGTCCTCAAGTTACAGGTCACATTTATGAATCTTAAAACCTCATAAAAGTGTCATAGGTTACACAAAAATGAAGAGTCTTTTTCATTAAATTGTTTTATGACTCCATTACTTGTCCTCAAGTATGGATGTTTAAGAGTCACTTCTTTAAAAGTGTTATTAAAGAATAAGGAGTTACATAAAATGAAGAGAGTCTTGATTTTAATGTACATTAAACTCACAAGTGATGAAATGAAAAGTCTTGAATAGTTTCAAAACTTTCCCTCAAGTTTTGGAGTTTGTAAAGTTACCCCCATGTAAACATTAATTCCAAATTGAACCTTAGAATTTTAAAAGTTAAAATTCAACCCTTATACTATTATAATATTAATAGTTAATAGTTATATATATATATATATATATATATATATATATATATATATATATATATATATATATGTATGTATGTATAAGAATAAAGTAAGTCTTACCATTAGTAGGCCTCATTCACGAAGCCGGTATATAAGGGGGGGGGGGGGGTTATAAGGTTACTGCCTATAAAATGGCAGTTTAATTGGTGTCCACTCTCACCCACCGCTTCCTTGACTGGTGAAGGGTCGTTAGTCGAACGGGCAGGACGAGGACTATAATTCTCCCTTCATTAAAATTATTGATGATAACTACTAAGTAACTAAACCTGTTATAAATACCCAGTCTTCGTTACTTAGGAAAATGTAAATTTGGTGCTAACCCATGAAATTCACACTTTGTACCTTACCGAGCCGTTGGTGGAGCGTGTGTGGGTAACTGACACACTAACTTCGACTAGTAAGGATAACAAAGGCTGACTTAATGTTTATCATAGATTGGTGGAGCGCATGTGGGTAACCGGAACATCGATTAGGTGATAATACTAAGGGTACCAAGTGAATTTGCATGGTTATTCACACCTTGTTTTGTGATCCTCGGCATCCTAGTCACAAAATTTGAGAGGGCAGAATCGAGATTGAAACATGCCATTAAAAAAATGTTCAATGAATCTCAAAAGATCTAGGAGTTTCAAATCCAATTAAAACCTAATAATTTATTTCATTTTTCATGGTGGAAATTGGTGAATCATCATTCACCTACCTTCCAAGTTACGACATCCCTCTTCCAAGTTTTAAAATATTGTGTTGGGTCCTAGCCTTAAGGTGAATCGTCATTCACCTACCTTCCAAGTTACGACATCCCTCTTCCAAGTTATAAAATATTGTGTTGGGTCCTAGCCTTAATATTTCATATTGGGTGTTATATTAAGGACTTAAATCAACTAACTTGAATATCTCCCGTTGTAGATGTGTGGTTCAAAAAACTATGATCTTCCCAAATCATCCTTCACCTCCTCCAATTATTCTCCATAACCCATAAGTTCTTGAACAATTTAAGGTCACTCAAGCCCTATTGGCAAGTAAAGTCTATGTGTGATCACATCTTGGAGATGAAGTCGCATATCGACAATCCGGGAGAGTTGGTTGTCAAAGTCTTCATAAATTTGGATGTTCAATCACTTTCTAAGTCACATAGTGAGTTCTTTTGGGACTACCATGAAATAGACTATGATATGACCCTTTATGATCTTACCTATTTGCTTGGTGTTCCTGAATCAGAAATGATTTGAGGACTAGTAAAGCAAATTTGATTAAAAGATCAACTTCCCAAACCTTCTGTTGTCAAAGGAAGGGGCATTGGTTCCAAAGCTACTAAATTTACCTGAAAGATCTTAAGGATGGTAAAGTCAATAAGTTTGACTCTACTTCGGAATCGAAGAAAGGAAGCTTAAAGGAAGAATATGATGATTCTGATCGCAAAGATGGATTTCGATCGCATGGTTCGGTGATCAGAATTTAGAGCTAATGCTTAAGAGTTATGATATATTGCTTAGGAATAGATAACAATAATTTTTCACATGCATTGTAAGGATAAGTTTTTCCGCAATGTTTTAAAATAAAAGAAAAAAAAGGTTTTAATTTTATTTATTTCAAAAATATCCTTACGATGGAATTTGTGAAAAATTGTTATTTATATGATTCCGTTGATATCAATATTGGAAAATGGATTCAATTCGTTCATTTGTGGTAGTGTCTAAATTTACCAAATAAGGAAAAAATATCATCACCCAAGTTTCCATTGGACCGAAACTTGGAATCATACAAGTTGTATGATGAATGACAATTTTCATCTTTGGAAAATTAAGTCAAGTGAAAGGACTAAGGGATCGAGTACGCATTCATGTCCACTGGTCAAGTGCACCACAGAGATCGATAAGACTATTCGTCATGATTTACTAAAGTTTAGTAAATATGGTTACACTTAAAAGTTTAAGTATAGTTCTGAAACATTGGAAAAGATTCGATGTATGGCAGAATGAATGAGAAGAATCAAATTAGGCAGAAAGATAAAAGTTTCTCAAATATGAAAAGATGGGAAAGTACTTTAGTATCATGTTTTGTAATCATCTTAATGATTGAGAAACCATATCACAATTCATCCTCTAAGGAAATCTTAATGCATTCTTATGGCTAAGAAGAGGAGACATGAATCGTTGAAATGGTTAAATCTAGAAGTTGAGTCATACTTCGTTCCAAAATAAGTCTTAGAGTCATACTCCAAGAGTGTAACTTGAGTGACATGTCTTGAAGAAGGTTTATTAACACTAGTCAAATGTAAGAGTAAAATGTTATCTACTCTTGTACATTTGAAATTGGTAAGTTGTGATGTTTTGGATAAAACAGAGACCAACTTGGGCCACTTATGTGAAATTGGTAAGAATCCACACTATCTCTTGAATATCTGGTAACAGAGTCTTATATGTCAAGAGGACAGTGGGAGTCTTAAAGCTCCTGAAAGTTCCAAGAACTAATCAAGAATAAAAACCTGAAGTTCTTCACTAGCACATATCTTGAGGTTTATAGCCTATCGTGTTGACATTTATATGCCTATTCCAGTTAAAGTTGGCTTTGCATAAGAGTTCTGAGAGTTCTCAATTAGTTTTATAACAACTTGGAAGCAACGACAGGCCCTTGAGATGTCAGCTGGAAAGAATTTAAAATTGCACAAGTTCAGTCCATATGAGTTTGGATTTGTCATTAACCTTGTCGGGTGATTATGGTTTTGACAATTTTATATGGGTAGGAACTTATACAACCTAAAATCTAAGTTTTAATAAGGCTTCTCTCTGATTCATGGAAATGATGGTGAGGAAACACTTTCACTAAGTAGATTTTAAGTAGATAGCAATTGTGATGTTTGCATTCTCAAATTCATTAGTGGAGCGTGTGTGGTTAACTGACACACTAACACGGACTTGTGAGAAATGACAAATGTCTAAACAATTGAGAATATGACTACGACATCCTTTTCATAATTCTAAAATTGTTTAGACACACATGTAAACTATCTAAGAAAAGGTTTATGAATTTGATAAAGTCTTATCAAAGCATCTAGTATCAGAAAACTGAACTTTGTTAAGAAAGTTAATAAAGTATTGATTTCTAGAAGTCCAGCTGATTTCTGATTACATGTCAAAGCTAGTGGGAGCATAAGTGTTATGTTGATAATTATCATGTTAGTGGGAGCATGATTATTATGTTCAACATTGCAAGTTAGCAATGTTAATTATAGAAAACAAAAGTTTCAATTCGTGAAGATGCAGGGGTTGAAAGTTGTTTTGCTATAATTAAGGGAGAGGAAATTATATTTCATTTCAATTCTAAAAGCTTAGATTGAGATTTTAATCATCTTTAGTCAAATATATATATATATGATTTTTATGTTCTAATGGTTCGACTTAAGGAAATTCTCTCTCTGTGGGTTCAAGTGAGAAAATAAAAAAGGTTGAGAATGAGGGAATCTGTCACACCCCCAAACCAGAATGGCGGAAACATTCGGGGGGTGGATGACTTCACGTAGTATCACAACGATTGAATATTGCAAAGAAAGTAACACAACCATCATATATATAACAATGAAAACGTGTATTGTTGCGTTATACATGTTATCAAAAGAATATTACAATATGATGAATAAATGTTTAATGATAAAATCATCCTTTGTGTTCCTTCTTCCAAAAGCTGGTAGTTTACCTGTATCACTGATTCCCTGAGAAATACAAGTGGTTTTGAAAAGTGTCAACATTTAAGTTGGTGAGTTCATGAGTGTTCCGAGTTGAAAAGTATATTCCTTTTGGTAGTAATTTGGTAAACGAGATCTTTAGAAAATCTAATATTTTCTTGTAAAATGTAAAAGGTTCCAAAGTTGGAATGTGTTAGTAACTTTTATAAACAATTGATAACAATAATTTAGTATGAAAATATAATGTAGAAATACTGCGATGCACATATGAACCTTGTAAATCAATCTTGTTTTATACTTTTTATGTGAGTTTTATAACCATACTATTGACACTGACGGCCTGTAACAACATTCTTCAAGTGTTGCAGTGTTATGACATTTGTCACCCCAGACCTGCCGGTCTAACTATAGCTAGTAGTTTAGGTGCGGGATTGTCAATCCCGTATAGATCTATACACAAGTATCACGCTCTCCCTCCAAGAGATTATGGTATATAATACAGGACTTGAAATGCATACAAAAATGTACGTTGAAGTTTAAATGTCTCACATTTACCTAGTATAAATAGATTTACAATGAAATGACTTTACTCCTTTTTGAAAGTGTTTCGTTTTTCAAATTGTATAAAAATGTAGGATTGACTTGCTAACTATACCCATTATAGTTCTTCAGATAGTATGTTCCATTTCGTAGGACATAACTTAGTGATATAATTGCCCTTGTATACATAAGATGTTTGTATCGATATTAGAAGTTAGAAATTTCATTTATGTTTAGAAAACGATACTTTTAACGTGTAATGTACTTGTATTTCCCCCCCCCCCCTAAAATATGTAAAAGAATTGAAAAGTAGGGGTATGAACTCACTCGTTAAGTTTGAAGAGAGGGGCTAGAGTTGAGCAGAGTTTCGATCGCGGATAGTTGCGTCGTCGGGCTCTTCGGGAACTTCTGCAACGTAAATCTTTCGTCGGGGCTCGAGTGCGGACACCGAGGTGAAAAAAGGGTCTCTGGAGCTGGGAGAATGTCTGAGAAATGGTGAAGGTGTGCCAAAACCCGAGCCTTATGCCCTCTATTTATAGGGCTGAAAACCCCCGTACGCGGCGCGTACTGCCGGAGTACGCGGGGCGTAGTCAGTACGCGGGGCATACTTCGGTTACGCGGGGCGTGATAAGGCGTCATGGCTTACGACTCCTGGCTAGCTAGGCGTAGCTTGGGCGGGCCGATGGGACTCGACCCTGGGTCTAGTACGCGGGGCGTACTCCCAGATTACGCGGGGCGTAATCCTTGCTTCCAACTTCTAAATTCCGTAACTTTCGCGTACGAGCTCCGTTTTTCGCGTTCTTTATATCCACGCATAGGTGAGATTATGCTCTACAACTTTCATTTAGACTCCGTCGGCTAGTTTTGACTTTATTTTTAATGATATAATTTTAATAGGCCGGGCCTCCTAAAGTTCGTTAAAATTTCATAGGTTCTTTATTCGACGTCGGTTTTCGTTTGTCTTTTTATTGTTTTATTACCATCGAAGAGATCTTCAACTTCCGTTTAGGTGGCGATAGCTAAATAATACTCGATCTTTAATCCGAGTTTTTAGCCCTTTACTACTGTTACGAAACTTTGAAAATTCGTAACTTCTTCATACGAGGTCCAAATTGGGCGATCTTTTTATGCACGCTCATCTTTCAACGAGATCTACGACTTTTGTTTAGATACTTTAAGGCTAAAATGTATTTTATTGAGATTTCACTTTTTACATCAAATTATGTTTTAACGTCGGGTCGTAATTATACGAGTGGTTATAATTTCTTCAATATAACTCGGTTTTGAGTGTTCTTTATGTTTTTGGAAACCCGGGCATGATATCTAATATTCGATGCATCCCAACTTAGATACCTGAACACTTTATTTTCGAGGTTAATTTCGTTGTTTTTAGCTTTCGAGTGTTTACAATGCTTTTGGGAAAAATAGGGTTGTCACATCATCCCCCTGTTAAGGGAATTTCGTCCCGAAATTTAATCTAAGATCAATATTACAAATTAGGAAAAAGATGCGGGTACTTTTGTTTCATTTGATCCTCTCGTTCCCAGGTGTATTCAGGTCCTCGCTTGGCATTCCAGCGGACCTTTACGATAGGTATGCGGCTTTGTTTAGTCCTTTTGACTTCCCGATCCATGATCTCTACTGGTTCCTCTACAAATTGGAGGTTTTCGTTTATTGCGATTTCGTCTAGAGGGACGACAAGGGTCTCGTCGGATAAGCATTTCTTCAGGTTCGATACATGAAAGGTAGGGTGTACATTGTGGAGTTCCTGAGGTAGTCTAAGTTTGTAAGCCACTGGACCGATCCTCGCAAGGATCTCGAATGGTCCGATGTATCTGGGGTTCAGTTTCCCACATTTTCCGAAGCGTATCAATCCTTTCCAAGGCGAGACTTTTAGTAGGACACGGTCTCCAACTTGGAATTCCAAGGGTTTTCGTCTCTTATCTGCATAACTCTTTTGTCTATCCCTTGATGCCTTTAGACGTTCTCGGATTTGAACAATCTTCTCCGTAGTTTCCCGTATGATTTCTGGCCCAGTAAGTGTGTTGTCAGTTGCTTGTCCTTTTGCTAGTTGGGTGTCTCCCACTTCGGCCCAGCATAAAGGTGACCTGCACTTGCGGCCATAGAGGGCTTCGAACGGGGCAGCTTTGATACTGGTGTGGTAGCTATTGTTGTACGAGAACTCGACCAAGGGTAGATGTGTGTCCCATGCTTTGCCGAAATCGATTACGCAGGCTCTCAGCATGTCTTCGAGGGTTTGTATGGTTCTCTCGCTCTGGCCGTCGGTTTGAGGGTGATAGGCGGTACTCATGTCTAGTCTTGTCCCCAAAGCTCTTTGTAGCGACTGCCAGAATCTTGAGGTGAATCTACTATCTCGGTCCGAGAAAATGGATACGGGCACACCGTGCAGTCGTACAATTTCCCTGAGGTACGTCCTTGTTAACTTCTCCAATTTATCCGTCTCTTTGATCGGTAGGAAATGCGCTGATTTAGTTAACCTGTCGACAATTACCCAAATGGTGTCGAGTCCATTTGTCGTTTTGGGTAACTTGGTTATGAAATCCATAGTTATCCGCTCCCACTTCCATTCGGGTATTTCTGGTTGTTGTAATAAACCTGAAGGCTTTTGGTATTCTATTTTGACCTTAGCGCACGTCAGACATTTACTCACGTAGGTAGCAATTTCGGCTTTCATGTTCGGCCACCAGTACAACTTCTTGGGGTCGAGATACATCTTGTCGGAGCCGGGGTGTATGGAGTATCGTGTTTTATGGGCTTCGTCCATGACGATTTCTCTGAATCCACTAAACTTTGGTGTCCATATTTGATCCATGAAATAATGAACTCCGTCGTTCTTGGTTTCAAGATTCTTATCCATCCCCCTTAGGGTTTCTCCTGCCACATTTTCAGCTTTCAAGGCTTCTATTTGGGCTTCCTTGATTTGCGTGGACAGGTGGGAATGGATCGTCATAGTTAGGGACTTTACTCGGCGACCTGAGTATTCTTTCCTACTGAGTGCATCCGCCACTACATTAGCCTTTCCGGGGTGATATCGAATTTCGCATTCGTAATCACTTAGTAGCTCTACCCACCATCTTTGTCTCATGTTGAGTTCTTTCTGGTTGAGAATATGTTGAAGGCTTTTATGGTCAGTGAAGATCGTGCATTTAGTGCCGTAGAGGTAGTGTCTCCATATCTTTAGAGCGAAAACGACTGCTCCTAGCTCAAGATCGTGCGTTGTGTAGTTCACTTCATGCGTCTTTAGTTGTCTTGAGGCATAGGCGATGACCTTCCCTCATTGCATCAGGACACAACCGAGTCCTTGGTTTGATGCATCACAATAGACCACGAAGTCCTCCGTCCCTTCTGGCAGGGTTAGGATGGGCGCACTACATAATTCTCGTTTTAGCGTTTGAAATGCGGCATCTTGTTTTTCTCCCCAGTCGAAGGTCACATTTTTCTGAGTTAGTGTGGTGAGTGGCTTGGCAATCTTGGAAAAATTCTGTATGAACCTTCGGTAATACCCGGCGAGTCCTAAAAATTGTCGGATCTCTGTAGGGGTTCTTGGAATCGTCCAATTCTCTATTGCTTTGATCTTCGAGGGGTCCACGTGTATTCCTTCCTTACTTACTACGTGTCCTAGAAAATCCACCTCTCGAATCCAAAATTCGCACTTGGAAAATTTTGCATAAAGTTTCTCTGCCCTTAATGTTTCCAGAACTTGGCGGAGATGTTGGCTGTGTTCTTCCTGGTTTCTAGAATAGATGAGTATATCATCTATGAACACGATCACGAATTTGTCCAGGAAGGGGCGACATACTCGGTTCATCAAATCCATGAACACTGCTGGAGCATTTGTCAATCCGAAGGGCATCACTACAAACTCGTAGTGACCATATCGTGTTCGGAAAGCCGTTTTGGGGATGTCTCCTTCTAGTACACGTAGCTGGTGATAACCGGATCTTAGGTCGATTTTCGAGAAGTAGCTCGCTCCTTGTAGTTGGTCAAAAAGATCGTCTATACGTGGAAGGGGATATCGGTTCTTGATTGTCAGTTTGTTCAGTTCTCGATAATCGATGCACATGCGAAAAGATCCGTCCTTCTTTTTCACGAACAGGACTGGTGCTCCCCATGGTGAGAAACTTGGCCTAATGAATCCCTTGCTCAACAGCTCGTTCAATTGACTGGACAGTTCCTGCATCTCGGCTGGAGCTAAACGGTACGGTGACTTTGCTACTGGGGTGGCTCCGGGAATCAAGTCGATTCTGAATTCGACTTGACGTTCTGGTGGGATTCCTGGGAGATCTTCTGGGAAAATGTCTGGGAAGTTGCAGACTTCTGGAATATCTTTAATGTTCTTTGGTTCTTTCTTCTGGTCTACTACGTGGGCTAGAAAAGCATGGTATTTCTTGCGAAGATATTTTCGTGCTGTAATACAGGAGATGATTTGTAATTTTGCACTAGGTTTGTCTCCATATATGATGAGATTTTCGCCGTTGGGAAGATTGAGACGAACGGCCTTTTCATGGCAAAGAATGTCGGCATGGTGAAGACTCAGCCAGTCCATACCGATGATTATATCAAAACTTCTTATCGAAATGGGCATAAGGTCGATTGGAAATAAATGTTCGTTTAAATTTAATGTGCACTCGATGTACATATCACTTGTGCTTTCTGTTTTTCCATTAGCCATTTCTACCGTGAATATTTTATTAAGTGGTTGGGGTCTCTGGTTAAGTAGATGTTTGAATTTATGGCTCACAAAACTTCTCTCCGCACCGCAATCAAATAGTATGCATGCATAAATGTTGTTGAGGAGAAACGTACCCGTAACTACTGTTGGATCAGTTATTGCTTCATTTTGACCTATCGCCAGCACTCTCCCAATACCACCAACATTCCTTGTCTTGGGGCAGTCCCTCTTGAAATGCCCGGTTTCTCCACATCCATAACAGGCTTGACTTACCCCAGTACTAGGAACTTGAGTGAATGGCCGCAGTGGTGCCTTACAGAAACGGGCTGTGTGCCCTTTCCTGTCACAGTTCTTACAGTACATTTCGCGGCAATTTCCGTGGTGATGGTAGTTGCATTTGCTGCACTTTGGCAAGTTCCCTGCATATTGTCTTGTTGGCGTCGAAGTTGTAGGAGTTGTGCTGGGAGTAGTAGCAGCATGAACCGCCACCATTTGTCTCTTTGAAGGTTCTTGAGAGGTTAGTCCTTTCCTCTTGTTCCAGTATTTCTTCTTGCTGTTGTTATTGTTGTCATTGTTCCCTTTGGTTGGTTCAGTTGCGATAGTCGTGACTCCTTGGCAGACGCCATGATCCACAAGAGATTGCGCCAGTTCTTTGGCACTGTCGACGGTCATGGGCTTTGAAGCTAGCACACTTCCTCGCAGTTGGGGTGATAATCCCCAGATGTATCTCTCCACTTTTTGGCTTTCTAGAATTAACATCCCAGGACAAAGCGTTATCAAATCGCTGAACCTATTGGTGTAGCCTGCGATGTCCGATCCTTTCATCGAAAGGTTCCACAATTCTTGTTCCAGCTTCTGAATTTCGCCCCTTGGGCAGTATTCCCGTAGGAGCATTCGCTTCAAATTCTCCCAACCCATGGAGTTCGCCATCACCAGAGTTAGTGTCTTGACGTGGCCGTTCCACCATGTCAAGGCGCGTTCAGAGAATGTACAGGCAGCAAATTTTACTTTGCTTTCTTCCGGGCATGCGCAAATTTCAAATACGGCTTCCGTCTTCTCTATCCATTGGGACAGAGCTAACACTCCTCCAGTTCCATAAAAGGGAATAGGTTTTCCATTAGTGAAGTCTTTGTAAGTGCAGACTCCAGTACGGCCTTGGCTTGGGCCGTTGGTAAAGCTATTTATTCCACCTCCCGACCCATTGTTGCTCATTTGAGCCATCGCCGCGGTTACAGCGGCCGTTACAGCAGTTTGGAACATAGCTGCATCCATAGTTGGAGGAGGTGGTGGAGGTGGTGCTGGAGTTGAGTTTCTGCGTGTTGTTCTACGAGGAGGCATGTTCTGGTAGAGAAAATAAGAATGAATACTATAAGTTTCTAATGTCTTGACAATCGTGTAATTAAGGGTTAGTCGTATCTTGTAATTTGTTTTGACTTTAGTTTTTGGTTTCAAATTAGATATAACAATTTAATTAATTTCGAGAGGTATATAAAGAGGCACTGCATATATATATATATATATATATATATATATATATATATATATATATCACACCTAAGGTGTGTTTCTTTAGGCTTCTAGGAAAATTTGACCTATTTAAGAGGTCTCCGTTTTACAGATACAAAAGGAAATAAGAGAAAAACTTTTATCCGCGGTCCTAGTCTATATCAAAATTTGTTGGGGCTTGAACAAACTCTACTTGTGGCATTTGGTGCTGGATTCGGCATCTGACCGTTTGACTCCCATCAGTCGCCTCTCGAATTCCGCTTGTTGTTCTTTCATCTCTCTTATATCATCTAGAGCTGTTATCATTTGGTTCTGTAGTGTCCCCGTGTAGATTTGGAGATTCTCATGTAGTCCGTCCAAACAGCTGATGTCGGAGGCGTTACCTTGGGTAGCAGCATTGATCTCTCGAATTCTGGTTGCTTGTTGGTCTGCCTGGTAGTTCTGGTTAGCTATAGCGTTCACGGCAACGGGAAGTGCTCGATCAGCTGAGCCTCCTCCACTGACGTTGTAAAAATCCCGACACATGCCAAATGGAGGAAGCACGCCTTGCTGACGGCTCCAGTAGTAGAGGTGGCTTCCCCATATGGGAATGGGTCCCGGTTGATGTGGCCTGATCACTGGAGGATGTGGGATGGGAGGGTCAATTACTTCTGGTTCGGAATCTGTTCCGCTAGAAATTTCCACGATCTCCTCGTCGACTTCGTATTCCTCTCCGACTTCGATTTCGAATTCTTCTTCGGCTTCTTCTTCGATTTCCTCTTCGATTTCTTCTGGGTCTTCCTCCGGGTCCTCTTCTATCCAGCCGCCGTTACCTTGATTTAGGTAGTAGGGGTCTCCTGGTAAAGGAAATCCGGCCATTTGTCTGTACTGGGATAGAGGTATGAGATTTTTATAAGAAAAGAATTTCTAATTAACGAATTCCTAAGCCTATTTATATCTTTACTGAGCGCAATGTTTTATCGTTTAATAATAGACTTATATTATTTCAATTTAGCGAATTTTAGATTTTATAAGTTTTTGGCTTGTTGACTACTACGACCATTCCTCGACGTATATTGGTCAAATCCAGGATAAATATAGTTGATCAGGCTATATTTTATTCTTGATTTGATTACATACCCCAAGGCTCGATCGTGGTATTGTAACTTGCCATACTACTTTTTAGAAAAACTTGTCATGACGCGAGACTGATACGTGCGGTAAAAATGTATATATTTAAAAGAAAATATATTTCTATGAAAAATGTTGTTATCAGAGGGTTTTTGGTTCCCGTTGTATTTATAGTTTGTATATCTTATGTGGTTTGATATACTTAGTTCACTATAAACAATGCTCTGATACCAATCTGTCACACCCCCAAACCAGAATGGCGGAAACATTCGGGGGTGGATGACTTCACATAGTATCACAACGATTGAATATTGCAAAGAAAGTAACACAACCATCATATATATAACAATGAAAACGTGTATTGTTGCGTTATACATGTTATCAAAAGAATATTACAATATGATGAATAAATGTTTAATGATAAAATCATCCTTTGTGTTCCTTCTTCCAAAAGCTGGTAGTTTACCTGTATCACTGATTCCCTGAGAAATACAAGTGGTTTTGAAAAGTGTCAACATTTAAGTTGGTGAGTTCATGAGTGTTCCGAGTTGAAAAGTATATTCCTTTTGGTAGTAATTTGGTAAACGAGATCTTTAGAAAATCCAATATTTTCTTGTAAAATGTAAAAGGTTCCAAAGTTGGAATGTGTTAGTAACTTTTATAAACAATTGATAACAATAATTTAGTATGAAAATATAATGTAGAAATACTGCGATGCACATATGAACCTTGTAAATCAATCTTGTTTTATACTTTTTATGTGAGTTTTATAACCATACTATTGACACTGACGGCCTGTAACAACATTCTTCAAGTGTTGCAGTGTTATGACATTTGTCACCCCAGACCTGCCGGTCTAACTATAGCTAGTAGTTTAGGTGCGGGATTGTCAATCCCGTATAGATCTATACACAAGTATCACGCTCTCCCTCCAAGAGATTATGGTATATAATACAGGACTTGAAATGCATACAAAAATGTACGTTGAAGTTTAAATGTCTAACATTTACCTAGTATAAATAGATTTACAATGAAATGACTTTACTCCTTTTTGAAAGTGTTTCGTTTTTCAAATTGTATAAAAATTAAGGATTGACTTGCTAACTATACCCATTATAGTTCTTCAGATAGTATGTTCCATTTCGTAGGACATAACTTAGTGATATAATTGCCCTTGTATACATAAGATGTTTGTATCAATATTAGAAGTTAGAAATTTCATTTATGTTTAGAAAACGATACTTTTAACGTGTAATGTACTTGTATTTCCCCCCCCCCCCTAAAATATGTAAAAGAATTGAAAAGTAGGGGTATGAACTCACTCGTTAAGTTTGAAGAGAGGGGCTAGAGTTGAGCAGAGTTTCGATCGCGGATAGTTGCGTCGTCGGGCTCTTCGGGAACTTCTGCAACGTAAATCTTTCGTCGGGGCTCGAGTGCGGAAACCGAGGTGAAAAAAGGGTCTCTGGAGCTGGGAGAATGTCTGAGAAATGGTGAAGGTGTGCCAAAACCCGAGCCTTATGCCCTCTATTTATAGGGCTGAAAACCCCCGTACGCGGCGCGTACTGCCGAAGTACGCGGGGCGTAGTCAGTACGTGGGGCGTACTTCGGTTACGCGGGGCGTAATAAGGCGTCATGGGTTACGACTCCTGGCTAGCTAGGCGTAGCTCGGGCGGGCCGATGGGACTCGACCCTGGGTCTAGTACGCGGGGCGTACTCCCAGATTACGCGGGGCGTAATCCCTGCTTCCAACTTCTAAATTCCGTAACTTTCGCGTACGAGCTCCGTTTTTCGCGTTCTTTATATCCACGCATAGGTGAGATTATGCTCTACAACTTTCATTTAGACTCCGTCGGCTAGTTTTGACTTTATTTTTAATGATATAATTTTAATAGGCCGGGCCTCCTAAAGTTCGTTAAAATTTCATAGGTTCTTTATTCGACGTCGGTTTTCGTTTGTCTTTTTATTGTTTTATTACCATCGAAGAGATCTTCAACTTCCGTTTAGGTGGCGATAGCTAAATAATACTCGATCTTCAATCCGAGTTTTTAGCCCTTTACTACTGTTACGAAACTTTGAAAATTCATAACTTCTTCATACGAGGTCCAAATTGGGCGATCTTTTTATGCACGCTCATCTTTCAACGAGATCTACGACTTTTGTTTAGATACTTTAAGGCTAAAATGTATTTTATTGAGATTTCACTTTTTACATCAAATTATGTTTTAACGTCGGGTCGTAATTATACGAGTGGTTATAATTTCTTCAATATAACTCGGTTTTGAGTGTTCTTTATGTTTTTGGAAACCCGGGCATGATATCTAATATTCGATGCATCCCAACTTAGATACCTGAACACTTTATTTTCGAGGTTAATTTCGTTGTTTTTAGCTTTCGAGTGTTTACAATGCTTTTGGGAAAAATAGGGTTGTCACAGAATCATTCTCAGCCACTCATTTCATTAGCCTCTAAACATAAAGGATACGGTGACAAACTTGTAAATATGATATAATAGCCTTCAATCACAAATACGAACAGCTGAAATTCATTCGTTTTTTGCTCTTTGAATCCAACCTTCAATTATGTTTGAATACGAACATATCTTCAACATCTACGATTAATTATACTCCCAGCATAATTAGAAAAAATCATCGATAATCAAAAAAAAATTCAATTCGTATTATTCATTCAACATCGTTCATCAAATAAAACATCGAAATTAAGGTTAGAAAAAGATCAAATCATATTTTGTTTGAAATTTTCTTATATTTCTCTACCAATTGACTATTTTGTAAGATTTAAGTAGTCAAAGTATCATATTTATCGCATTTTAAAAAAAGTTAACTTGTATGCACTCCAATTGTTTGATGAAATGCATAAACTAAATTACCACATTATATTCACATATGAATATGTTTTCTCACCTGAATCAATATGTGATTATTAAAACACAAAACAAATATGCAAGTCTGTATGTTATTCATATGTCACTAACATATAAAAATTATATATATTTCTAAAAACACATTGTAATATTCATATATGAATATACTGTACAATATTCACATATGAATATACCAACTATTATTCATAAGTAAATATATGATCTAATATTCACAAGTGAATATACTATGTATTATTCTCATGTGATATACCATGTAATACTATATAATATTCACATATGAAAATATTATACAATATTCGTAACTGAATATATCATCTAACATTCACAAGTGAATATACTATGTAATATTCACAAGTGAATGCATCATCTAATATTTAAATATAAATATAATATGTTTATTATATGCTATATACATATATGAATGATACTTAAATTGTAAAAAAATTAATCATAGTTTTTATTCATAAGTGAATAACGAATGTACTGTATTAAAAACTAGATTCATTTTTATTCACTTATGAATAACGATAGCTGAAAATATAAAAAAATAAATTTTTTATTTTATCTTAAACCTATATCAATATGGATGTCTATTTGTAGAGAATAAAAAATTATGAATTTTGGTATATTTAAAATCATTTTTCGATAAAAATAGCTTCTTAGAAAAAACGAAAAAACTATGTTTTTGTATATATTAAGGTAATGCTTAGCATAGTTTAAGGAAACATTTTTTGTTGAAAAACACATGTGCATTCCTTTCCCATTTCCACCAGTACATTGGAGCTTTTTGCGGCAAAAATCAATGATTGAGAATGATTTCCCCATTTTCAACCTTTCTTTTCTCAATTGAACCCTCCTATATATATATATATATATATATATATATATATATATATATATATATATATATATATATATAGCGTTTTCAAAATTTGATTATGATTACGACATCCCTCTTGATAGTCAAATTTTGATAACATAGCAAATAAAAATATTGTACCAAAAAACTGGTTTAGCATCATGTCATTGTGTGAGACATCATGAATCGTGTCCCATATGCTTCGAATATAGGATCGATTGCATGTGTTATAATATTCATCCTTTCTAAATTTTCCAAATGCTCAGGGCATTAAGAGGGGAAACATCTAGAATTGGATATGACTAAAATGATTAAGAAATTATCAAGGACAATATGAGGTTTACCAAAGATTGGTTGCTCAGGGACAGTTGGATGTATAGTGTTAATTTTTGAAGAGGACCATAACAACATGTTCTAAAAAGATGCAACCCTTGTTAAGAAGTGATAGTCAAAATGGGAATATGGAAATGTTTCCATAGGTGGAAGTTATTCTTTAAATCTGTTTAAGATTAGAAAACTTATGGCATAAGGTTTTTCAAAGCAATGTACTTTGAATTTGAGACTTTGGTTCCATGGAAAGCTCTCCATTGGAATATTTTGTAATGTCTGTTGTCAAGTCTCTGTGACTTTTGTGCATATTCATTACAAGAGGATCATTGCATATAAGTTTAAAATCTAACAAATTACTGTAAATGGCAAGAATTTGGTATTGTTACATTTACAATAAGGATTCGGATTGTGAAATGAGCATCGTTGAAATATTGTCAATCGATCTATTTCACAAAGTAAGGATCATAGACAAACATAATATGCATGCTTGGAGCATTGCATGACTATGGTTTTAATTCAAGTATGAAGTTGATTAATCGAAACATAAATAATGAGTAATCAATATGGTGGTAAGATAAAAGGTGTTTTCTATTTACTCTCAAAGTGTTGGGGCCATATAGGATTAGTATTATTCTTGTGTTTCACTTTGCATGTTTTGACTTCCAGAATAACTTAGGTCGTACTTCCTGAATGACTAAGTTATCCAAACCATCCATAGTTGTTCATATGTTGGAAGTAGATATGAATCAAGACTATCATGAATCTGGCTTGTAAGATTTGTCTAAGGTGAATTAGACATAGCAATGGTTGCTACAACATTCATGAGTTGTCATAAGTTTTGAGTATTGGATTAAACCCACGCTCATTCGAATCACTTCATGGATTTTATCACGAGTGAATCATGAGACGATAATATCTTATATTCTTCAAACCTAGAGATATGAGTTGTTGACTATGAGTTGGTTATACATTGATTGTACGAAAACGCATCAGTAACTTGATGTTATAAAACGTGCCTTTGTGTATGATTCAACAAGTAGTTAGTACAAGCATATGAGTCGAAGTTTATCCATTCCTTTTACCTCATAAGGATAAAAGCGATATATGTGGGCCCCTCGATGGTTTAGTGATGACACCCCTAAGTGCTTGGCCAAAACTGGACTGATTTGATTTGTTCAATTCGTCAATTGTCATAAATCAAAGATCGGGAAACAACAAATGGACTGAGAGAATGATTATAATCCATGTCTCAGCCCATATGATATCTAGAATGGAGGAATATATGATCACTAATCTAATGGATGCGTCATTTGATTTGTTCAGATTTCGAAAGCGGCTTTAAGAGCTACGATTGCAAGTCGGGTTATGAAGTCGTACATGTAATAATAGTTTTATACTTATCCTGGTGGGAGACTATTGGATTAGATGTCTAAGCCCAAAACTATAATTGGTATGTACTTGACCCGAGAGTAGCATGGTTCATTTAGGTTGCATATCATCAGGACAATTTGTTAGGATAAACTATTGAGAGAAGAGGTTATATATGATTTATTGATATATTATAAGTTATAATATATTAATATGAAATCATATGAGTTAATTAATATTGATCTTGAATTAATTTCGAATTAATTTAGTGATCAAAAGAGACTAATTAAATCTATGGGGACTAATTATGTTAATTAGTTATATTTGTATGTGTTGGGCTTATGATCCATGTTCGACTAAGTTTATGTATGGATACATAAAGAGTTGGGCCACATGAACCATGGATCATAAAACCCATGGGAATGGATTTGGGTTATACCTATGACCCTTGAAATCCAACATATAAATGCATACTTCATTGCCGAAAAATGACACAAGTGTATTCATGGAGTTGGTGGTGTTTTTGGTGTGCATGGTATTCTCTCTCAAGTTTATCCTTTGTCCATGGTGTGTTGTCATTCCACTTGAGGCTTCCACACTATTAGGGCTAAGCTCTTTAATGCCAAATACATCAAGACTTCAAGCTCCATCAAAAGGGATGATATCCCAACTAGTATTTTATATGGTTTATATCAAATGCATGCTCGTTGTAGGTTTAATACCTTGGAAATCATTTGCATGTATAATTAGTGAGAACATAGATCCAAGGTATTTAGGGATGTATGTGCACCATAGGATGTTATAGTATACTAAAACCCAATAATAGGTTCTAAAATTGTTTAAACACACATGTAAGCTGTCTAAGGAAACGTGTATGAGTTCGAGAAGCCTAGATAAAGTCTTATAGAAGCATCCTATATCAGAAATCTAAACTTTGGTATGAAGTCAATAAGTATTGATTTCAAGAAGTCCGGATGATTTCTGGATAAGTGTTATGCTAATAAGGTTATAATTAACATGTTAGTGGGAGCATGGTTATTATGTTAAGTGTTGCGAGTTAGCAATGTTAATTATAGAAAACAATAGCTTCAATTTGCAAGTTGCAGGGTTTAAAAAATTGATTTGCTACAATAAAGGCAGAGGAAATTATACTTCATTCCAATTCTAAAAGCTTAGATTGCAATTTCAATCAAATTTAGTCAAGTATATATGAATGTTATGTTGGAATGGTTCAACGTAGGAAATTCTATATATGGAAATGCTAATTGCGTTCTCAAAATTCGATTGTGATTACAGTACAGTTCGAATTGTGAGAACATGGAAAATAGAAACATTATAACAAAAGACTGGTCTAGTTTCAAGTATTTATGTGAGACATTATGAATCGTGTCCCATATGCTTCGGATATAAGATTGATTATATGTGCTATAATATTCATCCGTTAGGGCATTGAGAGGGAAAAGACTGGAACTGGATATGAATAATGTTGAGTCTAAGGGGTTGTGCCATTGGGCCTTCATAGTTCGGTCTATTTTGTACTCACGGTTTGGGCCTGTCCAGTTATGTATAGCTTTAGGGTTTACATATATATAGTGCATGCATGCAATATATTAATTACGCTTTTGAATATTATTCTAGAGAACAAGTATTGTAACCCTAGCACACCTCTACAGTAGCAATTCACATTGAATTCTTCTAAGGTGGAACATATTAATCATTCGAAATATGTTTGATTCATCTTGGTGTTTTATCACTTGTCATTGATTATTATCGTTTTCTTGACATCTGCTGAATTTATCGATTTTATAGAATTAATTCTCATCAATTGGCATCAGAGCAGGAGACTGTGTAATTCATAAGCATCTCTTCTGTTAGAAGAATTTGTTTAGGGTTTTTGCTTTTATTGAATCTGTAGGAGCCGTCATTTCTTCATTGACGTTATTTCTTGCTTTAGATAAAACCGTTATTCAATCTTTACAAGTCTGATTCTTGTAGTTATATGTAAAAGTTCATCATGACTCTCAATGACTCTCAAACCAATCCAATCAATATCTCCAACAACATTAGATCTACAACTAGGATTCCAATCCTATACACTCAAGATTATGAAGTTTGGATGTATCACTTTGAAGATTACGTGGTTGGATCTAAAGACAATGGCTATCTAATCTGGTAAGCGTTAACATTGGGTCCATTTGTTCATACCGGAACAAATAGAACAATTAAGACTCAAAAGGAGTACAACACACTTCTAATTGATGTGGACATAATTCCTCAAGATGAGAAGGACAAGTTATTGTGTAACTTAAAAGCCATGAGAATGATAAGGTTTGCCTTGCCATCCGATACCTTTCGTCTGGTTAGCCCATGCACCACAACGAAAGAGATCTGGGATAGACTTAAGGACTTATATTCAACTGATGAAGACCTGGAACACTCCATCCAAAATCAATTCCTTTCAGAGTTCGGTGCATTTCAACAAAAACTGGATGAAAAACTCATTCAGGATTTTGATCGCTTCAACCATCTTATAAGAAAAATGATCAAGCATGGCATCAGAAGAGAAGTGATTGAACCATGGATCATAAAACCCATGGGAATGGATTTGGGTTATACCTATTTTTGAATGGTGTAAGACCCGAATGGATGGCTATAATGTCAACTGTGAAGGCCCATGAGCAGTTTAAGTCTTATTCACTGGCGAAGATGGTGGAATTCTCAAGTCACACGAAAGTGTTGTGTCAAAGGAAGCGAAAGTGGTTTCTGGTATGGGATCCTTGGCCCTTCTCTCTAAAGCAAAGAATGTGGCAGAGGATGAAGAAGAGTCAGAAATGTAAGAGTGTGATCTGACAATCAAAGAATATGCAATGATGGTTTCCAACTCGAAGCGATTTGCTCGCCAGAAGTTCCCTATTGCCAAGAACTGAAACTGGCAGGGAAGCTATAACTCAGAAAAGACTAAAGAGGATATCAAAAAAATCCTCAGAAAGAAGAAGAGAAGAAGGAGAGCAAGCTGGTGGGAGAATCCAGATACGATTGCAACTTCTTCCATGGAAAAAACCATTTTGCCAAAGATTACATGTTGAGAAAGGTTTCAGAGAAGAAAGTGGGTGAAGATGATGAAGAATATCATATGCGCAAGATGGAGGAGATAAAGAAGAAGAAAACCTCTCACAAATCTATGAATGTTTTAGTTGTGCAGGAGAACGTGGTTGAGGATGAATTCGGTGGAGTAGAAGTTTGGTCGAGAGACTCAGAAGATGAAGAAGTGCGTAAACCAACGCATGGCACGGCGTGTGTGGTCCAAGAAGATAAAGCTAAGTTTGTAGGGAAATTCTTGGTGGTAACTGCTAGAGCTTCTCAAATAAGGGGCTACACAAGCGAAGGAGAATGTAATGAAGTGAATCAGAAGGAAGATAAATGCTTCACTGCTAAGCCTGTGAGTTAGAGGATCAGCGACCGTGATCAGTTAATTAAGAAGGTACAATCTATTCTCGAATCATTTAAAATACATGTAACAAACTATGAAAATGAATTAAACGAATTAAAATTTAAGTTTTCAAGTTTAAGTGGAAGCCTAATGCAAACTCGCCTCACAAATGCTAACCTAACCGATAAACTTAGAAGGACAATATCTTAAAGTGAGGAGCGAAGAATGTGGATTGAGAAGATGGAGTTAGAGTTACTTAGGATGAGAGATGAGTTGATTTATTTACAGCAAGACAATTTAAAACTTTAAAAACAATGGAATATTTTTTGTTTAGTAGCTAAACGTCTTTACACTAATATTACTAAGTTGCAATTAAATTGTGGTATTGGCAAAGTGATTCACAAAATGACCTTGCCATTTCTTTAATTTAAGGAGGATGAAGTAGATGCAGATTGTTACAACTATGAATGAATTGTATCGTCAGATGACGTTTCAGATACTTGTAGGATATGAAAGGTCAAGCAAGTCTCAGATTCTGAAGTTAATGCCAAGAAGACAACAACTAACCCTAAAAATCAAAAGGCTAATGAGAATCCAAATAAAAATAATCAACTTGATTCAAATAAACCGAAAGTAGAAAGCAATAAAATCAAAGTATTCACCATTAAAAGAAAAGATGAAACCACTTTAATAAAAAGTACATATTTGGTTGATCTTTCTATTGCTATTCCTTGTCCTGTAAAAGGCTCACGAGGACCTAAGAAACTTTGGGTTCCTAAATCTGCTTAACTTTTGTAGGTTATAAGTGTCGAGCAGTTCGACAACGAATGATACATTGATAGTCGCTGCTCACATCACATGACAAGAAGGAAGGAAGAGATGAGGGCTTTTCGGGCACTTAAGGATGGTGGACGCGTCAAATATGGGAATAATTCATATGGAACGATCAAAGGCTATTGAATTATCACAAACGGGGAATTCTCAATCAGGAAGGTAGCATATATAGTGGGATTGTAGCACAACCTAATTATTGTCTCTCAACTTGTTGTGGGAACTGTTTTAAAGGTTTTTTTTCGATGATGAAGGTTCAAAAATTATTGAAAAGAAGAAGAAGACAGTTATGCTAAAATCCAAGTGAAAGGGAGAGATGTATCCTCTTAATCTCAATCCAATTCGAGGAAATCTAGTGGTATGCCTTCTAACTATAGCTCACTCTGAAGAAAGTTGGCTATGGAACCGAAGGCTCTCTCATCTCAACTTCAAGGATATCAACAAGTTGGTTATTGTTGATCATGTATGAGGACTTCCTCTTCTCAAATTTGATAAGGAACACTTGTGCGCTACATGCCAGATGGGAAAGAAAAGCTGAAAGAGTCATCCAACTTGTATCAACACAAAGATGATCGAACCACTTGAATTCTTCACATCGACTTGTGTAGTCCTTCAACAATAGAAAGCGTTGGCGGTAGTAAGTACATATTGGTAATTATTTATGATTTTTCCCATTTCACTTGGGCTTTCTTTCTTAAAGAGAAGAATGAAGCAACTCCAAAGCTCAAGGCATTTATAAAGCAACTGGAACCTCAATTATGAAAGATGGTTAGTAATATAAGAAGCAACAATGGGTTGGAATTCAAGAATCAATAGTTCAAAGAATTTCTTGTTGATAAAGGAGTGTCTCACAACTTCTCTGCTCCCTACACTGCACAGCAGAACGGCATAGTTGAAAAGCAAAACCGCTCTCTGTGTGAAGTCACCCAAACCATGCTCAACTTCGATTCTTTAACTTTGTACTTCTGGGCTGATGCAATCGCTGCTGCCTGTTATACCCAGAACCGATCCTTCGTCAACAATCGATTCTATATCACTCCATACAAAATCTTGAATAATCGAAAGCTGAATTTCAAGTTCTTCTATGTGTTCGGTTCAAGAAGCTTTATTTTCAATTCCAAAGAGAACCGAAACAAGTTTGATGTAAAGGCTGATGACGGGATCTTTCTTGGTTACTCCCTAACCTCAAAGGCATATATGGTTCTAAATAAACGTTCAATGAAAATTGAGGAAACCTATTATGTCACCTTTGATGATAGTTACATTAAGAAGCTTCAACCAAACATTAATCCATCGGAGGAAATCTTTCCAAAATCAGGTCATGTCTCGGTTCCTATTTCTAATCTATTTGATGAATACACGTTGCTTTTTGATGAAACAGAACTAGCAATTGACTCTGAGATGAAGGCCGCTGACAACAAGATCGACAACTTGAAGAAATTTTTTGACGAAGCAGTAAAAGAAATGACAAGTGAACACAAGGAACCAACCAAACAGCCCGGTCCAAGCGAAACTCCAAAAGAGAGTCCTACATTCCAGGAGGAAACTTCATCACCAGCAGAAACCCATGACATCCCATTCGAGGGGGAGCAATCTAACCTTGAGGATTAAAGGGTATCATCATTCGAGGGGGAGAATCCAACATCAAACCATGAAGGTCTAATAGAGGGGGAGCATTCTGAACCGAATGTTGAGATAGTCTCACCGTTTAAGGGGTGAATAATCAAGCAAATGATGAAGACACTCAATCCAAATTTGAGGAAGAAATAAATATAGAATTGGATCCTTCCTATGATCCAAACTATCCTCCTCTCACTAAATGGACAAGGGACAACCCAAAAACTCAGGTCATTCGTGAATCATCCGAAAACAGTTAATATTGCACTTGACCATTCAAACTGGGTTCAATCCATGCAAGAAAAACTTAATGAATTTGAGCGAAACTGGGTTTGGAGACTGATTCCCACACCAAAAGATGCATCGGTAGTTGGGATAAAATGGGTTTTCAATAATAAGATGGACAATGAGGGAAATGTAATTCACAATAAGGCTCGACTGGTTGTAAAGGGATATTGTCAAGAAGAAGGAATTGACTACGAAGAGACTTTCGCTCCATTAGTAAGGTTGGAATCCGTTCGAATCTTTTTGGCATATCATGCATACAAAAACTTTGAAGTGTTTCAAATGGATGTCATGTGTGCCTTCTTAAATGGAGAACTAGAGGAGACAGTATATGCTGAGCAACCACCAGGTATTGTGAATGAAAGGTACCCTGATCATTTTTATATTCTTGATAAAGTCATTTATGGTCTGAAGCAAGCTCCTAGAGCATGGTATGAAACTTCTCGTTTTCTAAAAATGTCCAAGTTGAAACAAGGTTCGGTTGACCCAACCTTCTTTCACAAGAAAGAAGGTGACCACTTAATGGTCGTTCAAATTTACGTCGATAATATCATATTCGGTTCCACGAATCCCAGCTTAACTACTGAATTCAGGAAGTTGATGGAAAATAAGTTTGAAATGAGTTCAATGGGTCCAATTAACTTTTTCCTAGGCTTGAATATTAGACAGGGACCCGAAGAAATATTTATCAATCAGGAGGCTTACGCAAAGACCTTTCTAACCAAGTTTGGTGTATGGGAGATTCCAAAGTGAAGGTTCTTATGGCATTTGGTATGAAGCTAACACCATCTTTGCAGAAACCAACTATCGATATGACCCTGTTTCAACATATGATATGCTCTCTTATGTATCTAACAGCTAGTAGACCCGACCTTATTTTCTCTGTTTATTATTGTGCCAGGTTCCAAGCTAATCCACACGAACCACGTATGGTGGTTGTGAAAAATATTTTCATATACCTAAAGCAAACCTCCTGTCTCAGTCTTTGGTACCCTACAAAATCAGGTTTCTTTGTTCAAGTATTCTAAGATGCTGATCTTGGTGGGTGTGGATTGGACCAAAAAAGCACCACTGACATTTGTCAACTCCTCGATTGGAAACTCATTAGCTGGCATTCCAAGAAACAAGCATGTGTTTCTATCTCCACAACCGAAGCCGAATATATTGTTGTAGCATCTTTTACATCTCAAATCATATGGATCAAAAGTGAATTAAGAGACTATGGCTTGAATATGAAAAAGATTCCTCTCTATTGCGATTCTGAATGAGACATCAGAATATGTCACAATCCAGTGCAACATTCCAAGACAACCATAGCACTGAGATATCATTTCATCAAGGACCATGTAGAAGATGGAAATGTCGAAATTCACTTTGTTCGGTCCTCATATTAATTGGCAAACATCTTTACTAAGGCCTTACCTGAAGCATTATTTAATAAAATTCTAGAAGGCTTAGGAATGATGGAAGCTGAGTCAGTTCTAAAAGCACTCTCATTTCATTAAGTATAACTTTCTCTTTTGCTTTCTTAAAATTTTCTAACAACCGAAATAAACCGAACGCTCGGTCTATTTCGATTCCTGATTTTTCGGAAACTGAAATGAACCAAAGGCTCGGTCTATTTTGCCTCTTTTAATTTTTCAAAGAAAGGCATTGTTTCATCTTCTGGGGTGGTTCGTGTATATCCTTTGTACAATATGTATATATTTCTCTTCTTCTACTTTATCTTTTCAAATGTTTCCCAAAAATCCAAAAATATTTTTCTTTTCTGTTTTTTTTTTCAGAAACTTTAATAATCAAAAAATACTTTTCTTTTCTGTTTTTATCTTTTTTTTAAGAAACATTAAAAGTCCAAAAATATTTTTCTTTTCTGGTTTTATCACTTTTCAGAAAAAAAAATTAAAATCCAAAAATATTGTTATCTAATATGACAGATGTTCTTTCATGATGGAGCTGGCGCAGGTAATTCATAGTCTCTCCTTGAACTAGCTAAGTGTCCTTAGAAGCATGTTGCTACATATTGACCGAAGCCTCAAAGACTTCAAGTGAAGCCTTAATGATTCGATATCCACAAATTGTTTGTTTCCCAATAAGGCTGTCAAATTCACTTAAGTCATGACCTACCTTACTCTTCTCATAATGAGTAAAGAGTTAACTGCTTGGTCATTTTCTCCATCTCATTTCGGTTCACTATTTTAACCCTTGAGACTCTCGGTTCTTACCACTGAGGTTTATAGTTACACAACATCTATGTTAATGATCTTAGTTTCGTTTACCACATGCTAAGTGATACCCAAAATCCAACACCAATAATGAATTGATGGCGAACAATAACATGTTTTAATTTTCACACAAGTTTTAATGAATTTCCTTTAATGGAATGTACCAAGAAATCCTTGTTTTTCATTTTTGAGAGATCTTAATGAAATTCTCTACATACCAATACTTTTCCTCCCAAAATATCTAGTTTGTTTATGTTTTTGAGATTTCTACAAAACACACCATGTCACTAAAAATTATGTAAACCTACTTTTATTATAAGCTACATCGGTCTCACAAGTACTTCATCCAACTTTTGGTCTTATATCAAGTGCTGGTTGAAGCTAAGCCACCCTTTATATCCCTAATTTGAAAAGATGCCTTTCAATGTTTCATAATAAGCATTTGATCGTAATTCAACGGGATACCACACAGACACTTCTAGGTCTCTCCTGACCTTCAAGGAAGCGATTCGTGCCCGCGATCCACAGTTTCGTGTCTATCTAGACATCACTTAAATCCCACAAATAATTTTCTTTATTTCTTTTTCTATTGGCACACTCCTGCACGAAGATCTTTATGACTTTATCAACTCTTGTTTGTGGTACTAATGGAAAATTTCCAGGATTGATGGTTTGGTTCTTGCTCTCTGGAGGTATACTAAGTTAAGGAGCGAACTTCGACAGCTATTTGAAGCGAATGGATTAGTGTCCACTGGTAAAGGAATTTGAAATGTTTTTTAAGATGACAAAGCGGTAACAAGATAAGATTTAAAGTCGATTCAATGGATAAGAATTGCAATGGGTACGTAAATTTGAAACAGTTCCTAATCCCACGCCTGATGATGTATATCTAGGGAAACCAAGCTGTCAAATCGTGCTTTTTCAGGCACGAATTTAGGGGAACGTATCATCATCACACCAGATTCTTTCTCTCTCCTGGGAATGGTATATAAGGGTTTATCACACCTCTTGTACCTATTTACCACTTCCAAACTTTCTCAAGAATACGACAGGCGATTTTCAACTGTTCATCTTCTTCCTTTCTACAACAATGGCAGAATCTTCATCTATTCAAGAACAAATAGTTTCATCTTCTCTTAGGACAATCAAACCAAATCAAAACCTTATTATCGAACTGAATCTCTTCCTCTATGATTCGTACATGCTACATGTGGTGGAATGCCTCAAATATTCACCACTGGTGATTGCACTAACCCAGGTTGAATCTGTACCAATGTCACCTCTTTCTCAAGTTTATTCATCTGCTTCATATGATAATCACAAGACCTCTATTTCAAAAGCTCACTTCTACTCTCTGTTAGGGCTTGCTTCAGATGCATCAGTCATCTCTCCTGATTTCATCACCACTACCTAGCTTTTTACAATGTTCTATGATATGGGATACACAAATGTGCTTACCGCAGTGACTAAGTTCAAAAAGTCGTGTTTACCATCTCAGTAGAATGGTCTCTTCACTCTCATCTTCATACCAGTTATATGAAATCAAAACAGGATAGACCTTCGAATAAGTAATCCTAACTCCAAATCCACAACCAAACAAGGAACAGGAAGTAAAGCAAAGACCACAAATTCTAAGTCTATGACACCTTAATCTCATATAACCTTAGTATATCAACTTAGCAACTATTGACCTACTAGTAAAGACCTTTTTAGTTCTCAAATAAGTAATTATAGTAACACAAAATACTCCTATAGTATTTCAAGTCCATGTTTTGTTCTCATGTTCTCATTGTAGTAGTGTTGGTAAGTTTATAGACTTGTTGCAACATCACAACCATCCTTGGGCATATGCTAATCACTTCTCGGATAAACATAGTTGATCAGGCTATGTCATTCCCTGAACTGACCATATATCCCCAAGCCTACTTGTAATATTCAACAATCGTGATACTTTTGTTCTGTTCTAGGGACACTGATTTAATATGAATACAGGTATGTATAGTTAGTTAAATACTTTATTATTTAAAAGTATAAATTCTTGATCAGATTCACTATAAACAATGCTCTGATACCAATTTGTCACACCCCAAAATTTGAACGGCGGAAATGTTCCGGGGCGGATGACGTCATGTATAGTATTATAACAATGCAAACTAGTAAATAAGCAACAACATCATCCATTGCATTAATAGTATAATTTCATACAAGTGTGTTCTTTAAATAGTAATAAGCCACCAAAAATGAATAATCAAAATAAACGACGAGTCTTGACTGTGCTTTTTCTTCTCAAAACCTACCATCGGTACCTGTCAACTAATGACCTGAGAACACAAGTTATTTTGAAAGCGTAGATTAGCATTAAAGTTGTTGAGTTCATAAGTATTTAGTGTCAACGTTTGTATAAGTTCGATGAAAATGTTTGTAAATATATAATGTAAATGTTTGTATAGGTTTGAAAACTCCTAGAAAATCCTATATTTTCTACTAGTATAAAAGTAGTCTTCTACCAAGACCCGACTGTTTTGTATGTTTGTGTCTCTTTAAAAGTCAATGATTTTCCCAAATATGACTATCATTACCAAAATATATTTTTATATTACCCTTTATGTGAGAAGATCACAATTTGAATATAATGATAAAATGTATCGCTACTGCAGTATTATTTATATTAACTACTGAAGTAATAACTACTTTAAAACCAATGGTTTAATTAAGGAAAAATGTGATAAGATTTTTACCATACTAAACTAACTATAACAAGATGATGAAAAACATCGAAAGAAATGACATTTGGTACCCGTAGACTTGCGATCCCACTGTAGTGAACAACAAGGGTGTAGGATAGTCAATCTAGTATAGATCTATACGCAAACTCACGCTCTCCCTCCAGGAGATTTTGGTTACCAAACGTGACACAACGAAATGGTCGATGTGTCATGACCTAGTATCTCACATTATGTTATTTCTAAGCTGTGTTATAGTTTACTTGTTATAGTAATAGTATTCTATGTACATTATTCTCTGTCTAGTATTCTATCTATAGTATTCTCTGTTCAGTATTCTATCTGTAGTATTCTCTGTATAGTATTCTCTGTTATAGTATTATCTGTATAGTATTCTCTGTATAGTATTCTTTGTTATACTATTCTCTATTATAGTATTGTCTTTTATAGTATTTGTATATGATAGTATTCTCCTAAACTATACCTATTATAGTTTACTAGTGATTTTTGTAATTGAATAAATAACTGAATGTATACGTTTGCTACGCAAAACTACTGAACTGATTGATAGTACTTTTATATCTACATATGTTTACATAATATATATCTAATATTTAGACGACCTTCAGACAAATAACCGATACCCTAAGTCCACATCTAAACAAGGTAAAGGAAATAAAGTGAGTTAGCAGTCCTAAGTCCTTTAAATATTATGTATATAACTATACATATATCGACATGTTTTTGAGAGTATATAAGTTTAAAAGAGGTTTTGTAATGCATTTAAAGAGTTTTGAACAATAAATAATAATGACTTGATGTTAGTTTATAAAATGATTTAAAAGTAGTTTGTTTGATAACACAATTTAAACTAGTTTAAATCCTTTGTTTGAAAAAGAGTTTGAAGTATATGAAATCCTTTGTTTGAAAAACATTAGTAAATCACATGTTATTGATTATATAACTAACATGTTTTCGACTTGTACCCCCCCTCACCATAAAAGCATTTAAAATCATTTAAAAGATAAGTTAAGGGGTATGAACTCACCTGTAGTGAGCGATGTAAATGAAAGATCATTTTGTAGGATTGTTAAGTGCCAAGTGAAGACTTGAGCACAATGGATCCTAAATAGCATATAATGACATATATATGTATCTAATTAGTGTTTATAACATATAATCATGAAATTGAATATCCATAGGGATTAGGTAACACTTTTTATGAAGTGTTAAACCACATAGGGTTGCATATAAGGGGAGTATGGCCTCTCATAGGAGTTTTCAGCCAACATGGATGTCACACATGTGTTTACGGCTAAAGGGGTTCATGGCCCTAAGAGTTTACGTTTGTAAAATCATGGTATTTTGTACCAAATTGTGTGTTAAGGTCTTACAAGTCATTTGGAAGTGTTCTTGGTTCAAGTCTAAGCCTTAGGAAGGAGTGGTGGCCCGATTTTCACCACAAATTTGGGTTTATGGCCCAAGGAGATTGCCTTGGCCGTAAACACCTTTTGTTCTTGAGTTTATTGATTTTTTATAGTTGTTTAACAAGTGATTCAAGAAAATAACAAGCTAAGGGTAGTGTACTTACTTATAAGAAGCTTGTAAGGGTGTTTAAGGTCCAAGAACACTAGTGTGTATTCTTGGTGTTGTTGGTGAAATGAAGAACATTTGAAGATCTATCAAAATGAAATTATCTCATGGATGAAATCGTGTACAATCACTAGATAAATATATGTAACTACAAATCAAGAGAAAGAATTCTTACCTTTTTGGAAGATCAAGATGAAGATCTTATGATACTTGAGAGAGAAATCGGGTTTCTAGCCTTGAAATGGAATAGAAATGAGGAAAATGATGTAAAATCATGTATTTAACATTAGTTCATGGCCAAAGCATGAGTTTACGGTCCAAACATGAATGTTTGGCCGTAAACTCCTCATAATGGGTTTAAAGTTTGATTAGGGCACAATGAACTCAAACAGATACTTCCTAACACCCGATTCTTGAATATACTAGGCTTAAAACACTCAACCAAACTCTAAACAGTGCTAAAAGATAGCAAAAACAAGTCTAACTTCAATTGAATTGATTTACTGTATAAGGTAGAAATTTTGGGTTGTCAGATCATCCCCCCGTTAGCGAGAATTTCATACCGAAATTAGAGTTTAAGCAAATAAGTAGTTACAAATAAATAATTAAAATGATGAGGATATTTCAGTTTCATCTGATCCTCGCATTCCAAAGTGAATTTAGAACTTCGCTTGGCATTCCAAGGAACCTTCACTATCAGGATACAACTTTGTTTTGTTTGCTTGACCTCTCGGTCCATGATCTCTAAAAGTTCTTCCACGAAGTTAAGGCTCTCGTTGATCTGGATCTCATCGACTGGGATTCAAGAGTCTCGTCGGATAGACACTTATTCAAGTTCGAGACGTGGAAAGTAGAATGTACATTATTGAGTTCACAAGGTAGGTTGAGTTTGTAAGTTGCAGGGCCAATTCTAGTGAGAATCGCGAAAGGCTCTATGTATCTTGGATTTAGCTTTCCACGCTTTCGGAAGTGTATCAAGCCCTTCCAAGGTGATACTTTCAAAAGAACGCGGTCTCCTACCTGGAATTCCAAAGGTTTCCTTCTTTTGTCTGCGTAGTTTTTTTCTGTCGGTCTCTAGAGACTTTCAATCGTTCATGATTCTGAACGATCTTCTCTGTCATTTTCCGAATGATCTCTGGACCCGTGAGAGTGTTATCAAGAACTCGTCCTTTAGCTAATTGTTTGTCACCCACCTCAGCCCAGCACATAGGGGATCTGCACTTCTGGCCATAGAGGGTTTCAGATGGATCAACCTTTATGCTCATGTGATAACTATTGTTGTAGGAAAATTCGACAAGGGGTAAATGAGTATCCTATGCCTTCCCAAAGTCAATCACACACGCATGCAACATAGCTTCCATGGTTTGCATAGGTCTCTCACTTTGTCCATGAGTTTTGGATGGTAGGTTGTACTCATGTCCAGCCTCATTCCAAGGGAACTTTGTAGCGACTTCCAGAACCTCGATGTGAATCTACTATCTCTATCGAAGATAATAGATATAGGAGCACCATGAAGTCGTACGATCTCCCGTATGTATGTTCTTGTTAGCTTCTCAATCTTTTCAGGCTCTTTAATTAGTAGGAAATGTGCGGATTTGGTCAATCTATCGACATTGACCGAAATAGTATCAAGTCCACCCGTTGTCTTGAGCATCTTGGTTATGAAGTCCATAGTAATCCGCTCCCATTTCCACTCCGGTATCTTCGGTTGGTGTAGTAATCCAGAGGCTTTCTGGTACTTGAACTTAACCTTTGCACAAGTAAGACATTTACTCACGAAGGTTTCCATATCATCTTTCATGTTAGGCCACCTTTATAGTTTCTTAAGATCCAGATACATCTTATATGAACCTGGGTGGACGGAATATCTAGTGTTGTGTGCTTCAGTCATGACCAAGTCTCGGAAACCACCGTGTTTCGGTGTCCAGATGCGATCCATGAGATATAAGGCTCTACCACCATTAACTTCTAAGTTGTTATCCATCCCATGCAGGGATCCACTCGCCATAATTTCAGGTTTCAAGGCTTCTAGTTGAGCCTCCTTAATTTGTATGGACAAGTGTGAATGGATAGTCATAGTCAAAGATTTGACTCCCCGACCAGAGTATTCATTCCAACTCCGGGCATCAACTACTAAATTGGCCTTGTCGGGGTGATAACGAATTTCGCATTCGTAGTTACTAAGTAGCTCGACCCACCGTCGTTGTCTCATGTTGAGCTCCTTTTGATCGAATATGTGTTGAAGGCTCTTTTGGTCTGTGAAGATAGTATTCTTTGTACCATACAAGTAGTGTCTCCAGATCTTCAGTGCAAATACCACTGCTCCTAACTCAAGATCGTGTGTTGTATATTTGGCTTCGTGTGTCGTAAGCTGACGGGAGGCATAGGAAATGATCTTTCCACTTTGAATAAGAACACAACCAAGCCCTTGGTTAGACGCATCGCAATACACAACAAAATCGTTTTTCCCTTATGGTAGGGATAATATCAGTGTGGTGCACAAGGCTTGTTTCAGTGTTTGAAATGGCTTCTCTTGTTTCTCTTCCCAGTCAAAGGCCACACCTTTCTGGGTCAATGAAGTAAGCGGTTTCGTGATGCTAGGGAAGTTCTGTATGAACCTGCGATAGTAGCCAGCGAGACCTAGAAATTGATGAATTTTAGTAGGTGTCTTCGGTGCTGACCAGTTCTCAATGGCCTTGATTTTGGAAGCGTCTACGTGACTTCCCTTTTCGCTTACAATGTAGCCCAAGAATTCGACTACTCGGATCCAAAACTCGCACTTAGAGAACTTCACATAGAGCTTCTCTGATCGTAATGTTTCTAAGACTCTTTGTAGGTGTTGACTATGCTCCTCCTTACTTCGAGAGTAGATAAGTATGTCATCAATGAAGATAATGATGAACTGATCCAAGTAAGGCGTGGATACCCTTTTCACTAGATTCATGAATACAGTTGGTTCATTGGTTAATCCGAATTGCATCACTATAAACTCTTAGTGTCCATAACGAGTTCGGAAGGCTGTCTTGGGGACATCCTCTTCTAACACTCGTAACTAGTGATATACGGATATTATATCTATCTTTGAGAAGTAGTTCGCTCCTTGAAGTTGATCAAATAAGTCTTCAATGTGGGGTAAAGGATAGCGATTCTTGAATGTAAGTTTGTTCAGCTCTCTGTAGTCGATGCACATATTAAACGATCTGTCTTTCTTCTTCAGGAACAAGACTGGTGCTCCCCATGGTAAGAAGCTTGGCCTAATGAATGCCTTCCTAAGAAGTTCGTTAAGCTGACTAGAAAGTTCCTGCATCTCTACTGGTACCAGATGATAAGGAGATTTGGCTACTGGGGTAGCCCCTAGCACTATGTTGATTCTGAACTCGACTTGGCGTTGCAGTGATAATCCTGATAGTTCTTCTGGAAAGATGTTGGGAAAGTCGTGTACTTCTGGAATGTTCTGAATGTCTCTCACTTCTTGACTCGTATCGACGATGTGTACAAGGAATGCACGATATTCCTTTCATAAGCACTGCTAATCTTGAATACACGAAATGATACGAAGGTTCGTACTTGATTTGTCGCCGCAGATAACTAGAGTTTCGTTGTTAGGGAGGTTAAGAAGAACAAATTTTCAAAGCACATGATGTCGGCGCCAAGAAGACTTAACCAATCCATGCCGATTATAGCGTCAAAATTTTTATTGAGACCGGCATGAGGTCGATTTGGAAAGAATGACCATCTAGAGTTAAAGTAAAACCTATGTATATGCAGTTAATGCTTTCCGTTTTCCCATTTTCCATTTCTACAGTGAATGCTTCCTCTAGTGTACGTGGTTTATTTTAAGTAAGGGAGCAAATTTCTGGTTTACGAAACTCCTCTCGGCTCTACTATCGAATAGTATGCAAGCATAAAAATTATCAAGGAGAAACGTACCAATAACCACCATAGGTGTAGAATGTATGAATCAAGTTTGAATATTAATCAGAGTAAGTAATCAAGATTTGAATGAAAGATTGAACACTGATGTAAATAAGATCTCGTTTATGCTCAATATTACACTTTGGTTTTTTTACAGAGTACAAAACAAGACAAGACTGTAAAAGACCTTATCTAACTCTAGTAAAGACTCCAATTTATAGGAGAGTAAAATCATACAAAAAATATACTAAGGACTAAACATAACAGCTTTATATAAAATGCCGTAGTAAAACAGATATCAAAACATACAAAGAGAACAAATAAGACTTCGACTCTTTACAACCTAACAACCTTTACATTCTCCCCCTTTGTAAACAAAGTCGAAGACTTCAGTTTGTAAGCAGTTGAATAGAGTATAGCATTACTCTTCATATTTCAGTATACCATGAGATTATCTTCTTCAGCTCCTTCTTGTCCCCTTCATTATTCTTCTTGCAATGATTCATAAGAACAATTAAGTTTGCATATTTCTATGTAGAATATCTTTCAACTTCACTTGCCTGGAACAAAAATGTCTTCGACTTCCAAGACTTATCCTTCCCAGAGAAGACTAATCCAAAAGGCTTCAAGCATATCTCACTATCAACATATTTCTTCAAGTCAAATTGAGTCTTCGAAGGATCCATTGGTGTTGTAATTTCCAACCCTTTTGTTGTAGCCAACTCTCCATATGTCATTGCCAGACATTCATAATAATTCTCGATAAAATTTTTGATGTGAGTAACTCCCAGCTTGTAGTCGTCAGGCTTAGTTTTTTTAAGATATGAGAATGATCTTTCCTTCAACAAGTTCATTAAATGAAAGTCTGCTATTGTAAACTCACACACATCTCCATTTTCCCTGGTCAGAATATACTTCATGTTTTGGACTATGTTTTCAAAGACTACATCCTTCTTTATACTGATAACCTTTTTTATCTTGATTAAGGACCACACTTCTTCTACAGGCTTGTCAAGAACTACATGAAACCTTATCTTCATATATGTGCCTTCATCCATCTCCTTGAATTTACTTCCTGCTTTGAACTGAGGCATGATGAACACCATTTCGTTAATTGGAAAGTCCAGTTGGCTTGCATCCGTATTCGTGACAATATCATTCTGTTTAGGCTTCTTCTCAAAGGAATACATGTGGTTGAATGCAACCTTGGCTTCAATTGTTTCATAGTTGTACTTATTTGATGGATCACCCTTGTTCATGCTAGGAGGATCACTAGCCCTCTGAGTCATAATGCTTTGAATCATCCTCATCTTCTCTACTTCTGCCTCAGCCTCTGTCTTCTTCTCCTTTTTAGATTTTTCGGTTAAGATTGACTTCCCCTTGCCTTTGAACTTGATTCCTCTATCACTTCTCTTCTACCAGAATCAATAGATGTACCAATGACAATTCCTTTTGTAATAGGTCTTGTAATTGGCACAGTTGGAACAATTATCTAAATGATAGGACCAACAGTTGCTATCACTGGTTTTGATGTAGGGATTTTGAAATAAAACACCTTACCCCCAACATTCGCATCATAAGTACTAGCCTTTGTACATTCACCTTTCTTTTCTCCCCCTTGCAACCCTGTGCTAGCAGGTGGGGCATCCATAGCAGGAAGAAGCCTGTATATTATAGAAAAAGGAGCTAACTGTTGAATAAGTAAGGCTTCAAACTTGGAAAATTTGTTGACAAGATCTTCAGAAGATAGTAAGGAACAAGAAGCATGAGCATAAGATAAAGCTTTAAGCTCTTTTAGCATTCAGAACACCTCCATGAAATTTTTATTCTCAGTTGTAGAAAGTTGAGTAATTTGAGGACTCAAACTTTCGTACAACTTTACGAATTTTGTAACAGAATCGCAAATGATGTCCACCTTTTCATTCAAAGAAGCAAACTCATTACGAACTTTGCAATCTCCTCCATATCTTGGCACAGTTCTTGGAGTTTGTAGTTGACATCTTCTCGCACCTTCTTTACATCCTGAATGAACAAAATGTGTCTCTCCTTTGCAACTGATTTTAAGTCCTTCAGATCACCATTAAACATAGATTTCTGAGCATTGACCATCATATAATTATTATGATTACAAATGTCAATTTTCTCGAGAAGACGAGACTCAGAATCTTTAATCATGCAAGACACCTTCGAAGAAAGCCTTCCTTCAAGCATCTTCATCATACCATCTACTTCCAGACTTGTTACTGAATTGCCTCCCCCAAGATCTTCCTGAGATTGAAGAATTGAATTGAGTTTCGTATGTATTCAATATCTTGAACTGTTTCATTGTCATTAGCATATGATCTGGAAAGTCTGTCTCTTCTTCATCAAACTCCAATTTTTCAAAGGTTCCGCCAAAACCTTCTGATTCATGTTCAGTTTCCATGAACGAAGAATCTTTGATTGGTGAAGTAGTGGTAGGTGGATCAACGGATTTTGAAGAAAACAAAGATGTGAATGGTTGCTGAATGATGGTTGCAAAAGTAGGAGAATTTGTGGTGGATGTTGTTGGAATTGTAGGTGTAACTTGTGAAGAGAAAGAAACTATTGTGACTAGGGTAACATCTGAAGATTTACCTTTGGTTTCAACATGTGAAGCATCCTCACCCATTGTGACACTTGTAACCATATTAGATATGTTTGCAATAATGTCAGAAGTTGGTGCCTCTATAGAAACTATCTTGGCAATCGAAAGTTCGGGTGGTATTGCAGTATCTTTTTGAATGTCAGCTTCTGGTGTCTCTGCAATGGTTTCTGTTTCATTAGCTGTAGATTCGTAGGAAATAAACACTCTTCCCTTCGTCTTTTTTTTTTCGAAATGTGTTTGGCCATGTCTGTTGCCCTTCACTTTTTAGAAGATGGTGATGCGTCAGCAGGAATCTTGCGAAAAATGACTCTTTGATGTGAAACCTCCGGTTTACGAACAACATTTGTCAAAGGTGAATGACTCTCGTGCTTGGACTTCATCTTGATTCTTCAGGAAACACTCGTCTATGAAGGAATAACTTCCTTTTGAATCGAAGGGGTATCAGCAATAACAACATCTTGTTGGATTGGCTCAGACTATTAGATTGCAACTTTCTTCGGACTCTTTTCAGATGTAGACTCTTTGGTAGATTTCTTAGAAGATGAAGCAACAACCTTCTTCGAACATTTTGACTTCTTCTCTTCTTCTCTGGCTAATAGAACCCCGGTTTTAATAGAAGTATCAATGTTTTGCAAATAAGTAACAAGAACAGTATTGGTTGGATCAACTCTCTTTAGCATAGCATCCGGAATGCAAGAAACAAAAGGAAATTCATTTGTATCGTAAGTTGCATCCTTTGGACAACTATAGATATGAAACAACGCCTTCTCTTCGTTTTTTGGTACCAAAATTCCTTCTTTCTTATAAAAATACTGTAAAATCAAGCTCCAATAACGTGCACACGAAATGCCATGAATAGTATTCGTGTTCTCTATACTTTTCAAGAACTCCTTCCATAACTGAGTTGAATAATCAACCTGAAGATCATAGTACAGACCTGCAACCATTGCATAAACTTCCATCCACCCTTTATCTAACCCAACAGTTCTTCCGGTCAAACATCTTAGAAAAATTCCGAACAAGAAATTCCATACACTTGGAAGTCCTGACTTCTTGAAATCACTAATCTTTGTCATTTGAGGTTGATGGCCCATTTCATTGAACATATGGACGATTTGTGGGAATGTAAAAGAGATATATGGTGGAGAATTACGTATCTCGAGAATTTGGCATAAAAGCTTGTTGGAAAGTCTAACCTTCTTCTCAGTTACTAGATTAAATAATAATGAATCCAAGGCTTTTGAATAAGCCGCAGTCGATCCTGCTTGAGACAACCATGAGAGAGGAACTGAGAATGAGTTGACATAGCTTTTGATAAAATAGAACTTTTCTGGGAAACGATAAGAATTTTCAATTCTTCAGGATAATGAGACATGTTGGCTTCTACTTGATAATTTGTTCTTTGAATCTTCAAGATCGGTAATGAAGTTACATCATCGGTGGTATGAGACAAAGTTGCATCAGGATTACCAGTCGCCATTGTTAGGGTTTGAAAGTTTGATGTTTATCATAGAAAATTTGGGAATATGAAAGCGTAAACTGATAATGAACCCTTGAATCCCCTTTTATATGTAACGCTGAATTTTGAAATCAAAGCGGGATAAGCATTTAATGATCTATGATGTGTCACCGAGAAACCCGTGTCATGATGATGAAAAGTAACCATGTGTGATAAAGTAACTGTCACATCTCCTCAAAACCCGCACGTAATTCAAACAGTCTCTTCCAACAGCCTGGATTGTTTGCCCCAATAGAATAGTAACCGTCGGAACCCTTCGGATGGAGTCAATGCTCTTTTAATTTATGGTTTTAAAGTAAAGTCATTTTCCATATTTTTGAAATCATCACCCTGAGTTGGTATTACTCCGAACCTCAAGGATTTTGTGTGTGTCAAGTGTGTCAAAGAATAAAGATAAGAAGAAATTAAATTTTTTGTTTGGATATTTAGTGATGTCAAAAATTCAATTTGACAAGAAGGGAGTTAAACCCCGGGAAAAGATTGCTTTGTTAATTATCAAGAGAGATAATCAACAGCTTGTGTATTTTCCCGTGAATTACAATCGAATACTTGTAGAGAAGTATCGAAGGGCTTCTTTTAAAAGGCTTTTGAGGTGGTTTAATGAATTTCGTTACATATCAACCTAAATGTAAGGTGAGTAATTGTAACAAAAATTACTTGTTTGACTAGTGTAGTCAGTGACAAGTTTGCTTTGAAAAACTTTTAAGTAACATGGACTTTCTGATAAAACTCACACTGAAATCATATTCAAGAAGAAAATTGTATGCTGGATCTTGTTGGGTAACTAACATCGTGGGTTTCGAATGTTTGATCAAGACAACTTATAAGAATTGAATATGATTTGGAGTTTCAAACAATGGTACAGAAACAAATGTTTTGTTAAAGCCTGAAATGAAGTTCCCCGTTAATTCCTTAAAGGTTGATTGACGTGGGTTTCACTTTCATCACGGTCTCATTATGTCTAATCATAAACACATATTTGTGATATATCTAGGTTTCGATTGGTTTGATTAGAAACCTCTTAGACATATGTCTTCGTGTGTGATAGTGTAGGAACTTTGAGATGAAAAAGATTGGTATACGAGGAAACATGTACCTCTGTTATATTGGACCAAACAGAAAACACTTAACTCATGTGAGAAGAGTAAGGTAGCTCATTGGGCTAATGTGAATGTAAGCCTAATTGGGAAGAAATATTTGTATGAAAATTTCATTAAGGCTTTCAAACATTGAGTCATTTTGAGGCTTCGGACAACATGCAGCAGCATGCTTCTAGGGACATCCTAACTAGTTAAATTTTTTGAAATTCAAAGAACAGAATGAAAAATATACCTCTCCTTAGAACTGTGAGCCTTGTACACTTTGTATCTTCACGAAAATCTACAACATCGTACTTGAAAAGAAAGAAGAAAACAAAATCTTTTTGTTGTTTTCAATTTTTCAAAAATGAAGAGGAAAATAATAAGAACATCTTTTTGTTGTTTTTGATTTTTCAAAAGTTAAAAACAAAACAATAAAAAGTACTTTTTGCAAACATTCGAAGTTTTAAAAATACCAATCATATGAATTCGAAGCATGTGAAGAGTTGACTGTGAACAGTAACCTCTGAACACGTAATGATTTTTCTTTGTTGTTTCTCATAATCACTGATTGTCTTTTTCGCATGGAATTGAATTTCCATCAATCATTCCCATCCCTTCTAAAATTCGTACACAAGATTTTTCATCCAATTCTTTTGTGAAAATATCAACCAACTGATACGTTGTTTTCACAAAATGTACTTCAATATTTCCTTCCTCCACATGATCTTTAATGAAGTGATAACGAAGAGCTATATGTTTCGTCTTTGAATGCTGCACAGGATTATGACAAATTCTTATTGCACTTTGTGAACCACAATATAAAGGAATCTTTTTCATGCTAATTGCATAATCACGTATTTGACTTTGAATCCAAATTATCTATGAAGGGCATGCAACAGCAACAGCATATTCAGCTTCAGCCGTTGAGATTGAAACACATGTTTGCTTTTTAGATTGCCAACTCACCAACTTACCATCGAGTAATTGACATCCTCCACTTGTGCTTTTACTGTCAAGATTACAACCTACTAAATTTGCATCTGAATATGCTTGAATAAAGAACCCTATATTCGAAGGATACCACAATCCTAGCGAAGAAGTTCCTTTGAGATAACGAAGGTTATTCTTTACAGCAGCGAGATGTGGTTCTCGTGGATATGCTTGATACCTAGCACAATTACATATAGAAAACATGATATCAGGTCTACTAGTAGTTAAATCAAGTAAAGATCCAATCATGCTTCTGTATAAAGTAAGATCAACTGCAGGTTTATCTAACGAAGGATTTAGTTTGATCCCAGTTATCATTGGAACTCGTAACTTTGTGCTATTCGTTAATCCAAACCTCTCTAGCAGATTCTTCGTATAATTTTCTTGATTAATGAAGATTCCTTCTCTGCTTTGACGAATGTTTGGACCAACAAAATTATTAATTTTTCCCATCATGCTCATTTCGAACTTACTTTTCATCAAGTCTTCGAATTCTTTAGACAAAGCAAGGTCAGTTGAGCCAAAGATAATATCATCAACATAAATTTGAACAAGCATAAGATGACTCCCAACTTTCTTACGAAATAATATGGGGTCAACTGATCCTTGTTTAAATTTAGATTGCTTCAAAAATGAAGTAAGAGTTGCATACCAGGCTCTTGGTGCTTGTTTCAAACCACAAACTGCCTTATCTAAAATATAAACATAATCAGGATGTTCTTCGCTAACAAAACCTGGAGGTTGTTCCACATAAACAGTTTCTTCGAGTTCTCCATTCAGAAAAGCACACTTCACATCCATTTGATAAACATCAAAGTCTTTATGAGCTGCATAAGCCAAAAATATACGAACTGCCTCAAGTCTTGCAACACGGGAAAAAGTTTCTTCGTAATAAATTTCTTCTTATTGAGAGTATCCCTTAACAACAAGTCTGGCTTTGTTTCAAATGATATTTCCATCTTTATCAGTTTTTTTGAAAATCCATTTTAACCCGACAATTAAAACATCATTTGGCTTAGGAATTTATCTCCAAACCTTATTTCTTTCAAATTCAGACAATTCAGATTGCATTGCAGCAACCCAATCTGAGTGTTCCATTGCAATCTTCACTATCTTTGGTTCAATTTTAGAAATAAAAACATTGAACATGAAAAACTCTTGATGATTATTTAATACCTCATTATTTGCACGAATTTTGTAACCACCGGATTCTCAGATATATTATTTGATTCATTTATTTTGGAGTTTGTGGAGGGACTCGGCGAGTTGGTGCTTAGACTCTCCGAGTAGGGTTGCGAATTCTTATCTGAGTTCATGACTGGATTCGGCGAGTCCATGAGTTGACTCGGCGATTCCACGCTGTTTAATGAAACCCAAATTCTCGGGTTTGAGACATATTTAAAGGCCCTTAGGACCGTCATTTGCGGCTACCAAACCCCAGAGAGAAACCCTAAGAGATCTAGAGCATTTGTGAGGAAGGAGATGCCACTTTTGATCATTTTGTTGGTGTGATTGCAAGAAGGAGGTGACCAAGGCAAGAAGAGGCTGAAGGAGGAGCGATTCAGGTGATTTCAGAGTTCAGAGACTTCATCTTGAGGTATTTATTCGGACCTTCTTTAGATTTCGTGTTGATTCTTAGAGTTAGGGTTTTCTAACCCCTTTAGAGAATGAATATGTGGAGTAATTGGTCCCTTCTCGACTTTATGCTTTGGATCTGGACTCAAAGAGGTCCAGAGACCTTAACCCTTGGAGCTTTATGGGTTATTTTGGGAGCCATGAACTTAGGAAGTTATGTTTGGGGCTAAATCACCAAGTGAGACCATCTAGATGCTATATGAGTGACAAGGTCTGAACTTTACATGATTATCATGCTTGGGAAGGTCAGATCTATGGACCAAAGGAACAAATCTGACCTCATGAGGTCAACTGAGTTTGTGCATGGCATGAACTCCCCGAGTCCAAGGGCAGACTCAGGGAGTTGGATTAAGGTTTCTCGTAAATCACTCAGCGAGTAGACCCGCCGAGTTAGGGGAATAACTCAGTCAGTCAGAGAGGGATTAGAGGATTGGAGTTCAAGATGTAACTCGCCGAGTTGATCTTAAGACTCCGCGAGTTGAGTCGGGGTAGCCCTGCGATAGATGCTAGGTGTGACTCGTCGAGCAAGGGGAGGGACTCGACATGCCAAACAAGACTAGGGAGTTAGTGGACACCTGTAGACTCGCCGAGTTGCCTAAGTGCACTCAATGAGTCGGGTCAAAGTTTGACCGTTGACTTTTGTTGAATTTTAAGGATTGCTCAGCAATGGGGTCATTGAGCCAAGAGAGGGGTAAAATGGTCTTTTACCCTTCTGAGGATGCCAAGAGAGATTTGAGTCTTGTCTCGAGAGTTATATTTATGAGAGTATTTACCTTATGTGATCAGGCGGAGGCTAGACCGTATTTCTACCGAGTCAGAGATTTACCGAGATATCCGAGGTGAGTCTTCTCACTATACTTTACCTTAAGTAGGTAATTAGAGTTATGTGATAGAGTTATTGTATGCTATCTACGTCATGTGTTGCACTGCATTATTTCTATGTGATTTATGTTGTGTGTATATCAGAGTTAGAACCGGGAGGTTCACAGAGCTAGGACTAGAGGGTCCACAGAGTTAGGGCCCAAGGGCCGGCAAAGTTGTAGCCTCGAGTGGCTAGTATGCGATATGTGTGGTATTTTGGGGAACTGTATCAACCCGAAATTCATATCCCTAATTGAAACCCTTTTCACGACTCGTTCCGATCATCCAATGGCCGTTTCCGATTTCCTTTCCGTTTCCGGCCTTTTATTAAGTCGTTAATGTGGGTTTTATTTTATGACTTAATAAGTGTCTTAATACCCTTAGAACTCATTCTAATGCCTTATATTAATGATCGGAACATTTCTACAATCAACCATATCGGGTTAAGGCAAATTAGTCGGGTGCGACCAAAAGCCCCGTTTAACGCCGGTATCGGGTAGAATTCTACCGTGTCCCGAAATTGGACACTATTCAAAGTGATTCAAGTCTCCATTTTGAAGCTTTTGCTCCATTTTACAGCTATCACTCCAACCTTTCTCCTCAAACTAGATTTAAAGGTCCAAATCTTGAGTTTAAGGTCTCAAATCTTCAAGGTACCTTCCTATACTCATTTTGCATCATATTGGACCTTCAAATTCGAGATTTATTCATGATTTAGAGGCTTGTATATGATTTTACGGCCTAAGATGGTGCTTAGGCCGTAAACCTATATTTAAAGGGGTTTTAAGCCATTAAACCCTTCCAAGACACAAACAAGACTTACATATGACTTTTAGAATATTGGTAGTGGACCTAGAACACCTTAGACATGAATTTTGAGGGGTTTGTATGAGTTTATGGCCAAGGCATGTGTTTGGGCCGTAAACTCCTCAAGCATGGGTATAAACTCATTTTTTAAGGTGTTAGAAAGCCATCCAACACCACCAAAAGCCTTGGAATAAATCATAGAACCAACCAAAAATATTTTAAGGGATTTAAACATAAGAAAACCTCACATATGAGAGTTTACGGCCATAGAACATGCTCTAAGGCCGTAAAATTTTAAAACCATGCCAAATTGTAACAAAAAATCAATTCAAGGCTTGTAGGAATTTCTTGAATCACATGTGATTAACTTTGGGACCTTAAAAACACTTATTCAAGGGGATATGAGAGTTTACGGCCATAGGCTCCATGCCAAGGGTGTAAACTCCCTTAAATGTGTTATTTGATGTTTTAAATTAATTCCAAGCCTTAAAAAAAATTATTCCAAGCATTTCCAAGTGATATTAGCCATTTGTGACCCATTAAGCTCCATAACCCTTGCCAACATGAGTTCACGGCCGTGAACTCATGTGTGGGTAGTGTTTAGGCTGTAAACTCATTAGGAAGTTTACTCTTGGGGAGTAAACTCAAATCCGAAGTCCCTCATTTCAATTCTTGTCCGTAGATGTCACCCGGGTCACTCCAAACACCCGTTTTGAGGTATTTTCATTCGTTGGAGTGGAACTTAATATCTACTTAGAGTTTGTGAATCTAATTAGATATATTTGTATGCCATTTCCTGTTACATAGGAACCTCGCATGTTATCAGGCCTCGATTCGACGTTTAGCATCCGAAATCAACACATTTTCGTGTCCGGTGAGTTCACACCCCTACCCTTTTTCAATGGTTTTTCAATGTTTTCAGGGGGGGGGGGGGGAATATAAGCAAAAGTACAAGAATATCTTGTACTCAATCACATGATTTCAGTTAAATGATTTTATAATTGTACATTTTTAAGAATTGAAAACCTTTTAACAAACTGTTTTAACTTACAGAGTTGTTTGTTTTAACCCGATTTTCAATTCTTATTACACACTGTTATACTGTATACTTTACATATGATTCTTCACACTTATATTGATAGAACATAGAAAATATTGTAATGTCTGTGATAACCACTTTTTCAGGAAATCAAAGGAACTCGTACATTTTCAGAAAAACTAACCGCTTATGAACTCACCAGCTTTATGCTGATTTTCAAACCGCTTGTATTCTCAGGTCTGTGTTAGACAGGTACCCGAAGATCCTTTTGTACGAAGACGGAGTTTTCAGAAGACTCGTTTCGTGTTGTTCATATATACTATGTATCACATGTATAACTTTTGCTTTTGAAACAAATGTAAAACTTTTCTATATGTAATGTAATGGTTGTTTACTTTACTTACTATGTACATTGGATTTGATACTCAACGTGGAGTCAACCCCGGAAATGTTTCCGCCTTCGGTTTTCGGGGTGTGACAGATTGGTATCAGAGCCCTTGTTTATAGTGAACTAAGTATACCAAACCTTACATGGTATAAAACTATAAACACTAAGGGGCCTATGTGCTCTGAACTAAAAGTATTCTTTAAAATATAAGTATTTTCAAAAGTATATAAGTATACCGAACCGTCAAGATCCGTAACTACAAGTAGAACAAAACATAAGTAAATGGGTGGTTTCTACTGCGGTTAAACCTGGGCAGTTATGTAGTCGTGTCTAGGATCAATATAGTCTGGCCAACTATATTCATTCAAGACACGACCAACATGTGCTTGGGAGTGATTGTGGTGTGTGGCATGCCTAAAACTTACCCTAATACCAAAAACATCGAACTAGTGTCGTAACGAATCATGAAATACTATGGGAGTATTTCTCAAGCCAATCCTTGGTAGAAATCCTCGTTCATGCATTGTTCTTTGATCATTCCCTTAGCGATAATTTTCCCGCTTTGATAACTCCTTCCTGCTTTATCGCTTATTCAACATATATATGTCATATCTCTTGATTCAATTCAGAGGACTTATCATCCTCTCTTTCTTGATCTTATTAGATCAAGATGCCTCCAAGAAAGAGACCCACCTCCAAGACCAACAACCCTCCGCCACCACCTCCTCCCCAAATTGATCCTGTAGTATTTCAGGCAGCTGTTACAGCCGCAGTGATAGTTGCCACGTCTCAACGGAACTCCGACGGTTCCGGTGGTACCCAAACCCAAAACCATGAAAGTAGTCAGGGACACCGAAAAGGGGGTTCCTATAAAGATTTCATGAATGTCAAACCCACGTTCTTTGATGGCACTGGAGGTGTCATTTCCCTCACCCGATGGTTCGAGAAGATCGAATCCATCTTTGAAATCTGCGCCTGTTCAGATTCAGACAAGGTGAAGTTTGCCGCCTGCACCTTTATCGACAAAGCCTTGACTTGGTTGAAAGGCCGAGTCAAATCCCTAACCTTACCTGTAGCCAACGCCATGGGTTGGGAAGCCATGAAGGAACTTCTGTTGGCTGAGTACTGCCATCTGGGGGCTGACCCAGCCAACTAAAGGAAACGTAATAGCTGCGAGACCGGATACATACGACAGCGCCAAACGCTTAGCTCAAATCCTAATCGATCATAGTGAAGACCTTGAGGAGGCAGCTACCACTCCAGAGCCGACAATGAGGAGTGGGGAGAAAAGAAAACTTGGGAAGAAAGAGAAAAGTAAGATATCGCACGAGGCATCAAAGAGATAGCAAATGGTGGCAATTCACGGTGCCACTTCCCCTGCGACTGTTTCTGTTGTTGGATCCTCAACTCGGAAACCTACCAGTAAGTATACTGAAACCCTTCCTAGTTGTGACAAGTGCAACTATCATCATCTTCCTTCCGGTCCATGTATCGAGGTAATTTGCAACAAATGTGGCATAAAGGGTCACATGGTGAAAAACTGTAAGACACCAATTCAATCAACAAGTCAAACTTCCGAAGCGGGCATTGGTCGGGCCTGCTATGGTTGTGGAGAAGTGGGGCCTCTCAAGTGAAACTGCCCCAAGGCTGTAACACCTGGAAATACCGGAAGAGTTCTAGCGATAGGACAAGAGGAGACAACCACTGATACCACCGTTGCCACAGGTATATTTCCCCTCGTTAAATTTATATGCCTGTGATTCTTTTCGATTCTAGCACTGAAACAAATTCGTTAACCATCCATTTGAACATTTTCTAACCCCAGTCGTTTGCGAGTAACCGAAAATGTATATCTTCGAGATGGTTATCACGTGAGAACGAGAACACTTGTGTTGTATCCGTAGATTGTATTCTCAATCCGAGCAAATATTCTTTTTTTCCATTCGATATATTGACAAACTTTTTATGAAATACTTTGATGTCACCCTTAGCATGTAATGACCTAGCCTCATTAATGCTGTCATTCCTGGATTTGAGAAAACCGTTCGTTCTAACTTCCCTCCGACCCGACTCTCATGATCTTCGTACATCAAAGCTTAAAACGTTTTCCCATGTATCTCGCGTCCGAGTGATCACCAAGAAATGAGAAGTCTACAATCCTTTCTTGATGTTGTTTCTGAAGAATTCTTGAGAATTCATTCCGAACGCGTAGTCTAGTCTCGCATCGACCTAATCCCGGGAATTTCCTCGAAGCCAGACCTCAGTAAGCACGATGTGTGCAAGTCAGCAATCAGGGCATGATACGATCACTACGAGGTAGTACTGGTGCCCTTCGGTCGAACCATTTTCTTGGTCATGAAGATAAGCAAAGCAGTCATACTCGTAAACCTTTCCAAAAGCTAAGGAAATAAAGAATTAGTCAACATCGAGAACACCCATGGAAACCTATCGATTCTTGGGTTCCACTGACTATAATTGTAGACTCATGTAAAAGTTTCCCATAGAACCATCGGACCCTTAGTTACTCTGCCATGTGAAAGTGTACCCACTTGTTGGAAGTCTTATCTTGGAAAGACATAGTACGCCTTGGGAAGTGCGGAAAACTTAACTTGTGGAACCTTAGACCCTTCGAGATCTTCGTTAGAAATTGATTCCATAGCCCTCTCCTAGCTATCTTCAGGACTCAGTAACAACCATCTGGTGTTCCGCATCTTTATTCGTAAGGCTTGCCGACCTGACAAAACCCTAGTAAATTCCTTTGAGGAGATGAAAACCAATAAAAATCCGAACCTTCGTGTATGAATCAATTGAGATCGTAGATTGAGAAGTTAACCATGCGTAAGAAAGCCATATCCTGACGGTGAGGGTTCACTAGAATGTCAAGTAGAGACCCGATTCCACTTACGAGCTTAAAGACCCGAAGCAGTAAATTCATCCTCATATCTCTTTTCACTTCGTGATCTGTGTTCGAATCTTTGAATTTTGGGACGAAATTCCCTCTAACGGGGGGATAATGTAACAACCCGAAATTCATATCCCTAATTGAAACCCTATTCACGACTCGTTCCGATCATCCAATCGCCGTTTCCGATTTCGTTTCCGTTTCCGGCCTTTTATTAAGTCGTTAATGAGGGTTTTATTTTATGACTTAATAAGTGTCTTAATACCCTTAGAACTCATTCTAATGCCTCATATTAATGATCGGAACATTTCTAGAATCAACAATATCGGGTGAAGGCAAATTGGTCGGGTGCGACCAAAAGCCCCGTTTAACGCTGGTATCGGGTAGAATTCTACCGTGTCCCGAACTTGGAAACTATTTAAAGTGATCCAAGTTTCCATTTGAAGCTTTTTCTCCATTTTACAACTATCACTCCAACCTCTCTCCTAAAACTAGATTTAAAGGTCCAAATCTTGTGTTTAAGGTCTCAAATCTTCAAGGTAGCTTCCTATACTCATTTTGCATCATATTGGACCTTCAAATTCGAGATTTATTCATGATTTAGAGGCTTGTATATGAGTTTACGGCCCAGGATGGTGCTTAGGCCGTAAACCCATATTTAAAGGGGTTTTAAGCCATTAAACCCTTCCAAGACACACACAAGACTTAGATATGACTTTTAGATTATTGGTAATGGACCTAGAACACCTTAGACATGAATTTTTGAGGCTTTTGTATGAGTTTACAGCCAAGGCATGTGTTTGGGCCATAAACTCCTCAAACATGGGTATAAACTTATTTTTAAGGTGTTAGAAAGCCATCCAACACCACCAAAAGCCTTGGAATAAATCATAGAACCAACCAAAAATAGTTTAAGGGCTTTAAACATAACAAAACCTCACATATGAGAGTTTACGGCCATAGAAAATGCTCCTAGGCCGTAAACTCCTAAAAGCATGCCAAATTGTACCCAAAAATCAATTAAAGGCTTGTAGGAATTTCTAGAATCACATGTGATTAACTTTGGCACCTTAAAAACACTTATTCAAGGGGATATGAGAGTTTACGGCCATAGGCTCCATGCCAAGGCTGTAAACTCCCTTATATGTGATATTAGCCATTTGTGACCCATTAAGCTCCATAACCCTTGCCAACATGAGTTCACGGCCGTGAACTCATGTGTGGGTAGTGGTTAGGCCATAAACTCATTAGGAAGTTTACTCTTGGGGAGTAAACTCAAATCCCAAGTCCCTCGTTTCAATTCCCGTCCGTAGATGTCACCCGGGTACTCCAAACACCCGTTTTGAGGTGTTTTCATTCATTGGAGTGTAACTTAATATCTAATTAGAGTTTGCAAATCTAATTAGATATATTTGTATGCCATTTCCTATTACATAGCAACCTCGCGTGTTATCAGGCCTCAATTCGACGTTTAGCATCCGAAATCGACACATTTCCGCGTCCGGTGAGTTCATACCCCTACCCTGTTTCAATGGTTTTTCAATGTTTCAGAGGGGAATACAAGCAAAAGTACAAGAATATCTTGTACTCAATCACATGATTCCAGTTAAATGATTTCATAATTGTACATTTTTAAGAATTGAAAACCTTTTAACAAACTGTTTTGACTTACAGAGTTGTTTGTTTTAACCCGATTTTCAATTCTTATTATACACTATTATATTGTATACTTTACATATGATTCTTCACACTTATAATGATAGAACACATAAAATATTGTAATGTCTGTGATAAAACACTTAGGTTCGAGTGTAAAAGACAGACACCATCAGAAAACATAAAACATATGTATGTTCTTAACAATACACCTAGGCTCGAGTGTGAAAGATAAACACCATCATGACACATAAATCAATGGTAACGTCTTTAATAATACACCTAGGATCGAGTGTAAAGGACAATCACCATAACATAACACATATATATCATTTGTAACATCCTTAATAATACACCTAGGATCGAGTGTAAAGGACAGTCATCATTAGATAACACCTAGGCTCAAGTGTAAAGGACATGTACGTAGAACATAGCTAGTCATAAATACTACTTTGCTAGTCAAAAAGTAAAGAGTAATCTTAAAGATTGGACACACGTCCTTGTAATACTTCCATGGCACGTGATAGTGGAGGACTAACCCTGTAACCATAATCTCCGAACGTAGGAGAGCGTGGCTTGAGTGTATAGATCTATACGGGACTGACAATCCCACGCCTGGCTGCTAGCTACAGCCGAACCGAAAGGTTCAAGGGTGACGAAAGTTATAAAAAGGATATTGACCACGACTCGAGTCATATCTAGTCTGAGTATGGTTAAGGACTCGCAATCTAGATTATTAACGCTTTAGACTCATTTACTAGCTTTATGTACGTAGTAAAGCTAATGTACGTTCTAGGATGTCGGGCATACACACATTCAGGAGAACATGGGGTTTTCCTAGGGACAACACTGAACATAACCAGAACCGGTAGAGATACACACACAGAGTCAGGGAAACATGGGGTTTTCCTGGGAAGGACACCGAACATAATCAGAATTGGTAATAGTTCACACACACATACAGTCAGGAGAACATGGGGTTCTTCCTGAGTAACAGTAGTACGTAAGTAGAAAAGTGTAACAAGTTAAACAACTGAACTACAATTCACAAGAACCATCATGTTTTCATCGTAGATCGTTTACTTTACTTTCGGATTTGGAAACTAAATTTACATAAGAAAATATGGGATTTTCTTGGATAACCACTTTTTCAGGAAATCAAAGGAACTCGTACATTTTCAGAAAAACTAACCGCTTATGAACTCACCAGCTTTATGCTGATTTTCAAACCGATTGTATACTCAGGTCCATGTTAGACAGGTACCCGAAGATCCTTTTGTACGAAGACGGAGTTCTCAGAAGACTCGTTTCGTGTTGTTCATATATACTCTTTAGCACATGTATAACTTTTGATTTTGAAACAAATGTAAAACTTTTCTATTTGTAATGTAATGGTTGTTTACTTTACTTACTATGTACATTGGATTTGATACTCAACGTGGAGTCAACCCCAGAAATGTTTCGGCCTTCGGTTTTTGGGGCGTGACAGGAACTCCCTAAGCTTCGTGCTTACAGTGTTTTGTGTTATGTGTTTCAGGTTTTCTCAACATCATGGGACAGCACCGGTTCGATTGTACACACCAGAGGAAAAGTTTGTTTTGAGGATCCTGGTTATTAAGTGATTTAACAAAAGAGTCATGTATTGTAATTAAAACACAAAGGAGATTATTATGAAAACTGTTAAAGAGATAAACTATTTTAAATGAAAATTTTGTTTTGAAAATTTCGGTGTTACAAGTTGGTATCACAGCCTTGGTTTGAGGGATTCGGATGCACCTTCGAGTAAATTTGAACTCAAACTGAGGAAGTAAGAAAAGTTTTCAAAGAAATGATTGTCTAAATTTGAATAAGAGTTCAAAGAGAAAGCAAGAAAGAGCAGTGTGTACAATCAGCCAGAGCCCGAATGGTGATTTCCTAAAATACCTCTACTTTTTTTATTGAGATATTTATGATACATTTTATGAGATATTATGCATGCTAGAGACAAGGTAGGTATTTCATATCTTAGGACTAGAGTGGCCTGATTTGTGATGCCTTAGCCTAGGAGTTGTTGTTATATGTGATTCACTTTTGAGTATGAGTGAGAGTATTAAGTTAGAATCCTTCTAGGGGATTTGAGTAGAGGAGTAATCTAGGAGAGACACCTAGATGAGTATTGTGGTGCTTATTGAGAGAATAGTTAGAACCTGCGAGGGGTAGAGTTGCAGAGTTTGGTGGTACTTTGGAGAACGAGCAGATCAAGTGGAGCTATCACCCGGAGTGAGTTCTATGTATTCTTCGATGCCCGAATGCTGCTTGCTTTGTGCTTTGTGGAACTCTTAACGATGGGAGTCAGCTACCGAGTGAATATGACAATATTCAGGAGGTAGATGGTTGGCATCATTAAGAGCTCTTCAGCAGCTGATGTCGAAGAAGTGGGAGGACCAAGGAAGAGTGTGACATCCCCAAAATCACGGCCAGAAAAGACCGGTTTTGTTTATGCTTTATAGAAATCAGAGTACTTCTTTTCAAAAAAATGTTGCGGAATTTGTTCCCTGAAAAACACGATAAATACGTTATCAAAACATTTTCGAAGAAATGTATTTTATTTATGTTAAAACGTTTGGGATGTCATCGTCAATACAGGAACATAAGCATAACCAGAACTTACATGTATTTACACTAGTGATCTACATCTCTTTAAATCTCTTAGTGTGATGTGACTTCATATCAACACCTGTGATATAAATAAACTGAGTGAGTTAGGGTGGGACACCTGGTGAGTACATAGGGTTTTCAACCCACAATAATATAATTATTATGTTTAAACAATCAAAAAATCAACCCCATTACCCATCCCCATTATCTTCTTTAGTCTTAAGGATCTACCCAAAGAATCAGCTATTCCTCATTTATTTATTCCTAAGGATCATCCTAAGGAATCCGCACGAAGTCCATCGTTACCAAGGGTTATAGATTATAATCGGTGAACACGTAGTCCAAAACATCTGGTAAACACTTAGATCAAAAGTAACTAGTGAACACACTCAGTTCAAAGATACCTAGTGAACACACTCAGTTCAAAATACCTAGTGAACACACTCAGTTCAAAAATACCTAATGAGCACCTAGTTCAAAAATACCTACAGGTTACAAGCCTGCTAGCGTTCCACTGGACTGTCTAGTATCGTCCAGGGTCGTCATCTATATTCCACTAAATGACTGGATCAATGTCAACATTGATGTCATTCATCGTGTTACCACACAACAACTATTTCATCTACCCATGTCATACCCAACATATTCGTATATATAAAATACTTATATAGCTTAAATCATTTAAAACATGTATAAAACATTCATCCATCATAGACAGCAAGTATTTAGATAATATGCACACATAGCATGTAGTTTATATAAAATACTTCATATATATGTGTAAGATGAAAGGGACTATGCACTCACTTGAAAGGTGGTGACTCAGCACTCGGGCAGCGCTTCGATACACTTAAAACGATTTTCCTTTGATAAACCCTAGTATCAATACCACTAGGGTTTAGTCTAACGATAACCGCGACAAATTAATTATTCTGACTATTATTATTATTATACAAGCGTTAATAACACTCAATATAACTCATAATAATAGCCCAAATGATTATTTTAAGGACCTAATAACATTCCTATAATTATTTGAAAGCTATATTAAAAATTGTGTAAGCGTAGCACACTCACAACGAATTTTATCGAAAATCGGAACTTAATCTGAGCAGTGTTTCGAAACCGAAAAACTCCTTTTTCTCGGGACTCCGGGAGCCTCGGGGCTTCCTTAGGGTGCAAGGGGTTCACCTAGACTTTAGGGAACTCGAAAGGGCCTAGACAGAGAAAGTTCTTAGAGAGAGAGTGAGAAAATGTGTGAATTGGTGAAGGAAGAAGGCTGCACCACGCAGCTATTTATAGGCGCTGGAACCTTCGGTACGCTGGGCGTACTGAAGTCTTACGCTGGGCGTAAGTTCGGATAAGCCGGACAGATGGCAAGCTTTGGGTGGAGCGACGTGGCTCAAGATGGACCGAGGAGTGCTAGGTGTATGTTGCACGTACGAGACCGGACGCTGGCCGTAGCGAGGCTATGTGTCATCATCCGAAACGAGCACCGTGGCTAGCAAGCAACGACTGGGATCGTGCCACGTCAGCAATCTCGCAACAGGTCTCGCAAATTTACTTTCCGACTTCTAAAAATTATAACTTTTTCATACAAGCTCCGTTTTTGACGTTCTTTATATCCATGCGAAGGTGGGAATGTACCCTACAACTTTTGTTTAGACTCCGTCGGCTAATTTTGAATTTATTTTAAAAGTTACATTATTAACAGGCCAGGACAAGATTGGTCCGTTAAATTCTCATAACTTCTTCATCCGATGTCCGTTTTCGCCCATCTATTTCTCGTTACGCTACTCTTATCGAGATCTTCTATTCTCGTTTAGGTCGTGTCGGCTAAAAATCACTTGATCTAATATTCGAATTTCGGGCTCTACACTATTAATCCGAAATTTCGAAAAATCATAACTTCTTCGTACGAAGTCAGATTTGGGCGTTCTTTTTATCGATGTTCTTAGTTTAACATATTCTACGACTTTCGTTTAGATCGCTAAGGCTAAATCTCGCTCTATCGTAAATTCACTATTTACGTTTCCCGGTATTGTGTTGGTTCCGTCGCGAAATTTCAACGGGTCATAACTTCTTCGTTATAACTCGGATTTTAGCGTTCTTTATATGTACAGAAACCTTGAGACATATTCTACATCTTGGTTAAGATTATTTATTCTAAATAACCTTTTGTCGAAAACTCGTTTTCAACCCTTATTGCCTCTAAATTGACTAGCCCGGATCTACGGGCGTTACAATTATCTCCCCCGTAGGATGATTACGTCCCGGAATCATCAATGAAATAGGACAATATAATGACTCCATACGTTATCTATTCATCCTAGGTAATAATTGTAAATTCTCTGTTCCTTGAAGTCTATCTTTTAAGCAGTACTTAATTGTGCACCTGCTCTCTACTTCAGGTTAGACTCCAAATTATGACCAATCATCATGTGAAGCTTGTTTAGAATCATGTCTCTTAGAGTTAAATTCTAAAATAGACTACGCCTCCCTTCATGTTCTAATATGATATAGTCACACTTTAACATGTAGCATTTCTAGCCACCAACTTCTTTAACAACGAGCGTGATACTTCTATTGATCGCTTTGATTTCAATCGTTTGGTTTAAGTCGTACGCTACATCAAAATTGGTTCTCTGAACTACGTAACAGACTCATCGTAGTCGGACTCAATGTGATATGACCACTAGGGTCGGGATAACAACAATCTTCTTAGTCATTACTGAAACAATGGTAACGACATACTTGAATAAAACAAAATCAATTACTAGTTTCTTGGTAGCCTTGTGACCTTCCCTGATCCAAGTGTGAGTCTTGTGCTTCCGATAGTATAGGCCTCTACTACCATTTACACCTATTCATAATCATCCCAAGTTTTGTCTCGCAGTTTTCCAAGTTATTATCACAAAAACGATTTTTTTAACAGATAAAAATGTGTCTAGACAATCACAAAATTTTCCCTAGACTCTACTAGGACTTCTTCTATGCGTATCTTCAATCATCAATTCTGCTTCAGCTTGGTGGAAATGTCATATGATGGGTCAACTTCATGAATTACACCAATCATTCCATCATCCTGCCAATCGAAGGTGTACTTCGGACGTACTGTACTCCTCTAAACGTATTGCATGACATATTCTAAAGGCAAGATACCACTCTTATGATATCTTCCGATAGGTGTCGTTCACTATCATAAGCCTTTTCATTTCGTCCGCTTACTCAATTCTCTATGAGTCCTTATCATGACATTCTATTCTCCAAAGCAAGCGTTTGGTGTATCGAGACGAGAATATAGATAGAGGAAGAATTAGACGCTTATTCCACCTTATTACTCCAAAAAGTTACAAGCCTGTTCTAATATCGTATTTAAACGTTTAGAAACCTGAGCACATAAAATTTCCAGATCCGGTCGGCAACAGACCATAGATCCGATCATATAATGCATATCATAAATCATTTAGCACATAAAAGCATGTTAGGAATTTTCCCTAAATAAGGTAGTGCTTGTGTTTATTCAGGTGTATTACCTAAATTTTATTAGACACACTCCTCACAATCATTGCTTAGCATTCTAAGTTTAAGTCTAGGAATAAATCCATATTCCTAGTTCGCTTAAACTAATGCTCTGATACCAACTGTGACATCCCCAAAATCAGGGTCAGAAAAGACCGGTTTTGTTTATGCTTTATAAAAATCAGAGTACTTCTTTTCATAAAAATGTTGCGGAATTTGTTCCCAAAAAAACACGATAAATACGTTATCAAAACATTTTCGAAGAAACGTATTTTATTTATGTTAAAATGTTTGAGATGTCATCGTCAATACAGGAACATAAGCATAAACAAAACTTACATTTATATACACTAGTGATCTACATCTCTTTAAATCTCTCAGTGTGATGTGACTTCATATCAACACCTGTGATATAAATAAACTGAGTGGGTCAGGTTGGGAAACTTGGTGAGTACATAGGGAATATAATTATTATGTTTAAACAATCAAACAATCAACCCAATTACCCATCCCTATTATCTTCTTTAGTCTTAAGGATCTACCCTAAGAATCAGCTATTCCTCGTTTATTTATTCCTAAGGATCATCCTAAGGAATCGGCACGAAGTCCATCGTTACCAAGGGTTATAGATTATAACCGGTGAACACGTAGTCCAAAACATCAGGTAAACATTTAGTTCAAAAGTAACTAGTGAACACACTCAGTTCAAAGATACCTAGTGAACACACTCAGTTCAAAAATACCTAATGAGCACCTAGTTCAAAAACACCTACAGGTTACAAGCCTGCTAGCGTTCCACTGGATTGTCTAGTATCGTCCAGGGTTGTCATCTATACTCCACTAGATAACTGGATCACTGTCAACATTGATGTCTTTCATCGTGTTACCACACAACTGTTGGATAAGGTGTCTAAGTCCATAACTTATGTTATTTAATTAGTTTTAGTCTTAAATTAATTATAAATTAATTTAGAGATTAAAAGGAAGACTAATTAGATTATGGGCTATTGGTTTTATATAGTGTGGGCTAATACTCATTCGTTAATGGGCTAGGCTTATATGGAAGTCCATGGATGATCCATGGAGCTTTCAACCCATGGATCCTTGGAAAGGAAAAGACATGGGTTATTAGGGTTTCACCCTAACAATGCACTCTATATAAGCATGCTTATGGAGCATGAAATGGAACTAGTGAACTAGTGTGTGTGGCCGAAAATACAAGAGTGTGTATACTCTCTCAAAGTTTTCCAAGTGTTTGTGGTGATTTGTGATTCCATTTGAGGCATTCACATTATTGGTGCTTGGCCCTCAAACTCCAAAGAATCAATCCCATCAAAAAGGTATGTAATCTCTTCTAACTCTTTTATGTTTAAAAGTACCCCATGGCATGTTAGATAGGTTATGAACCTTGGAAAAATTATTATTTTGCATGTATTTAGACAAACATAGATCCAAGGTTTATTAGGGTTGCATGCACACTTAGGAAGTGTTAGATTGCTCAAAACCCATCAGTGGTATCAGAGCCTAGGCTTGCTTGTTTGATACTTGATGCAAAATAGTTGAAAAAGTCAAAAAACTTGCTGTCTAACTGATGAACTCGCCGAGTCGATGGGGGGACTCGCCGAGTCCATGTGTATCTTCAACCTACTCGTCAAGTAGGTTCATGCACTCGACGAGTAGGATCGACAGAGTGCATATTTTCGACTTTTGTTGCTGGAAATGGACTAGACACATTACCCTAAATTGTTTTGGTGTTTTAAAACTTATTTTAGTTGGTGTAATGGTTGTTCTAATCCATTTACAATAGCATATATCAAAATTCCATGATTTTATGTGTTCATATAATTCTTGAAATTTTGATAATCATGTTCATGTTCTTATGAATTTAGAAAATGATAGGAATTATTTGCTGAATTGTTTAGAATTAATTCTTGATCATTTATGTGTTTTAATGGAGTCCATAATTTGTCCTCAAGTTATGGATTTCCAAAGGTCACTTTTATTTAACACACACTTAAAACACATAAGTTACATGAAAATGAAGAGTCTTCATTTTTATGAACCTTTAATTCATAAGTTATGAAATGAAAAGTTTTGCATAGTTACAAAACTTGCCCTCAAGTTTTGGAATTTGTAAAGTTTCACACACTTTAATAAACTTTAATTCCAACCCTTAGAGTTTTAATAGTTAAAATTCAACCCTTATACTATTTATAACATTAATGGTTAATTATTATATATATGTATAAGAATAAGTCGTTTTACCGTTAGTAGGCCTCATTCACGAAGCCGGTCTATAAGGTGGGTATAAGGTTGTTGCCTATAAAATGGCGACTTAATGGGTGTCCATTCTCACCCACCGCTTGCTTGATCAGTGGAGGGTCGTTAGCCGAACGGGTAGAACAATGACTTTAAATCCTCATTAAAAGTATAATGATTATTATAAAGTATCTAAACTCTTTTTAATTCCGAATCTTAGTTACTTTAGGAAAAATGTGAACATGGTGATAGTCCATGGAATTCACACTTTGTACCTTACCAAGTCGTTGGTGGAGCGTGTGTGGGTAACCGACACACTAACTTGGACTAGCAAGGATCACGAAGGGTGACTTAATGTTTGTCATAGATCAATGGAGCATGTGTGGTTAACCAGCACATTGATTAGGTGATAATATTAAGGGTACCAAGTGAATTAGCATGGTTATTCACACCTTGTTTTGTGATCCTCGGCATCCCAGTCACAAAATTTGAAGGGCACAATCGAGATTGAAACATGCCATTGAAAAGTTCAATGAATCTCAAAGAAATCTGGAAATTTCAAATCCAATTAAAACTAATAATTCATTTTGTTTTCATGGTGGAAATTGGTGAATGGTCATTCACCTACCTTCCAAATATATTATTACTTATATTACGGTATCCCTCTTCTAAGTGTAATATATTGTGATTGGGTCCTAGCCCTAATATTACATTTGGGTGTCTTATTAAGGATTCTATATATCTAATCTAAACTTGCTTTCTTCCTTCAGATGTCTTCCAACACTAATGCTTCGGGCTCTAACCCAACTGGTTCTTTCTCTCTCATGAATCTTTGTGGGAAGGTCATCTTTGATGGTTCCAACTTCATGGATTGGATTAGGAACATCAGGATGGTTACTCGTTATGAGGATAAAGAATATATCCTCGATAAGGAGTTAAAAGAGCTTGATGAGTCTACTGCTACTCCTGAGGAGATCGCTGAATTCAGGATTCATGAGACAGATGCTACTAAGGTGGCATGTATCATGATGGCCACGATGACAGCCAAGCTCCAAAAGTCATATGAAGATTTCTACCCTTTTGAGATGCACCAAGACCTGATGGAAAGGTACCATCAGAGTGCTCGTCAGGAGCGGTATGAAATAATCTCCTCCATAATAACTACCCGCATGAAGGACGGTGAATCCGTCACGGCCCACATGCAAAAGATGCAAAGGTATGTGGACCGTTTGCTGAAGCTGAATGTAAACATCCCTGAGGAGTTGGCAATTGACATCATTTTGCACTCCTTGCCTTCTTGTTATGACCAATTTCGTATGACATATCATATGAACAAGGAGGGAGTTACCCTCAGCAAGCTTCAAGGACTCTTGAAGACCGTAGAATCCGGACTTAAGGGTAAGGCGGTTGTTACCTCTACTACTCCTACTCCAACATCTACCCCTGTTTTGGCTATCGGGCAAGGCAAAGGGAAGAAGAGGAAGCAACCTTCGAAGGGTACCAAGGGAAAGTCTCTTGAAGGCTCCTCATCGAAGACCAAGAGCGCTTCTGTCACTCCTTCTGCCATTCCCAAGGATGCTGAATGCTTTTATTGCCATGAAAAGGCACACTGGAAGCGAAACTGACCTAAGTACTTGCAGGATCTAAAGGATGGGAAAGTGAAACCCACCCACGCAGGGCCTAAGAAGAAGTGAGAATGTGGAGCACGGGAAGATAAACTTGATCATGGGGAATAGGAAGGCTTCACCTGTTTCCAAGATTGGAGTTTATACTTTGTTGCTTAATAATGGGTTGAAATTAGATTTGAATAAATGTGTGTACTCGTCTGAAATGGCCAGGAATATTATTTCTTTTCATGCATTGCACAAACAAGGTTTTACCTTTTCGTTTGATAATGAATGTGGTGGTATTGATGTTTTCTTTAATAATGTGTTTTATTTTAAAGCATTACCTTGTGATGGTGTGTATGAAACTGTGTTAATTGTAGACAACTTAGGAAATAATGTGTTTTATATTGATTCTTCTACTAGCTTAGATAAAGCATCATTGTGGCATTATCGTCTTGGACATGTAAACAAGAAACGCATTGGCCAACTCCAAAAGAGTGGAGTCTTGGAATCATTCGACCATAAATCGGATGATAGTTGTGAATCTTGGCTACTTGGAAAGATGACAAAATCACCCTTCACTGGAACTTGTGAAAGGGGTGAGGGTTTGTTGGACCTAATACATACTGATGTATGTGGACCTTTCAAAACCGCCACAAGGGATGCTAATCGGTATTATGTGACTTTTATTGATGATTTTAGTAGATATGGGTATGTCTACTTAATCAAACATAAGTCAGAAACCTTTGAAAGGTTTAAGGAATTCAAACAGGAAGTAGAAAATCAATTGGGCAGGAACATTAAGATGCTTCAATCCGATCGAGGTGGTGAGTATCTTAGTACCGAGTTCCTTGACTATCTTAAGGAGTGTGGGATTGTCTCACAATTGACTCCTCCCAGGACACCACAGCTGAATGGTCTAGCTGAGAGGCGTAATCGAACCTTGTTAGACATGTTTCTCTCTATGATGAGTCGAGTTTCGTTACCAGTCTCTTTTTAAGGGTATGCCTTAGAGACTGCCGCCCATATCCTCAATCTAGTCCCTACAAAGAAGGTTACCAAAACACCTCATGAGATGTGGATAGGGAAGGTTCCCAATTTAGATCACATCAAGATTTTGGGTTGCAAGGCTTTCGTGAGGCGTGAGAAGCTCGAACCCCGAAGTGAAAGGTGTATTTTCATCGGCTACCCACATAAATCCTTCGGTTACCTCTTCTACAGACCCAGTGAGAATGTGGTCTTTGTAGTACGAAGAGGGGTCTTTCGTGAGAGAGAATTTATAAGCCAAGGAGACAGTGGGAGGCAAATTGATCTTGAAGAAATTCAAGAATCAATTGGTGAAGGAACCTCAGACACTAGCAATCAACCTGAGGAGGAAACTCCTGTTGATCCAGCTGACGAGTCTGTACCTCCGAGGCGTTCCACACGGGTTAGAAACACACCTTCATTTTATTATGGCTTTCATATTACTACGGAAGGTGATACGTTTATCAGTGATAGTACATTGGTAAATTTGGATGAACCTAGCAGTGTCAAGGAAGCCATGGTAGGCCCAAAGTCTGCCAAATGGAAGGAGGCTATGGACAACGAGATGCAATCCATGTATGACAATCAATTTGGAACTTGGTTGACAATGTACCAGGCCGTAAAACAGTCGGGTGCAAATGGATCTTCAAGAAGAAGACCGATATGGAAGGAAAAGTGCATACTTATAAGGCTCGACTGGTTGCGAAGGGTTTTACTCAAACTCAAGGTATTGATTATGATGAAACCTTCTCGCCGGTAGAAAAGGTTAAGTCTATTAGGGTTATGTTAGCCAAATGCCACATTTCATGATTATGAAGTATGGCAAATGGATGTCAAAACCGCTTTCCTTAATGGAAAGTTGGTTGAGGATGTGTACATGAATCAACCAGAGGGTTTTGTCAGTGCAGAGTACCCAAATAGAGTATGCAAGCTTAAGAAGTCCATTTATGGATTAAAACAAGCATCTCGTAGCTAGAATCTTTGTTTCGATGAGAAGGTAAAAGAGTTTGGTTTCTCGAGAAGTGAAGATGAGTCTTGCGTGTATGTCAGAGCTAGTGGGAGTATAGTTAACTTCTTGGTATTGTATGTGGATGACATACTACTTATAGGAAATGACATCCCAACCTTGCAGGAGGTTAAGTCCTGGCTTGGGAAGTGCTTTGCTATGAAGGACCTAAGGGAGGCTGCCTATATCCTCGGGATAAGGATACTAAGAGAAAGGAGTAGAAGACTGATTGGACTTAGTCAGAGTACCTACTTGGATAAGGTGTTGAAAAGGTTCAACATGGAGAATTCCAAGAAAGGAGATTTACTGATCCAAAACAATGCCAAACTGAGTAAGACTCGGAGTCTGAGTACAGAGGCAGAGATAGCTGAGATGAGCCAATTACCGTATGCTTCTGCTGTTGGCTCGATCATGTATGCTATGACTTGTACCCGCCCTGATGTGGCCTTTGCTTTGAGCATGGTCAGTAGGTATCAGGGGAACCCTGGCAAGGCTCATTGGACCGCGGTAAAGAACATTCTCAAGTACCTGCGGAGGACTAAGGATTGGATCCTTACCCTTGGTGGGAGTGATGACTTGAGAGTATTAGGGTATAGTGATGCTAGTTTTCAGACTGATAGGGATAACTTCCGCTCCCAGTCAGGCTGGATCTTTACCTTAAATGGAGGGGCAATCTCTTGGAAGAGTTCCAAGCAGGAGACGGTGGCTGATTCGACTTGTGAATCAGAGTATATAGCAGCGAGTGAAGCAGCAAAGGAGGCGATATGGCTAAAGAACTTCATCGGAGACCTTGGAGTTGTACCAACTATTAAGGAGCCTATGGAGATTTTCTGTAACAACAATAGTGCGGTTGCCTTAACCAAGGAACCGAGACATCATGGCAGATCCCGACACATTAACAGAAAATATCACTTCATAAGACACGAGATTGAAGAAGGACTCCTCGTGACAAAGAGGATATTGTCGGATGAGAATCCTGTAGATCCCCTTACGAAGGGATTGACGAGGGTTAAGCATTTTCAGCATGTGAGGCGCATCGGGCTGAGGGACGATATTAGTTTTACAGACTAGATAGTTTTTCCTGAAGCTTGTAAAATGTAATCGACGTTTGATGATGAATAAAATTTGTGATTTATTTATGAGTAAAGTGTTACTGTCATTGTCAATTATTTACTATTGTTTCAGTTTTGCATGTTTTGACTTCCATAATAATTAATTTATTCAAACCTCCACAATCGATCATACGTCGGAAGTAGGTATGAATCAAGATTGTCATGAAGTGGGTTTGTAGATGGATAAAGGTGTTTAGACAAGGCAATGGTTGCTGCAACATTCATGAGTACTCATAAGTTATGAGTATTGGATTATACCCACGCTCACTTATCTCACTTCAAGGAATTTATCTCGAGTGATCGTGAGACGATAATATTATATAAGTCTTAAAACCTAGAGATATGAGTTGTTACCTATGAGTTGGTTGTGCATTGAATGCGCGTAAACGCATCAGTAACTTGATGTTATAAAATGTGCCTTTGTGTACAATTCAACAAGTAGTAGAACAAGCATATGAGTAGAAGTTTATCTATTCCTTCTAGAAATAGAAGCGATATCTAGGCCCCTCGATAATTTTTTGTTGACCCATGTACCGGGCCCGGTCAGAACTAAATTGATGTGTTCAGTTAAGTTCTTTGTCAAACAAATCGGAAATCGGCAAACAACTGCCAGACAATAAGCAAGACATAGTTCCATGTGTTTGTCTGGCTGATATCATGAGAACAAAGGATTGTATGATCACTTATGGTGCTTCATAGTTCAGCGGAGTTTTCGAGAGCTACGATTGCTGGTTGGTTCCTGAAGTTATATAGACAAATACAGTTATTAGACTTATCCAAGTGGGAGTCTGTTGGATAAGGTGTCTAAGTCCATAACTTAGTTTGTATATACTTGACCCGACCCGGCATGGTCCATTTGGGTTGCATTTCATCCGAACTATTTATGGATAATTTTATGAGAGTTATACACATATGTTTATTAATATATTATAAGTTATAATATATTAATATGAAGTTATGTTATTTAATTAGTTTTAGTCTTAAATTAATTATAAATTAATTATAAATTAATTTAGAGATTAAAAGGAAGAATAATTAGATTATGGGCTATTGGTTTTATATAGTGTGGGCTAATACTCATTCGTTAATGGGCTAGGCTTATATGGAAGTCCATGGATGATCCATGGAGCTTTCAACCCATGGATCCTTGGAAAGGAAAAGACATGGGTTATTAGGGTTTCACCCTAACCATGCACACTATATAAGCATGCTTATGGAGCATTAAATGGAACTAGTGAACTAGTGTGTGTGCTTGTGTGTGGCCGAAAATACAAGAGTGTGTATACTCTCTCAAAGTTTTCCAAGTGTTTGTGGTGATTTGTGATTCCATTTGAGGCATTCACATTATTGGTGCTTGGCCCTCAAACTCCAAAGAATCAATCCCATCAAAAAGGTATGTAATCTCTTCTAACTCTTTTATGTTTAAAAGTACCCCATGGCATGTTAGATAGGTTATGAACCTTGGAAAAATTATTATTTTGCATGTATTTAGACAAACATAGATCCAAGGTTTATTAGGGTTTCATGCACACTTAGGAAGTGTTAGATTGCTCAAAACCCATCAACAACAACTACTTCATCTACCCATGTCATACCCAACATATTCGTATATATAAAATACGTATACATTTTAAATCATTTAAAAATGTATAAAACGTTCATCCAGCATAAACAACAAGTATTCAGATAATATGCACACATAGCATGTAGTTTATATAAAATACTTCATATCAATGTGTAAGATGAAAGAGACTATGCACTCACTTGAAAGCTGGTGACTCAGCACTCGGACATCACTTTGATACTCTCAAAACGATTTTCCTTTGATAAAACCTAGTATCAATACCACTAGGGTTTAGTCTAACGATAACCGCGACAAATTAATTAGTCTAACTATTATTATTATTATACAAGCGTTAATAACACACAATATAACTCATAATAATAGCCCAAATGATTATCTTAAGGACCTAATAACATTCCTACAATTATATGAAAGCTATATTAAAATTTGCGTAAGCGTAGCACACTCACAATGAATTTTCTCGAAAACCAGAACTTAATTGTAGCAGCATTTCGAAACCGAAAGACTCCTTTTTCTCGGGACTCCGGGAGCCTCGGTGCTTCCTTAGGGTGCTAGGGTTTCACCTAGACTTTAAGGAACTCGAAAGGGGCTAGAGAGAGAAAGTTCTTAGAGAGAGAGTGAGAAAATGTGTGAATTGGTGAAGGAAGAAGGCTGCACCTCGCAGCTATTTATAGGCGCTGGAACCTTCGGTACGCTGGGCGTACTGAAGTCTTACGCTGGGCGTAAGTTCGGATAAGGCGGACAGATGGAAAGCTTTGGGTGGAGCGACGTGGCTCAAGTTGGACCGAGGAGTGCTAGGTGTACGCTGCGCGTACGAGACCGGATGATGGGCATAGCGAGGCTACGTGTCATCATCCGAAACAAGCACCGTGGCTAGCAAGGGATGACTGGGATCGTGCCACGTCAGCAATCTCGCAACAGGTCTCGCAAACTTACTTTCTAACTGTTAAAAATCTTAAGTTTTGCATACCAGCTCCATTTTTGACGTTCTTTATATCCACGCGAAGGTAGGAACGTGGCCTGCAACTTTTGTTTAGACTCCATCGGCTAATTTTGACTTTTTTTTTTTAAAGTTACATTATTAACAAGCCGGGACAAGATTGGTCCGTTAAGTTCTCATAACTTCTTCATCCGATGTCCATTTTCGCCCATCTTTTTCTCGTTACGCTACTCTTATCGAGATCTTCGATTCTTGTTTAGGTCGTGGCGGCTAAAAATCACTCGATCTAATATTCGAATTTTGGGTTGTACACTGCTAATCAGAAACTTCGAAAAATCATAACTTCTTCATACGAAGTCAGATTTGGGCGTTCTTTTTATTGATGTTATTAGTTTAACATATTCTATGACTTTCGTTTAGATCTCTAAGGCTAAATCTCACTTTATCGTAAATTCACTATTTACGTTTCCCGGTATCGTGCCTGTTCTGTCGCGAAACTTCAACGGGTCATAACTTCTTCGTTATAACTCATATTTCGGTGTTATTTATATGTACGGAAACCTTGAGACATATTCTACAACTTGGTTTATTCTAAATAAACTTTTGTCGAAAACTCATTTTCGACACTTATTGCCTCTAAATTGACTAGCCCGGATCTACGGGCATTACAAAGAGCCTAGGGAGTAACCTTAGCCAGATGAGTACGCTAGCGGAGTAGAGCATTTCGCTGAGGAGCGAGCACGTGTGATGGAGTTGGTAAACGAGAAGGTTGAGCAGCTACTTAGGAGCTCTAGGATGGTCCGTAGTGGAAAGTATGGGTACATGTGACAGATAGTATGGGCCCGTACTACCAAAAGTAGAGGAACCATACTCGATACAGGGGGTATTCTGATGGTTCTAAGGAGCATACTGAGGAGTGATCTTATGGTTCAAGTACCATACATCAGAGATGACTGAGGTGTGATGTTATGGTTCGAGTACCGTACATCGGAGAAAATTGAGGAGTAATGTTATGGTTCGAGTACCATACATCGGAGCAGATTGAGGAGTGATGTTATGGTTCGAGTACCATACATCGGAGCATATTGAGGGGTGATGTTATGGTTCGAGTACCATACATCAGAGTAGATTGGGAAGTGATGCCATGGTTCGAGTAACATGCATCTTAGCAGATTGAGGAGGTGATTTTATAGTTCGAGTACCACATATTGTTGCCGGTTGATGAGAGATGTTATGGGATGAGTACCATGGTTCTTAGAAAATGATGCTTGAAATTCTCCGGTTGTCCGGTCAGGATTGATTGGTGGAGTTTGGACGCGATGGGGTTTTAGGCTAAAGGGCCATAATTGAGTCCAAAGAGGCATCCCTTTAGAGGGAGGTCGAGAGCATTTCAGAGTATTATTGGTTAGATGTCAGAGGTAGTCTCAAGACTCAGGGATTAGTAGAGAAGACATTTATGGGGGATTGCGGTCTAAGTGAGCAATCAGACGATGGAGGAGATGTCACCTTCTGTGACCTATGGGTGTTATTTATGTTTCTTGGGGGAAACAAGAGAAACGTGAGATTTCAGTTCTAGGTTTAGGAGTAAACCCTTCGGGTTGACATTGATGTCGATTTTTCCAACAGCATAGCAGGCAGTAGGTCTGCCGTGAGGAATTGATCTACCATGAGCAGGTAGCAGTGGGGACTGAGATGGTCAAGGACCATATTACACCCTAATTGGGTATAATAGGGCGTGTGGTAGCGGCATCAGTGGATAATCCAGACATGTATATCAGAGCGGTGGGTATTCTGTCTATGATGGGTATTGAGTATTGTAGTGGAGTTCCTATTCTCGTGATGATTCACGTGTTGGAACGGGGGTTGAGAAGTCGAGGGTAAGGAGTATGATGATTTATTATTCAGTCTAAGAGTCAGTGATAGTACTGGACAGTTGGGATGTTTGGTATTAGGATGGTATGAGGCTCCAGAGGGCAAGGGGCGGTCGTGATGAGAAATTCCTGAGGATTTCATCGGAGATTTAGAGTATTTGAGGTTTCTTGATCCATAGTGGGGAGATCATTGGGTATTGTGTGGCACCTTCCAAGCATAGATGCGATGTTTCTAACGGAAACGGTCTGTGGGGTAGATTGTTGATGTGTCAATTGGTGATGGTTCGAACCCTAAGTGGGGGAGAATCGGGTATTTTATTGGGGAAACCAGAGATTTGTGCAAGAGCGGTTAGGGGTTGGATATAGAGACTTGCGGCTCGAATTCATGAGACCAGGGTCATTGGTGATCAAGGAGAGGTGCAGAGCTAGATAATGCATGTGGTGCGTGTCTGAGAAGGTATGAGTGTCTCCACGGCAGGTGGCCGATGGTCAGGAATCTGGTGGTGGTCGGGGCCTTTTCGAGTGGTAGGCTCGTAATGATGGTATGGGCAGTTGAGGACTTCTGGGTCCATGTATGGATAAAAGATTATTGAGCAGCCAACTCCCTAACCGGTATGTGTATTTTTGCTTGGATTTTGAGCGGTAGGGGAAAGGGTTTCAGAGGATCATCAGCGTGTTCTGAAACATTAGTGTTTTCTTTGTATTCCAGTTGAGTGTTCGGATACACTGAAGTTGCGCCTTAGGTAACTGAAGAATTATTTATGGGGTTTAGAGGAAATGTATTGTTGTATCTGTATGGTGTTGGGAGTAGGAGATCAGTGGTTGAGACAGGACATTGTGATGTTCTGTAATGGTGTTCCGTAATACCTGGGTATAATGTTCTGATTTTGGAGTTATTTGGAATCTTGAGTTTGAAATGACTAATGGTGTATCATGTATCTGCAGTTCCAGTGGGAGCCCTTCGGGTATTGGCATCAAGAGGGATTAATTAAGAAAGTGGATCTCTGCAGAGGTAGGTAGTTTTTTATAGCGGTTACCGCCAGAGTCTGTGATGTACATATGGGACAAGGGTGTGTAGCTATCTATGATAGTCTATGGATCATGGGTTAGTGGACGTAGTATGTCATTGTGATGAGAATGAGAGTATGGGGTGAAGCTATGGGGACCCGTAGTATTCTCTAGTCAGAGGGTGTTGTGATGCTACGGGGAGCCGTAGTACTCACAAGTCAGAGAGAGGGAGTCGTGGTACTGCGGGGAGCCATAGTACTCACTAGTCAGTTGGTGTTATGGTTCTACGAGGATCCGTAGTACTCACTGGTCAGTTGGTGTTGTGGTGCTACGGGGAGCCATAATACTCACTAGTTAGAGGTTGTCATGATGTTGCAGGGAGCCATAGTACTCACTAGACGGCAAGAGAGTGTGATGATGGGGAGTTCTCCGATCAGTGTATGATGCATAAAATTTTTAGGCTTGAGTTTCCCTAGTATTGTGTTTTTGGAGCCTAGTGGTTGAACCAAGGGTGAGACTGGGGTCTCCGTCTCTATCGCGAATCATTATATGTTGTTTTGAGTTGTGATTGTCGCAACATGAGGAAGTTGGAAAAGTGGTATTGCATGGGGCGTAGGCTGAGTCACGAGAAGAGTATCTTATTGGGTAGCGAGGTTCCAACTTTGGGTCGGACCAAACTCTCGAGTTGAGTGTGGAATTTATGGTGCATGGTAAACGAGACTAAATTCTAGAATTATGAGGTGAATTCTTGGATGAGGGTATTGTTGTTGTCCGATGTATAATACCTGTATAGGTCAGTAATCAGGTACGGGAGATACCGCGACATGCACATGAGATATGTGCAGCAGACATCAGAGGTCGGGGTTGAGTCGATCTTCAGCTGGATTGTAGTTTTCGTATGAGGTAAAGATAATTTTTTGACTTGTGTGTCACTAGGCCGATATAGTTGACACGAGAAGGAAGTTAGTGAGACATTCTAAATCATGTCAAGGGTAACAATGGAAATTCAACTATGGGGTTGAGGTTCTATGAGTTTTCCTATAGCAACAGCCATCATTCGAGCATCGGTATGCCACCCTTTGAGCTGTTGTATGGGAGGAGGTCTTGGACCCCCAATTGCTGGAGAGAGGTAGCACAACGTGTGATGAGTAGTACAGAGATTGCGCCTCAGAAGACCGAGCAGATTTAGCAGGTCAGATAGAGGTTGTTGACCGCTCAGAGTCGCTAGAAGAGTTATGCGGACAGGTGCCGGTCCTAGCTTGAATTTTAGGTCGGCATTTCCGTGCTCCTAATGGTCTCTCCTTGGAAAGGAGTGATACGACTCAGGAAGAGGGGAAAGTTGGGTCCCCGATGTATTGGACCTTTCAGGGTGATCACAAGAGTAGGCAGGGTAGCCTACCGTTTGGAGCTACCTGTAGAGTTGGTTCATATACATGACACATTCCACGTGTCGCAGCTGAGAAAGTGTATAGCCGACGAGTCGACAGTGGTACCATTAGAGGATATTCTGGTGGATACGAGCCAAAACTATGTTGAGAGAACGGTGGAGATTAGGGATCGGAAGATCAAGGTTCAGAGGAACAAGGAAGTGCCTTTGGTGCAAGTCCAGTGGCAGCATCAGAAAGGGTCAAAGTTGACTTAGGAGCCCGAGAGAGTGATGCATGAGCAGCATCCAAAGTTATTTGCAAAGTAAGACTTTGAGGACGAAGTCTGATTCTAGTGGGGGAGAATTGTAACATCCGGATTCTCAGGTATATTATTTGATTCATTTATTTTGAAGTTTGTGGAGGGACTCGGCGAGTTGGTGCTTAGACTGGCCGAGTAGGGTCGCGGATTCTTATCCGAGTTCATGACTGGACTAGGCGAGTCCATGAGTGGACTCGGCGAGTCCAGGCTGTTTAATGAAACCCTAATTTCCCGGGTTTGAGACCTATTTAAATGCCCTTAGGGCCATCATTCGCGGCTACCAAACCCCAGAGAGAAACCCTAAGAGATCTAGAGAATTTGTGAGGAAGGAGAGGCCACTTTTGATCATTTTGTTGGTGTGATTGCAAGAAGGAGGTGACCAAGGCAAGAGGAGTCTGAAGGAGGAGCGATTCAGGTGATTTCAGAGTTCAGAGACTTCATCTTGAGGTATTTATTCGGACCTTCTTCAGATTTGGTGTTCATTCTTAGAGTTAGGGTTTTCTAACCCCTTTAGAGAATGAATATGTGGAGTAATTGGTCCCTTCTTGAGTTTATGCTTTGGATCTGGACTCAAATAGATCCAGAGACCTTAACCCTTGGAGCTTTATGGGTTATTTTAGGAGCCATGAACTTATGAAGTTATGTTTGGGGGCTAAATCACCAAGTGAGACCATCTAGATACTATATGAGTGTCAAGGTGTCACACCCCAAAACCGAAGGCGGAAACGTCCCGGGGCAGAGGTGACTTCATGTGAATCTCATAACGAATGTACATAGTAAGCGAAGTAAAACACAAAACATTACATTACATGGATTTCATTTCATCAGTTGAAAAGTAAAGTGTTACAAGTTTTCATAGATACATAAGTTTAAACAAAAGAAAGACGTGACTTCCATTCGCTCCGTCTTCTGCAAAAGGACGCGGGGTACCTGTCTAAGTAGAACCCGAGAATACAAGCATTTTAAAAATCAGCATAAAGCTGGTGAGTTCATAAGCAGTTTGTTTTTATGAAAATGTACAAGATTCCTTTTAAATTATGAAAATGTTATGACCCAAGAAAATCTCATATTTTCTTAAAAGTAAAGTTTAGTTGTTCTGTTATGTTACACTGTTCTGGCTACTAATTATGATTACCCCAAGAAAATCCTATATTTTCCTAATTCAAAAGATATGTACTGAAAACCTGATAGCCTTGTGAAGTGTGTGTTTGTTTACCAACCCAAAAATGTAATGTAAAAGATGTATACTGAAAACTTGATTATCATAGTAAACTAATTCTTATGGTTATTAATTTACTATATCCACTATTACTAAAAATGTAAATTTCTGTTATCCAAATTGCGAGTTCTATAACCATACTAAAGACTAATTATGGAAAAGGAAGGCCAATATCACTATGACTTTTGTCACCCTTGAACCTTTCGGTTCGGCTGTAGCTAGCAGCCAGGTGCGGGATAGTCAATCCCGTATAGATCTATACACTCAAGTCACTCTCCCTATCTAAGAGATTCTGGTTATAGGGGCAGTCCTCCACTCACGTATCTCTGTGGAGTGTTCTCCGAGGACGTGTCTCCAATATATTGGAATAACAAATCTACAAGTAATAATGAGGAAGGTCCTGTTTAAGTTCTATCTAAAAAGACTATCCTCCACTCGCGTATCTCTGTGGAGTGTTACCAAGGACAAAACGATATACTAAGTTTCTTGTTCAAAGTTCAAAGGTTATGTTTTTAACTATTTATAATATGGAAACCATTTGTGAAAATATAAAGTATAACAATTTATAACATTTTTCACAAATACTATGATAATGAAATATGCAAGTTCAAACGGTTAACTGATATGATTAACAGTGTTAAAAACATATGTAGTATGAAACACAACACATATAAAATAAGTTGTGAGTACAAGTATTACTTGTACTTTACTTGTATGCCCCCCCCCCCTGAAAACAGTGAAAACAGTGAAAAAGGGTAGGGGTATGAACTCACTAGACGAGGAAAGGTTTCAACTAGGATGCTAAACATCGGATTGAGGCTTGAAAACGTGCAAGACTCCTATGTAATATGAAATGATACACAAATGTATCTAATTAGACTTTAAATCACTAATTAGATAAGCATTTACACTCCCAAACGCGAAAACACTCTAATTAGGTGTTAAGAGTGGCCCGGGTAGCATCTAAGGGTGTGTAGGGCATAGATACAGAATTTACTCCTCAAAAGTAAGACCTTAGGGGAGTTTATGGTCCTATTACCATATTCCCATGAGTTTACGGCAGTAAACTCATGGATGGTGTGTTCTTGGATGTTAATTGTTCTTACATTGCACAAAGGAAAGTTCTAGGGTTGATTCTATGGCTTAGGAAAGTGATTGGGACTTGAAAGGGCCTTGGAAAAGGAGTTTACAGTTTATGAAGATGCTCTTGGGGAGTTTACTACCTTAAGCACATGAGTTTACTACCTTAAACTCATGTTTGTCTATGAATCATGCGTTTTTGTGGTTGAAGGTTAAGCATAAAAGGTTCTAGGTTCAATTCCAAGCCACACAAGGTGTTAAAGGCACTTTAACACCCATTTGAAGAGTTTATGGTCCAAGAAGATGAGTTTATGGTCCAAGGAGATAAGTTTATGGTCTAAGAATGTTCTTGGACTGTAAACTCAAGTTTGATCCATTTACATAAGTCTTGGTGCATCACATGAAGGATTATAAGGTTCTACACTCTCATGGAAGCATCATGGAAACATTTGGAGGTGTTTAGGGGCATTTTTGATATTTTAAAAGGAGTTTATGGTCCATGAATGTGGGTTTACGGTCCAAGCATATTCTTGGACCATAAAATCATGTCCAATACTCAAATGGTACGAATTTGGGGTCCTAAGTTCATGCATTGAAGTTTCTAAGACATATCTAAGCATTAGAATGGGTTTGGAGGGGTTTTGGGGCTTCAAAACCCTCTCAAGGGGTGTTCACGGTTTTGGGAGGGTCCCTAGACCATAAACACTTGTTCTTGGGTGTTTTTGGAAGTTTCAAACAAGAATTTGCATGCCAAAGAAGTTAAACAACAAGCTAGGATGAAGTACTTACCAAATTGAAGCTTGAAATGGGGTTTTTGAGTGAATTTCGAATTCTAGAGAGAGAGAGTAGTGAGAGGAAGTGTTTAGAGAGACAGAAAAAGCTTCAAAATGATGTCACTCACTCCCTTTTATAGGGGTTGAGTTTATGGCCCGGTGGAATTCTACCCGATACTGCCATTAGACGATGTTTTTTGTCGTACCCGATAAATTGCTGTAATCACGACATAAATGGAACTAATAATTTTCCAAATAAATATGGAAAATATTTTAATGCTTTTAATGCATCCCCACACTTATGAAACCGAATTAAAAGTCGTGATTAATTTAATTTAACTCTAAGGTTAACGGGAAAAATTTGAATACGAACGGTTTTATTTACCGGGAACGGTTTATAGTGACAGAATAACTACGGGTTGTCACATTATCCCCCTGTTAGAGGGAATTTCGTCCCGAAATTCAAGAATTTAGATACAAGTTATGGAAAAGGATGTGGATGTGTCTGTTGCATCGGATCTTCACGCTCCCAAGTGAATTCAGGTTCTCGCTTAGAATCCCAGTGAACCTTCACTATCGAGACATGGCTTTGTTTCGTAGGTTTAATCTCTCGGTCTATGGTCTCGATTTGTTCAAGAGGTATTACTAGGGTTTCATCGGATAGACACTTCTAAAGATTCGAGACATGGAAGATAGGATGGATGTTGCTAAGTTTTGTAGGTACTTAGAGTTTGAAGGCTATGGGATCGATCCTAACGAGGATCTCTAAGGGTCTAATGTACCATGAGTTAAGTTTTCCGTGCTTTCCATAGTGTATCATGTCTTTCCAGGGCGAGACCATTAATAGGACACGATCTCCAACCTGGAATTCCAGAGGTTTCCATTGTACATTGACGTAACTATCATGTTGATCTAGTGAAGTTTTCAATTGTTCTCGGGTCTGGATGATCTTCTCTACGGTTTCGCGGATGATTTCAGAACCAGTGTGGGTATTACCAGGGAATCGATTCGTGGCTAGCTGCATGTCTTCTACCTTGACCTAACACAAGGGAATCTGCATTTTTGACTGTAGAGGGTTCCAAATGGTGTAGTCTGGATACTGGTGGGATAACCGTTATTATTTTAGGGCTTGATCAAAGGTAAAGGGGTATCCCAAGTCGCTCAGTAGTTTATGACACATGCTCCCAGCATGTATTCCATGACCTGAAACATACTCTCTCACTTTGTCTAATTTTCTGAGGATAATATGTTGTACTCATGTCTAGCTTGGTTTCGTGAGTTTTCTAAAGGAATCTACCTAAATCTTGAGGTAAACCTGCTATCTCTACCAAAGATAATGGATGCAGGTATACTATATAGTCAGACTACTTCTTGGAGGCGGGTTCGCTTGAGTCTTTCCGTCTTGAATGATTCTTTGATCGGAAGGAAGTGAACGGATTTTATCGAAGGATAAACCATTTCCAAATGGTATCGTAATCGCTCGGGAAAACTGGATAACTTGATGGTGAAGTCCAAGTTGGTCATCTTTTATTTCCATATGGGCATCTCGGGCTGTTGGAGCAATTTCTGAGGGTTTCTAACTAGGCTCCTCAGGTCTGAGCGATTAAACGGGTCTAGATGATCATTGTCAATGTCGTAGTCTTGCTGTCTAAGCTTTCCTTTCGGCTAAGGGTGCCTCATGTTCTTGTCTTTATGATCGACGCTATGCTGTAGTCTGTTAAGGTTAGTGAAATTCACATACCTGGTTCCATTGAGATCATGTCCTTCTTTCTTCAGTGCAGGGACTGCTGCTCCAAATTCCAAGTCGTGAGTTGTGTAGTCAACTTTGTGTGCCTCTTGTTTGTATCAATGCGTGAATGACAACTTTTCCTTCTTGCCCAAGCACATGATCTAAACTTCGATTGGGCGTACTGCAAAGGACAATGATGTCCTTTGTTTCTTCTGGTAGGGACAAGTTAGGTGTGACGCATAAGTCTTACTTCGATACTCGGAATGATGTATCTCACTTTTTACTCCAAGGTAAAGGGTACACCTCTCTGTATATGAGTGGTTAGGGGTTTGGTGATTCTGGAAGAATTTTCTGAATAGGTCTGCAATAATAGCCGGAGAAACCCAAGAATTGACAGGTTTTCTATGGGTGTCTTCGGTGCCGACCAATTCTCTATTGCTTCGACCTTAGGAGGATTTACATGTATGTCGTCATCGCTCCCTACATGATCAAGGGAAAATGGTTTGACCAAAGGGTATTAATATGAACTATTAATGATCATATCGTGTCCTGAATACTATCTTGGAAACATTATCCTCGTGAACTCGTAGTTGATGGTGTCTTGACCTAAGGTCTATCTTTGAGGAGTAACCAGCTCTTGGATTTCTATCGAAGAAGTCATCTATTCGGGAAGGGATATCGGTCTTGATGGTCAACTCAATAAATCAACTAGATAACTCCTGCATTTCTGCTGGGGAAAAAATGGTACGGAGGTTTGGCTGCGACGGTAGTTCCAGGGATTAAGTCGATACAAGACTCGACTTGATGTTCGGAAGGAATTCTCGGGAGCTCTTCGAGAAGATATCAGGAATATTATAGTTTTTGGGGACACTCTAGAAGTCGTTAACTTCTTTTTTCTCACTGATTACGTGGACTAGGAATATCCAACATTCCTTTTTACAGAAGTTTTCGAGCTTTGATACAGGAAATGATGCGAAGATTTGGGCCAAGCTTGACACCATATATCTTGAGGGTCCGGTCAGAGAGGAAATTGATACGAATAGCTTTTTCATAACAAAGTGTATCAGTATGATCAGAACTCAACTGATACATGTCAAATATAACATCAAAGCTCTTTATTGAACTTACATCAAATCAATGAGGAAGAAATGATTACTCAATGTAAGGATACAGCTTGGGGATAAGTCGTTAGTGCACTCATTCTTACTGGTAACCATATTGACGGTAAATGTTTCAGTTACTAGACAGCGGCTATGTTTACGAAGATATTTGAATGAATGACTAATAAAACTTTCTTGACATTAAATTCGAAAAGGATGCGAGCATAAGAATTGTCGAGAAGAAAAATTACCCACGGTGGTGGTGGGATTAGCGGCTGCCTCCTCTTGCTTCACAACTATTACCATTTCGGCGTTGTTGATGTTGGTGGTGGTTGCTGTTTTTTGGCAGTTTCGCTTGAAATGTCCGATCTCTCCACAGCCATAGCAGGCCTGTCCGATACTCGATCCGGAAGCTTGGTTGGTTAGATGAACTGGTGTTTTGTAGGTTTGAGTAGAGTGGCCCTTTTTGCAACATTTTTGCAGATCAACTCACGACATGGGCCAGGGATATGATGGTGATAATTGCACCTATTTCACCAAGGGTGATTGCCAGCATACCCAGTGATAGGTGCTTGAGCTATAGGCGCAACAACTGGAGTAGCAGTAGCTTGAACTGGCATAGCTTCATGCCTCTTGGAGGGTCCTTGTGAACTTTGACCCTTTCGCTTTTTCCAGAAAGCCTTCTTACTCATTTTACGCTCGTTCTGATGCTCCTGAACATTTTCATGATTTTGGAGATTGATGTTACTTCTTGGTCCACTGAACCTGTCGGGGCAGAAGTATGTCACTGCGGCAGTCACTGCAGCAGAAATAGCCAACTGGAAAATCACTGGGTCGAATCGAGAAGGAGGTGGCGACGGAGGGTTGTTGTTACTTGAACTCGTTCCTTCCTTTGAAGACATTTCGATCTAAAGTGATTAGGAAAAAGAGGATGGTAAGTCCTCTACATTAAATCAAGATATATGAAATAGGGATATCTCTTTATGACAGACATATCTCTTTATTAAGCGATAGAGCAGGATTGAATAATCAAGACAGATAAACTATAGCTAAAGGAATGATCGAGGGGCAACGCTTGAATGAGAATTCTCTACAACAAAGTAGGATCTAGAAATACTCCCATAGTATTTCATATTTTGCTGCGATGATGATTCGTTTTTTGGGGTATTTGGGTAAGTCTTAGGCATGCTGAATACCACAATCACTCCCAGACACATGTTGGCCGTGTCTCGAATGAATATAGTTGATCAGGCTATATTGATCATAGACACAACTACATAACTGCCCAGGTTTAACCGCATCATACAACACCCATTTACTTATGTTTTGTTCTACTTGTAGTTACGGATTTCGGTGATTAGGTATACTTGTATGTTTTTGAAAATACTTATATTTCGAAGTATACTTTTAGTTCAGAGCACTTAGACCCCTTAATGTTTATAGTCTTATACCATGTAAAGATTAGTATACTTAGTTCACTATAAACAAGGGCTCTGATACCAATCTATCACACCCCGAAACCGAAGGCGGAAATGTCCCGGGGCAGAGGTGACTTCATGTGAATATCATAACCAATCTACATAGTAAGCGAAGTAAAGCACAAAACATTACATTACATGGATTTCATTTCATCAGTTGAAAAGTAAAGTGTTACAAGTTTTCATAGATACATAAGTTTAATCAAAAGAAAGATGTGACTTCCATTCGCTCCGTCTTCTGTAAAAGGACGCGGGGTACCTGTCTAAGTAGAACCTGAGAATACAAGCATTTTAAAAATCAGCATAAAGCTGGTGAGTTCATAAGCAGTTTGTTTTTATGAAAATGTACAAGATTCCTTTTAAATTCTGAAAATGTTACGACCCAAGAAAATCCCATATTTTCTTAAAAGTAAAGTTTAGTTGTTCTGTTATGTTACACTGCTCTGGCTACTAATTGTGATTACCCCAGGAAAATCCTATATTTTCCTAATTCGAAAGATGTGTACTGAAAACCTGATTAACCTTGTGAAGTGTGTGTTTGTTTACCAACCCAAAAATGTAATGTAAAAGATGTATACTGAAAACTTGATTATCATAGTAAACTAATTCTTATCGTTATTAATTTACTATATCCATTATTACTAAAAATGTAAATTTCTGTTATCCAAAATGCGAGTTCTATAACCATACTAAAGACTAAATATGGCAAAGGAAGGCCAATATCACTATGACTTTTGTCACCCTTGAACCTTTCGGTTTGGCTGTAGCTAGCAGCCAGGTGCGGGATAGTCAATCCCGTATAGATCTATACACTCAAGTCACGCTCCCTATCTAAGAGATTTTGGTTACAGGGGCGGTCCTCCACTCGCGTATCTCTGTGGAGTGTTCTCCGAGGACGTGTCTCCAATTTATTGGAATAACAAATCTACAAGTAATAATGAGGAAGGTCTTGTTTAAGTTCTATCTAAAAAGACTATCCTCCACTCGCGTATCTCTGTCGAGTGTTACCGAGGACAAATAGATATACTAAGTTTCTTGTTCAAAGTTCAAAGATTATGTTTTTAACTATTTATAATATGGAAACCATTTGTGAAAATATAAAGTATAACAATTTATAACATTTTTCACAAAATACTATGATAATGAAATCTGCAAGTTCAAACGGTTAACTGATATGATTAACAATGTTAAAAATGATGGGTTTTGAGCATTCTAACACTTCCTAAGTGTACATGCAACCCTAATAACCTTGTATCTATGTTTGTCTAATTTGTCATGCAAAGTTGAATTCCAAGGTTATATCCTATCTAGCATACATGGGGAACAATTTTAACATAAAGTATAGATAGAATAACTTACCTTGTTGTTGCTTGTGTTCCTTGAAACCTTGTGAGCCTAGCACCTCAAGTGGTGATGCCTCAAATGCTTCACACAACACCAAATGCTCTTGGAAGAACTTATGAGAGAATACACACTCTTCAAAATCGGCCAAGCCCCCTTATTACTTAGTGTAACCGATTTGGGAGGAGATCATATTCCTTATATAGTGTTGACACATCTAGGGTTAAACCCTAATGTGTCATGACTCTTCATTTCCATGACCCATGGGTTTGTAACTCCCATGGAGCATCCATGGAGCATCCTATGGGTGGAACCCAACTTGATGATCCATGGAGCCTTTTAGCCCACTATACAAGATATGGATGATTTACTTAATCAACCCATATATTTAATTAGTTATCTTTTGATCACTTAATTAATTCTAAATTAATTCTTGATCAAACTAATCAAATAATATTATTAATATATTAGAACTTATAATATATTAATAATCTCCAAGCATTATTTCTCTCATTTAGTTTATCCAATTGCATGGTGCCATGCAACCCAAAATGGACCATGCCGGGTCGGGTCAAGTACATACCAGAAATAGTTATGGACTTAGACAGCTTATCCAACAGTCTCCCACTTGGATAAGTCTAGTAACTATTACTACAAGTATGACTTCAGGAACCGATCGGCAATCGTAGCTCTTTACAAGGTTTCTCGAAACTTGAGAAGATGATGGTACACCATTTAAGATAAGTGATCATATAATCCTCTGTTCTAGATATCAGTCGGACAAATACATGGAACAATGTCTTACTTATTGTCCAACATTTGTTTCTCGATTTCCGATTTGTTTGACAAAGAACTTTATTGAACACATCAATCTAGTTCTGACCGGGCCCGGTACATAGGTCAAAACAAAATCATCGAGGGGCCCAGATATCAGCTTCTAATCCAAGAAGGAACAGATAAACTTCGACTCATATGTTTGTTCTACTACTTATTGAATTACACATAAGAGCACGATTTTATAACATCGAGTTACCAATGCGTTTTTCGTACAATCAATGCATAACCAACTCGTAAGTAACAAATCATATCTCTAGGTTTAAAGACTTATATGATATTACCGTCTCACGATCACTCGAGATAGAATTCCATGAAGTGATTCCAGTGAGCGTGGGTTGAGTCCAATGTTCAGAACTTATGAGCACTCATGATTGTTGTAGCCTTGTCCCAGACCTCTACAACCAAACATGACAGTCTTGATTCATACCTACTTCCGACATATGACCGACTGTGGAGGTTTGAATAATATGTTATACCAAACAAAATTATTCTGGAAGTCAAAACATGCAAAAGAAATATAGTAAACGATCGACAAGAGATAGCAACACTTTACTCATAAATAAACACTTTTATTCATCATCAAATGTCAATTACACTTTACAAATTTCGAGATTATCTAACTACTAAATCTAATATCATCCTTCAGCCCTATGCTCCGAGCATGCTGGAGATGCTTAATCCGAGTCAGTCCCTTCGTGAGGGGATCTGCCGGATTCTCATCTGATGATACCCTCTTTGCCACGAGGAGTCCTTCTTCGATCCGATGTCTGATGAAATGGTATTTTCTGTCGATGTGTCTGGATCTCCCGTGATCCCTTGGTTCCTTGGCTAAGGCAACAGCACTTTCACTATCACAGAAAATTTCCATCGGCTCTTTAATAGCTGGTACAACTCCAAGGTCTCCAATGAAGTTCCTCAGCTATAACGCCTCCTTTGCCGCTTCGCTAGCTGCAATATACTCTGATTCACAAGTAGAATCTGCCACTGTCTCTTGCTTGGAACTCTTCCAAGAAATTGCTCCTCCATTTAGGGTAAAAACCCAGCCCGACTGAGAGCGGAAGTTATCCCTATCAGTTTGGAAGCTAGCATCACTATACCCTACAACTCTCAAGTCATCACTCCCACCGAGGGTAAGGACCCAGTCCTTAGTCCTTCGCAGGTACTTGAGAATATTCTTTACCGCAGTCCAGTGTGCCTTGCCAGGATTCCCCTGAAACCTGCTAACCATGCTCAAGGCAAAGGCTACATCAGGTCGAGTACACGTCATAGCATACATGATCGAACCTACATCCGAAGCATAAGGTAATCGACTCATTTCTGCTATCTCAGCCTCAGTGCTAGGGCTTTGTGTCTTACTCAGCTTGGCGCTACTCTGGATGGGAAACTCTCCTTTCTTGGAGTTTTGCATTCTGAATCTCTTCAGAATCTTCTCCAAGTAGGTACTTTGACTAAGTCCAATTAGTCTTTTACTCCGATCTCTCAAAATCCTTATCCCCAAAATATAGGCAGCTTCACCAAGGTCCTTCATAGCGAAACACTTTCCAAGCCAGGATTTTACTTCCTGCAGGGTTGGAATGTCGTTTCCTATGAGTAGTATGTCATCCACATACAATACCAAAAAGCTAACTATACTCCCACTAGCCTTGACATATACACAAGATTCATCTTCACTCCTAGAAAAGCCAAATTCCTTGACCTTTTCATCAAAGCAAAGATTCCATCTGCGAGGTGCTTGCTTTAATCCATAAATGGATTTCTCAAGCTTACACACTCTATTAGGGTACTCGTTACTGACAAAACCCTCTGGCTGACTCATGTAAACATCTTCAGCCAACTTCCCATTAAGGAAAGCGGTTTTGACATCCATTTGCCAAATTTCATAGTCATGAAATGCGGCTATGGCTAACAGAACGCGAATAGACTTAATCTTGGCTACCGGAGAAAAGGTCTCATCATAGTCCACTCCAGGAATTTGAGAGAAGCCCTTTGCAACCAGTCTAGCCTTATAAGTGTGTACTTTACCATCCATGTCGGTCTTCTTCTTGAAGACCCATTTGCACCCTACAGTCTTTCGACCTGGTACATTCTCAACCAAGTTCCAAACTTGATTGTCATACATGGATTGTATCTCGCTATCCATAGCCTCTTTCCATTTGGCAGACTCGGGATCCGCCATGGCTTCCTCATAGCTGTTAGGGTCATCTTGACTTACTACTGTCTCATCACTAATAAGTGTCTCACCTTCTGCAGTAATATGGAATCCATAGTAATGCTCAGGTGCACTCCTAACTCTCGTGGAACGCCTCAGAGGTACAGATTCGTCAATTGGCTCAACAGGAGTTTCCTCCTCAAGTTGAGGGCTAGAGTTTGAAGTTCCTTCACCACTTGACTCTTGAATTTCTTCAAGGTCAGCTTGCCTCCCACTGTCTCCTTGGCTTATAAACTCTCCTTCTCGAAAGACTCCTCTTCTTGCTACAAAGACCACATTGTCACTAGGTCTGTAGAAGAGGTAACCAAAGGATTGTTGTGGGTAGCCGATGAAAATACACCTCTCGCTTCGGGGTTCGAGCTTATCATGAGTCTCGCGTCTCACGAAAGCCTCACATCCCCAAATCTTGATGTGGTCTAGTTTAGGTACTTTACCAGTCCACATCTCGTGAGGAGTTTTGGCAACTTTCTTTGTAGGGACTAGATTAAGGATATGGGCGGCAGTCTCTAAGGCATACCCCCAGAATGATATTGGTAGCGAAGCTCGACTCATCATGGAACGAACCATGTCCAACAAGGTTCGATTACGCCTCTCAGCCACACCATTCAACTGCGGTGTCCTGGGAGGTGTCAATTGTGAGACAATCCCACATTCCTTTAGATAGTCGAGGAACTCTGAACTAAGATACTCACCACCTCGATCGGATCGAAGCATCTTAATGTTCCTGCCCAATTGATTCTCGACTTCCTGTTTAAATTCCTTAAACTTCTCGAAAGTCTCTGACTTATGCTTGATTAAGTAGACATATCCATATCTATTGTAATCATCGGTAAAAGACAAATAATAACGATTAGCATCTCTAGTGGCATGTTTGAATGGTCCACACACATCCGTGTGTATAAGGTCCAACAAACCTTCACCCCTTTCACATGAGCCTGTGAAGGGTGACTTTGTCATTTTTCCAAGTAAGCATGATTCGCAACTATCATTTGACTTTAGGTCAAACGACTCCAAGACTCCATCCTTTTGGAGTTGGCCTATGCGTTTCTTGCTTATATGTCCAAGACGACAATGCCATAATGATGCTTTATCCAAGTTATTATTATTAGTAGAATCAATACACAAAACATTATTTCCTAAGTTATCTACAATAGATACAGCTTCATACACACCATCACAAGGTAATGCTTTAAAATAAAGTACATTATTAAAGAAAGCATTAATCGAACCAACTTCATTATCAAACGAAAAGGTGAAACCTTGTTTGTACAATGCATGAAAGGAAATAATATTTCTTGCCATTTCTGGCGAATAACAACATTTATTCAAATCTAAATTTAACCCACTACTTAGCGATAAAGTATAAACTCCAATCTTGGTGATAGGTGTAACTTTCCTATTCCCCATGATTAAGTTTATTCTTCCTTGCTCCACATTCTCACTTCTTCCTAGTCCCTGCAAGTCACAACAAATATGAATTCCGCAACCTGTATCAAGGACCCAAGATTTCGAATGGGGTGAGTTATTAGAAATGATAGTGTAAATACCTGCATGGTTGGGTTTGACTTTCCCATCCTTCACATCTTGCTGGTACTTTGGGCAGTTTCGCTTCCAATGAGCTTTTTCATGGCAATAGAAGCATTCAGCCTCTTTTGGGTTAGAAGAAGGAGTAATGAAACCTTTCTTGGTTCCACTTGAAGAAGAGCCATCAAGGGTCCGAGCCTTGGTACCCTTTGAAGATCTCTTTCTCTTCCTCCCTCGACTCTGCTCGATTGCCAAGACCGGAGTTGTGTCTGGAGTAGTAGTGATAGCAACCGACTTCCCCTTAAGACCTGTTTCTGCGGTCTTGAGAAGTCCCTGAAGTTTGCTGAGGGTGACCTCTTCCTTGTTCATGTGATATGTCATGCGGAATTGATCATAGCACGATGGTAAGGAGTGCAAAATGATATCTATTGCAAGCTCCTCAGGGAAGTTCACATTGAGCTTCAGCAACCGATCCACATACCTTTGCATTTTCTGCATGTGGCTCGTGACGGACTCTCCGTCCTTCATCATGGTTGTTATCATGGAGCAGATGACTTCGTACCTCTCTTGTCGTGCACTTTGATGGTATCTTTCCATCAAATCTTGGTGCATTTCATAAGGGTAGAAGTCTTCATAAGACTTTTGGAGTTCAGCTGTCATGGTGGCTAACATGATGCAAGCCACCTTGGTTGCATCTCTTTCATGAGTATGAAAGTCAGCGATCTCCTGGGGAGTTGCAGTGGACTCGTCAATTTCCTTAAGCTCCTTGTCAAGGACATATTCTTTGTCCTCGTAGCGGGTAATCATCCTGATGTTTCTGATCCACTTATTGAAGTTGGATCCATCAAAGGTGACTTTCCCACATAGACTCATAAGAGTAAAGGAGCCATTAGGATTCGAGCCAGAAGCATTAGTTGAAGACATCTGAAGAAGAAGAACAAGTTTAGTTTAGATTTAAGAGAGTCCTTAATAAAGCACCCAAATGTAATATTAAGGCTAGGATCCAATCACAATATAATATAACTTAGAAGAGGTATGCCGTAATCTAAGCTATACCATATTTGAAAGGTAGGTGAATGACGATTCACCAATTTCCACCACGAAAACCGAAATATTAAATATTTAGTTTTTTACTGGTTTTAGAAATTCCTAGATTCTTTGAGATCCAATGAACTTTTCAAAGGCATGTTTCAATCTCGGGAGTGCCCTCCAGGTTTTGTGACTGGGATGCCGAGGATCACAAAACGAGGTGTGAAGTAACCATGCAAATCACTTGGTACCCTTAAAGTTTATCACTCAATCGATGTGCCGGTAAACCACACACGCTCCACCGATACTATAATAAACCTTAAGTCACCCTTTACCTACCTTGTTAAGTCCAAGTTAGTGTGCCGGTTAACCACACACGCTCCACCAACGACTCAGACAAAGTGTAAAGTGTAATTTCATGGATTAGCACCTTATTCACATTTTTCCTAAAGTAACTAAGATTGGGAATTTAATAAAACGTTTAGTTACTTTATATATTCATCATACTTTGAATGAGAATTTATAAGTCCTTGTCTTACCCGTTCGGCTAACGACCCTCCACCAGTCAAGCAAGCGGTGGGTGAGAATATACACCCATTAAGTCACCATTTTATAGGCAACAACCTTATACCCACCTTATAGACCGGCTTCGTGAATGAGGCGTACTAGCGGTAAGACGACTTGTTCTTATACATATATATATAATTATTAAATTATCATAATATAAGTATAAGGGTTGAATTTTAACTTTTAAAATTCTAGGGGTTGGAACTAAAGTTTTATCTTAACTTTACTTGTTCCAAAACTTGAGGGCAAGTTTTGTAACTTTCAAAACTTTTCATTTCTTGTAACTTATGAGTTTAATAGAGTCATAAAATGAAGACTCTTCATTTTTATAACTCTTGTGTTTTCTTAATGGTTTTTAACTCAAGTGACTCTTGGTTTTCCATAACTTAAGGATAAGTTATGGACTCCATTAAAACACATTATGATCAAGAATTAAACTACCAAATAGGTTACAAATAATTCCTATGATCATCTAAAACTTCATAAGAACAAGAACATGAATATGAACATAATCAAAAATTACATAAAACTTTGTAATTTTGATAACTAGTTGTTGTAAATGAATTAGCAAAACATTACACCACCAAAAACAAGTTTATATTTACTAAAACAGTTTAGGGTAATGTTTCTAATTCATTTTCCAGCAACTGAATCGAAATTCTGCACTCATTCGACCCTACTCGCCGAGTGCATGAACATGACTCGCCGAGTTGGTTGAAGATACACATGGACTCGGCGAGTCCCCCCTATGGACTCGGCGAGTCCGATCGCAGACAGCAAATTTTCGATTCTGTTTTCAACTTTTAAGAACAAATAAGAACAAACAAGCCTAGGCTCTGATACCACTGATGGGTTTTGAGCATTCTAACACTTCCTAAGTGTACATGCAACCCTAATAACCTTGGATCTATGTTTGTCTAATTTGTCATGCAAAGTTGAATTCCAAGGTTATATCCTATCTAGCATACATGGGGAACAATTTTAACATAAAGTATAGATAGAATAACTTACCTTGTTTTTGCTTGTGTTCCTTGAAACCTTGTGAGCCTAGCACCTCAAGTGGTGATGCCTCAAATGCTTCACACAACACCAAATGCTCTTGGAAGAACTTATGAGAGAATACACACTCTTCAAAATCGGTCAAGCCCCCTTATTACTTAGTGTAACCGATTTGGGAGGAGATCATATTCCTTATATAGTGTTGACACATCTAGGGTTAAACCCTAATGTGTCATGACTCTTCATTTCCATGACCCATGGGTTTGTAACTCCCATGGAGCATCCATGGAGCATCCTATGGGTAGAACCCAACTTGATGATCCATGGAGCCTTTTAGCCCACTATACAAGATATGGATGATTTACTTAATCAACCCATATATTTAATTAGTTATCTTTTGATCACTTAATTAATTCTAAATTAATTCTTGATCAAACTAATCAAATAATATTATTAATATATTAGAACTTATAATATATTAATAATCTCCAAGCATTATTTCTCTCATTTAGTTTATCCAATTGCATGGTGCCATGCAACCCAAATGGACCATGCCGGGTCGGGTCAAGTACATACCAGAAATAGTTATGGACTTAGACACCTTATCCAACAAAAAACATATGTAGTATGAAACACAACACATATAAAATAAGTTTTGAGTACAAGTATTACTTGTACTTTGCTTGTATTCCCCCTGAAAACAGTGAAAATAGTGAAAAAGGGTAGGGATATGAACTCACCAGACGAGGAAAGGTTTCAACTAGGATGCTAAACGTCGGATCGAGGCTTGAAAACGTGCAAGACTCCTATGTAATAAGAAATGATACACAAATGTATCTAATTAGACTTTAAATCACTAATTAGATAAGCATTTACACTCCAAGACGCAAAAACACTCTAATTAGGTGTTAGGAGTGCTCCGCGTAGCATCTAAGGGTGTGTAGGGCATAGATACAAAGTTTACTCCTCAAAAGTAAGCCCTTAGGGGAGTTTACAGTCCTATGACCATATTCCCATGAGTTTACGGCCGTAAACTCATGGATGGTGTGTTCTTGGATGTTAATTTTGTTGGGTTGAGAGCATTCTAACACTTCCTAAGTGTACATGCAACCCTAATAAACCTTGGATCTATGTTTGTCTAAGATACATGCAAATAATTAATTTTTCCAAGGTTTATATCCTATCTAGCATGGCATGGGGAACATGAATCAAATAAAGCTAGGAGAAATACTTACCTTGAAGTTGTAGTTGATTGCTTGGAGTTTTTGAGCCTAGCACCAATAGTGTGGATGCCTCAAGTGGAAATCACAAATCACCACAAACTTGGAACATTGAAAGAATAGTCACTACTATCTTGAAATTTTCCCTCACCTCAACAAGTGTCAACTAGTGTCATTTCAAGAACCAAAGCCTCCTTTATATAGTGTTAAGGATTAGGGTTACATCCCTAAAACCCATGTCTCTTCATTTCCATGAGATCCATGGGTTAAAGCTCCATGGAGTATCCATGGACTTTTCCATGCAAGCCTAGCCCATTCCAAATAAGCTTTAGCCCACACTATAAATATAGAAGCCCATATTTAATTAGTAATATCTTTGATCTCTAAATTAATCCTAGATTAATTATAGATCACTACTAATTAAATAATATGATCTTATATTAATATATTAGAACTTATAATATATTAATAAATCATAACTTGTACTATTCTCAAATATTATCCACAAATTGTTCGGGTGAAGTGCAACCCAAATGGACCATGTCGGGTCGGGTCAAGTACATACCAAATATAGTTATGAACTTAGACACTATATCCAACAGTCTCCCACTTGGATAAGTCTAATAACTATAGTTGCAAGTATGACTTCAGGAACCGATCAGCAATCGTAGCTCTTTAAATTCTGTTGAACTAGAACGCACCATTTAAGATAAGTCATCATATAATCCTCTGTTCTAGATATCAGCCGGAAAAATACATGGAACATGGTCTTGCTTATTGTCCAGCATTTGTTTCCCGATTTCCGATTTGTTTGACATAAAACTTAACTGAACATATCAATTTAGTTCTGACCGGGCCCGGTACATAGGTCAAAACATAATCATCGAGGGGCCCATATATCAACTTCTAATCCAAGAAGGAACAGATAAACTTCGACTCATATGTTTGCTCTACCACTCATTGAATTACACACAAAGGCACGTTTTATAACATCGAGTTACCAATGCGTTTTCGTACAATCAATGCATAACCAACTTGTAAGTAACCAATCATATCTCTAGGCTTGAAGACTTATATGATATTACCGTCTCACGATCACTCGAGATAGGATTCCATGAAGTGATTCCACTAAGCGTGGGTTGAGTCCAATGCTCAGAACTTATGAGCACTCCTGATTGTTGTAGCCATGTCACCTCTGCAACCAATCATGACAGTCTTGATTCATACCTACTTCCGACATATGACCAACTGTGGAGGTTTGAATAATATGATATACCAAACATAATTATTCTGGAACTCAAAACATGCAAAAAGAAATAAAGTAAACGATTGACAAGAGATAGAAACACTTTACTCATAAAAAAAACACCTTTTATTTATCATCAAATGTCAATTACACTTTACAAATTTCATAATTTATTTAATTACTAAAACTTATATCATCCTTCAGCCCTATGCTCCGAGCATGCTGAAGATGCTTAACCCTACTCAGTCCCTTCGTGAGGGGATATGTTGGGTTCTCATCCGATGATACCCTCTTCGCTACGAGGATTCCTTCTTCTATTCGATGTCTGATGAAGTGATATTTTCTGTCAATGTGTCTGGATCTCCCATGATCTCTTGGTTCCTTGGCTAAGGCAACCGCACTATTGCTGTCACAGAAAATCTCCATCGGCTCTTTTATAGCTGGTACAACTCCAAGGTCTCCGATGAAGCCTCCTTTGCTGCCTCGCTTGCTGCTATATACTCTTATTCACAAGTGGAATCAGCTACTGTCTCCTGCTTGGAACTCTTCCAAGTGATTGCTCCTCCGTTTAAGGTAAAGACCCAGCCCGAATGAGAGCGGAAATTATCCCTATCAGTCTAGAAGCTAGCATCACTATACCCTACAACTCTCAAGTCATCACTCCCACCGAAGGTAAGGACCCAGTCCTTAGTCCTTCGCATGTACTTGAGGATATTCTTTACCGTAGTCCAGTGTTCCTTGACAGGGTTCCCATGATACCTGCTAACCATTCTCAAAGCAAAGGCTACATCAGGTCGAGTACATGTCATAGCATACATGATCGATCCTACAGCAGAAGCATAAGGTAGTCGACTCATTTCTGCTATCTCAGCCTCAATACTAGGGCTTTGTGTCTTACTCAATCTGACATTACTCTGAATGGGTAACTCACCTTTCTTGGAGTTATGCATGTTGAATCTTTTCAACACTTTGTCCACATAGGTGCTTTGACTAAGTCCAATTAGTCTTTTACTCCGGTCTCTCAAGATCCTTATCCCTAGGATATAGGCAGCTTCACCAAGGTCCTTCATAGCGAAACACTTCCCAAGCCAGGACTTTACTTCCTGCAAAGTTGGGATGTCATTTCCTATGAGTAGTATGTCATCCACATACAATACCAAGAAGCTAAGTATACTCCCACTAGCCTTGACATAAACACAAGATTCATCTTCACTCCTAGAAAAGTCAAATTCCCTGACCTTTTCATCAAAGCAAAGATTCCATCTGCGAGGTGCTTGCTTCAATCCATAAATGGATTTCTCAAGCTTACACACTCTATTAGAGTACTCGTTGCTGACAAAACCTTCTGGCTGACTCATGTAAACATCTTCAGCCAACTTTCCATTAAGGAAAGCAGTTTTGACATCCATTTGCCATATTTCATAGTCATGAAATGCAGCTATGGCTAACAGATGCCGAATAAACTTAATCTTGGCTACTGGAGAAAAGGTCTCATCATAGTCCACTCCAGGAATTTGAGAGAAGCCCTTTGCAACCAGTCTAGACTTATAAGTGTGTACTTTACCATCCATGTCGGTCTACTTCTTGAAGACCCATTTGCACCCTACAGTCTTACGACATGGTACATTCTCAACCAAGTTCCAAACTTGATTGTCATACATGGATTGTATCTCGCTATCCATAGCCTCTTTCCATTTTGCAGACCCGGGGCCTGCCATGGCTTCCACGTAACTGTTAGGTTCATCCATACCTACTAGTGTCTCATCACTAATAAGTGTCTCACCTTCCGCAGTAATATAAAAACCATAGTAGTGCTCAGGTGCATTCCTAACTCTCGTGGAACATCTCAGAGGTACAAAATCGTCAATTGGCTCAACAGGAGTTTCCTCCTCAAGTTGAGGGATAGGGTTTGAAGTTCCTTCACCACTTGACTCTTGAAGTTCTACAAGGTCAATTTGCCTCCCACTGTCTCCTTGGCTTATAAATTCTCTCTCTCGAAAGACTCCTCTTCTTGCTACAAAGGCCACATTATCACTAGGTCTGTAAAAGAGGTAACCAAAGGATCTTTGTGGGTAGCCGATGAAAATATACCTCTCGCTTCGGGGTTCTAGCTTATCATGAGACTCGCACCTCACAAAAGCTTCACAACCCCAAATCTTGATGTGGTCTACTTTGGGTACTTTACCAGTCCACATCTCGTGAGGAGTTTTGGCAACTTTCTTTGTAGGGACTAGATTAAGGATATGGGCGGCAGTCTCTAAGGCATACCCCCAGAATGAGATTGGTAGCGCAGCTCAACTCATCATGGAACGAACCATGTCTAACAAGGTTCGATTACGCCTCTCAGCCACACCATTCAACTGTGGTGTCCTGGGAGGTGTCAATTGTGAGACAATCCCGCATTCCCTTAGATAGTCGAGGAACTCTGAACTAAGATACTCACCACCACGATCGGATCGAAGCATCTTAATGTTCCTGCCCAATTGATTCTCGACTTCCTATTTAAATTCCTTAAACCTTTCAAAAGTATCTGACTTATGCTTGATTAAGTAGACATATCCATATCTACTGTAATCATCGGTAAAAGTCAAATAATAACGATTAGCATCCCTTGTGGCATGTTTGAATGGTCCACACACATCCGTGTGTACAAGGTCCAACAAACCTTCACCTCTCTCACAAGAACCTGTGAAGGGTGACTTTGTCATTTTTCCAAGTAAGCATGATTCGCAACTATCATCGGACTTTAGGTCAAACGACTCCAAGACTCCATCTCTTTGGAGTTGGCCTATGCGCTTCTTGCTTATATGACCAAGTCGACAATGTCATAACGATGCTTTATCCAATTTATTATTATTAATAGAATCAATACACATCACATTATTTCCTAAGTTATCAACCATAAGTACTGTTTCATACACGCCATCACAAGGTAATGCTTTAAAATAAAGAACATTATTAAAGAAAGCATCAATAGAACCAACTTCATTATTAAATGAAAAGGTAAAACCTTGTTTATACAATGCATGAAAGGAAATAATATTTCTTGCCATTTCTGGCGAATAACAACATTTATTCAAATGTAAACTAAACCCACTACTTAGCGACAAAGTATAAACTCCAATCTTGGTGACAGGTGTAACTTTCCTATTCCCCATGATTAAGTTTATTCTTCCTTGCTCCACATTCTCACTTCTTCTTAGTCCCTGCAAGTCACAACAAATATGAATACCACAACCGGTATTAAGGACCCAATATTTAGAATGGGTGAGTTATTAGAAATGATAGTGTAAATACCTGCATGGTTAGGTTTAACTTTCCCATCCTTTACATCTTGTTGGTACTTTGGGCAGTTTCGCTTCCAATGTGCCTTTTCATGGCAATAGAAGCATTCAGCCTCTTTTGGGTCAGAAGAAGGAGTGATGAAACCTTTCTTGGTTCCACTTGAAGAAGAGCCACCAAGGGTCCTAACCTTGGTACCCTTCGAAGAACTCTTTCTCTTCTTCCCTCGTCCTTTCCCGATTGCCAAGACAGGGGCGGAGTTTGTACAAGTAGGAGTAGTAACAACCGCCTTACCCTTAAGACCACTTTCCGCGGTCTTTAAGAGTCCTTGAAGTTTGCTGAGTGTGACCTCTTCCTTGTTCATGTGGTATGTCATGCGGAATTGATCATAACATGAAGGTAAGGAGTGCAAAATGATATCTATTGCAAGCTCCTCAGGGAAGTTCACATTTAGCTTCAGCAAACGGTCCACAAATCTTTGCATTTTCTGCATGTGGCCTGTGATGGGTTCACCATCCTTCATGTAAGTTGTTATCATGGAGGAGATGATTTCATACCTCTCTTGACGAGCACTTTGATGGTATCTTTCCATCAAGTCTTGGTGCATCTCATAGGGGTAGAAATCTTCATAGGATTTTTGGAGATCCGCAGTCATAGTGGCCATCATGATGCATGCCACTTTGGTGGCATCCCTTTCATGTGCCCTAAACTCAGCAATCTCTTGAGGAATAGCAATTGTCTCATCAATCTCCTTAAGCTCCTTATCGAGGAAATATTCCTTGTCCTTGTAGCGAGTAATCATTCTGATGTTTCTGATCCATTTATTAAAGTTGGATCCATCAAAAGTAACTTTCCCACATAAGTTCATAAGAGTAAAGGAGCCATTGGGATTAGAGCCAGAAGCAGTAGTATTTGCAGACATCTGGAAATGAAGAAGGTTTTAGTTTAGATAAAGAGATAGTCCTTAATAAAACACCCAAATGTAGTATTAAGGATAGGATCCAATCACAATATATTATAAATTAGAAGAGGTATGTCGTAGTCTAAGTAATAACATATTTGAAAGGTAAGTGAATGACGATTCACCAATTTCCACCAAAAACGAAATAGTAAATATTAAGTTTTTTTTGATTTGGTACTTAGAAATTCCTAGATTCTTTTGAGATTCAATGAACTTTTCAAAGGTATGTTTCAATCTCGAGTGTGCCCTCCAAGTTTTGTGACTGGGATGCCGAGGATCACAAAACGAGGTGTGAAGTAACCATGCAAACTACTTGGTACCCTTAATAAATTACCCCTCAATCGATGTGTCGGTTAACCACACACGCTCCATCGATACTATGATAAATATTAAGTCACCCTTTACCTACCTTGTTAAGTCCAAGTTAGTGTGCCGGTTAACCACACACGCTCCACTAACGACTTAGACAAAGTGTAAAGTGTAATTTCATGGATTAGCACCTTATTCACATTTTTCCTAAAGTAACTAAGATTGGGAATTTAATAAAACATTCAGTTACTTTATAATATTCATCATACTTTTAATGAGAATTTATAAGTCCTTGTCTTACCCATTCGGCTAACGACCCTCCACCGGTCAAGCAGGCGGTGGGTGAGAGTGGACACCCATTAAGTTGCCATTTTATAGGCAACAACCTTATACCCACCTTATAGACCGGCTTCGTGAATGAGGCGTATTAGCAGTAAGACGACTTTGTTCTTATACACATATATATAATTATTAAATCATGATAATATAAGTATAAGGGTTGAATTTTAACTTTTAAAATTCTAAGGGTTGGAACTAAAGTTTTTAATATGACTTTACTTGTTCCAAAACTTGAGGGCAAGTTTTGTAAACTTTCAAAACTTTTCATTTCTTGTAACTTATGAGTTTAATGGAGTAATAAAATGAAGACTCTTCATTTTTCTAACTCTTGTGTTTTTTTAATGGTTTTTAATCCAAGTGACTTTTGGTTTTCCATAACTTGAGGACAAGTTATGGACTCCATTAAAACACATTATGATCAAAATTAATCTACCACATAGGTTACAAATAATTCCTATGATCATCTAAACTTCATAAGAACAAGAACATGAATATGAACACTTTCATGAATCAAAAATTACACATAAAACTTTTGTAATTTTGATAACTAGTTGTTGTAAATGAATTAGCAAATACATTACACCATCTAAAACAAGTTTTCAAGTACCAAAACAGTTTAGGGTAATGTTTCTAATCCATTTCCAACAACTAAAGTCGAAAATCTGCACTCTGTCGACCCTACTCGCCGAGTGCATGAACCTACTCGACGAGTAGGTTGAAGATACAAGTGAACTCGACAAGTCCCCCCATGGACTCGACGAGTCCAGCAATCACACAACAAGTTTTTCAACTTTTTCCAAAATATTGCATCAAGTATCAAACAAACAAGCCTAGGCTCTGATACCACTATTGGGTTTAGAGCATTCTAACACTTCCTAAGTGTACATGCAACCCTAATAAACCTTGGATCTATGTTTGTCTAAGATACATGCAAATAATTAATTTTTCCAAGGTTTATATCCTAGCTAGCATGGCATGGGGAACATGAATCAAATAAAGCTAGGAGAAATACTTACCTTGAAGTTGTAGTTGATTGCTTGGAGTTTTTGAGCCTAGCACCAATAGTGTGGATGCCTCAAGTGGAAATCACAAATCACCACAAACTTGGAACTTTGAGAGAATAGTCACTACTATCTTGAAATTTGCCCTCACCTCAACAAGTGTCAACTAGTGTCATTTCAAGAACCAAAGCCTCCTTTATATAGTGTGAAGGATTAGGGTTACATCCCTAAAACCCATGTCTCTTCATTTCCATGAGATCCATGGGTTAAAGCTCCATGGAGTATCCATGGACTTTTCCATGCAAGCCTAGCCCATTCCAAATAAGCTTTAGCCCACACTATAAATATAGAAGCCCATATTTAATTAGTAATATCTTTGATCTCTATATTAATCCTAGATTAATTATAGATCACTACTAATTAAATAATATGATCTTATATTAATATATTAGAACTTATAATATATTAATAAATCATAACTTGTACTATTCTCAAATATTATCCATAAATTGTTCGGGTGAAGTGCAACCCAAATGGACCATGACGGGTCGGGTCAAGTACATACCAAATATAGTTACGAACTTAGACATTATATCCAACAAATTGTTCTTACATTGCACAAAGGAAAGTTCTAGGGTTGATTCTATGGCTTAGGAAGTGATTGGGACTTGAAAGGGCCTTGGAAAAGGAGTTTACGGTTTATGAAGATGCTCTTGGGGAGTTTACTACCTTAAACACATGAGTTTACTACCTTAAACTCATGTTTGTCTATGAATCATGCGTTTTTGTGGTTGAAGGTTAAGCATAAAAGGTTCTAGGTTCAATTCCAAGCCACACAAGGTGTTAAAGGCACTTTAACACCCATTTGAAGAGTTTATTGTCCAAGAAGATGAGTTTATGGTCCAAGGAGATAAGTTTATGGTCTAAGAGTGTTCTTGGACCGTAAACTCAGGTTTGATCCATTTACATAAGTCTTGGTGCATCACATGAAGGATTATAAGGTTCTACACTCTCATGGAAGCATCATGGAAACATTTGGAGGTGTTTAGGGGCATTTTTGACATTTTAAAAGGAGTTTATGGTCCATGAATCTGGGTTTATGGTCCAAGCATGTTCTTGGACCGTAAACTCATGTCCAATAGTCAAATGGTACGAATTTGGGGTCCTAAGTTCATGTATTGAAGTTTCTAAGACATATCTAAGCATTAGAATGGGTTTGGAGGGGTTTTGGGGCATCAAAACCCTCTCAAGGGGTGTTCACGGTTTTGGGAGGGTCCCTAGACCATAAACACTTGTTCTTGGGTGTTTTTGGAAGTTTCAAACAGGAATTTGCATGCCAAACAAGTTAAACAACAAGCTAGGATGAAGTACTTACTAAATTAAAGCTTGAAATGGGGTTTTTGGGTGAATTTCGAATTCTAGAGAGAGAGAGAGAGTAGTGAGAGAAAGTGTTTAGAGAGAGAGAAAAAGCTTCAAAATGATGTCACTCAGTCCCTTATATAGGGGTTGAGTTTATGGTCCGATGGAATTCTACCCGAATACTGCCGTTAGACGGTGCTTTTTGTCGTACCCGATAAATTGTCGTAATCACGACGTAAATGGAACTAATAATTTTCCAAATAAATATGGAAAATATTTTAATGTTTTTAACGCATCCCTACACTTATGAAACCGAATTAAAAGTTGTGATTAATTTAATTTAACTCTAAGGTTAACGGAAAAAATTTGAATACGAACGGTTTTATTTACCGGGAACGGTTTATGGTGACGGAATAACTATGGGTTGTCACACAAGTTCTAAACTTTACGTGATTATCATGCTTGGGAAGGTCAGATCTATGGACCAAAGGAACAGATCTGACCTCAGGAGGTCAATTGAGTTTGTGCATGGCATGAACTCCCTGAGTCCAAGGGCAGACTCGGCGAGTAGGATTAAGGTTTCCCGTAAATCACTCAGCGAGTAGACCCACCGAGTTGGGGGAATAACTCAGTCAGTCAGAGATGGATTAGAGGATTGGAGTTCAAGACGGAACTCAACGAGTTGATCTTGAGACTCGGCGAGTTGAGTTGGGGTAGCCCTGCAATTCATGCTAGGTGTGACTCGTCGAGCAAGGGGAGGGACTCGACATGCCAAACAAGACTAGGGAGTTAGTGGACACGTGTAGACTCGCCGAGTTGCCCAAGTGCACTCTATGAGTCCGGTCAAAGTTTGACCATTGACTTTTGTTGACTTTTATGGATTGTTCAACAATGGGGTCGTTGAACCAAGAGAGGGGTAAAATGGTCTTTTACCCTTCTGAGGATGCCAAGTGAGAGTTGAGTCTAGTCTCGAGATTTATATTTATGAGAGTATTTAGCTTATGTGATCAGGCGGAGGCTAGACCATATTTCTACCGAGTCAGAGATTTACCGAGATATCCGAGGTGAGTCTTCTCACTATACTTTACCTTGAGTAGGTAATTAGAGTTATGTGACAGAGTTATTGTATGTTATCTATTTGATGTGTTGCACTGCATTATTTCTATGTGATTTATACCGTGTGTATATCAATGTATATCAGAGTTAGAACCGGGAGGTTCATAGAGCTAGGACCAGAGGGTCCACAGAGTTAGGGCCCAAGGGCCTGCAGAGTTATAGCCTTGACTGGGTAGTATGCGATATGTTTGATATTTTGGGGAAGTCACTAAGCTTCGTGCTTACAGTGTTTTGTGTTATGTGTTTCAGATTTTCTCAAGATCACGGGACGGCATCGGCTCGATTGTACACACTAGAGGAAAAGTTTGTTTTGAGGATCCTGGTGATTAAGTGATTGAACAAAAGAGTCATGTATTGTAATTAAAACAAAAAGGAGATTTTTATGAAAAGTGTTAAAGAGATAAACTATTTTAATTGAAAATTACGGTGTTACAAATTTGAGCCCTTGTTAGAACTCCTTCTCGTGGATTACCAATAATGTTCTTCTTCAGATGATCTTTTGTCCATTTGTCCATTGGTGGATAAGCTAGATCAAAGTCGAAAGGTGCATCTTCCTATAATTCATCATTATCTGAACCTGCAATTGAACAAACATTATTAACATTATGATAATTTTCATTATTTTGTAATAGCTCCTCCTCAATATTTGTAGTTAATCTATCCCCCTTAACATCAACATTATCTCTCTCATTCTCTCCTTCGAAAGAATGCTCCCCCTCCATCAGATTGTTCAAATCCAAATGCTCCCCCTCCATTAGATCATTTTACATAGTTTCGCCTATTTCTTGAGGAGATGATGTTGAATCATCAGTAAGCTTTGAAAGTTCATGATTATGATTATCAGCAGCTTTTTCTTCAGCATTTCCGGCATGATCTGAAAGTCCAAATATCAAATTATAATCAATATCCATCATTTTCATTGGTTCAGATTCATCTTGATTTTCTTTTAAAATGGGAAGATTTTGAAATTTTTGTTGTGATTGTTTGATATAATAATCATCAAATGTAAGATTAAAAGTTTCTTCCACTTTTTCTGTACGTTTGTTCAATACACGGTATGCCACAGAATTATGTGAATACCCCACGAAAATCACTTCATTAACTTTAGCTTGAAATTTTGAAAGGTTATCCCTGAGATTCATAATAAAAACCTGCATCCGAAGACATGAAAGAATTTCACATTAGGTTTTCGATTATTTAGAATTTCGTAAGGTGTAATATTAAAACGTCGATGAATGAAAGGTCTATTTTGTGTGAAACACGTAGTGGATACAGCTTCAGCCCAAAGATACTGTGGTAAGTTTGCATATGCCAACATAGTCCTGGCAGCTTCGCATAAAGATTGATTTCTTTGTTCAACAACACCATTCTGCTGTGGAGTGTATGGTGAGGAGAAATTATGAGAAATTCCTTTTTCCACCAAAAATGAATCAAGAACATTGTTCTTAAACTCAGTTCCATGATCACTCTTGATTTTGTGAAAAAGATTTTTCAATGTTATTTCCATTTTCTTGAGAAAGTCGATCATGATTTGTGCCACTTCTGATTTTAATCTGAGAAAATAATCCCATGTGAATCTGGAAAGATCATCAACAATAACTAAGATATATCGTTTGTTGTTGAGAGTTGAAACGGTCGAAGGACCACATAAATCAATATGTAAAAGCTCCAGTGGTTCAACAATTTTTGAATCAATTGTGATCGGATGACCTTGTTTATGTTGCTTGCCAACTTCACAAGATGCACATAAATAATCATTATCAAATTTAAGTACAGGTAAACCTCCTATCAAATCTTACACCATAAGTTTGTTGATGTTTCTGAAGTTGAGATGTGAAAGTCTTCGATGCCATAACAAGCTCAAATCTGATGTAGCTTTCGAAAGAAGACATACAACTGGTTTACCCACAATTGGATTGATATCCCAAGTAAACATGTCACCCTTTTGTTTGGATTTCAGCAACACTTCTTTCATATAAACATTCAAAATAATGTTGCATTCTTCGTTAAAAAGTAATTGATTTCCTGTGCCTACCACGAGTTGAGATACACTTATCAAGTTATGATGTAAACCTTCGACATACGCAACTCAATTAACTGTGAATTGACCATTCGTTATTTTCCCATATCCTTTGACTTGTCACTTTTGATTGTTTCCAAAATTAACCACTCCAGCATTTTCAGGCTTCGAAAGTCTCTAAGATTCTCCTTCTTCCCAGTCATGTGACAAGAGCAACCACTATCGATGTACCATTTATTATCATATTGCTCTTCACAAAGTACCTACAATCATTGAAAGAATTTAGGTACCCAAGGCTTTTTGAGTCCTTGGAAATTAGATTTCAACAAAGACTTGAAAGAATAACTGTTGACTAAATCACAAACTTTAGTTTTGAGACTATTAATAATGTCTACATCTTCATTTATAGGGATTGAAACATAAGGTTTTGTTTGTTTCGTATGATTACATATGTTACCCTTCGCATTTTGAGTTTGTGATTATACAGTCTTCACTTTTGTGACTGGTTTCCATGCTTGTACCATGATATTCGAATCCTTTGATCACGAACTGCCATTTGAAGAAGTGTTTTGTCACACCCCGAAAACCAAAGGCGGAAACATTTTTGGGGCGGACTCCACGTTGAGTATCAAATCCAATGTACATAGTAAGCGAAGTAAAACACAAACATAAACATTACATAGATTTCATTACATCAGTTGAAAAGTAAAGTAGTACAAGTTTTCATAGATACATAGTTTAAACAAAAGAGAGACAAATCTTCTACGCATTCCGTCTTCACCAAAAGAGATTATCGGGTACCTATCTAAAGTGAACCTGAGAATACAAGCGGTTTGAAAATCAGCATAAAGCTGGTGAGTTCATAAGGGGTTTGTTTTATGAAGATAACGAGTTTCTTTAGTTTCCTAAAAACGTGATTAACCAAGAAAATCCCATATTTTCTTAATAATTAAGTTACCAAATCCAGATTGTATTGTAAAAGATGTACAGTAAAAACATGATTATTCTTATGATTTGTAGAATTTAGTTATTTAACTTATTATACTTTTCTAGTTACAAACTATTGTTGCTCAGGAAGATCCTATATTTTCCTATGTGTGTAAGTGTGGACTATTACTGATTCCGATTATGTTCATTATTATCCATAGGAAAACCCTATGTTTTCCTGAATGTGTGTGTGTACCATTACCAATTCTGATTATGTTCATTATTATCCATAGGAAAACCCCATGTTTTCCTAAATGTGTGTGTGTACCATTACCAATTCTGATTATGTTCATTATTATCCATAGGAAAACCCCATGTTTTCCTGAATGTGTGTGTGTCATTACCAATTCTGATTATGTTCATTATTATCCATAGGAAAACCCCATGTTTTCCTGAATGTGTGTGTCTCTATTATCTCTATATGTACATTAGCTTTACTACGTACATAAAGCTAGCAAAAGAGTCTAAAGTGTTAATAATCTAAATTGCGAGTCCTTAACCATACTCAGACTAGATATGACTCCAGTTCGGGCCAGTATCTTATTTATGACTTTCGTCACCCTTGAACCTTTCGGTTCGGCTGTAGCTAGCAGCCAGGTGCGGGATTGTCAGTCCCGTATAGATCTATACACTCAAGACATGCTCTCCTACGAACGGAGATTCTGGTTACAGGGTTAGTCCTCCACTATCTCGTGCCATGGAAATGTTACAAGGATGTGTCTCCAATCATTAAGATTATTCTTTACTTTTCGACTAGGAAAGTAGTATTTACGACTAGTTATGTTCTACGTACCTGTCCTTTACACTCGATCTTAGGTGTTTTATTAAAGACATTACACTCGAGCCTAGGTGTTATTTAATGATGACTGTCCTTTACACTCGATCCTAGGTGTTTTATTAAGGACGTTACAATTGATTTGTGTGCTGTGATGGTATTTATCTATCACACTCAAACCTAGGTGTATTGTTAAGGATATACAGATGTTTTATGTTTTCTAATGGTGTCTGAATTTAACACTCGAACCTTAGTGTTTTATTACAGACATTATGATGGTTTATGTGCTTTATCGATTTAAACGAGGACAATCAATCTAAAGTATACAACATATCAATATATATTAAGAATTGAAAATCGGATTAAAACAAACAACCCTGCAAGTTAAAACAGTTTGTTAAAAGAATTCTCAATTCTTTAAAAATGTACAATATGAAATCATTTAACTGAAATCAATAATTTAAGTACAAGATATTCTTGTACTTTTGCTTGTATTCCCCCCTGAAAACATTGAAAAACCATTGAAAAAGGGTAGGGGTATGAACTCACCGGACGCGGAAAGTGTCGAATGGGATGCTAAACGTCGAATCGAGGCTTGAATACGAGCGAGGTTCCTATGTAATATTTAATAATACACAATATATATCTAATTAGATTTAAATAACTAATTAGATACACTTGAACATTCTAAGACGCGAAAATACTCCAAAATGGGCGTTTGAAGTAACCCGGGTGGCGTTTTAGGACATGAATAGCTAGGATTTAGAGTTTATCCTTCAAAGGTAAACTCTTAGGGAGTGTTTACGGTCTAAACACCACATCCCCATGAGTTTACGGCCGTAAACTCATGGTGGGTGTTTTTATGAGATAAATGGCCTTAAATCAAATAATGGGTGTTGCTACGTTTGGCTTTTGGACATTTGAAAGGGATTAAATCATTATATGGATTAATAGAAGAGTTTATGGCAGTAAACTAAGAGTTTACGGCCGTAAACTCTCACCCACATCCAACTAAATTAATTTGAAGGCCAAGGATTAATCACAAGTGATTCAACTAATTTTTACAAGGCTTAGGGTGAGTTTAGGGCTTCAAATGGCATACATCTATGAGTTTATGTCCCAGGAGCATATGCTCTGGCCGTAAACTCTCAATTAGAGGGTTTATGATGTGTTTAAGGCTTCTAAACTATTTTTGGTTGGTTCCCTAATTTATTCCAAGGCTTTTGGTGGTGTTGGATGGCATTCTAACACCTTAGAAGTGATTTTATACCCATGTTTGAGGAGTTTACGGCCCAAGCATATGCCTTGGCCGTAAACTCATACAAACCTCTCAAAATTGATGTTTAATGAGTTCCAAGTCCATTACATAATTTCTAAAAATCATAACTAGGGCTTGATTGAGTTTAGGGAGGGTTTAAGGGCTTAAAACCCCTTTAAATGCGAGTTTACGGCCTAGGCACCTTCAATGGCTGTAAACTCATATACAATGCTTCAAGTTATAGTTTAAGGCATTCTAAGTCCATTCCATAAAGTCATTTAGTCATGTCTAAGGTCCATTTGAGGTTTGCAAGGGTTTTGTTGCTCTAAAAACCCCATTTACTTGAGTTTACGGCCTAGTGCTATTCTAGGGCTGTAAACTCATAATAATGGTCCTAATCTAATGTTCAAACTCGAATTCTAAAGCTAGAGAGGTTGTACAACAAGTTATGGAAGGTACCTCAAAGATTTGGAGCCTTAAATTGATAATTTGGACCCTTAACTTTGGATTTAGGAGAGATGTTAGAGAGAGAGTAGAGAGAGGAAGAAAAATCTTCAACATGGGTGCTTAAACATGTTTATATAGGTCCTAAAACTTGGACACGGTCGAATTCTACCCGATACTGACCTTAAACGGGGCTTTTGGTCGCACCCGATTAAGTTTCCGTCACTCGGCGGGGACGTTTCTAAAATTTTTGAAATAAACATTTTTGAGCTGGCTTCATGAGTTCCTAAAGGGTTTGGACACTCAATGGGTTAAAATAAATATATGAATTTAATTAATTTAACCCAAAATGGAAAAGAAACGAATTGACTAACGGTGAATTTTTACGGGTAGAACGGGTTTTCGACGATGGAAAACTTCGGGTTGTTACATGTTTACATACTTCTCATAAGCTTCGTTGATTTGATCTTTCGAATGGTTACTTGATTGATAAATTCTTCCTCTTCCTTCGAGCCAGTGATCAATATTCTTTCGTGAAGCTATCCCCTTTTCATGCGAAGCTTTCAATGTTTGATTCGTGCTAGCTCTTCTCTTATTTAACTAGTTAGATGAATAGCCTATTAGGCTAGTTTACTAAGCTTTTAGTCTACATAAGTTTCTTAGTATGATTAGGAAAATTTGGCTTTTGAGGAACAAAATCAATTTTTGGGTTTGAAACATATGATTCAGCATAGGAAGTATCAACTGTTGATTTAAAATGTTGACGTTGAGTAAGAAACTTTGTTGAATTAGAATCCAATGAAGTTTCAGAAATCTTGCTTGAAATGTTAGATTTTGACAGTTTCGAAAACTTTGGGGTTGTTTTCTCTTCAAATTTAGTATGAGTTTTTGGATGATAAACTTGTTTTACTTTTGAATAAGATGAATTTTTCACTTTGAAAATATATTTTGATGACTTTGATTCAGACACATTTTTGCTTGAATGATCAGGATTTTTCTTTTTATCTGAATAATTGGCTGAATTCACAGACTTAACTAGTTTTGATAATTCAGTTCTCATTTTCCAAGACTCGATTGTTTGCCAAAATATTTTCTTTCGTGCTTGTCTTTTTGAAACATTATTTTCTTTTGAAAATTTTTCAATTTGTTCTTTAAATTCTTGTAAGGTCCTGGGAATAGATCTTACCAGTGATAAATAGCAAACACAATCACAGAAACGAGAATAAGAGTAGAAAAAGAAAAGAAATCAAGCTTGCACACGTTCTATAACTGAAAACATCTGGTACAACTCAATATACAACCCTGAACTGCTAGGCATCAACAACCAAAACACGACTGACTAACCCTCTATATATAGTGAACCACGACCGGAACCAGTTTACGGCCGTAAGGAGTTTACGACCGTAAACTCATTACAGACTCGTAAACGACCATAAAACCTACCAAAATACTCTATCAATACAAAACCAATATTACAATGCAAAGCCTAGACCAAACCACTAATTGGGCCCTTCAATCTCCCCCTTGATTTGGTGATAGCTTGAAATTAAACTTTGTTGACTACCATAACATATGCTCGCCCCATTCCACATGTGCTTATTGAGAATCTCAGCAACCATGGTTGTATATACTTTCGCAGTATCCTCAAAAATGTCCTCTGCAACCAATATCTGAAAATTGCTCAGGTGAGGAATGTCCCACTTTCGGAATTGTAACAAGTCTCTTCGGTCATAGAGATGGATGCATACATTCTTGAGCTTGATTACTGCAGCTGATGTAATCTCATCGAAAACCCAACACTCCATTGAGCCAAGAGATCCATCTTGATAGTTTTGAAGCACAAGGAACTGTTTAACCTGTTTAGGTGCAGGCCACATTACAACTTGCAGAGGTTTTTCAGTCTTAGGATCAATAATATCAGGATGCTCTAACATAACGGACTCAACGGTTTTCGTGGCAGGAAATCCCCTTTTAACCTGATCCTTAAGGAAGTGCTTGAATTGGTTGGCATGTAGATTATCTGTGAGATTTGAAAAAAGGAGCTCGTGGCAATTCTGTCAAATCTATCCTAGTCCATGAGCTGAAGTGATGACTATCTTTGTAACGCTCAAAGTTGCCACTCTTTCTTAGCACAATCCACATCTTAAGAGGATCATGATATCCCCAGGAAACAATCCCAGCTCTATCACCAAATGTATCTCTAAACCGAACAACCTCAAGATCAGTAACAATAATTGTTGGTTCATCCCAAGAAGCATTCTGGTTAGGGTTTCTTTTAAACAACAGTTTTCCCCTATTAGCAACTTCTTCCTGCACATCACGTATTATTGTTGAAACATGAGGAGCTTGGGAACTCTCCTCCTCAAAGCGATTAACAACCCTTGATGTCTGAGCAGTTGGCATGGTAACCGGAAAGGCTTGAGTATGTAGATTAATTTTATATTCATCAGCAGATGTTTGATATTTTTCACCGAAATATTCTTCAAGCTTCTTCATTAGCTCAACATAACATGAAGTCAAAAGATTGAAATGGTCTTGAATATCAGAAATCTGCTTTGACTTTAGAGCTTTGTCTTTAAGAAGATCAGCTACTTGAGCACCGAGCTTTGAATTGTCTGCTTGAAGATCAGAGGCTTGAACATTTAGCTTTGCATTTTCCACTTGAAGATCTGAAACACGAATATCAAGATCAATATTCTTCTATGTGAGTACTGAGATCTCCTTCTGCAACCCAGGGATAGTAAAATTTTCTTCTCTAGAACTACCGTCCCCAATAGAAATACCTTTACCACAAGAGGGAGGCATTAGAAATTGCTCTTCAGCCAAATGCATGGCTAACCTTACGGAAGCAGCATCGTGATCAGATCGAGGAGGAGAAAACTCTAGTGGAAAAGAAGATCCACCAACTTCAAAACTGGTGTCTGGTCCTACAGTAAAGAGCTTGGTTGTAATAAGACTAGGAGTAGTGGTAGGTGGTACTGGAAGGCCACTAACAATATTCGCAATTAGAACACTCTGTCTTGGATCCCTTCTTCTTCTTTTCAATGGGGGTTGACAAATCTATGTTGTTGTAAGATCACTCACAAATGGCTCTATAGTAGGAGGAACAGAAACAGGAGGAGGAAATCCAATAACCGTCTCGATTGGAGTGGAAGTAGTCGCCATCTAGTTTGAGGTAGGAAGTGTAGTTTCAAGAACTTCATCAGGCGTCCTTGTCCTTATCGTTGGAGGAATGACTTCATCGACATTGTTGAAAATTGAGTCAAGGTTCTCATTTTTCACAAAGTTAGAACTACTTTCAAGAGATGCAGCAATATCATCATTGTCAAATCCAGTAAGATCAAGATCATCAAAAGAATCATTTTTATCTCCTACAGCTTCCGTCTCAGTTTCCACAGTCATTCCTTCATAATCACTTTGAGCATGAGCAGTCACTAAACCATGTTCTTCTGCCACATGAGCTTCAGAAGTTGGAGTCTCTTCTTCTTCGGTATTCTCATCATCAGATATTGTAATAATGTCATTATTTGGAGATGATTTCTCAGAAGATGCAGGCTTAGAAGATTCCTTGTCAGAGGATCCATAAGATTCCGAGGACTCATTTAGTTTAGCAAACTTTCAAAACTTCTCCAGAGGATACTTTCCTTGAAAGATAATTTTTCCTTTACGGTTCTGCTTGATGAGCCCTACAGTGTGAGGACCCAGAGATTTCATATCAAGAGTATCGCCTTCTTTCACCATATCTGGAAACTGAGTATTGATAAACAATTGAATGAACTTGGGATACAATAAGAAAGTATCCTGGGTTGAGGCTCTAATGTTTACCACAAACTCATCCAAGATAAATTTAGAAAAGTTGAACTTTACTCCAGCAGCAAGAGAAACAATCGCTCCAGTATTCCTCAGAGAGATTTCATCATCTCCTGATCTTCTTCCTGAAATTCAACTAACGAACACATGTGCCAAAAATCTCCAGTATGGAAGTAAGAGCTTCTTCAAAGTTGGAGGAGAAGTGCCTTCATATCCCATCCTCCTTAGAATTTTCTGAGCATCCTCAATCCTAATCTCAATGGGAAAACTTGGTTGATCGTCAATCTGTAACGCATCTCTGACAATGTTCTCAGTGATCACAATCTCGCATCCTTTTATGACAACTTTGATAACAACAATACCAGCATCGTCCATTTCCATCTTAGCAGTCGCCCAGAACTCTCTGATCAAATTCTGGTAGCTAACTGGATTCACAGTGATGGCTGATGCCAGACATCATTCCCTGAGTGTGTGGATCATCGACTTGAAGTCCGAGTGTACAACTGGAGGATCCGCCAAAACAATAGCCAGATTATGTATGTGTGCAAATTTGAGGTTTGCCATTGAAATACACTAACATGCCAAGTAAGACAAGAGAACAAACGAGAAATAAAAGTTTTAAATGATTTAATTTTGACCCCAAAATGAAACAACAATTTTAAAATTAGGTCAAAGTGAAAATTTGCAGTCAACATCGGAGTTTACAGTCAACAAGAAAGTTTGCGGTCAACAAGGGTTTACGGCGGTAAACCCTTGACCGTGTACCATTGACCAATTGAGGGGTTACGGTCGCAAGCATCTTACGGCCGTAAGCTTCGGCTGCAAGCTCCGAAAATCCTTTTCTTTTGATTTCAGCCTTAAACACCTTTTGTTCTTGAGTTTCTTGATATTTTCTAGTTGTTTAACAAGTGATTCAAGCATATAACAAGATAAGGGTAGTGTACTTACTTATAAGAAGCTTGTAAGGGTGTTTAAGGTCCAAGAACACTAGTATGTGTTCTTGGTGTTCTTGGTGAAATGAAGAACACTTGAAGATCTATCAAAATGAAGAGATTTCATGGATGAAATCATGTAAAATCACTAGATAAAGAGATGTAACAACAAATCAAGAGAAAGAATTCTTACATTTTTGGAAGATCAAGATGAAGATCTTATGATACTTGAGAGAGAAATCGGGTTTCTAGTCTTGAAAGAGAAGAGAAATGAGGAAAGTGATGAGAACTCATGTATTTAACACGAGTTCACAGCTACAACATGAGTTTACAGGCCAAACATAAAGGTTTGGCCATAAACTCCTTATAGTGGGTTTAAAGTTTGATTAGGGCACAATGAACTCAAACAAATACTTCCTAACACCTGATTCTTGAATATACTAGGATTAGAACATTCAAACACACTCTAAATAGTGCTAAAAGATAGAAGAAACAAGTCTGATTTTGATTGAACTGAATGGTTGTACAAGATAGAAATTTTGGGTTGTCACACAGCAAGGGATTTATGACCATTCTTTATGATATCTATCACAAAATCAATCTTGATTATGGCTCCTTAATTTGGTCTTAACTGGGATTAGAGACAATGATTCTTGTGGATGCTTCTGTACGTTGGTCACTCAAAGGGCCATTGAGCACTTTCAGATTCCAATCATGGCGGATGCTTTGACGTCTTCAATTGCCAATTTCCACACCACAAAAATCATTGTCTCTAATCCCAAAAAGCTCATGTTCATTGGTTCCATTCCAGAATCGATGTACATATGTGTTTCAAGCGAAATCCATGTTATGGCTAATTACAAAAAACCGACACCAACAGGGCCAAGGCAACTCACTCTTGAAATGCAAAGTGCATTGGAGGTTGTTGATTAACCAACGAAGAGGGGCGAGAAACAAGATCAAAAGAAGAAGGATGTTGAAGGCCAATCTTCCCATGTGTCCACGCCTAAAAAGGGAAAAGCTGAGAAAGAACCTTTGTCTGCCCAAAAGAAGCGAAAGGTTAAAAAGATGGCCAAGAAACCAAAAGCTGCCTCCTCTAGTGATTCGGAGTATGTTCCATCCGATCGAGACCAACTGAAGTCTACTGAAACCTAACTTGTTCATCTTAAAAGCTCACCAAGAGGGAATTCACCTCCTCGGTCCCCATCTCCTGAGGTACATGTAACTAAATCTGTTCCAACTCCTCCTCCTTCTCCAACTCATACTACAGTGGCTGTTTCAATTGCACCACTTCCACCACAGGTTGCTTCCTAACCTACATCAACACCACCAACTACTTCAACTGTTCCTCTTCTTCCTCCAATCATCACACAATCAACCACTACAACTAAACCTATGGTTATTGTCAACGTATATGATATGGGGCAACTACTGAAGGTCTCACCATCCCAGTCACTTCAAAACCTTGATGCCCACCTCCTTCAATCGAATCTGACATTGTCCTTGGCTGAGCCGATATGGAGTTTGACTCTGTGTACTTCAGTCCATATCGTGTTCTAAGCGATGAGGATGGCGATGCTCTGCTCACTAACTGGCACTTCAAGGATCTTAATGAAAAACTTTACAAGTATATTGCTTCAGCCTCTGCTTCCTCATCTTCATCTTATACTGAAGCTGCTGTCAAAGCCCGAATTGAAACATCAATTCAGCAGCATGATGAATCCATCAAACAGGCGACCAAGGCGGTTGATGATTCTTCTGTTTCCTGTAAGAATGCTTCTGACAATGTGGCCAAAATTATTGAAGATGCCTAGATTTTTCTTGTAATTATCAAGGGGCAGTTGAGTCCAATGCTAACAAGGACAATTCAGCAATTGATTCTCTTTCACAGTCTCTTCAAGGTGAGCAATAAAAGTTTGAGATGGTGCTTGACTCTTTGAAGGCTGATCAGACTATATTTTTGTCCTCAGTCTCCTCTCGCCTTGAAAAGTTGCAATATGACCTAACCCTGGAGAACAAAATCAAAGATGAACTGGCTCTCAGCACATCTCAGGTCCAAACTCAAGCTTACCAGCTCACCCATCTTCAAAAGGAAATTGATGAGCTCAAATCATAGAAAGTTGTCATCCAGAGCAACGTTGGTATTGTTCATTCTATTCTTTTGCATCTCTTTGATGCACATGATTTGGTTCTTACAATCACAACTCGTTGTCACCTAGCTGAGAAGTTGAGAGTGGATCTAGACATCTTAAGCAGAATCGAGGGTGTTCCAAAGTCTGTCGTCAATCCGAAACAAGGGGGATATATTGTTGCCCAATGAAAATTTACAGCTGACCCAAAGGTTAATGTAGCTTCGATCAGTTTGAAGGACAAACAAAAGAAAAAGGTAGATGATGATGATGATGATGATGTAGTAATTCATGATGTATTTCAAGGTCAATCCTCCGAACCTGAAAATTGAAAACTCAAACATAGTAATCAAGAGCTCACGAAGAAGCTTAAAAAGGCGAGTGAAGAGTTTGAACAGTATTAGAAACAATAGGAAGCGAATGAAGCCTTGGAATGAAGGAAATCCTTATTCCCTTTGTAGACGATGGAAAGTCTTTTAAAAGAGGCAATCGATGCTCCAAGCACTCATTGGCTCAAACCAGTCCTTTCATTCAGTCTTGATAATACCAAGGATCTAAAGTTCGACATGCCAATCACCCAAAAGGTATTCATATTTCATTGCTTTGATTCAACTGTTGTTGTTCCCTCTCCTGATTTAAAGGTTGATTGAGACTTACTTGAGTTCTATCTTGATTTCTCTCAACCTCAATACCTCACTTAGAGGAATGAGAAGATCACAACAGTGAAGGTGTTGAAACCCACTTTGGCATGGAAGTTTATAAACGTCAAATTCAAAATGACACGAGGCTCAAACAGCTCGGTTCATGAGATCTCCCTTGACTCTATCGAATTTAAATCCTCATGATTGTATTCTTCTAAACAATATCTTGTTGACCAATCAACAAGAGTAGGGGCCTTTCATTGATCATATTAAGCAGATGCTGGTCTGCTATATTCTTGAAGTGGTGAAAATGGATCAAGAAGTTGCCTCTGCCATAAGAAAGTAGCCCATTATCAAGCCAATTGGGAAGGCAAGCGACATTACTGTGATGTTAAAAGGAAAATTTGATCCATAATTTTACATAGTTTTGTTCACCAGAGGCGAAGGTCAAAGATATTTGTTCGCTCTAGCAGAAAAACACTTGTTCTCCACCACGTGCTTAGAGCGCATTCTTTAAATCATATACCAGTGTCACCAGAACAATGATTCAGATAAGAAGTTATTTACAGACATGCTTCGGTGGTATATTCATTTTTGTCAAACTCTACTTACCATTATACCGAAGCTATTCAAGACTGTGAACTCATTGCCTATCACTCAACCAAAGTGATCTCTTGCCTCAATTGGCACAAAGGGGGAGATTGTTGAGTCTAAGGGGTTGTGCCATTGGACCTTAATAGTTCGGTCCATTTTGTACTCACGGTTTGGGCCTGTCCAACCGTATATAGCTTTAGGGTTTACTAATATATAGTGGATGCATGCATTATATTAATTATGTTTTTGAATATTATTTTAGAGAAAAAGTATTGTAACCATAACACACATCTACAGTAGCAATTCACATTGAATTCTTCTGAGGTGGAGCCTATTAATCATTCGACATACATTTGATTCATATTGGTGTTTTATCACTTGTCATTGATTATTATCGTTTTCTTGATATCTACTGAATCTATCGATCTTATAGAATTCATTCTCATCCACTAAAATGATTAAGCAATTATCAAGGACAATATGAGGTTTACCAAAGATTGGTTGCCCATGGACAGTTAAAAGTATAGTGTTAATTTGGAAGGACCACATTGACATATTCGGAAAAGAGGAAACTCTTGTTCAGAAGTGATATTCAAAATGGGAATATAGAAATGTTTCCATAGGTGGAAGTTATTCTTTAAGTCTGTGTAAGATTAGAAAACTTAATGCAATAAGGATGTTCACAGGAATATACTTTGAATTTGACACTTTTGTTCCATGGAATAGCTTTCTATTGGAATACTTTGTAATGTCTATTGCCAAGTCTTTGTGACTTTTGTGCATAGTCATTACAAGAAGATCATTGCATTTAAGTTTAGAATCCAACATATCACAATAAATGGCAAGAATTTGGTATTCTTACATTTGCGATAATGATTTGGAATTGTGAAATTAGTTTCATTGAAGTTTTGTTCAATTCATCTCTTTAACAAAGAAAGGACCATAGGCAAACATAGTGTGCATGCTTGGAGAATGGGATAGTTAGTGTTTTAATTCAAGTGTTTATTAAATTTAAGGAAACATTATATAATGAATAATGCGTAATCAATATGGTGATTAAATAAAAAGTGTTTTATTTACACTCAAAGGTTTTGGGGCCATATTGGATTAGTATTATTCTTGTGTTTCACTTTAAATGTTTTGACCTCCCGAATAACTAGGTTATTCAAACCATCCACAGTCAATCATACTTTAGAAGTAGGTATTGAGGCACGACTGTCATGAATGGGTCTGTAGTTTGACTATGTATTTTAGACATAGTTGCAGTGTTCGTGGAGTAAAATTCGAGTATTGGATTAAACCCACGCTCATGTGAATCACTTCATGGATTTTATCATGAGTCATCATGACACGATAATATCTTATATTCTTGAAATAAAGAGATATGAGCTCCACTTTACAAGTCGGTTGCACATTGATGATGTCAAAACGCACCAGTAACTCGGTGTTATAAAACTCATCATTGTGTGTGATTTGATGAGTAAATAAAGTAAGCATATGAGTCAGATTTTATCCATTCCTTTTACCCTTAGATGGATAAAAGTGATATCGGTGAGCCCCTCTATGATTTAGTGATGACAACCCTAAGTGCTCGGTCGGGCCTGGACTGATTTGATTTATTCAATTGGTCGATCATCATAAACTAGAAATCGGGAAACAACAGATGGACAGAGAGAATGATTATAATCCATGTCTCAATCCATATTGGAAATGTCATTGACTACGTCAAAGCTCAACTTTTAAGAGCTACGATTGCTAGTCGGGTTCTGGAGTTGTACTTGCAATACTAGTTATTAGACTTCACCAAGTGGGAGACTCTTGGATTAGGTGTCTAAGCCCATAACTATAATTGGTATGTACTTGACCCAAGAGTAGCATGGTCCATTTGGCTTGCATATCACCAGGACAATATGTTAGAATGGACTCTTGAGAAAAGGTTATATATATATGATTTATTAATATATTATAGTTCCAATATATTAATATGAAATCATATGGTTTAATTAGTATTGATCAAGAATTAATTTGGAATTAATTTTGTGATCAAAATAAACTAATTAAATCAATGGGGACTAATTGTGTGAATTAGTTATATCTATATGTGTTGGGCTTATAATCCATGTTGGACTCTGTTTATGTATGGATACATAAAGAGCTAGACCACATGAACCATGGATCAGAAAACCCATGGGTATGGATTATGGATAACCCATGACTAATGGAATCCCACATATAAATAGGTCACTCCATAGCCAAAATCGTGCTTGTGTTCTTAGAGTTCTTAGAAACGATTTTGAGTGCATGGATTTCTCTCTCAAGAGTTACCTTTGTCTAAGTTGTGTTGTGAGCCATTTGAGGCATACATACTATTGGTGCTAAGCTCTTAAGGCCAAATACAACAAGGTATCAAGCTATAATAAAAGGTATATTATCCTAACTAGTATTTTATATTGTTTATGTCAATTACATGCTAGTTATAGGCATAATGATTTGGAAACACTATTGCATGTATAATTAGAGAAAACATAGATCCAAGGCATTTAGGGTTGTATGTGCACCATAGGATGTTGTAGTATACAAAACCAAACAAGTAAAACATAGCCTTTGACACCATGTTGTTTGAAATTTTGTAGATTTATATAAAATCTTCAATGTCAACTAATCAAACCTACTGAAACGTGTGGACTCTTTAAACTACTCCAAAAATACTTCATTTTCCACCATACATAAGAATGGAATTAGGTTAAGTACTTTTAGTCGAAGGCATGATAAATTCATAAAAATCTATCAACCTTGAATTCATAATATTTGGAGTCCTTATGAATATTTAAAGTATATTGATGCTTTTACTAGGCTGCACCGACCCTTTGGAATACTTGCAACTTTCTCATTAGTTGTGTAAGAATCGAATTATTAAATTTTTTATGCATGATATTTAGACATCCATAAAAAAATATTGATCTAGACCTAACACTTAAATCATTTTGTGAGTTATGTCTAAATATTTTTACAAAAAGTGGATTGTTTTAAGACTATGTTGATTTTTGTATAAGTTTGTATCCACTTTACTGTTGGATTAGGTGTCTAAGCCCATAAATATAATTGGTATAATCTTGAATTTATAGAAGCACAATCCTTTTGGGTTTTCATCACAGCTAGCAACTGGACAGGATTATTTTGAAGAGAGAGATTGAGAGAGAGAGAGAGAGAATAATTTATTATTTCATTAATAAATTGGAATATGTAATTTGTTAATATATTATGAGAATAATATTTTAATTATAAATTATGATATTGATTAATAATTAACCAGAAATTAATTATAATAAATTTAGGGATTAATTGGATTAATCTGTAGTGCAGGGGTTGTTTAGAAATTTATTGAAAGTTGATGAGATTAAACAAACCTTTAATCTATAAAGATCGATTAGATCTTGAACAAGTAGGTAAACAATGACGATATGAACACAATAAAAGAACAAGACAAGATTGAATCAAACGTGTTGAATGATTAAACAAAATCCTAAGAAGAGTTCGATTAAGAACATCAACTATAGAGGATTGGAAGGTTACAAGAACGATCAAAGAAACCTTTTGTCGTCTAGATGAATTGTTATTTTCAGATCTCTAAAAACCTTAACCTAATATGCATGCAAGTATAAACTTATATACAAAACATAAAAGGCTCACGGTTGGACAGGCCCATACCGGAATACAAAATAGCATAATCAGGTGAGCGCAAAAGACGCAATCTTCAAAGCCCAACAATCTCCCCCTTTGCGTCAATTTGGGGCGAGACCTTCACTCTCTTTTCAAAGCAGATGGCTTCTTTACCATTTCAAAAATTTTCGGTATCAAAGCCAGAATATGATGCCTGAAGGTAATATACCAACGAAGCATATCTGTAAAGTTCTTCTTATCTGCTGTTGAGTTCTGTTTGCATCGGTGAATGATATTGATATGTGCTCCAGACACTCTGTAGAGAACAGATGCTTGTCTACCAAAGCAAACAGAAACTTATGCTTGTCGCCCCTGGTGAACATAACCGTCAGATTGGAAGAATCAATTTGCCCCAGCTTCATTTTATGAACATCTCCGGTCTTGGAAGTGGGCTTGATAGTTGGTTTCTTGTTCATCACTTTTGCTATTTCCTGATCCATAGTGGCGAGCTCATGGACATAGGAAGCCAACATTCTTTTAAGATGAGAAAGAATTGGTTCATATTCTCTCTGGTTGGAGAGAAGAATGTTGTATAGCAAGATCCAATCGTGCGGGTTCAGACTGGGAAGATCTGCCAGAGAAATAAGATGTTCGGTGTTGGCCGTTCCTCTGTTGATTTTGAAATTGACGTTCACAAATTTCCCAGCCTGGGTTGGTTTCAGTACCTTGACTTTAACAATTTTCTGGGCACTCCATGTCAAGTACTGTGGTTGACCGAATTTCAGATAGAAATCGATGAGCTCCCTGTCAACCTTCGGGTTCGGATGAGGGACATTGGCAGTGACATCAAAGCAGTGAAAAGTGAAGGCTTTGCGCGTAATGGGCATGTCGAACTGCGAGTCCCTTGAATTTTCACACTCAAAAGATGCAATCGGTTCCAACCAATAAATAGAAGGAAACTCAATCGCTTGAGTGATGAGTGTTTCTCTGTCCCAATCTGGGAACAGAGTCTTTTTAGCTTGAATAGCCTCTTCATCCTCCCTGATTTTCCTTTCTCTGGCCTCGGCCTCACGAGCTATCTTCAAAGTTTCATCAAGCTCTTTGTCCCTTTTCTTGCGTTGAAGAGCTTCAGTAATGGTTTCGTCTGATTCTGATTCGCTCTCAACTAGGACTTGTTTACCGAGACCCGAAGCTACATTACCCTTCGGTTCTGTTTTGGACACACCTTCCTCTCCCCCTTGTCTCGGAAGAACAAGCTTCTCCGAGACACCCTTCATTTCACTTAAGATTGTAATTGCAAGAAGGAGTTTTGCCTGGAGATGCTGACGAATAGTGAGGGTAAGGAAGGGATCATGGGAGTCAAGAACGCCTGTTAACATGTTTTTAACGTCACCAGCGCAACTTTGAAGAACTGCCCGCTGAGTTTGAAGCAAAGTTATTTCTTGTTGTGCCTGGGCCAGTTGGATCTTTTGTAAATCAATAGTCTCTTGGTGTTTTATAAGTTCTTCCTTCAGGGTGCTCTCGGCTGCCAGATAGGCAAAACGTGAATCCAAAGATTTGAGGAATGAAGTGGATTCAGTTTTGAGGTCAGCACGCAGAGCCTCAAATTTGTTGGTTTCTCCCTGAAAGGTAGCTGAAAAAGAGTCTACTAACGCTTGAAATTTGGAAGAATTAGAGTCAGCATGAGCCTTGAGAGAATCAAGAAAGATCTGAGTTGTATGAACAACCTCAGAAACTTCCTTAGTGGCTTTGGAGCATGAGGCCGCTGAATTATCTACGGCGTCAGTAGAACGATCCAAGGCTTCGGTGTAAGTCTGGATCGCAGACTCTATAAAGGCTTTCAGCACAGCACCCCCATAGGCTTTACTGTCAGCCAGCAGACTGTCAAGTTTGGTGTGAATTTCTTGAAGCTGCTGACTTGACGCAGGGGTATCTGCATCGGTGTCGGTAGGTATCCGGTAGGGGCTGTAATAGATGGAATCGAAGTCTTCATCATCACACCCTAAGGTAGCACCGGAGTTGGAAGATGGAGAAGGGGAGGAGGGAAGGTTGATGACCGGGGTTTCAACCATAGAAGCAGCCCCCGTATCAGATACGTTGACTGTTACTAGTGGTTGGGTAGTGGTGATGGTGACAGATTCGGTGATAATGGGCTTGGAGATAGAGGATGAAGGTTGAGAAACAGAGAAGGGAATATTAGGTTCTGTTGTGGTTTGAGGGATTGAAGTTGGAACAGAACTTGTGACGTTCTGTTTGGGTGATTGGGTTGGGGTTGGAAATTTTGGGGAAGTAGGAGGAGAAGGTAATTTGGTTATTTGGGGAGATTTAGGTGGGGAGGGTGAGTTGGGAATACGAGGAGAGACTGGTGGGGATGGTAGTTGTGGAGACGAAACGGGTGTAGTTTCGGGTTGAGGATCAGCAGCTTCTGTTTCGGATGGTGCATTCGGTTCTGATTCAGAAGAAGGAGATCCTTTGGCTCTTTTAGCCATCTTCTTGACCTTTTTCGATCTGGACTGAGAAGGTGCCTCTGCCTCGGATTTGCGTTTGGAGGACCTTCTCTTTTTCTCCTTTTGGGGTGCGGTTTCTTTCTTCTCTGCCTTCTCCTTTTTGCTCACTCTCTTGCCCCGGTTAGCAGGCTGATCCAGAGCCTCAAGAGCAGCACGTTGTTCATCAGAAAGAACCCTAGGAGGCAGGGGGTCCTTGAGCTGTAGTCCGCCATGATCTTGCTGTGGGGCGTGACGCATCTGTACATGGACTCAGGGATTATTCCATAGTGAAGGAACTTACTTGGATCTGAGACTATGATTTTCTTGGTGTGGTAAGTGGCAATTGAAGCCGTAAGAACATCCTTCATTACTGGGATGTCAAGAGAATCAATAGCCCTTCTGGTGATAAGGGTCCAAAACCTGGCGCAAGAAATCTCGGAGTGCCTGGCTGTAGTGTTGAGACTCTGAACCACTTGGGCCCAGATGATAGACCCGTAGTCAAGATTAATGCCATTGTAAAGACCGTACAGGATTGTTAGAAACCCTTTGCTTGTGGTGTCGGAACCACCACATCTCTCCGCTAAACCCTTAATCAAAAGGGTCAGCAATCCGTTCCACTGAGATGGAAGACAGGATTTCTTGACTTTGGCAATAGATGTTAGAACATCTGTATACCCCATCTCATACATCATCGTAAATATCTGGGCGGTGGTGATGAAGTCCGGTGAGATGACAGAGGAGTCGACGGCAAGCCCTAGAAGAGAGCAAAACCGTGTTTTGGATACTGAAGTCTTCTTGTCGTGAATAGAAAAGAAGATGCGGTCTTTGTGCCTATCGTAGCTGGCCGTGGTGTAGACTTGGGAGAGCAGGGACATAGGAACGGCCTCCACTTGCGTAAGTGCTAACACCAGTGGGGAATATTTGAGGCATTCCACCACGTATAGCATATATGAGTCATAGAGGAATGGAGACATCTCTATGATCATGTTCTGATTTGGTTTGATTGTGAGTAAAGAAGAAGATGCAGATTGATCGTGAGCGGAAGAAGAAGTCGCCATTGTTGAGTTTTGGAAGAAGATGAACAGTGGTAACTTTTTCAGAGAGATAATGCTTGAGAGGTAACTGCCAAAGAACACGATCACGTCTTATTTATACCGTTCTCAGGAGAGAGAAAATTATGATGATGAAGAAACCAAAACGTCGCCTGAAAAAGCGCGATTAGAAGTTATGGCGTATCCCAGGAATACGTCAGCACACGTGGGTGTGAAATGAATCCTTTGCACGCGCCCAAATCTTTTTCGTACCGTTTGAAATTCCTTGTGCCCTTGTTTGGTTACAACTGAAACATAGAACCATGTGCCAAACAGCAATTAGAATGTTGGAAAAAATAATTCCGTGCATAAGAGTGTGAAAGACAAAGAAATAAATCAAATGTGTTTGGAAGTGGGTGTTGTCTAGATAGAAGACAGAAAGCAGAAGATTCCGGGCAAGAATCGCTTCCTTCAAAGCCAAGAGAGACCTGAAGTGTTTGTGTGGTTTCCCGAGAAATACGATCAGTTGTCTTTAAAGAAACAATGAAAGGCATCTTTTGTTGATGGCTAAAGGGTGGCTGAACTCAAACCAAACATTAAGTCTTGACATAAAATTGAGTGTTGGTAGAGTTACCTGTGAGACCGATGTGATCTGTTGAACAGGTAGGTGGGAAGTATTTCGTGATAAGAATGATATAGACAGAAATCTCAAAAAAAAAAAATAAACTGGACCTCTTTGGGAAGAAATGTCTTAGGACGAGACAATTTCATAAAAGATCACGCATAAAGAAAAAGAGATTTCCAAGTGAAAGCTTGAGTTAATTATTCACCGTCAATTCGTTTTAGGTGTTGGATTTTGGGTTTCACTTAGAACGTGGTAAACGAATCTAAGATCATAAACACAGATGTTGTGCAACCATAAGCCTCAGTGGTAAAGACCGAGAGCATCAAGGGTTACTTTGGGGAACGAATGCAAATGAAGAAGTTGAAAAGATGGTTAAGAGACCGAACGTACCTTCTGCTACAGAAATGGGACAAAGCAGAGCAACTCATGTTTCAGATGAGTAAAAGAAGGTAGCTCTAGACCGAGTATGAGAGAATAGCCTGATTAGGAAGAAACGATAGGTATTGATCGAATCATTAAGGCATGCTCGAGGTCATAGAGGCTTGAGACAACATACAGCAGCATGCTTCTAGGGACTTCTAACTAGTCTGATAAAAATAAAACATACCTGGATGAACATTACATAAGGAGATGCTTGTATTCACTCGTGCAAAAAGTACACATACTAGAAATATAAAATGTTTTTGTAATTTTGAAATTTACTAAGAGATAAATAAATACTGAAAGACAAAATATTTTTGTAATTTTGGAATTTTCTGAGAAATAACGAAAAACAGAAGGATAAAATATTTTTGTTAATTTGGAATTTTCTGAAAAAGAAATAAAAACAGAAAGATAAAATATTTTTGTTAATTTGGAATTTTCTGAAAAAGAAATAAAAACAGAAAGATAAAATATTTTTGTTAATTTGGAATTTTCTGAAAAATAACGAAAAACAGAAGGATAAAATATTTTTGTTAATTTGGAATTTTCTGAAAAAGAAATAAAAACAGAAAGATAAAATTTGTACAAAAGAAAGAAGCAGAGATAGACTGAACGATCTGAGTATTTCGGTGAGGGTTTTACAATCAGGAAGAACCGAGCGGTCTGTTTGAATGAGCGCCTTTATATTGCAGAAACAGAGAGGGACCGAGCAGTCTGGTTGTTTCGGTTCTGTTATTTTACCAGAGCAGAGAGTGACCGAGCGGTCTGGTTGGTTCGGTTCCTTTATTTTACCAGAGCATAGAGTGACCGAGCGGTCTGGTTGGTTCGGTTCCTTTATTTTACCAGAGCAGAGAGTGACCGAGCGGTCTGGTTGGTTCAGTTCCTTTATTTTACCAGTGCAGAGAGTGACCGACCGGTCTGGTTGGTTCGGTTCCTTTATTCTTAAATAGAGACTTGAGGATTTGGGACCGATTCTGCAACCATCATACCTAAGCCTTGCAATATTTGATTGAATGATGCTTCAAGAAGAGCTTTTGTAAAGACGTCAGCCAGTTGATCAGTGGTTCTTACGAAGTGAATTTCGACATTTCCATCTTCCACGTGATCTTTGATGAAGTGATACCTCAGTGCTATGTGTTTGGTTTTGGAGTGTTGCACTGGGTTATGACAGATCCTAATTGCACTTTCAGAGTCACAATATAGTGGGATCTTCTTCATATTGAGTCCGTAGTCTCGAAGTTGACTTTGGATCCAAATCACTTGTGACGTGCATGATGCAGCTGCAATGTATTCCGCTTCGGTAGTAGATAGCGACACGCACGTTTGTTTCTTGGACTGCCAGCTGACTAACTTCCCGTCAAGAAATTGACAGCCACCAGTTGTGCTTTTACGGTCGAGTCCACATCCTCCAAGGTCAGCATCAGAATAGGCTTGAACAAAGAAGCCTGAGTTGGATGGATACCATAGACCTAAGGAGGTGGTTCGCTTGAGGTAGCGTAGGATGTTCTTCACTGCAAGCATGTGAGGTTCGCGTGGGTTTGCCTGAAATCGAGCACAGTAACAAACAGAAAACATGATATCAGGTCTGCTAGCGGTTAGATACATTAATGAGCCAATCATTTGACGATAGAGCGTGATATCAACAGCCGGTTTGTCTAGGGATGGAGTAAGCTTGGTGCCGAATGCCATTGGGACTTTTACTTTTGAGTCTCCTATCATACCAAACTTTGCTAGGAGAGTCTTCGTGTAAGCTTCCTGATTAATAAAGATACCTTCGGGTCCCTGTCTTATGTTTAAACCAAGGAAAAAGTTAATTGGACCCATTGAGCTCATTTCAAACTTAGTCTCCATCAACTTTCTGAATTCAGCCGTTAAGCTGGGATTCGTGGAGCCAAAGATGATGTCATCGACATAAATTTGAACTATCATAAGGTGGTTACCTTCCTTTTTGCGAAAGAAGGTTGGGTCAACGGAACCTTGTTTGAATTTAGACATATTTAAAAATTTTGTAAGCGTTTCATACCAGGCTCTCGGAGCTTGTTTAAGGCCGTACACAGCTTTATCCAGAATATAGCAATGATTTGGATGCTTTTCGTTCACGAACCCAGGAGGTTGCTCCACGTACACCGTTTCTTCGAGTTCTCCATTGAGAAATGCACACTTGACGTCCATTTGGAAAACCTCAAAGTTCTTGTGAGCAGCATAAGCCAGAAATATTCTAACAGATTCTAGCCGAGCTACTGGAGCGAAAGTCTCTTCATAGTCTATCCCTTCCTCCTGACAATATCCCTTTACCACCAGACGAGCCTTGTTCCGTATAACATTACCTTCCTTGTCCATTTTGTTCCTAAATACCCATTTGAGACCAACGACCGAAGCATCTGGAGGAGTTGGAATGAGGTGCCAGACTTTGTTCCTTTCAAATTCGTTCAGCTCGTCTTGCATTGCTTGAACCCAATCAGAGTGATCGAGGGCAGTATTAACTGTCTTTGGTTCAACTTTTGATACGAATGAGTTGAACATGCACAACTCAACCTTTGAAAATAAGGAAGTCTGTTTTGCTTTCAGTTGTGATCGGGTCAAGACCTTTTCAGAGACATCTCCAACTACTTGAGAGACAGGATGATCTCTGGTCCATTTGATAAGAGGAGGGTAATTTGGATCAATGGCTGGGTCTAGTTCAGCATTAATTATTTCGTCTGGCTCAGATTGGCTATCGTAACCGAGCGTCATATCATTATGTTCCTTCTCAATTAATGAGCTTTGAAAAACATGAGGTTCAGGTGTTTCTTGTGGTACTGAGCTTCCTGGTGTTGAGGCCTCTTCGGTTGATGAAGGACCTTCGGTTGAGGATGTAGAATTTGGCTCCCCCTGGACTTGTGAACTTGTCTCCCCCTCGACTTGTGAGCTTGGCTCCCCCTCGACTTGAGCATTGATGGACGGAGAGTCGTCAGAGGTTGATTCTCCTTCATGCATTCTTCTTGCAGCATCTTCAACAATCTGCTTCATGTGATCAACTTGGTTTTCTACTGCACCTGCTTCGGAGAGTGAAGCTTTCTCTGGTTCGTCAAAGAGCTCCAGAAATTTCTCGTATATATTGGCTACCAAGACTGTGACTTGGCCAGTTAGAGGAAAGATTTCCCCTGCGGTGTCTCCTTTGGCCTGCAGCTTCTTGACATAGGTGTCGTCAAAGGTCACATGGTATGTTTCTTCAATTCTTCTCGATCGCCTGTTTAGGACTCTGTACGCCTTGGATGTGAGAGAATAACCCAGAAAAATTCCCTCGTCGGCTTTGACGTCAAACTTGTTGCGTTGTTCTTTAGAATTAAAGATGAAACACCTTGAGCCGAACACATGGAAAAATTTCACATTTGGCTTTCTGTTGTTCAGTATCTCATATGGAGTGAGTGTGAACCTCATGTTGAGATATGACCTGTTCTATGTAAAACAAGCAGCTGAAACAGCGTCAGCCCAAAAATAAAGAGGTAAGGAAGCGAAACTTAGCATGGTTCGAGCAGCTTCACACAAAGATCGGTTTCGTCTTTCGACTATTCCGTTCTGTTGCGGTGTGTAGGGAGCTGAGAAATTGTGACTTATTCCCTTTTCTGCAAGAAACTCTTCAAACTCCCTGTTCTTGAATTCGAGACCATTGTCGCTTCTGATGTTGCGAACAACCTTCTTAAGCTGTACTTCAATTTGCTTGATAAACACTTTCAGCTTTTGAGTCGCTTCAGATTTGAGCTTTAGAAAGAACACCCATGTAAATCGTGAAAAGTCATCAACAATAACAAGAATATACTTGCTACCACCGATGCTTTCGATAGATGAAGGACCACACAAATCGATATGAAGTAATTCGAGTGGCTCAACAACTTTTGTGTTGATTATAGATGAATGTCTTTGACGACTCTACTTCCCCATTTCGCATGCAGCGCACAGATGATCCCTGTCGAACTTGAGCAATGGAAGGCCCCTAACATGACCTCCAGTAACAAGACGGTTGATATCTTTAAAATTAAGATGAGATAACCTTCGGTGCCACAACCAACTTTCGTCGGATTGAGCTTTTGACAACAAGCATATAGATGGGTTTCCTTTGATGGGTTTAAGGTTTAAGGGAAACATTTCACCCTTTCGCTCTGACTTGAGAATCACTTTCTTTGACTTTTTCTCTATGATTTCAGAACCTTCATCATCGAACAAGACTTTGAGACCTGTACCTCCAACAAGCTGAGATACACTAATGAGGTTGTGTTGGAGTCCTTCTACATAAGCCACCTTCCTTATAGTGAAGTCCCCATTGGTTATCATCCCGTATCCCTTTATGGTGCCGAATGAATTGTTTCCAAACTTGACGTTGCCACCATTTGCAAGAGATCTGTATTCCCTAAGCTCCTCTTTCCTCCCTGTCATGTGACGTGAGCAGCCACTATCGATGTACCATTCTTCGTCGAACTTCTCGTCACTTATAACCTGCAAAAATTAGACAGATTTAGGAACCCAAAATTTCTTGGGTCCACGTGAGCTTTGCATGGGAACGGGAACAATAAGAGAGACATCAACAAGATAAGTTCGTTTTACAAGAGTTGTTTTATCTTTCCTTTTAATGGTGTAAACCTTTATTTTGTTAGGATTGGGTGAATTAGGTTTGGATTCTGGTTGGGCTTCATTGACCTTCTGCTTCCACTTTTGCTCAGCTGATGAATGAGATTTTCGAGAACAAGAAGAATCAGATTTAGAACAAGATCGAGATAAAACAGTGGATGAGGAAGAATTAGATGAATGAGAAGAGTTAGAGGGAGAGAAAGTCTTGGAAGGAGACTCTAGGTGACCCTTTTGTTTTTGATCATTGGAGGGAACGACCTTAGAGTTTTGTTTTCTTTTGTCTTTAGAACCGAACCTTTGCGTTCGGTTGGAGCTGCCTTTGGAACCGAACCTTTGGTTCTGGTTGAAATCCTTTTCAGAACCGAGCCTTTGGTTTCGGTTGATTTCTTCTTGTGAACCGAACCTTGGCTTTCGGTTTTTGTGACTTTCACTCTTTCCTCCTGGATTGTTTTCACACTTCAGATTCTTGTTTTGATGAGTGAAATATGCATTCTGAGAATGCCAGAATTGTTTCCGTTCCGAAAGGTTCTTCCGGTATCTGTTGTTTCTTTCTCTCTTCATGTTTCTCATCTGAGAAGGTTGATGATGAACATTTGCTTTCGTATTCGTTGTCTCCCTGGCTAGTTCCTTTTGAACTGTAGGAGTTTTACTTTGAGCTGAGGAAGCAGAGAGAACTTTTTCTTTTGCCGAGTGATCCTCCTTCTGAGGAATATCTTTTGTACCACTGGTGCTCGACTCATCGAAGTTGTTCGGTTTATTCAAGGGCTCAGGTATGTATCTTCCTTTGCTCTTCCAGGAAGTTCTTTCAGATAAACCAATGGTTTCGTCTGCATTATCAATTGGAGCTTCCGAGAATTACTCATCACAGCCATCAGCATTATCTTCGTTTACAATGGCTACAAGTTCAGCAGTTTGATGTTCAGTTACTCCTGTCACCTTGTAAACTTGATTTGGAGTGGTCCTGACCTTTTGATACACAACAGCTTTCTCAACTAATTTTGGGGACTTTTGATGGGACAACCGAGCGAACTCCACTGAGTTTTCAGAAATTAGATTCTTGTGATTTTCAGGTTCGGTTTTAACAAATTCTGAGCAGTCAACCGTGTCCTCTACAAAAATTTCGCTCATGTTATCGTCCTCGTTAAGCTCAGATGCATTTTCAACATCAATTTTGTTTTCTGAGCTTACGTTGGCGTTTAAAGAGTCAAATTTTTGCATGGTTTCGGTTCTCAGTTTAAGTTTGTCATTTTCATCCAAAAGAATTTTAAGCATGTCTTTGTGGTCTTTGGATTTAATGAAGGATTCAATTTTGTCCAGTCCATACATGTAGGTCGGATTGACATCATCAGACGATATCACACTCTCACAATTATAGGCTTCGGCATCGATTTCATCTTCCTTAAACTCTAGGAAGGGCAAAATCATGCGATGAATCCTTTGGCCTATTTCACAATCCAAGTGAAGCTGAGTAATATTAGAATACAGATGTTTAGCAATTAAACAAAAAACATTTCGTTGTTTCAACAATTTCAAATTGTCTCTTTGCAAATAAATGTTTTCATCTTTAACTTTGACTAATTCCGACTCCTTTAACTCTATCCACATTCTCCGCTCCTCACTCTTCGACGCCGCCCTGCTCAATTGATCAGTTAGGTTAGAATTTGTGACCCGAGTTTGAGTTAAGCTACTATCTAGATGAGATATTCTTGTATTGACGGTTTTTAGTTCTTTCTCATAAGAGGATGATGGTACTTTGCATGAAATAAAAACAGATTGTACCTTCTTTATCAGTTCATCGAGCTCATTGAACTGCTGGCTGAGCGGTTTGGCTGTAAAGCACATGTCCTCTTTTGCTTTCTGTCCATCACTGCCTCCATCGGTGTTGTATCCCCTCATTTGAGATACGTCAGAAACCATGAGGCATTTTCCACCACTGCTTCCTTCCTTAGACAAATATGCCTTTCCATGAGTAGGCTGCCTCACTTCCTCGTCTTCTGAGTCGGTAGACCAAACTTCCGTGCTACCGAACTCATCACCTTGAACAGAACCCTGCACAATAAGAGCATTAATAGGCGGGTTAGCAGCAGACTTCTTCTTTCTCAACTCGTCCAATCTTTTCTGTAACACGGCTTCCTCGTTGTTCCCATCATCTTTTTCAGCCAATTTCTTAAGGACACAGTCCTTAGCATAATGATTTTTCCCACCACAATAGAAACAGCTCACTCCAGAGTCGCCATCCACTTTCGGTTCCTTCTTGTGCTCCTCAGCTTTCGGTTCATTAATCACCTTTTCAGAGCTGTAACTCCCCTGCCAGTTTCGGTTTTTGTTGCTGGGGAATCTCTTCTTTATGAACCTTTTGGGATTAGACACCATCAAGGCATAATCCTCTGATGTGAGATCATATTCTTCCAGGTTGAGGTCTTCATCCTCCATAACAGCTTTACTTTTTGACAGGAGGGCCAACGAACCAAGACTGGAAACGACGTTCTTTTCTTGCACCACAATCTTCTCTTGAGACTTGAGAATTCCCACCAGTTTCGCCAAAGAGTATGATTTAAACTGCTCATGGGCTTTAACTGTGGAAACTACTGCTCTCCATTCAGACCTCACACCATTCAGGAATGTAACCTTCTGTTCGATGAGCTTCCTTTCAATATCGTGTTTGATCATCTTGCTGAGAAGATGATTGAAGCGATCAAACGTCTGGGTCACAGATTCTTCAACCCCTTGCCTAAATTCTCCAAACTCAGATAGAAGCAAAGTTTGAATCGAATGTTCAAGATCTTCGTCTGTAGAATACAGTTCGCGAAGTCTATCCCAAACATCCTTTGCCGTCGTGCATGAGCTAACCAATCTGAATGTATCGGACTGAAGGGCGAACCGGATCAATCTTAATGCCTTGATATTACATTGGAACTTATCCTTTTCATCTTGTGCAATATCTTTCACGTCCTTTAGCAGATCATTGTATTCTTTTTGAGTCTTGATGATTCTGGATGTTGCAGAATGAGAAAACGGTCCATTGGTAATGGCTTCCCAAATCAGATACCCATTCTCCTCCGATCCAATAACATAATCTTCGAAGTGATGTGCCCATACTTCATAGTCATGGGTGTATAAGATCGGAATCTTTGTCGTCGAACCAATGCTGTTGGAAATATTAATAAGGTTTGATTGTGTCGCGTCCATTATGATCGAAAAAACCTGTTCAAAGATCAGACTTTTAATAAAGCAGATTAGGGCAAAGTAATAAATATCAAGATACGTCAATAAAGAGATGACGGCTCAATAAATATTGATGATTGCGGAAAAACCCTAATGGAAATCTTTTTTTACAGAAAAGATGTGTATCAATTACACAGCCTCCCGCTCTGATACCAATTGATGAGATTAAACAAACCTTTAATCTATAAAGATCGATTAGATCTTGAACAAGTAGGTAAACAATGACGATATGAACAAAATAAAAGAACAAGACAAGATTGAATCAAACGTGTCGAATGATTAAACAAAATCCTCAGAAGAGCTCGATTAAGAACATCAACTGTAGAGGATTGGAAGGTTACAAGAACGATCAAAGAAACCTTTTGTCGTCTAGATGAATTGTTATTTTCAGATCTCTAAAAACCTTAACCTAATATGCATGCAAGTATAAACTTATATACAAAACAAAAAAGGCTCACGGTTGGACAGGCCCAAACCGGAATACAAAATAGCATAATCAGGTGAGCCCAAAAGACGCAATCTTCAAAGCCCAACAAAAGTTGAGGAAAAGGCTCTAGAACATCCTTGAAAGTGGTTAGATGAAGACTTTCACGGAGGGCCTAGAACTTTTGTCCAAGAGATCTTGGATAGAGGCTCACGGGCTGCTTGGTCACCAAGCAAAGGAATTAGGGTTTCCTCCTTAAAACCTAGCTTTGGCTCTCAGCTACCTCACCTATATAAAGAGTCTTAGGCTTCACAAATTTGGCACTCTTAACCCTAGAAGAGTTTTGGCCAAAATTCTCCTTCTCCTTCTCCATAATCCTTAGTTTCTAGTCTTGGTGAACCATCAGACACACGACACTTGTGGTGTTAGCTACTAAAGTTTTGAAGAATAACGATTCAAGATTGTTTACAATAACAATCTAAAGGTTAGTTATCTTATCTTATGAATTAGTTTATTCATAGAAAAGGTTTTGTATGCAAGTGATCACAGTATGTTGGTAATATGTGAAAGACATAGATCAAACAAGGTTGCATGTCCCCTAATCAATTGAATTATTTCAATTGTTTTTCCACTTAAGTCATTGTAGTTATAACATAGATTCCCCATCACTGGTATCAAAGCCTAGAGATTTCTTTCATGTATTTGCAAATTGGTCAATCGAAAAATAAACCTGATTTTGGTTTAGTCGCAGGTCATGACATGAGCTCGGTCAGATCGAAAAAATCTGATCCTTATCTGCCTAATATGATTTCATAGATAATTATCTGCTATATTATTTTCCAAATTCAATTTTACTGAATATATCATGATAATATGAATGCCTAGAAATTAGGATATAAGTATTTGACTTGATTGATTATTTGGTGATTAATATGATTGATTTTTTTAAGTATTTAAATAATTAATTTGAATATCAATTGGACTAAATAATTAATGTCAAATATTGTTGGGTTTACTTTAAATTTAAATTAAAAGTTTAAGTTTCAAAATTTAAAATGTAAACTAGTATTTCGAAAAAGTTTTAAAAAGTACACCCCATACTATATGTGTTAGAACACTGAAAGTGACCCTCTTGAACTTTCCTGGAACCGCAGCTAACTTACTACTGCAATGAAAGCTACTACCGCAGTCATCCGAAGTCAGAAGACAGAAAGTTTTTGTACTTAGTCTATTTTGTCTTTTCTTTACACTCTCTATTGTCCAGTATGCCTTGCATGGCTACTTCTAGAGAGTTATCTTTTGTAATTCTTAAGTCTCTATAAATAGGGCTCACTTGTTCTGAATCAAACATGCATCTTAAAAGTATATTTACTACTTATCTCAGCAATTCTCTCTTCTCTCACTTCTCACTATCTTATCTAATCACAATCTCTCTTCGGAGCAAGTCAGCTATGACTTAATCACTAAGTTTGATCACATCTATTAACTTGGTTTGAATGCATTCCTCGTTATGAATCAACTTATGTGTATACTTGATATAACTTTATAAACTGCTGTCTTTTTCTATTCTTTACTTTCCGCAACTAATACTCTAACTATCTAATATTAATATTATTGTTGAGCTTATAGATCCTTGAGATTAACTACTCCGCAATATACTTGTTTAACCTTTTGTTCAAGTATCTTAAGTTTTTCTGTCAACAATTGGTATTAGAGCCTAAGTGGTTTCGTTTTGAAAATTGGAACTCTGATTTTTCAAAGAGCCTTCTATACCACTAAAGCTCATTTCTAAACAAAAAATTTCTAATGGCACAATCGTTATCACTGAATGTTTCCAACAGTGTTGGTGGTTCCAATCGAGCCCCAATACTGGTAGCAAATGAATATCATCATTGGTCACAAATAAAGGAGAGGTACTTGAGAAGACTGGGAAGAGATGTATGGCGATCATTAGAAGAAGGACCACATATGCCAATTCTTACGCTAGTTTAAACTGACGGCACTGCAACCAGGCTAGGAGGAGGTCAACCAGCAATGAACCGTCCCACCAAGGATGATCTCGATAAAATGGAAAATGATGCTATTGCTTTTTATGAAATCTCCTGCGGAGTTTCTCCTGGCAACTTCGATGTTATCATAAATTGCAAATCAGCAAAAGAGATCTGGGATGTTCTCAAAAATCTGTACGAAGGCACATAACAAGCACAAGACAAGAAGCTTACTACCGCACTCAACGAGTTCAACAACTTCAAAGCTCATACTGGTGAAATTTTGGAAGACTCTTTCAAAAGGTTCAACCTAATAGTCACCAAGTTATCCAATGCAGGCACCGTCCGCAGTAACCATGAAACCCATCTTCAGTTTCTTAATGGTTTGGGAAGACATTGGACTACGGCTAAGATGATAGTCCAAGGTGATAGAAAGATCCACACCTTGTCTCTCTACAAGCTCTATGGAGAGCTTAAAGCACAAGAATCAACCGTACTCAAAGATTGTGCTAACTTCGGAGGACCACTAGCTCTCATAGCACAAACTCCACCACAGTCACCTTACTCTTCATCGTATGACAATCCACCATAGTCATACGAAGCTGACTCAGAATATGATGACGAAGAAGAATTTTAGAATGCTATTGCTCTTGTTAGCCAAAAGTTCAACCGTATACCACCTCCTTCCTTCTACAAGAACCAACAGTTCAACAAACCTCCATTCAACCGCAACTTTGGTTCCCAGAATAACCAACCTCGATATCCCAAAAGTTCTCTTCCACCACCGCAATATCAGAATAATCAACTAAAGGAGGTACCGCAGTCTCCTCAAACTAATACCTCCGATACTTCCTTAGAAGATAAGACTGATGTTGTGATTTGTCACAAATGCAACAAAGAAAATCACTTCGCAAAAGATTGCAAGGCCAATGTAGTCAAAGACAGAGCATTCTACCTTAGAATGGCTCAAGAGTTGGAAGAAAAAGAAAAGGCTAGGGCATACGTGGCTCATATCAAAAGAGACCATCAAGTTTGGTCATCTGGAGATGAAGAAGAGGCCATGAGAAATGTCAAAGAAAAAGGGAAAATCTGCATGCTGGCCACTGCGGATGATGATGGGTCTTCAATGCTGAACAAAAACTACTGCTACATGGCAAAGGATGGAACTCTAAGCATTTTCGAACAGGTAAAACTCATGATCCAAACTCTAAATTATAGCATGCATGAGTGTCAGCCCTACATAGATGATCTTAATGACACTTGTGCTGCCGTCCTTACAGACTATAATAAAGCCTTAGATGAGAAGAACATTACATCCCAAGAGATTTTTCATGTGAGAGGATGATTAGATAACAAAAGACTTAAGATGTCTATGTTAGAGAAGGATCTCGAGTTAGAAAAAGATGCTAGGATGTTAAGTGAAACCCAAATAGAGGTAACTTTGAACCATAGAGATTTAGCTTAGAAAGAAATTGTACGCTTAAATCTCTTAATTGAAAATTTGTTTAATGAAAATGAAGCTATTGAAAATTTGGTAAACAATGGCACCGTGGACAATACATACAATTAGGGTTGGTCGAATTGATATCCTACCGCAATGGATTCCTCGCCTCGGTTCAACAAAGACAGACTGTGTGTCCCTCCGGATAGAGAATTTCATTTTCCTGTCAATAACAAGGCCTTTCCCAAAGATATCAAAACTCACTTCGGTAGATTACACAATTTAAGAAATAATTTTGTCATTGAGGAAATTGTGCCTCAGGTTTTGGGTCACACATGTGATCAAATTCCTATAGGTGACACCATTTTTCCAAATTCTCAAACAACATCCGTAGTTAATGAAGAGATTGTTCTTGAGGGCACTGAAGTCTCTAAAGACTTTCCATCTTTACCCTCATACCACAGTGTCCCTCCTTGTAGTCAAATGTCCCACAAATGTCTCATCGAAGTCCTATCTAAGACTTACTCTGAGATAGTCAAGTCATCACTACCGCAGTCATCAATTCAGGGAACTGTGACTCTTCAACCGATACTTCATGATTTACCCATAGAGAATTTTGAAGTAGGTCAATGCTCTCAAATTCCAGAATCTTCAAGTTCTGATGAATCAAGCCCATGTTTTCAAAATTATTCAAAAAAATCCAAGAAACCGCAGTTAAACAATAATGACTACGGATCACCAAAATCTTTAGCAAAAAAGGCTTTCAAAGAGGAAATCAGATCTCGAGGCACAAACAGACAAACCTTTTCAAAAAACAAGAAACATATCGAATTTCCAAAATCCAAGAGTTCAAAAAAATTTGTCTTCACCCACTACTTTTCAAAAAACTCTCCCATAGAGAAAACAAACAAAAAGGAAAGTTCAGTTTCAAAAGTCATTCCTACTACTTCTGACAAAACCCAAAAAAGTGTCAAGTCTTTTCGAAACTATGTTTTTCAGGTCTATTCCTCAAAGATCCTAAATGGAAAGGTATTTTACCCACTCCAACACTTTTAAAATCACGTCAAAACTTCAAAAAATGGAAGGGTATCTTACCAAATCCATCTAAAGGAACTCAAAGATTTGCACGCGCTAATCGTCGTTCAAAACAAAATTTTCAAAAACTAAACAGCATTCATGTCAGGAATTACCCACCTCGGACTGGTAACAAGTCCACTTCAATCTATAAATCGCTGACCAAGCATAATGTCAGATCAAATAAAAAAATCTCTTTTTCTAAATGTCAGTGTAGTTGTCAAAAGGTTTTATCTCATGACCAATCGAATCAAAGTCGGAAACCTTGTTTTTTCTCAAAAACTCACATCACTCCAAATCTGAACAAACAACCAGGACTAGGACTAAAAGATGACAAGAAATTTGTCCCTGCAATCTCGGACCGTGCATCAATCAGAAACACACCAATTGTCCCAGGCTCCAAACTAGTTTGAATACCTAAACTAACCGTGTAATTCTTAGGCTATGTGCAAGGAGGAAGAAGAAGAAGAATGGTTAATTAACAATGCCTACTCCTTGCACATGACCGGAAGGTTAGAATACCTTCGGGATTTCAAACCTATATGTAATGGTGGAAATGTCACGTTTGGTAACAATGCAAACAGTGTCATCCGAGAATATGGTGTTCTTACTACCAGGAACTTTTCCATTCAGAAGGTTGCTTATGTAGAAGGCCTTTAACACAATCTCATCAGTGTTGGTAAACTATGTAAAGCAGGACATCGTTTTGAATTTGATGATCAGTTCTGCTACGTAATGAAAAGTGATAGGAGCTCATGTCTAATCAAATCTCGATCTGAAGGTACCATGTACCCTTTGGATGTCTCTCTAATCATTGGTAGACCGCAGTTGTGTTTCCTGTCCAAAGTTGTATCCAAAGTCAACTGGCTATGGCACCGCAAGCTAGCTCATCTCAACTTCAGATACATCAACAATATGGTCGCTTGAGAACTTGTCCGTGGTCTCCCTATTCTCAAATTTAGCAATGATACTCTCTGTCCAGCTTGTGAATGTGCTAAGCAGTCCAAAGCAAGTCATCCTCTTATAATTGACTCGTCTGTTTCTGAACCTCTGGAGCTATTGCACATTGATCTCTACGGTCCATCAACCATAGCCACCCTCCACCACAAGAAGTACATACTGGTTATTGTTGATGACTATACTCGCTTCACATGGGTCTTCTTCCTCAGACTCAAATCAGAGACATCGCAGATCTTTATCAACTTCATAAAAGAAATCGAACTACACATAAAGCTTCCAGTTAGACGCATCCACAGTGATAATGGAACCGATTTCACTAATTACCTTCTCAACAGTTTCTTGGTGTCCAAGGGCATTTCTCACAACTTCTCAGCATCCTACACTCCGCAACAAAATGGTGTTGTAGAAAGAAGAAACGACACACTAGTAGAAGCAGTTAGATCCATGCTTAACTTCGCCCACCTTCCTCTCTACTTCAGGGTTGAAGTTGTAGCAACCACATGCTTTGTCCAAAACCGAAGCATTGTCTGTAAGCATCTCAATAAAACACCATATGAAGGCCTTAACAACCGCAAGCCACATGTTTGCTTCTTTCACATTTTTAGGTGTAGATGCTTCGTAATCAACAACAGAGGCCAACTCAACAAGTTTGCACCAAAGTTGGATGAAGGCATTTTCCTTGGCTATTCCACCAACAAGATTTCTTATCGAGTGCTCATCAGGCGTACAAGGGTGATCGTTGAAAGCTTCGATGTGAAATTTGATGATTCACACATCCGTAATGCCTCTCCATCCATCGAAACCACCGCAATCATGAAATGTGACATTCCTACCTCTTCCGGTCCTTTAAATCTAATTGAAGTCAATTATGATGATATCTTCGACCCTGTTGAAGCGAAGAAACTATTCAAAGTTCTGGTGTCACCCGCAGCTCAACTACAACATGCTGACGTTTCTGGACCACCTCTGTCTGAAGGAGTATCTCCCAATACTTCCACCTCTCCAGTTGAGGGGGAAAACTCTACTCCAGATCCAGTTGCAACCGTCGAGGTTCCAGTATGTAATGTTGTTTAAATTCCTGCTGGCAGAGAAGCATTACCATCAAACGTATCTTCGGATTCGAATGATGAACTCATAGAGAATATTGACACCAAAACTGATCCAAGAATTGTCACTCTTCCATTTACAGTCCAGGGGGAACCTTCTCATGTTCCAGAGGAACCTCCATCCACAACCCAGGGGTAACCTCTCCCAACTACTCAATAAAATTCGGCTCCGATAGATCAAGATGATTTAGCAGGTTGTTCTCAAGTCCAGGGAAAACTGCCATCTCCAACCACAGATTCTTCTGACATTCAAGATATCCCCTCTACCACAGCTGTTGATCATCTGCTACCATGTCTTCATGTATGGATGAAAGACCACCCACCAGGTCAAATCATCAGCAACCCATCCGCAGGTATCCAGACTCGATCTTCCAAGGACCTATCTGAACATTGCCACTATGCAGCATTTATGTCCTCTGTAGAACCCAGAACGATCAAAGAAGCATTACCTGAACCGGACTGGATAGCCTCAATGCAAGAAGAGCTTGAAGAATTTCAAAGAAAAAAAGTGTGGCAACTCGTTCCGAAACCACATGGTCACTCCATTGGTGGCACCAGATGGGTATTCAAAAACAAGCTGGATGAATCTGGTGCGGTAATCAGAAACAAAGCAAGGCTAGTTACAAAGGGCTATAGTCAACTTGATGGTATTGACTACAATGAAATGTTTTCTCTGATAGCACACATGGAAGCTATCAGTATCTTCCTAGCATACGCAGCCCACAAGAACTTCATGGTACACCAAATGGATGTTAAAAGTGCGTTTCTCAATGGGGAACTAAAAGAGGAGGTTTATCTTCAGCAACCTCCGGGATTTGAGAATGTTGAATTCCCTGACCACTGCTACAAGCATGAAAAAGCAATCTACGGTCTAAAGCAAGCCCCAAGAGCATGGTATGAGACACTTTCTGAATTCCTTGTCTCATCTGGGTACAAAAGAGGAGTGATTGACCCCACATTATTTATAAAAGCAAATGGTGACCACCTTATGATGGTACAAATTTATGTGGATGATATCATCTTTGGTTCAACTGATCAAGGCATGGTGGATGAATTTGCTAAGCTCATGACCAACAAGTTCAAGATGAGCATGAATAGAGAGATTAACTTCTTTCTAGGTCTTCAAGTGAAACAGGTACCGCAAGGCATATTTATTCATCAAGAGAAATACACCACTGAACTATTGAAGAAATATTTGATGGATAATTGTTCTTCTGCTAAGGTCCCTATGGCCTTCGGTTATAAGATCTCTGTTGATCCCTCTAGAGAATCCGTGGATCACAAGACTTATAGAGGTATCATTGGTTTGCTAATGTACCTCACCGCAAGCAGACCTGACATTGTCTTCGCAACCGGTGTGTGTGCAAGCTACCAGGCTGACCCAAAAGTGTCACACATGATCGCAGCCAAACAAATTCTTCGGTACCTAAAAGGAAACAAATCTCTAGGTATATGGTACCCCGCAGGCAATGACTTCAGTCTTCAAGCTTTCACAGATGCGGATCATGCCGAATGCAAGCTCAATCAAAAAAGCACTTCAGGTGGATGTCAAATTTTGGGTGAACGTCTCGTCAGCTGGTCTTCAAGGAAACAAAGTTGTGTATCTCTGTCTACTGCAGAAGCTGAGTACGTGGCCGCAGCGAGCTGTTGTTCCCAATTCCTTTGGATGAAGCCACAATTGTTAGACTACGGTTATAGAATGCTGTGGATACCCATCTACTGCGACTCTAAAAGTGTCATTGCTATTTCTCACAATCCAATTCAGCACTCCAAGACCAAGCATATTGAACTATGGTATCATTTCATCAAATATCACATCTTGAAAGGTAACAATGAACTTATCTTTGTCCCTACTCATGAAGAGATTGTTGATGTGTTCACAAAAGCTCTCGACTCCACAAGACTCAACACATTCTTACAAATGTTAGGAATGATGAATCTGGAACCTCAATTCTATTTGAATTGACAGATACCGCAGACCTCTGTGATCCCCACTGCGGTTCTTAGTGATAGACACTTATAATAAGTGGTCTCGATGCATACATTGCACAGTAGTCGATGTACCGCAACCACATATTACATCTATCTTTCACTGGTCCCTATTGTTTGTCTTACTAACTCTCTGTACAAGTGTTCTCCCCAGCTCTTTCTGTTGCAGTTATTCACCTAACTGCAATGACGTTCTCAACCGCAATGATGTTTTCAACCGCAACAATGTGTCCAACCGCACTACCATTTCCAATCCGCAAAGATGTTGTGCTATTTAATTTTTGAATTATGGTGTGCTATTTAATGACTTGTCATTGAATATTACATTAATTAAAAAAAACATTCCTTGAGAAACTGTCGCATCTTCTTTCTTAAGACCTTTTGTGTCAGACCTATTTTAGGTATGATGACAAAAAGAACTTTTTCTTAAACCTTAACCCGTCCTTTCATTATACCCAGATTGTCCCATCCATTCCACCAATTTTATCTTCCTCCACACGTTTACCAGACGTGATAACCCATGTCTGACTTTTCATTAAATGCAAGCCGTTTTTGGAAAATCTCCAAAATCTATTATGAACCGTTTCCTATTTGGTGGCTGAGATTCAATCTAAAAATTCATAGATTCCCCCCAAAAACCCAATCCTCGTTCTACCCTATTCTTACCATTTAACCAGGGTTATTTTCTTTTTCCCTTTATAAACCCATCTCCTTCCTTTATTTACCTTACGCTTTCAGAATATCGATCAATCCCTCTCAAAATCTTCAAGAACATTGTGTTTTTCTTCATCTTCAAACACCCTCAATCTTCAATCTTCAACAATGGTGAAATTAGGACTATCTAAGAAGCAATCCAAGGCTTCTGGTTCGGTGAATCCAACAGGATCAGACTCTCCTTCAATCGCATCAAGCAATTTCCAAGCAGTGTTTGAAGATCATCCTTTATACAATGCTCCCATCAAGCTCATGATCAAGTTCCTCAAGAACCACTTTCTGTTTGGTCCTTTCGATGCATTTACAGAGATTGTACGAATTTCAACCGTGTTCAAATGTGCATTCTCAGCATAATGACCACTCCAAAACCCTCAAGAAGTGCATCTCAATCTCGTGAATGACGCATTGGTCATTATGACCAAGGAGAAATTTCTAAGGTCCATCAATCTACTAGTTCATCCATGGATCAAGTTCTTCTCTCCTTCAATGGCGGACATCACTGTATCCCTCTACCACATGGGATACCAGAAAAGAATCAAGGGTATCGGTGAATTCAAGAAAAATAAAATGCCCGCAGTATGGCAATATGTGTGCCACTTCATCATCCGAAGCCTATCCGGAAAAACCGAAGGAACCGACAATATGGGGCTTAAGCTCCTTGGGTTCGTTTGGAGCATATTCACAGGGCACGATGTGAATTACGGGTAAATCCTATGGCATGACTTCCTTCAATACATCCCTAAGGAACACCGCAAGAAAAACCCAACATAACTTACCTTTGCTAGGTTATGGTCACTATGCATTCTGGATCTTCATGCTAATGCAGGCATCACCATGGGCAACGACACCAATCTTTTTGCTACAAAAGATCTCAAAAGGTACACTCCTTCATCCGATCAAACTATTTTTGGACCAATCCGCAGGCTTCCCACTCATATTCTCTCTACTCTTGGTCCTAAGACTTCTGATGTCTTAGACCATATTGAGGCTACGGAGGGTATTGCCTCATACCCTTCTACCCTGCCTCTTCCATCCGCAGCCATTAACCCTAAAGGTGCCGCAGTCACCTCTACCACTACTTTATCCACTCCTTCTTAATGAAGAAAGAAATTGGCATCCAAAAGGAAACATAGAACACTACAGAAGGATGCTCCCAAATCAACCACACCATCTAAAAAACGTAAAACAAAACCTTCCCAAACCATATCTATCAGTGACTCTGATGAGGACAGGCAACCAATCTCTATCCTCAAGAAACAAAAAACAACCGAAACCTCTAGCCAAATGCGTGAACTGACTAATACCTCAGCCTCTCAAAAGGCTCCGGTAGTCATTGGGATACCCGCAAATCCATTCAACACCACAATCGAGTTCCACTCAAGCTCATCAAGTGAGCCTGTTTCATCATCATCATCATCTGAACGTGGAGACACCCCCCCCCCCCCCGGTTATATCTCAAGTAGATAAATCTGGTCATTGCCCTAAGGTCTCCAGGGCTTCCCGACTACATTTCTTGTCTCTCGAGGAGTTAGACTCCATCCTCTTGAGCAAATCCCAAACACTTCAAACACCTGACCATCCGCAGGGCACCTCTTCAGCCTTTGCCAGAACGGAGCCAAGGCCAAACGTGACCACGGGTCACGGAGACCAAGGAAGCTCCGAAAATCCTACTATGCTTCCATCATTTACAGGTCGTTTAGGCATGGTGAGCACAAATGTGCAAGGATCCGTGAACCCAAGGGACACCTTGGTGTGCACTCAAAGAATTGACTGAAGTGATTCATGGAGACAGTATCAACCAACTACTGATGCTGAAATCAAGAAATATGTTGCCTTTCGAAGGGCATTCCAAGACCGAAAGGATCAACAAATCAAACAGCAATAGCAGAAGGAACGAGAACTTCAGATGATTGCTAAGTATTGGGCTGATGCAATCAACAATGCTTATATTGTATTAGGGATTCTTCATATTCAACACTGGATGTCTCAGATGGCCAATTCACTCCTCAAAGCTCAAGCAGCATCTGCAGCCCAACATACCTCCCAAGTTCCTCCCACTACGGTTCTTGAAACATCACAAGACGAAGGTACTGAGATCGCAATCACCTCAGCTCCTACCTTCGGTCTTGATGATGACGAGGTACAAGAGATAAACAAACCCTCTCCTTCTAACGACAATCTAATGATGTTCGATGAAGGTGAAGAATAAATTGGTTCTCACCACTCCACCTCCAAGCCCAAAAAGAAGAAGAAAAACGCAGTAACAAGAAAAGAGTTTGTATCTCTCCAGGCCAAAGTCGATCAAATCCTAGCTGCGGTCTAGCCAACTCAACCGCAACTAGAGGATGTTCCTGGACCACAATCATTGATAGAAAGGATTGAAAGACTGGAAGCAAGAGAACGACTTGCTACGGAGCGCATCTCTTTAAAAGTCGAAATGGGAATCCGGTCCCTCGACAACAATCGCAAAGAAAACCACAAAGATTTCTCAGATGCCACTGAACGTCTTATCTCAGAAGTCACCGCAATCAAAAATTATCTTCCAAAAGCTATTAAAGATCAAGCCTCTCAGTCTCAGAAGTTAATAGATGAGACTCATACCGCTTATGAGTCTACCATCTCGGTTCTTCACTCTACCATCAACCGTCTTCAACGATCCTTAAAAACAAACTTTCATTACCCTGAAATCCTTCAACTCACTAAGGAGATTCGTCGCTTGTTGTTCAAATCCTCCTCTACAACCAATCAACAACTCACAGATGCTATCAAGGCTCAATTTCAGGAGTCCTTCTCCAAAATTGATGGCCTTCGAAAATGGCTTAAGGAAGCTCCGGTTTTGACTTCCTTAAGAGGGGGAAGTGAAGAAGATCAAGCCCATTAATCTCATCAATCAGATCAAGTTCATTAACCTCAGCAATCAATTTCACCAGATCAACCCCCCCCCCCCCCCACATCATCACTAGTAAAGTTCTCTCACCGAAACCATCATCTCACACTGCGCCTCACATTCCGAAGAAAGCTGAAACTCCCCCACACTTCAAACATCTTGAGGAACATATGTCATCTCCAAGCTCAATAGATTCTCCTACCACCGTCCAAAGGAAGAAAGACTGGAGGGCAGCCAAACTTGGTGAAGAGATCTGGAGGCTATGCGGATTTGACACAATCATGGATGAAACTCTAATCAATTATTGGGTTAATCCCCACCGAAGACTGCTAGATGAAGATTACGTTCCTCATCTTACATATGCTGAGCCTCCTAATGATGGTTACTGGAATATCCCCATCTCACCCAATGCCAAATACTTCACTGTATTTGAGCCATTTGATCAAAGCCTTCCGGATGTCAAACGATTGCCTATGGAATTTGAGAGACTATCTCAATTCTATGCAAAGAATGCCTCTTCCTTTGAGCACATATGGTCAAATGATCGAGCATCTGCAGTTGTGAACTACAAAGTCAGAAAATTCATGAAGGCTGAGTTTTTATATTACACTCTGACCCGAAGGGAACAAGATTATGTCCGGAACCAAGCTGACTTTCCTTGCATGAATCTGGAGGAGATTTTCCTCATTGCAAGAGTGCTCCAGGGCAAGGCTGAGAAGTATCCGAAAATTCAAATTGCACTTGACAGATTCAACATTTTTCTGATGGATACTCTATGCGATTTTGCTAAAATCGATGCAGATATCTATCCCACCATTGCGAAGAAGCATGAATTACCTCTACTTGATCCAGTACCGATACCCTTCGAAGGCTTTGAAGAAAGAACCTTAGGTGCAACCAACTTCCCTGAACTCGATGTCATCTTCAAAAGGAAAAACTGATAATGTCAAATATTTCATTCCTACCTCTGCTATACATCGTCTAACAAAGAAGCAGCTTGACATCTATCGGACCGCAGTTGAAAAGTCAAAATACACCACTCCGGAACTCAATTATGAAATTATAAGAAGGATCACTTGGTTAGAAAGTGTCAGGAAGTTTTGGTGGATCCTAATCAAGCATCTCCATCTTGATAAGTGATAAAAGTTAAAGAGGTCACTTAGGGGGAAATTGTTAGAACACTGAAAGTGACCCTCTTGAACTTTCTTGGAACCGCAACGAACTTACTACCGCAATGAAAGCTTCTACCACAGTCATCCGAAGTCAGAAGACAACAAGTTTTTGTACTTAGTCTATTTTGTCTTTTCTTTACACTCTCTATTGTACAGTATGTCTTGCATGGCTACTTCTAGAGAGTTATCTTTTGTAATTCTTGAGTCTCTAGAAATAGAGCTCACTTGTTCTGAATCAAACACGCATCTTAAAAGTATATTTACTACTTATCTCAGCAATTCTCTCTTCTCTTACTTCTCACTATCTTATCTAATCACGATCTCTCTTTGGAGCAAGTCAGCTATGACTTAATCACTAAGTTTGATCACATCTATTAACTTGGTTTGAATGCATTCATCGTTATGAATCAACTTATGTGTATACTTGATATAACTTTATAAACTGTTGTCTTTTTCTATTCTTTAGTTTCCACAACTAATACTCTAACTATCTAATATTAATATTATTGTTGAGCTTATAGATCCTTGAGATTAACTATTCCGCAATATACTTGTTCTAACCTTTTGTTCAGGTATCTAAAGGTTTTCTCTCAACAATATGTAACATTAAAAGTATAATATTACTAAATGTATAAGACAAGTCAGTCGAACCGCTAGTACGCCTCATTCACAAAGCCGATCTATAAGGAGAGTATAAGAAAATTGCTTATAAAATGATTGTTGAATGGGTGTCCACTCTCACCCACCGCTTCCTTGATTCATCGAGGGCCGTTAGCCGAACGGATTTGATAGGACAGATTAATTCTTGATAATAAGTATAATGAATTATAAAGTAACCCATGAAATTACACAATGCACTTTATAATTCGTTAGTGGAGCACGTGTAATTAACTGGCACACAAATAGATACGAATAAAGAGTGGCAATGGTTGTCTCAAAAATTATCATTGATTAATGGAGCACGTGTGGCTAATTGATATATTGAAATGAGATGATAAATGACATTGAGAGTATCAAGCTAATTTGCATGGTTATTCACATCTTTCTTGCAATCCTCAGTATCCCTGTCACAAATGGAAGAGCATAATCGAGTTTAAACATGCCATTGAAAAATTCAATGAATCTCAAAAGATCTAGGAATTTCATTTAAAAACCAAATTCATTCAAATTTCGTTTTTCAATGGTGAAATTGATAAATTATCATTTACATACCTTTATATAATTTACAATTAGATTACATCATCCCTTTTCTAAGTAGTGAATTACTTAGTTGGATCCTAGCCTTGATATTTCATTTTGGCCGCCTATAAGAAACACTATAATGATGCCATAACAGTTGAGTGCATCATGGTGGCAACAATGACTCTAGAATTGCAAAGGTCTATGAGGATTACTAGACATATGAGATGAAAAATGACCTTATGGAGAAAGACCACAAGGATCACGTCAAGAAAAGTACGAAGTGGTAACGTCCCTCATTTCTAGCAAGATGAACGAGGGAGAGTCTATTAGTATCTACATTCAGAGAATGCAATGATATGTGGACATGCTCATCAAGCTAAATGTGAATTTTGATGAAGAGTTAGCAATCGACATAGTGTTGAACACTTTATATAGTCGTTATGATCAATTCATATTGACCTATCATTTAAACAACAATGAAACTACTTTAACTCGGTAACACAACCTCCTTCGAACAACTGAAGTAGGAATGAAGGGAAAAATTATTACCTCCACTCCTTCTAGTGCTCCTGTTCTGGCCATAGGTCAAGGGAAATGGAAAAAGAGGAAAGGCCCTCCCAAGGAAAAATGGAAGGGAAAGTCCCAAGCTAAGTCGTCAAGTACAAGACTGATAGCTTCATTTTATTTACTTCTTTTTATAGTTTTTTTAGCACATTTCATTCGTATTTTAGTTAATTTCAATGCATAATTTACTTTTTGTTATTTTATGATCATTTCGGGTACTTTCTAGTTTCTTCATCATTATTGCAAATTTTTTGGAGACTAGCGGAGTGGGATTTTTAGGAGGCGATTGGACTTGAAGGGCAATGGGGATTTCGTGCTTGATGGCTATGGAGGTGATTCATGGAGTGGACTTGTCAAGTGCTTGAAGGCTTAGAAGAATTAAGCTTTAAATTTGAAAGACGCGTGAGAATTCTTGAGTGTACAACATCGATGTTTGGGAGTTTACGGAAGCTTTGAGTGATTTGGAGAGGCAAATTATACTCAAATTGAAGAAATATTGAAGAAAAATAAGCTAGAAGCTTATTGGACTCGAACTGGGCCAATGAACTAGTTGTAGGGGCCCAAGACTTGAAGAATCCCAAAAATCTATTGCAGTCACGCAGCCCACTTAAGATTCCCCACAGCCCACATGGATTCCTGACAAGGGCAAATTCGGGATTTTGTCCAAAGCTCTTTATTGTGGAGGTTGGTGTGCCCCTTCAGCCTTATCTTGGATGTCCGATTTTGACACTTTCTCTCTGGAGTTTGGAGCACTTTTGAAGGCCAAGAACACCTCAAGAACATCTTCTTTTCACATCTTGATTATTGTAAAATGTTTGGTACAATCTTCTTTAACTTTGTTTACTTGAGTTTAGCCATTCTTGGCTAAACAAATTTTGGTTGACTTTTGTTGAATCCTTTCAACTTTTGTTGAATATTGAAGAATCCATGAACTTGTGTTTGAATTTTTATGAAAATGTTTTGTGTTTTAACATCTTATCACTACTTGTATGTTTTTATTCATGAGTTTAAATGTGTTTGTGGTGATTAGTTGGCTAATTTCTTGATTAAGTAAAGGATCTTCAAATTAGCAAGCAACAAGTGATTCTTGTGTTAGTTTTACTTCACAAAGACATAAAAACATTTTCTCCAACATGGTAGTGGAAGATTTTGACTCCTCTTGGATTTGGTGACTTTTTGATTCTTAATGCTAGTTGATTTTCACTAATTACATGCTTATTGGAATTAGTGACTTTGACTAAGGAAATTGTTATGAGCTTCTCTAACCATTTCAACAATTAAGAAACATCTAGGTAATCTCAAGCTCCTTGGATTACTATTGCCAAATTAAGGAATTAAAACAAGTATTTCATCATTGGATTCTAATGACATGTTCATCAATAAAGTCAAAGTGAGGAAACCTTAAGTCAACCATCTCTCCCTTATTGATTTTACATCAAATCTTGTTTTTTCTTTAAATCATAGTTTAATTCTAGTTTGTTTCAAGTATTTCAAAACACCAACCCCCCCCCCCCCCATTTTGAATTTATTGTCATTTAGCAAGTATTTGTACAAAGACATCTTTCATAGAGTTATTTAATTGAACCAATCTCCGTGGATTTGATCCCTTTACCACTATACACTATTTTTGTGTAAAAGATTTAGGGTTATTAATTTTGTTGGTCTCGACAACCACCAAAGACCCACAGGAAAACCCAGTTCGGATGCTCCCCCTCTCTCTTATCCCAAAGATGCGACTTGCTTCTACTGCAATGACAAAGGAATTGGAAATAAAGTTTCCCAAAATACTTGCAGGATATCAAGGATGGCAAGGTGACGCCAACCTTGGCAGGTACTTACACTATCTTTTCTAATAACTTATCATATTATTGTTCTTGGGTCCTTGATACAGGATGTGGATTTCACATTTGTTCTGATTTGTAGGGGCTAAAAAGAAGATAGTATGTGGAGCATGGAATGACGAACTTAATCATGGGGAATAGTCAATCTTCACCTATCACCATGATTGGAGTTTATGGCTTAGTGCTTAGTAGTGGGTTAGGATTAGATTGATTAATTCTTGCTACTCTTCAGAGATGACACGAAACATCATTTCTTTTCATGCATTGTTTAAATAAGGTTTTAGATATTCTTTTAATGATGAAAATGGTTCTAGTTCTTCTTATAAAAATGGTTTTTTTAAGCTTTACCTTGTAGAAAATTTAGGTAATAGTTTTTTTCCAATTGATTCGTCTAATGGTATAGACAAAGCATTCTTGTGGAATTGTCATCTTGGACACACTAACAAGAAATGCATCACTCAACTCCAAAAGGATGGAGTGTTGGAATCATTTGACTTATGTTCAGATGATACATGTGATTCTTGTTTATTGGGAAAGATAACAAAGTCACATTTCACTGGTTCTAATGAAAGAGGTGAAGGATTGTTGGATCTCATACATACATATGTGTGTGGGCCTTTCAGATCCACCACAAGGGATGCAAATTGATTTTATATGACTTTTACTGATGATTATAGCAGATATGGCCATATCTACTTAATCAAGCATAAGTCAAAAACCTTTGAAAATTTCAAAGAGTTTAAACATGAAGTCGAGAATCAATTTGGCAGGAAGATTAATATGCTTAGATTCGATAGAGGCACTAACTATCTTAGTATCGAGCTCCACAACTACCTCAAGGAATGTAGAATAGTTTCACAACTGAAACCTCTTAGGACACCATAACTTAATGGTATGGCTAAGAGGCATAATCGAACGTTGTTGGACATGGTTCATTCCATGATGAGTCGAGCCTCTCTTCCAATCTCATTCTAGCGGTATGCCTTAGAGACCGTCACACACATTTTTAATCTTGTCCCAACTAAGAAGGTTGCCAAAACACCTCACGAGATGTGGACCAGAAAGGTTCCCTTGTTAGCACATATCAAGGTTTAGGGATGTGAAGCTTTAGTTAGAAGAGAGACTCACAAAAAGCTTGAACTTCGAAGTAAGAGACGTATTTTTATCAGCTATCCACAGATGTCCTTTGGATGTTTTTTCTACAGACCTAGTGAGAACTTGATCTTTGTAGCACGAAGAGGAGTCTTTCACAAGAGAGATATGATATGTAAAGAGGATAGTGGGAGTACAATTGAACTTGAAGAGATTTAATAATTAAATGATGAAAGGGCCTCTAAAGATGCTAGGGCTCAACCTGAGGAAGAAATTCTAGTTGAACCAATTGACGAGCCATTACCTCTTAGGCGTTCCAATAGAGTTAGAATGCCACTCAAGTTCTATGGTTTCCATATTACTACAAATGGTGATATGTTTATCAGTGATAGTACACTTGTAAATTTCGATGAACCTTCTAACTACAAGGATGCAATGACAGGCCCTGAGGCTGCTAATTAGCAAGAGCCAATGGATAATGAGATAAAGTCCATGTATGATAACCAAGTTTCGAATTTGGTTGATAGTGTACCAGGTCGTAAGATAGTTTGGTACAAATAGATCTTCAAGAAGAAGACCGACATGGATGAAAAAGTACCCACTTTCAAGGCTCGACTGGTTGTGAAAGGCTTTACTCAAACCCTAGGGGTGGACTATGATGAGACCTTTTCACCAGTAGCTAAGATAAAATCTACTAGGGTAATGCTAGCCATAGTCGTGTTTCACAACTATAAAACTTGGCAGATGGATGTCAAAACCACTTCCTTAATAGGAAGTTGGCTATGGATGTTTATATGAGTCAGCCAGAGGTTTTGTGGATGGATAGTATCCAAATAGAGTGTGTAAGCTTCAGAAATAAATCTATGGATTCAAAACAAGTTTCTCATAGATGGAATATTTTCTTTGACAAAAAGGACAAAGAGTTTGGCTTCTCCAGAAGTGAAGATGAATATTGTGTATATGTCAAATCTAGTATGAGTATAGTAACCTTGATGGAATTGTATGTTGATGACATATTTCTTTTTGGGAAACAACATTCCAACTTTGAAAGAGGTAAGTCTTGGCTTGGAAAATGTTTCACTATGAAGGAGCTAGGAGAGGTTGTTTATATTCTAGAGATAAGGATTTTGAGAGATAGAGGTAAAAGGAAAATTGGAATTAGTCAAAGTACATACCTGGAAAAGGTGCTAAAGCATTTTAGTATGGAAAATTCCAAGAAAAGGGAACTGCCTATCTAAAGTAATACCAAACTAAGTAAGACTCAAACCCCGAGTACTGATGCAGAGATAACAAAAATGAGTAGATTTCCATATGCTTCTGTTGTTGGATCTATCATGTATGCTATGAAATGTACTCGCCCTGATGTGGTTTTTTCTTTCAGCATGGTCAGTCGTTATCAGGTAAATCCAGGCAGAGCTTACTGGATAGTAGTTAAGAATATTCTCAAGTATATGGGATGAACTAAGGACTGGGTCCTTGTGCTTGGTGGCAGGGATACATTGAGACTAACTGGGTTTAGTGACGCCAGCTTTAAGACACACAAAGACAATTTTTGTTCTCAATCTAGCTAGATGTTACATTAAATGGAGGAGCAGTAACCTGGAAAAGTTCAAAACAGGAGACGGTGGCTGATTCTATCTATGAATCAGACTACATAGTAGTGAGCGAAGCATCAAATGAGGCTATTTGGTTGAAAAACTTCATCGAAGACCTTGGAGTTGCTCCAACCATTAAGGATCTAACGGAGATTTTTTTTGATAATGAAGGGGCGGTTGCCTTAACAAAGGAACCAAGAGATCATGGCAGATCGAGACATATCGATAGAAAATACTATTTCATTAGACATAGAGTAGAAGAAGGTCACCTCGTGGTGAAGACAGTATCATCGGAAGAAAATCCTACAGATCCCCTCACAAAGGGTCTAAGTAGGGTCAAGCATATTCAGCATGCTAGGATCATTGGTCTGAAAGATAATATTAGTTTTAGTAATTTATAGTTAATTTTGAAACTTGTAACAAAATAAATGTAATTAACTTTTGGTGATTAAAAAATGGAGATTGATTTATTAGTTGGATTATTGTCGTATGTCTATTGTTTATTTTGTGTCTCATTTTGCATATGTTACTTCCCGAATAATTGGATTATACAAACATCCACAGTCAATCATACTTTTGTAAGTAAGTAGTGAAACAAGACTTTCATGAATTGAATTGTAGATTGTCTAATGGGATTTAGACATGGCAATAGTGTTGCTGCAATATTCATGAGTACATTGAAATGGAGATTTAAGTATTAGATTAACCCATGATCAGAGAATTTCTTCATGGAATTTATCACGAGTAGTTATGAGACAATAATATCTTATAATCTTTGAACGGAGATATACGAGTTGTAGTTAACAAATTGGTTGTGCATTGATGATACATAAACACATCAGTAACTTGATGTTATAAAACGTATTGTTGTGCATGATTTGATGAGTAAAAAACGCAAGCATATAAGTCAAAGTTTATATATTCCTTTTGCCTTAACGGGAAAAGCGATATCTTTGGGCCCCTTGGTGATTTGGTGTTGACTTATAGTGTTGGGCATGGCCAGGAATAAATTGATGTGTTCGATTAGTAGTTGTTTATCACTACAAATAAAAATTGAGAAACAAAGTATTGGACAATAAGATTGATTTTGTTACATGTCTCATATTTAAATGATATCTTGCAGAATAGAGGATTACATGAGCACTTATCTAAGGATACGTAACTGATTGGGTCAGATTTCAACAACGGCTTTTGGTAGCTACAATTTGCTAATCAATTTGGAAGACTATACTAGCAGTTATAATTGTTAGACTTATCCAAGTGGGAGACTGTTAGATTAAGTATCTAAGCCCATAACTATAATTGGTATAATCTTGAATTGACAGTAGCACAAACCTTTTGGGTTGCCTTTAAAGCTAACAATTGGAATAGATTATTTTGAAGAGAGAGAGAGAGAGAGAGAGAGAGAGAGAGAATGATTTATTATTTATTTAATCAATTGGAATATATAATTTGTTAATATATTATGAGAATAATATATTAATTAGATATTATGATATTTGATTAATAATTAATCAAAAATTTATAGAATTAGTTTTTGAATTAATTAGATTAATTTATAGTGCAGGGGCTATTTGGTAATTTATTAATAGGTGAGGAAAAGGCTCTAGAACCTCCTTGAAAGAGGTTGGATGAAAACTTCTAAGGAGAGCCTAGGATTTTCATCCAAGGGCTCTTTAATAGAGGCCTATGGGTTGCTTGACCACCAAGCAAAGAGATTAGGGTTTCCTCCTTAAATCCTAGCTTTGGTTCTAAGCTACCTCAACTATATAAAGAACCTTAGGCTTCACAAATTCAGCGCTCCTAACACTAGAAGATTTACGGTCGTAATTCTCCTTCTCCCTTTCTATATTCATTAGATGCTAGTCTCGGCTACCAAAGTTTTGAAGAAGAAGGATTTAAGATTGTTAATGGTAACAATCTTAATGTTAGTTTTCTTGTCTTATGAATTAGCTTATTCATAGGAAAGTTTTTGTATGTTGGTGTTTATAGTATGTTGCTAATATGTCACACCCCCGAACCACAACGACGGAAACGTTCGAGGGTGGATGACGTCATTTTATAGTAGACAAAATTGCAAAAATAGTCCCTGGGGTTTGTCAATTTTTGTGGGTAAGGTCCAAAAAAAAAATTATTAGTAAAAAAGATCCCTATTTTATGGTTTTGTTGCGGTTTTGGTCCCAACCTCGTTAAGTTTAACAGCGTGGCTGTTAACTTTTGACAAATGATGGATTTACCCCTGGGACCATTTATGCAGTTTTATCTTTTTACCAAACCACCAGGACCAATTATGCAATTTTTCTTTTTCATTTTATTGAATTATTATATATTAATTATTTTAATTACTTTTTTCTTGTTGTATATTTTTTTTGGGTTATTATATCTTAATAAATATTATTTTTAATCTATTATATTTATATATTAATAAATATTATTTTTAATCTATTATATTTATATATTAATAAATATTATTTTTTTGTTATTAACTTTTTTAATTATTTTTTTAAATTTATTCTTTATTGCATTAATTCTTTTTTATTGGATTATTATATATTAATAAATATTATTTTTAACATATAATATTTATCTATTAGTAAGTGCTAGTTTTTTGGATTATTAAATTCATTTAATTAATTTTTTAAATTTCTTTTTATTTCGTTAATTCTTTTGATTGGATTATTATATATTAATAAATATTATTTTTAATATATTATCATTATATATTAATAAACATTAATTTTATTATTATTATTTTTTAATTGATTTATTTTTTAATTTTCTTCTTTATTGTATTAGTTCTTTTTATTGGATTATTATATATTAAAAATATTATTTTTAGCATATAATATTTATCTATTAGTAAGTGTTACTTCATTGGATTATTAATTTCATTTAATTATTTTTTTTATTTTTTTATTGAGTTAGTTCTTTTTATTGGATTATTAATTTAAATTTATTATTTTTATTTGTAATAAATAACATTTATTTATTTGTTTTTATTTTTATTTAATTTCTTTCTTTATTGTTTTAATTAAAAATACTAAACACTCTGAGTCAGCTCCTCCATTCGTTGCATTTTACCACCTTGCATCGTCGTATCATCTCGTTGGAAATCATCGATCATCGACTACATTCAGCCATTCTCGATGAAAACTACACCAGTTGACAACCCACAGAATGTAAAATAAACCCCAGAAAACATACTTCCTCCATCCGACCATTCATTACAGATACCACATCGATGACGACAATGTTAGGTTGAGGGTTTTCAAACCACCATAGCCACTATAGGTGGCGACAAAGTTGTAAAACTCGTTATTCGGTACTCGTTTGGCCGACCGCCGTGTAGCAAATACTTAAATTTGGTAATTCATGTAGAAATATTTTTAGGGAAATTATATATGTCAAAATCATAACTTTATTGAAATAAAATAACAAATTTAGATATATGTGAATACACAAAAACTAAAATACACACGATGATCTCCCTTCGTGAATAATTACTGAACTTATATAGGGAAATCTGCGAAAAAGTCCCAATATTTTAGGCCAGTTTATGATTTAGTCCCAAATTAAATTTTGTTTACAAAAAAGGACAGATTACCGGCTAAAACTTCAGATTAGCCCTTCGTGGCCGGTTTCACAAATTTAGCCGGTATCTCGTCTTTTTTCGTTAATTAATCCAAATTTTGGGGCTTTTTCATTAATTAATCAAAATTTTAGGGCTTTTTCATTATTTATTACCAATAAACCAAAATATTTGGACTTTTTTTGAAGATTACCTTTAAACTAATATATATTATATTATATGATCTAATTTAATATGTACTATTCCATATCTTCTTTCTTATGCTCTTCTAGGCTCACTGTGTGTTTTTATCGGTGTCGTCAAACCCAACAACAAAAATCTCACTCACAAGCCTCGTTAACTCCATCAAATTTCCAAAATTATATATTCACAACTCTATGATCATCTTTCAATCTCCAAAAAAAAGAATGGAGAAAATCCTTGTTGATTACGTGGATGTCCCCATTATCTAACCATGACTTAAACCGTGGTTCCAACACTTGGATGTTCCGATTACCTAACCATGACTTGAACCCATACACTAATGGCGTTGTCCAATGTGCTGTTAACAATAGAAGACGAATCTCACATGTTTAACCACTGATACATTGGCTCAAGTCTTACTTGACCCTTGTTTCCTTACAACACTATAAAAGCCCCAACATAAGATGAATCCCACATGGTTCATCATTTATTGGTTTTTTTTGTCAAAAAGTAAAGCATTTTGGAAGCCCCAAATAGACTAAAACGTAATAATGACAATTATTGTAATATCACACCAATTGTCATTATGACTTAAACGTAACATCACAACAATTGTCATTATTACATTTTAGTCTATTTGCGGCTTCCAGAATGCATTAGTTTTTGGCAAGACAAAAACCAATAAATGATGAAGTTTTTGATAAAGATCGGAACACAATCTTATTGATGGATCCAAGAGCTCCTTCTCGTCCCAAGCCTTTTTCTCCTCAATCTTCTTCCAAAAAATGCACTACAATATGCAATATTATCCCCTATTTCTCTCCTACAAGCATATAGCTTAATTAGGGTTTCTCTCAGAGTGTTAAGATGACAAGGGAGGCGGAAATGAAGGCTTAAGGTCCTTTAAATAGGACACAACCCCTGGAAATTAGGGTTTTCAAACTCAGCTCCAACTCGTCGAGTTGGGGTCCTCCAACTCGTCGAGTAGACTCTAGAAATTACACGACCATTAACACTCTCTACTCGGTGAGTTGGGGCCTCTAACTCGTCAAGTGGATAAGACAACAAGAATACAAATTAATTAAATATTATACCTAGGAGTCGGGATGTTACACCTATTGTAAGGAAACAAGGGTCAAGTAAGACTTTAGCCAAGGTATCAGTGGTTAAATCATGTGGGATTTGTATTTTATTGTTAATAAAACTATGGACAATGCCATTAGTGTATAGGTTTGAAATAAGGTTCGAGTCATGGTTAGGTAATAGGAACATCCGAGTGTTGGAACCGTAGCTCGTAGGTATACCAAATTAATATTTTAATAGTTTATGATGGATAGCTTGTTGACATTTTTTTTTTTTAAAATTAGAGTTAACATTCTTCATGGTTTTCAGTACATAATATCGAGTTGGTTTTTTTTTACCTATGTTGTGTTTTTTAAGCTTAATGGTTCATTCTTCATGGTTTTTAAGCCCTATTGTAAGGAAACAAGGGTTATGTAAGACTTGAGCCAAGGTATTAGTGGTTAAACCATGTGGGATTCGTATTTTGTTGTGAACAACACTATGGACAATGTGAATAGTGTATGGGTTCGAAGTAGGATTCAATTCATGGTTAGCTAATAGGAACATCCATGTGTTGGAACCACGGTTTAAGACATGGTTAGGTAATAGGGACATCCACGTAATCAACAAGGATTTTCTCCATTCTTTATTTGGAGATTGAAAGATGATCATAGAGTTGTGAATATATAATTTTGGAAAATTGATGGAGTTAACGAGGCTTGTGAGTGAGATTTTTGTTGTTGGGTTTGACGACACCGATAAAAACACACGGTGAGCCTAGAAGAGCATAAGAAAGAAGATATGGAATAGTACATATTAAATTAGATCATATAATATATATTAGTTTAAAGGTAATCTTCAGAAAAGTCCAAATATTTTGGTTTATTGGTAATAAATAATGAAAAAACCCTAAAATTTTGATTAATTAATGAAAAAGCCCCAAAATTTGGATTAATTAACGAAAAAAGACGAGATACCGGCTAAATCTGTGAATCCGGCCACGAAGGGTTAATCCGAAGTTTTAGCCGGTAATCTGTCCTTTTTTGTAAACAAAATTTAATATGGGACTAAATCGTAAATTGGGCTAAAATATTGGGACTTTTTCGCAGATTTCCCAACTTATATATATATATATATATATATATATATATATATATATATATATATATATATACATATATATATATATATAGTAACAGAGTTGCAGACGACCTAATAGTGGTTTATTGTGACTGAGTAATGGTGGTGGTGTTATCCAAAATATGTTATCTTCTAAATATTTAAAATACATTAGAGAATGTGAGGTGGGTATGACTTTTTGGTATTTTTATTTGAAATAATAAATAAAGAAATTTAAAAAAAAATAAAAACAATTAATAAAAATATTATTTATTATAAATAAAAATAATAAATTTAAATTAATAATCTAATAAAAAGAACTAATGCAATAAAAAAAATTTAAAATTAATTAAAGAAAAATAATAATTGAATAAATTAACACTTACTAACAGATAAATATTATATGCTAAAAATAATATTTGTTTAATATATAATAATCCAATAAAAAAGAATTAATGCAAAAAAGAAGAAATTAAAAAAATTATTAATAAAAGAGTAATATTTATTAATATATAAATATAATATATTAAAAATAATATTTATTAATATATAATAATCCAATCAAAACAAATAACAAAATAAAAAAAATTAAAAAATTAATTAAATGAATTTAATAATCTAATAAAGTAACACTTACTAATAGATAAATATAATATTATATGTTAAAAATAATATTTATTAATATATATAATAATCCAACAAAAAAGAACTAATGCAATAAAAAAGAAATTCAAAAAAATATTTAAAAAAATTAATAATAAAAAAAGTAATATTTATTAATATATAAGTATAATATATTAAAAATAATATTTATTAATATATAATAAATCAATAAAAAAATAATACAATAAGTAAAAAGTTAAAAAGAAAAAAGTAATTTAATTATTTAATATTTCAATGAAAAAGAATAGTTGCATAATTGGTCCTTGTAGATTGGTAAAAAGATAAAATTGCAGAAATAGCCCCAGGGGTAAATCCATCATTTGCCAAAAGTTAACAGTCGTGCTGTTAAACTTAACGAAGTAAGAACCAAAACCACAACAAAACCATCAATTAGGGACATTATCTGCTAATAAACTTTTTTTTTGGATCTTACCCGCAGAAATTAACAAACCACAGGGACCATTTTTGCAATTTTGTCTTTTATAGTATCATAACAGTTGAATATAAATGAAACATAGCAACCCAAGCATCATGCATTAAGAATACAAACTTACATCGTTTATATACTGTATTTGTTCATAAGTTACAAAAAAGTGACAGAAAAGTAAAATTCCACAATGCATCATCACTTGATCTCAAAAAGGGTTGATTATCTGTTACTGGTTCCTTGAGAATACAAGTGATTTTGAAAAGCATCAACATTGAACGTTAGTGAGTTCATAAGCATATTTGTATGAAAAGATTTGTTAACTGCTTTGTTTGAAAATGGTTTGTATCTTTCCAAAACAAAACTGATTTTTTCTATAAAACTGAATTCTAGGTCTTACACCAAAGACTAAAAATGTATGTATACATGCACTTTGTTTGTTTTCCTTGTAATTGTAAAATGTATATTCCCAGAAAATTAAATATTTTATGATGTATGAAAACTGTATTCTTAAACCCTAACACCGAAATGTAAACAGTCGTGTACTGAAAAAATTATGTACTAATATATTATTGTTAATCCTTAAGCGAGTTATTATAACCATGCTTTATGTGATTGTTATGCCTGTACAACGTTCTTCAGGCATCGGAATTGGTAAGATATTTATCACCCTAGACTGGTCTGTCTAGCTGTAGCGAACAGCTCAGATGTGAGGTTGTCAATCTTTGTATAGATCTATACACGACTATCTCGCTCCACCTCCAGGAACTACGACTCCATTTTCTTGTATCATGAAATAATTACATTATTGGAAATTTATGACATGAGTTTTATGACATGCAAATTATACCATGAATAATTTGCCTTGTATATTTTTGTGTAAACTATTTATATAAATTTTATATAAATATCTATTTTTAAGATTGTTAAAAGCATAATATTCTTGGGTTTGAAATCATCAAAACAGTGACGACTAAAATACGACCATTTTTACTAGAAAATTTATTTTTAGCAAAAATTCGTAGTTTTGTACATATATTTTTCAGATTGAAATTTCGTAACACAAAATACTATAATTTTGTCAACTTTACCATATAGATCACGATTTTTACAAAAACCATATGATGACTTTAAAATTTTTATACTTATACGAATTTTTAATGGGAAATCCGCGAAAAAGTCCCAATATTTTAGCCCAATTTACGATTTAGTCCCATATTAAATTTTGTTTACAAAAAAGGACAGATTACCGGCTAAAACTTCGGATTAACCCTTCGTGGCCGGTTTCACAGATTTAGCCGGTATTTCGTCTTTTTTCGTTAATTAATCCAAATTTTTGGGCTTTTTCATTAATTAATCAAAATTTTAGGGTTTTTTCATTATTTATTACCAATAAACCAAAATATTTGGACTTTTCTGAAGATTACCTTTAAACTAATATATATTATATGATCTAATTTAATATGTACTATTCCATATCTTCTTTCTTATGCTCTTCTAGGCTCACCGTGTGTTTTTATCGGTGTCGTCAAACCCAACAACAAAAATCTCACTCACAAGCCTCGTTAACTCCATCAATTTTCCAAAATTATATATTCACAACTCTATGATCATCTTTCAATCTCCAAATAAAGAATGGAGAAAATCCTTGTTGATTACGTGGATGTCCCTATTACCTAACCATGTCTTAAACCGTGGTTCCAACACATGGATGTTCCTATTAGCTAACCATGAATTGAATCCTACTTCGAACCCATACACTATTCACATTGTCCATAGTGTTGTTCACAACAAAATACGAATCCCACATGGTTTAACCACTAATACCTTGGCTCAAGTCTTACATAACCCTTGTTTCCTTACAATAGGGCTTAAAAACCATGAAGAATGAACCATTAAGCTTAAAAAACACAACATAGGTAAAAAAAAACCAACTCGATATTATGTACTGAAAACCATGAAGAATGTTAACTCTAATTTTAAAAAAAAAAATGTCAACAAGCTATCCATCATAAACTATTAAAATATTAATTTGGTATACCTACGAGCTACGGTTCCAACACTCGGATGTTCCTATTACCTAACCATGACTCGAACCTTATTTCGAACCTATACACTAATGGCATTGTCCATAGTTTTATTAACAATAAAATACAAATCCCACATGATTTAACCACTGATACCTTGGCTAAAGTCTTACTTGACCCTTGTTTCCTTACAATAGGTGTAACATCCCGACTCCTAGGTATAATATTTAATTAATTTGTATTCTTGTTGTCTTATCCACTTGACGAGTTAGAGGCCCCAACTCACCGAGTAGAGAGTGTTAATGGTCGTGTAATTTCTAGAGTCTACTCGACGAGTTGGAGCTGAGTTTGAAAACCCTAATTTCCAGGGGTTGTGTCCTATTTAAAGGACCTTAAGCCTTCATTTCCGCCTCCCTTGTCATCTTAACACTCTGAGAGAAACCCTAATTAAGCTATATGCTTGTAGGAGAGAAATAGGGGATAATATTGCATATTGTAGTGCATTTTTTGGAAGAAGATTGAGGAGAAAAAGGCTTGGGACGAGAAGGAGCTCTTGGATCCATCAATAAGATTGTGTTCCGATCTTTATCAAAAACTTCATCATTTATTGGTTTTTGTCTTGCCAAAAACTAATGCATTCTGGAAGCCGCAAATAGACTAAAATGTAATAATGACAATTGTTGTGATGTTACGTTTAAGTCATAATGACAATTGGTGTGATATTACAATAATTGTCATTATTACGTTTTAGTCTATTTGGGGCTTCCAAAATGCTTTACTTTTTGACAAAAAAAACCAATAAATGATGAACCATGTGGGATTCATCTTATGTTGGGGCTTTTATAGTGTTGTAAGGAAACAAGGGTCAAGTAAGACTTGAGCCAATGTATCAGTGGTTAAACATGTGAGATTCGTCTTCTATTGTTAACAGCACATTGGACAACGCCATTAGTGTATGGGTTCAAGTCATGGTTAGGTAATCGGAACATCCAAGTGTTGGAACCACGGTTTAAGTCATGGTTAGATAATGGGGACATCCACGTAATCAACAAGGATTTTCTCCATTCTTTTTTTTGGAGATTGAAAGATGATCATAGAGTTGTGAATATATAATTTTGGAAATTTGATGGAGTTAACGAGGCTTGTGAGTGAGATTTTTGTTGTTGGGTTTGACGACACCGATAAAAACACACAGTGAGCCTAGAAGAGCATAAGAAAGAAGATATGGAATAATACATATTAAATTAGATCATATAATATAATATATATTAGTTTAAAGGTAATCTTCAAAAAAAGTCCAAATATTTTGGTTTATTGGTAATAAATAATGAAAAATCCCTAAAATTTTGATTAATTAATGAAAAAGCCCCAAAATTTGGATTAATTAACGAAAAAAGACGAGATACCGGCTAAATTTGTGAAACCGGCCACGAAGTCCTTTTTTGTAAACAAAATTTAATTTGGGACTAAATCATAAACTGACCTAAAATATTGTGACTTTTTCGTAGATTTCCCATTTTTAATTTGTAAAAGTGAGACATGTAAGTATACAAAGATCAAACATATTTGGATATATATATATATATATATATATATATATATATATATATATATATATGTATATATATATGTGTGTGTGTGTATGTGTGTATGTGTATGTATGTATGTATGTATGTATGTAGGTATGTATGTATGTATGTTTTTGTAATATTTGTGTGTTTCAACCCACAAACACGATTTTTGTGAAATAAGATGGTGATATCCACATAAATCACGATTTTTTGGTAGTAAGCAAGTGATAACTACTTGTTACACAAGAAATTGTTCCATATTCAAACAATTAAACATAGTGCATGAAAATGTCCAAAGGACAAACACATCTTGGTTATGTAACAGCTTACAAATCACAATTTTAAGGTATAAATATATGGTGGTTTCAACATTTGATGTACCTATAGTTTGATAAACATGTTGATGCATAGAAACATCCATTGGGTAAACGTAATTTGACTTGTATTCACCCCCCCCCCCCCCCTAAAAGCATGTAAAACTCGATAAATTGGGGGTATGAAGCTCACCTTGATGATTTTTGTGTGTTGTAGGAAGGAAAAGATGAGTGGTTTCGAGCCTAGCCTTGTGTCCAAGCTTGAAGAACTTCTCGAAAATGCAAGTGTTCTAAGGATCTAACACACGAAAAGTGGGTGTGTAAACATGATGAACTAACATAAAAATGCATAGAAACACTATGGTATCTCAAAAATGCTTACCAATTTCTATGAATTTCTTGAAGAAAAGCACTCCTTGAAAACCCTTGCTTGATTTTTACAGAAAAAATAGGAGAGAAATAAAGTTGTAGTGAAGCAAAGATGGTGAGAGTGGGGATAACCCACTCTACGGCCGCAAGTTATTAACGAGGGAAGGATAGGACTTTTCCTTGATACATGATGGTCTCTTAAGGGTCTTGCATGGGAGTATGAAGTATTAATGCATGCATAGTCTAGATGTTTGGAGGGTAAAAGATAGTAAAGCTTTGAGGTGGCACCACTAAGTCAACTTTGGGTCTTGTGTCGAGCCAAAACAAAAAGGGGGTTTTCAGTTTTTACGGTGGCCGAAAATAGCCTCCACTCACAAAATGCTTTTGGTATTTGGAGATATGAGTTCCTGGGTTTTATATGGCCCAATAAGAAGGGTTTTAGGCCAAGGGTTATTTGGGCCGAGAATTTCTAAGTAAATACCCAAATTTTGGTTTTTTTGTTTAGCTATTAAGTCAAACTTAAGCTTATAAGAGGTTATTACAACTCGATTCTTAGTGTATGCATATATGTACTCATATAACATTGTCATTTTTGAATTGCCATAATCTATTTTAACATGGTTACATAGATAAATTGTTTGTACATGAATAAAATCTCGACCATAATTTTGCTAGTTGTGACATAATATGTGAAAGACATAGACCAAACTAGGTTGCATATGTACTAATCAATTTAATTGTTTTGACTGTTTTTCCGCTTAAGGCATTGTAATTGCAACTTATATTCCCCATCATGTACATCCATTCATTAAGTATTTAATCTAAAAATATTTTTATTCATTAAACCATTAAGACATCATATTTGCATGCATGCTATATTTTCTTAGTGGTTAAGAACTCAACATGAATATCACATAAGAAAGTTGTGGTTTTTTCCATTAAGACGTTCTTACCTTTGTTCAATATTTTGATCATAACTTTTGTACCGTTTCTCCAAATGTAATGAATCATGTGTCCATGGAAATTAGATATAATTTCCCATAACATTTGTCTCTGATTATTTTCTCTAAATCGGCCTCTTTTCTCTGCTATTCGATCTACATGATGCAGACAGTGAGCTGTTTGAATTTTGTGTTATTAAACATAAGCTTAATGATGATGGTTGAGCTTCCACCTAGCCATTAAGTCACAAACAAGCATATTAACCGGACATGCACACACTCGGGTCGCTACATGATGGTGGTCTAATGGTGGTTACATGGTGGTCTTGCGGCGGTTGAAGATCGACAGAAAAGAATGGTAAAAATACTTATAACCCTCCTGTGTATCCTTCGTCTTCCCGCCACCTCTTCCTTCTTCCTTTTTTCGGCAACCACCCGCATACAAACTCTAGCCATCTCTCTCTCTCTCTCTCTCTCTCTCTCTCTCTCTCTCACACTTTTTTTCTTATTTTTTTCTCTATTCTCTTGGTTTGACATTCAACAAAATGAAAATTGATCAAATGTTTGTATGTATAAAGGTATGCAAGGTGTCATGGGTGGTGGTTGGGTGCAAGTTTTGAAGCCTTGCATGGCTGCCTCCTTCTAGAGTATCTCTCTCTTAACTTACCCTACATTCTTTGGTAGTTGAAATTTACAAGCAAAAGAGTAAAGACTTTTAGTAAATAGATTTTCATATTTGATTTGATTTGTATAATAATAAACTAATATATTTATTTATAATTGCTGAAAATAATTATTTTATTATAATTATTTACTCGATTAAAATACGTCGAAACTCGACGAACAGAAGAATGGACGTTACGGTATAATTATGGTAATATTTAAATATTGATGACGTAACATTACGGTACTAATAATATTACTAGATAATTTATAATAATTGGAAATTTAAATATCGAAAATGTTGGTGTTACACGTTGAGGTCGAGCATATAAACGTTGCTAAAGTCATAGCCGGGACATGGTGGATACCTAATATTTCTTGTTGGGTTCACTCCCCTCAATGTCAGGGTCATTACCTTATCAATTATACATTTGAGCACCATACGATAAAATACATCGAGATACACATCCACTTTGTCAGAGATAAAGTCTCCACATGATAGATTCGAGTTTTGCACGTACCCTCTGACTTTTCAATATGCCAACATCATCATCTTCAGAAAGAGGCTTCCATCCTCTCTGGTTGTAGATTTTCGTTTTAGCTTGATCATTGATCTTCACAGGGGATATATATAGTGTTGTATATTTTCTATTATTTAGACCCTTAGCCATTTTGTAATGTAATATGTATAGCCCCGTGTAACTTTTTTTGGGTATTTATTTTTCCATTAATAAAGACTATTATTATTGAAAATATTAAACCTAATATATTTTATCTTTTAAGTTATATGATAAATCGATTGATGACTAGTGAATATGCAAGTGTTAAATGTTTGTATTCTCGGTATTTACTCACTCACCTTTGAACGAATTGTGGGATTTCAAACTACTGGATTCGAACTAATTTGGGTTATTATCAGGAAAATACGTTATGCCAACGCTTCGTATTTAACCAGAAAAACACCGTCATAAAACCTCGTTTTCTTGCAGTGCCAGATACTTGAAACTTTTATGAAAACCAATGTTGCTAAAGAGTTTGAACCCTTCTGAGTCAAAATGCTTCCAAATATACTTACAAATGGGGCCATGGTATTTAACGTATTTACTTTTATTACCCAAAAATAGAATAATCTAACAAAAGTAGACCAAATTTATTACATCCATTTCATTCCAACCAACTCATTCTCTCCAGCTACTAACTCTCCTCTAATCCTATTCACTCCCATTCTTCAACTTCGCCCAAAAAAACCCTCATTTTCATGAAAACATGGAGCTCTTTTCTTCTTCAAGTAAACCAAACAACCGTTCTATTTCTAAGCCATTCGATTTTCTCAAAAGCAAAGCCGAAGAATCATCAAAATCGCTACCCCTTTTGAGCTTTCTTCCTCTTGAACCATGCAACCTCGAGGGGAACTCAAGTTCATGCAACAAAGTTGAAGACGATGAAGATGTTACTGTAGCATTGCATATAGGGCTTCCTAATAATATAACTGAGAAGCTTGTTCTTGTTGATGAAACTGATGTTGTTCATAACAATGATAACAAGATGATGGAAAATATGCCACTTAATGTTGAATACTGGATACCTAGTCGTGATCAAATACTCGCCGGCTTCACTCACTTCTCTTGCCATATATGCAAAAAAACCTTCAATCGATATAACAATCTTCAGGTGACGCCAACTTTTCCCTACACTATTTTATTTTAAAATATGTTTTAACATTTTTATTGCATGCCGAATGATGATATTGCATAACTAAAGATTCTTTTCGTGTGTTTTAACGTCCTAAACGTCCTAAACTATGTACAGAGTTTTTTTTATTTATATATCTCGCATAGAGGGTATATTAAAACATATCATTTATTCGATGATACCTTAAGTAATTAACGATATTTTACAGTGAGTTTTAACCTCGAAAGGCCCTGAACTAGTAGAGAATTTGACGCGTTTAATTTGATAATAATTTAGTCAGAGTGTATCACGACATACAATTAATTTGTTGATTACAAAAGTACAAGAAATATTTGTTTTAACCTAATTGTTACCACAAACTGTCAATATTGATTGATATATAAAATTTTATTGACAAATTAAGTCAAAGTAAGAATTAGCAACATTGTGAGTAAAATATTGTCATAGTTTCTTATATATCTGTTTATCTGTTATACTAAACTTTTATTTAAGTGGGGTTATAGACTTATAATCCAATTGAAAAGGAAAAATTAAGGAGTGGTCAACACCCACATGTGACGCTAATTCTTTTTCACATTTCATTATGTATATTTAATTTCCTTTTTTTTTTTTCATATAAAGCTTTTGACAAGACATAGTGAAATATTTAAATATTGTTATACTTGCTTAATGGACACATTTTTAATTTCCCTACATGCTCATTTGTCCCATAGAGTCTCTACATATTACTTTCTTGTAGTTCAAGCGGTATTTTATTTATTTATGTATATAGAATAGCAAAATCTTATTTATTATATATGAATATAGTAATAGTAATACACATACACAACTTATAATAATTGGTAGATGCACATGTGGGGTCATGGGTCGGAATACAGAAAAGGAGCAGAGTCGTTGAGGGGAACACAACCACGGGTGATGATAGGAGTCCCTTGCTATTGTTGCGAAGATGAATGCAAGAACAACATTAATCATCCAAGGTCAAAGCCTCTTAAAGACTTTAGGACACTCCAAACACATTACAAAAGGAAACATGGGACAAAACATTTTTCATGTCGAAAGTGTGGAAAGAGTTTTGCTGTAAAAGGTGATTGGCGTACACATGAAAAGAATTGTGGCAAACGGTGGTTGTGTGTTTGTGGTTCTGATTTCAAGCATAAGAGATCACTTAAAGACCATATTATGTCGTTTGGTGTTGGACATGCTCCATCTCCACCATCTTTTCGTGCAATAGATCTACAGGAGCCTATAGTTGAAAGTTGAGAATGATTTATAATGATTATTTGGTTGTTATATATATAAAAAGTCACGTTAGTTATGGTTTACAATGTTACATTTGGAATCTTGAGATGTGATTACGAATATGGTGATAGTTATCTTTTAGACATTTCAAAAGAATTCATATAAGTAATGGAGAACGAATATATTTGGTAAAATATATGTTTAATAGTTATAACTTTTTGATTAGTTTTCTATTTTGAATAATTGTTTTATTATTATGAATTGTACATTTTGTATCATATATAATAAATAGATTATTTAATAATCCAACAAAATATAAACAAAAGTGATGATGGATCAATTTAACCTTAACTAGTAATAAAAAGTTGCTCATGGTAAAACATTATCTAACTAACCAAGTCATATATTTTAACATCTTTAAATTGATATGATGAAAATAAGATGATTAAAATTCTAAGATCGTGCATTAAAGCAATTTCAACTAAGTTGGGCCAAGCTACCGAAAATGCTGAAACCCAAGTTAACGGGCTCTTGGAACTAACTACCAAACCCATATAATAGACATGTTTGTTCCATTTGGTTTTAAATTTTATAGGACATTTGGTTTGCAAAAATATCTTTTAGTAAAGAATCGGTTAGTAATGGATAAAGAAAAAAGATTCGAAGACATGTGAGTTTTTAGTTTATGACTTTAGAGTATAATTGTAGAGTATCTTTAAGAAATATAATTTTTGAGAGTTGTTAGTTGAATTAACTATTTAGATTAGATCAGTAACATACTTACTGTAACTCTTTATTATGATCAGTAACGTCTTTTAACACCCAAATCATTGTTTTTGTTATTTTTTTTTATTTCGCATGTCTAATCAATTTTTAATATCATAACAAATAGTATCAGAGCCAAACCATAAATATTTAAACAATTTTTTCATATAACGGTTCATGATTTGACAAATTCTAGACAAATTATTCTACTTTTGTAAATTTCAAAATATGGAGGGATTATTTTTTTATTGTCGATTTATTGTTCATCTATTTATTTATTTATTTATTTATTTTGTTGTATCGGATCTGAAAAATCAACATTTTAGTCTACTATTCTTTGCCTTAGCCCAATTTGATCTAGTCCAAAATCTTCGTTAATGCTCATCCTCCATTTCTTAGGCCATTACTGTTCATGAATAAATTTTGAGCCCAAATTAATTATCTCATCCGCTTCTCGACTCCGCTTTCTAGTTTATACTATCTTGGAAATTCACAATCGACGAGATTTGTTTTCATTTATTCGTTCACGACATATGCTTTGGTCATTCACACTGGATCGCTTTTATTTATATCGAGAACTCAAATTCTTTTTCTTTATATCCATTTCAGGATTTTTTTTTCTCGGTATATTTTCTCAATTAAATTATTCTTAATCGATTTTGATCTGGAAATCTCAATCGAAAGATAGCAATCATTGTCGATGGTCAAGAAGATGATGTAATACAATATGGTTCTTAATTCCAAATAGATTTTCTTTAAATAATTATTGATTAATTTCGATCTTGGTTCTGAAGAGGTTTTGTGTTCATGAATGTTTGCTGATTGGCAATGGTCAATGATACTTTGGGTGCACATAATTTGGGGTATAACATTATAAGGCCACATCTTATGTGACAGTGACATATGTGGTATGGACTCTGACTACTTATGTGCTTTGAGTCGTCTTCGCGATATGATTTCGGGATTCGACTGTAGCAGTTTCACTAATAAGAACCCCCCCCCCCCCCCCCCCCCCCCCGGTCTAAATCCCAAAAAACATTGGCATGTACCATTTTTAGAAAAATCGTCAAAGATATGGAAGTTGGCTTTGACATGACTATTAGGTGGAAAGCAGTTTTTGAGTGTCTTCAGACATCTCATGCTCAAGATTTTCTGCTAACTATCCCTATTAATGGAATCGGTCAGCATATGTCTCATGTGGAGTACCGAACTATCCTTTATTACCACCTAATGATTCATCTATTCCCAATTGACAATATATGCCTAGTTTGTCGTAAGGCATGTTGGGACACTTTTGGAGAACATACGGTTCATTGTAGAGAGCTCCCTAATTTCAACTACCGACATGATGTGGTTAGGGATGTTCTCGTTGATGCTAATCGATGTGTTGGTATTTCCGTGAAGAAAGAAGCGTCGGTGAACTTTTTGACAAGCTCGTAGGATGGAAGTTCCATACTAAGGCCGGCTACATTTTGGTCTTTGGATGGGTAGGAAGCAAGCACGCCTGTGTGGGTCTTATTGGGGTCTCTCCTCTCGTCGGTTTGAGGAGCAGGGGTTTCATAGCAGGGCATGCCACTTTGAAATTTGTTGCGTGCAAAGTGGCAAAGCACGAAAATACATGTATAGAAAATCAACATGTGTTTGTACCTTTTTCATTTGATACATTTGGTTTTTATGCACCAGAGGTGGTGGAACTCCTCAACAAAGTCCAACGGGTAATGCATTCTAATGTTATATCTCCTAGATCTATAGATGGTGTTTTCAAAAGAATTAGTTTTGTCATCAAGAAAGGGCTAGCGGCGCAGCTTATTAGCTGTTTGCCTTCCGTCGATATATATTGACATTTTTTATTTCTAATATTTCGAGAATACATTGTCAAATGATAATTATTTATAATTTAAATTAGAGTGCCGATTTATTCAAGAAATAGATTTGATATGGGTAGACCTGGCAACGTGACGGGTTTACACCTTAATCCAAACCCTTTTAACAAATTTCAAAATCCGATCTAAAATCGCTTTGTAACCCGCAAGGTTTTAAATAATCAAACACATACCTTTATCAATCGAATCAACAAATATTCAAATTCGGCTTGTAACCAGTAGATTTTTTGAATAATCAAACACATTTTACTTAATGCTTTAAATAACATTTCTTAAATAAAACAAATGTTGATTTAGAAAACGCCTAATGTTCTCATGGACTTTCGATTCGAATTAAGGTTACTATTGTAGTAACTTCCGATTGATTTTTAGCTACCGATTGCAGTGATAGAGAATAGTAATTGCAAACTTTCTTCTAGTTGATAAATGACTTTCTTGATTTATAAATGAAATTTGTGATTGTTTGATGAAATATAAATAAAATGACATCATCATTTTTGATAGAAGACTATAAGTATAGAAGTCCACTCCTCGAGTCCTATGTAAAAATAATTTGGTCTTTGGCCTTTGGCCTTTGGCCTTTAGAGTTTCAATTGGTATTAAAATTAAATTTTAGGTAATATAAATTATAAACATATAACTCTAAAATTTATACAGGGCGGGTTATAAAACAGAGCAGTTTGGTTGAGATGCATACTCAAACCTTTTAATAAATGGGTTAGTGGGTAAGGGTCGTTAACGGGTAAATGAATCAAAACTATGATCCAATCCCATATAATTCTTATTGGTTTTAGTCGGATCACGGTAAAAACTTGATACATTGACAGACCTAACTATGGGTCATAATTCAATGAATGTGGTTTTGGGAAAAGGAAAATTAACTTATTAGGGTTCACATTTGACCATTAGTGCTGTAGCAGGTTACAACCGATCATAATGGTCATATGTGAACACTTACAATAAGTTCGTTACTAAGATATGTACAAAAATAAAGAAATTACTTACATGTGAATAAAACAAAAACTTAATTACCCTAATAAGTCAAATTTTCTTTTAATTAAAGTGGTCAGTCATACTGTTTGCAATATTAATAGATTCAGTTTAATTTCCTTAAAACAATATTTATGACCATTTATGATCATTTTAATTAGCCAAGAAAGTTTGGGAGCTGTTTGTTGTAGCATAATTATCATTATATATATATATATATATATATATATATATATATATATATATATATATATATATATATTGTAGTGACAAAGAACATGGTTTGGCATGCGGAATTAAAGCTTGCACAATTGAACATGGTGATTTGGGTGTTTAAGAGATATATTGAATGTATATGGTGTTACAAAAAGGATCTAGATCTAGACTACATAATTAACACACACTTACACACTCACTTTTACATCTCTCAAGCACACCTCTACAAGTGGTATGAACCCACTATTTATAGAGGTGTTTACATGTCTCTCTCTCACTCTAACTAACAAATATGTCTAAAGGCTAAATCACCACATGCAAGTGGGTTTTACAAAAGTCAAACATTTACAAAGTCATGAGTGAATAACTTCTTTAAAGATTAATACTTTAAAGTATTAAACTGAGCAATTGTACTTTCGCAATCATAAGAAACAACATCAACTTTTTCACGCTCATACTCAAGAAAAGGTAAAAGTTTCCTATGTTGTTCTTTGCTAATATCAGAAGAATGATGTAAAGCAGTTAATTTTGCATACAACCTTTTTGCTGAATTACAATAGATGTTTCTTTGTGCCAGTAACAATCTAACATCATTCGAAAGATTATTCCTATCACAATCTATGTTTTTGATTTGCATTTCTAATTTTTCAACTCTGCTCTTCTTTATTTCTAAATCCCTTTGTGTCTCACTAAGTTTCACATTCAATTTCTTAGCTTCATTACTAGCAGACACAATAACAGAATCAAAATAAGCCACAGTATCATCAAACGAACAATTTCAGCATCAAAAGCAGATAAAGGAATATTAAAAGATTCAAGAATTGCACGTACCTTGGTTGTCATGGGAGATTTATCTGTGGATTTAGACATAAAACATTTCCCAGAAATGTTCTCTTCACAGTCCTCAAAACTTGCGAATATAGCTCCATGTGTTGGATGCCTTATTTCTTCATCATCAGATCCTGAAGACCAGATCTGATACGTTCCACTTTCTTCTTCATCCGATTCTCCCTTAGCAACCAAAGACACTCCTTTGTTCTTTGCACGTAACTCTTCAATCTTTTCAGAATAGTAAGCTTCATCTTTGACTTTTTCTTTCTTTTCTTCTTTCTTTCGCAACATGCAATCAGCTGGGAAATGATTCGCACCATTGCAGTAGTGGCAATAAATTCCTGAATCACCCTTCAACTTTTTCTCTTCATTCGCATTCTTCTGTTTGCCATCTGTTTTCTCCATTTTCTTCTTCTCTTCTCCTCCAGTTCTTGTTACATCATTTTTCACATCACTATTCTTTCCTTTTGGATTAAAAGGCTTTTTGAAAAACTTTTTAACTTTGTTGTTTGAATAGTATGCTACTGCTTCATCATCAGAGTTCATCAAAAATCCTTCTACATCAGAACCATCTTTTTCATCAGTTTCTGTTACTTTTGAAACAAGAGCCAAAGGACCACCAATAGCTTGTTTTGATTCTTCATACATTTCTGTGACCTCACATTCATGTGTTTTCAGTTGATTGTAAAGATCATTCAATGTTTTTGTATCAAAACATTGTTGATTCTTTATCATCATGCTTACACCGCGCCATTCTTTGCGAAGACTCATTATGAAAGTTAAATTGAACTCCATGGTTGATCTAGTAATTCCATACCTATTACAGCGAAACATAAGCTCATTCAGACGATCATAACAACTTTCTAGAGTTTCTGATTCCTTTTGTCTGAATTCCTTCAGTTCAACGAGGCACTGCTTCACAGAGTTGATTTTCGTCTTTTCACTACCTTGATATTTTTCTTTTAGTGTATTCCAGATCTCTTTTGCTGTTTTACAACTACGAATGTAATTGTAAACCACAGGAGGTAGATCACCTCTTAGTTCTCTCATGCATCTCTTTTCATTTTTCTTCAATCGATCGTGTTGTTCTTCAACATCAGTAGATGCAGCAGATGATCCAATTGGTTGAACATTAGCAGGAGCTAGTACTGTTCCATCGATACACTTCCAAAGTTCTTCATTTAAGTAATCTTCCATTCTATCAGCCCATTGATCATAGTATTAAGGAATTAACATTGGAATTTTGGTTGAGGAACCAAGCAAGTGAGAGAAAGAAGTCATTGAATTCATGTTGAAGTTCGCCATTGATGAACACAGAAAATATCTGAAAACTTGAAACCTTGATGAATTTCAGAATTTATCAAACGAATTGATCACAAAACACTAATCGATTACTCGATTTAACAATTCAAATGCAGAATCAATTCAAATCTGAAGATCAAAAGTGATTTTCAAAATCAAAAATGCGCAGAAAATTTTGAGTAAATTTGTAACTCAAAAAGCAAATGATTCTTATACGAAAATCAGATCTAAGCAACTTGAATCCTGCTCTGATACCAATTGATGAGAATTGTTATTGAGAATTTTGAACAGAAAAGATTGATTTGAATGATTTAAGATGAAGAATACAGAGAGTAAATATTAATCAGATCTTATATTGATAAAGTCTGATTACAGAGTTAAGCAGAAGTGAGTTCAAGCATCGTCCTACAACTTCTAGCCTAAGTCCCTATTTATAGGAACCATCAAAAAGTATACTAAGTCTATACATTTTATCTTCGCACAAAAATGACTTAGTAAAATAACATAAAATGCGAAACTATACAAAACACTCTATTCGACTTTTACAATATACATCAACATATATATATATATATATATATATATATATATATATAAGACAATAGAAATGATATCAATATAGATAAAAGCTATTTCTATATTTCCTATTTTAAATTTCTTTAATACATGGAGCAAACTTCTTTGAAAATGGTGTTTTTCTTCATGTTATTGGTCTTCATCTCTAGTACTTTTAGTCTCTAGTAAATATTAATTTTTATATTTAATAACTTAAAAAATAAAATTCTATAAAATGACGATGTATTTTCATCCCTGTCAAATCTAGAGTTTTTTGGTGTCGTTTTCCTACAACAACACTTACCATACGAGTATCGACATGGCACCATACGAAATGATTTATGGTAGAAAGTGTCACATTCTTATGTGTTGGTTAGAGCCGGGAGAAATGTAGTTTGCGAGCTTGGAGATTGTGCATATTACTGAGGATATAGTGAAAATATCTCGTGAACGTTTGCTTGTGGCATGTGAAAATCAAAAGATGTATTCATATTTGAAGCACCGACCGAAGACCTTCGAGATGGGTGAGATGGTAATATTGAAAGTCTCACCTTCGAAGGGGATCAATCGCTTCAGCACGTGAGGCACGTTAGGACCCTTGTTACATTGGTCCACTTGTGGTGTTAGCAAGAATTGGTGAACAGGCGTATAGGTTGGAGTTACCACCGGTGCTAGAGGGAATCCATGATGTGTTCATGTTTGATACATGTGAAAGTGTTATGTCAAAGAGCTAAGCATATTACGTTTTGATAAGATACAAGTCCATGAATCGAAGAGTTTGGTGGAGGAACCCAAGGGAATCTTAGACAGTGAAACCAAGCAGTTGTGTAAGAAGAGGATAAAGCTCGTGAAAGTATTATGGAAGAACAAATATGGTGGTAGCATGAATTGGGAGCTGGAGGATGATATGAGGCCTAGTTATCCTCACATATCCATTATGGTTTCTAATTCTGGGACATAATTCTCCTAAGGATGGGAGGATTATAACGACTCGAATTCTTATTCTGTCATCGAGGTTAGTTTCCATTATGTTTCCTTATTAAGTTACATTTTTGGCTTGGTTAAAGTCAACTTTTTTAGAGGGGTGGGGTGGGGGGGGGGGGGGGGGTATAGTGCAAGAAAATGATTTTTGATCATGTATATATGTCATGAGGTCATTTTCTCATACTTTATGGGCCTTAAATAAAACTTATCAAGTATTTAAGGAAGTATAACCTTAAACTCTAGGATTGACATCATTTCGTAGCCACCAAACCCTTCTTTGCAGCCTATAGGTCCTTTTAAAGAGAGTTCATAAGTGTGGTTTCCATCTTTGAAGTTGTGGTAAAGATCCAAGAAGTTCACCGTATTCCGGAGGTATATGACTTATCTTTACTTGTCTTATTCCATCATTAAGTCTAAATCAAATTGGTTATGGTTGTGGTCTTTTTCTTACACTCAAACTAGTTTTCTAGCATGTATTAGAATGTTTTAGGCACCCTAATGAATACCACCAAGACTAACTCGACCTAGACATCCAAGGTATGTCCCATATAGTCAAAATTACCCTATGGTTGGCCAGAAACGGAAATGCAACACCAAAAGTTGCATTTCCAGATAGTTGAGAAATATAAAAGTATGGCATGCCCCGCCTTAGGCCCAACATGCTTGATGAACATATGCATTTATGTTCTTCGTTTGGTGTTGTTTCTGATCTGATTCTTTCCAATATTTGTAGGGTTGTTTTTTGGTTGTCGTTAGGACGACTTCCTTTGTTCCTAACTCATTTCATTTAGACTAAAGATTAGTCTTTATTTGTGGACGTTTTTGTATATAAGTTAGGATATGCATGTATTATTCCAAGTCTTTTGGTCTAGGATGCGTTGTGTAGTTATATAATTTAACCATGTATGACATATTAGCAACACGAAATGCTATATTCTATGAATTAAGTAATTTGGTTATTTAATATGCTAGTTATCTAGATATGTAAATTTTTCCATGTTCTGAGTGGTTAAGTTCATACTAGAAGTGGGGAATTTATTTGTTGTGATAATGAACAGTTGTGCATGCTATGATTATATTACAATTTATTTTGTATGGAATTAGGAAATGCATGCTAGAAATTATGTTGTTAAAAGATGTATTTCATTACACGCTTTTGTAGTCGGTTTGATTACACACTTTAGTAGAATGATTTACGGTGTATTACGACTTGAATTATTAAATTACACAAAACCATGAATACATAATGCGGATGCTGTTGGATTATGTGTCTAAGCCCATAACTATAACTGAGATATACTTGGTCCGATAGTACTATGGTCCTTTTGAGTTGCCTTCACCCGTGCAATTTGATAGGATGGAGTTTTGAGAATAAGGTTATTTGTGATTTATTAATAGATTATAATTATAATATATTAATTGAGAAATCATATTATTTAATTAGTATTGATCAAGAATTAATTTGGAATTAATTTAGTGATCTAAAAGAGACTAATTAAATATACGGGGACTGATTAAGTAAAACAATGATTCTTATAGTGTGGTCCAATGATCCATGGTTAATTAGGATGGGCAAAACCAATATGATAGTCCATGGATAATCTATGGAGGTTTATCCCATGCAGCCTAAGTAATAGGAAGGGTAACTGTGCATTAGGGTTTGCATGGATGAAACCCTAGCCTTTGTTACACTATAAAAGCAACCCCCCTAGTGCTAAAATCGGTTTCCATTAATTCTAAGATAGTGATAATCGATTTTGAGCTAACTAGCCTATTCTCTCAAGCCTACTCTTGCATTTGGTGTTTGTGACACACTAGAGGCATCACAATTGAGGTGTTAAAGCTTTCAAGGCCAAGAACTTCAAAGTACATAAGAGGTATTCATATAACTATGATTTATATGTTGTATATCCTCTATTGTATGCTAGTTAGGATTTATGCTTTGGAAAATTGAAAATTCATGTATAATTAGAGAAAACATAGACCCATAGCATCTAGGGTTGCATGCGCACCATATGAGTGTTATAGTGCTTAAAACCCAACAGTGGTATCAGAGCCTAGGATTTTTTTCTATTATATTTGATGCTTGGTATTTTTCAAAGATGAAAAAGTCTATTATATTTGATGTTGGTTTATTGGGTGTCCACTCTTACCCACCGCTTCCTTGACTGGTGGAGGGTCGTTAGCCGAAGAATAGGACATTAATTCTCGTTAAAAGTATAATGGTAATTATAAAGTAAATAAACTTTTATAAAATTCACAATCTTAGTTACTTTAGGAAAAATGTGAAAACGGTGTTATTCCTTGAAATTGCACTCTACACCTTGCTAAGTCGTTAGTTGAGCGTGTGTGGTTAAACGACACACTAATTTGGGACTAGCAAAGGTGGCAAAGGGTAGCTTTGTGTTAATCATAGATCAGTGGAGCATATGTTGTCAACCGGAACATTGATTAGGTGATTTGTAACATTAAGAGTACCAAGCACATAGTTATTCACACCTTGTTTGTGATCCTCGACATCCCAGTCACAAACTTGAAGGGCACAATCGAGATTTAAACGTGCCATTAAAAAGTTCAATGAATCTCAAAAGAATATAGGAATTTCAATCCAATTAAAACTTAATAATCAATTTCGTTTTTCATGGTGGAAATTGGTAAATCATCATTTATCTACCTTCAAATATTTTGCAATTGGATTACGACATCCCTCTTCCTTGTAAAATATTGTGTTGGTTCCTAGCCTCAATATTTCATTTGGGTGTAATATTAAGGATTCTCATCTAATCTAAACTTTGTTCTTCTTTCTTTTCAGATGTCTATCCCAAACAATGCTTCAGGCTCCAACCCTTCTAGCTCATTCTACATCATGAACTTGGTTGGGAGAACTATCTTTAATGGGTCAAACTTTACCGATTGATAAGAAACATTCGTATGGCCCTTCGCTACGAGGACAAAGAATATGTCCTCGATAAAGAGTTGAAGGAGATTGATGAACAAACTGCTACTCCCGAACAAATTGAGGAATACATGGTTCATGAGAGGGACGCAACAAAGGTGTCGTACATTATGATTGCTAATATGACTGCTGAGCTTGAAAAGTCCTATGGAGACTTCTGGCCCTTCGAAATGCACCAAGATTTGATAGATAGATACCATCAAAGTACGCACAAGGAAAGGTATGAGATCATTGCCTCCATGATCACAACCAAAATGAAGGATGGAGAGTCCATCACGACCCACTTGCAAAAGATGTAGAGATATGGGGACCGCTTTTTGAAATTGGTCATAGATATCATTCTACACTCTTTACCTTCTTGTTATGATCAGTTCCGCAAGACCTATCATATGAACAAGGAGGAGGTCACACTTAGCAAGCTTCAAGGCCTTCTAAGAACTGCAGAAACCAACTTGAAAGGCAAGTCGGTTGTACCTACTCCTACTACTGTTGCCAATGTTTTGGAAATAAGACATGTGAAAGGGAAGAAGAGGTGATGTGACAACCCGAATTTCGTTTCAACATTTGTAACCCATTCCATTAATAAATTCGTCGTTTTCAAATTCGTTTCTGTTTACGTTATTCAATTAAGTGATAAATTTGAGATTGCTATTATGACTTAATGGGTGTCCAAACACATTTAGAACTCATAATAACACTCCATTTTAGTAACCGGAAAAATTTTAGAATCGACCATATCGGGTTACGACAACTTAATCGGGTGCGACCAAAAGCCACGTCTAACGTCGGTATAGGGTAGAATTCCACCGTGTCATGAACTTAGAACATATTGAAAGCCCAAAAGACTTCATTTTGAAGCTTTTGCACTCTCTCACTACTCTCTCTCTCTAACCTCTCACCTCAAATCCAAGCTTTAGGTCCAAAATCATCAAATTAAAGCTTCAGTTCATCAAGGTAACCTTCCTAACTTGTTGTACAACCTTTCTAGCTTCCAAATCCGTGTTCAATCTATGATTTAGGACCATAAACATGTGTTTACGGCCCTGGAATGCTCTTGGGCCGTGAACACATATAAGTTGGGTTTTAGAGCCTAAAAACCCTCCCAAATCACCTTTGGAGCTTAGATATGGCTTAATGGCTTAATGGAACGGACTTAGAACACCTTGAACTTAACTTTTGGGGAGTAAACATGAGCTTACTGCCCAAGAACATGCTTGGGCCGTAAACTCATTATCATGGGTAGTAAACTCAATTTCAAGTGTTTCAATGTCACTAAAACACACCAATAGCCTTGGATTAAAGTTTAGAACCAACCACAATAAATTTTGGGGCCTCAAACATGATGAAAAGCTTCCCTTTAGGAGTTCACGGCCGTAAACCCCCAAAGAATGGGTTCCTGGGCCGTAAACTCACATACACAAGTCAAATGATGCCCTAACTTCATTCTAAGGCTTGTAAAGTTGGTTTAAATCACATGTGATTGATCTAGGGCCACTAAATCGTAAAAGGAATGGACATATAGGAGCTTACAGTTGTAAACTCCTAGTTTACAGTTGTAAACTCCATTTGGTGATGTCCTTGATGGTTAAATTCATTCCTATGCCTTAGATTAAATCATATCAACCTTCCCCAAGTGTTATTTGACCATTTAGCATCATAAAACCTTCATCCATGAGTTCACGGCCGTGAAGTCATGTGGAGTTGGTCTTAGGGCCGAAAATTCCATAGGGAGTTTACTCTTGAAGAGTAAACACATTATCCAAAGCCCTATACGTCCGTAGATGTCACCCGAGTCACTCCAAACACTTGATTTGAAGTGTTTTCTCGTATTGGAGTGTATAATAATATCTAATTAGTGATTTAAAGTCTAATTAGATACATTTGTATATCATTTCATATTACATAGGAACCTCACACATCATCAAGCCTCAAACCGATACTTAGCATCCAAACCGTCACGTTTTCTCGTCTGGTGAGTTCATACCCCAACCCTTTTTCAATGTTTTTCATTGTTTTCAGGGGGGAATACAAGCAAAGTGCAAGGAATACTTGTACTCAAAACTTGTTTTATATGCGTTGTGTTTCATATTACATACGCTTTTAACACTGACAATCATAACAGATAACCGTTTGAACTTTTAGAGCACATTATCATATTATTTGTGAAAAACATTATAAAATGTGGTACTTTATATTTTTCACAAATGGTTTTCCACATTATAATAGTTAAAAGCATAACATTTGAACTTTGAACATGAAACTTAGTACATTGTTTTGTCCTCGATAACACTCCACAAAGATGCGCGAGTGGAGGATCATCATTTGTAATAGGATCTTTCTGTATTATTACTAGTAAATTTGTTATTCCTATAAATTGGAGACATGTCCTCGGAGAACACTCCACAAAGATACGCGAATGGAGGACCGCCACTATAACCAAAATCTCTTAGATAGGAAGCGTGACTTGATTGTATAGATCTATACGGGGCTGACTACCCCGCACCTGGATGCTAGCTACAGCCGAACCGAAAGGTTCAAGGGTGACGAAAGTCATAAAATGATTTGGACTATTTATTTCCATATCTAGTATATCGTATGGTTATGGAACTCGCAATTTGGATAACAAAGGTTTACTATTTAGTAATAATGGATTCGATAACTAGTTTACATTGTAATTATTAGTTTTATACACGTGTTAAAACTGATACAATTCATAAGGATAACCAGGTTTTCTGTATACATCTTTTACATTACATTTCGGATCGGTAACCAACTTTTAAGAAAATATGCGATTTTCCTGGGATAACAATTGTACATAACCATAATCATGTAACAAAACAATTAACTAAACTTTACATATAAGAAAATATGGGATTTTCTTGGGTTCGTAACTTTTTCAGAAACCGAAAGGAAACTTGTTCACTTTCAGAAAATAAAACCGCTTATGAACTCACCAGCTTTATGTTGATTTTTAAAATGCTTGTATTCTCAGGTCCGCATTAGACAGGTAGCCGATGATCCTTTTGACGAAGACAGAGTGCGTTGAAGACACGTCTTAACTTTTTCTCATATATACTTATGTAAAACACTTGTACGACTTGGCTTTCAAACAATTGTAAATTTTCATATGTAATGTAATGGGTGTTTACTTTGCTTACTATGTACATTGGTTAAGATATTCAACATGAAGTCACCTCCGCCCCAGAACGTTTCCGCCCTGGGTTTCGGGGTGTGACAGATTGGTATCAGAGCCCTTGTTTATAGTGAATAAAGTATACCAAACCTTACATGGTATTAAACTATAAACACTAAGGGGCCTAAGTGCTATGAACTAAAAATATACTTCAAAGTATAAGTATTTTCAAAAGTATAACAAGTATACCTAACTATCAAGATCCATAACGACAAGTAGAACAAAACATAAGTAAATGGGTGTTGTACGCTGCGGTTAAACCTGGGCAGTTATGTAGTCGTGTCTAGGATCAATATAGCATGGCCAACTATATTCATTTGAGACATGGCCAACATGTGCTTGGGAGTGACTGTGATGTTCAGGATGCCTAAAACTTACCATAATATCCCAAACATCGAACCATGGTCGTAGCAAGTCATGAAATACTATGGGAGTATTTCTCGAACCAATCCTTTATAGAAATCCTCATTCATGCATTGTTCCTTGATCATTCCTTTAGTGATAACATACCTTCTTTGATAACTCTTTCCTACTTTATCGCTTATTTGGAATATATATATATCTATCATATCTCTTGATTAAATTCGGAGGACTTACCATCCTCTATTTCCTGATCTTATTAGATCAAGATGCCTCCAAGAAAGAGACCCAGCTCAAAGACCAACAACCCTCCGCCACCACCTCCTCCTGAATTTGACCCTGTGATATTCCAGGTAGCTGTTACTACCGCGGTGGCAGCTGCTATGTCTCAAAGGAACTCTGGTGATTCCGGTGGTTCGGGAGGTGGTACCCAAACCCAAAACCAAGAAGGCAACCAGGGACACCGAAAGGAGGGTTCCTATAAAGATTTCATGAACGCAAAACCCACGTCCTTTGATGGCACTGGAGGTGTCATTTCCCTCACCTGATGGTTCGAGAAAATCGAATCTATCTTTGAAATCTATGCTTGTTTGGAGTTCGACAAAGTAAAGTTTGTCGCCTGCACCTTTATCGATAAAGCGCTGACTTGCTGGAACAGCCGAGTCAAATCCTTGATGCTACTTGTAGCCAATGCTATGGACTAGGAAGCCATGAAGGAACTTATTCTAGCTGAGTACTGCCCTCGGGGCGAAATACAGAAGTTAGAGCATGAGCTCTGGAATCTAAAGATGAACGCTTCCGATATTGCCGCATACACTTCGAGATTTGATGACCTGGCACTACTCTATCCGGGATTGGTTACCCAGGAGAGTAAGAAGATAGAAAGAGTTATTTGGGGGTTGACTCAACTAACCAAAGGAAATGTCTTAGCTGCGAGACCGGATACATATGATAGCGCCAAAAGTTTAGCCCAGACCCTGATTGACCACCGTGATGATGTTGAGGAAACAACCACCACTCATGAACCGACCAAGAGGAGTGGAGAGAAAAGAAAGTTTTGGAAGAAGAAGATAGGCCAACCTTCTCAAAGATCCTAAAAGAAACAATAGACTGTAGCAGTCCATACTGCTACTACCCTTGTTGCTACTGCTTCTGCTGTGGGATCCACAACTCAAACACCTACTAGCAGGTATGCGGTTAACCTTCCTTAGTGTGAAAAGTGTAAATACCACCATAACCCCGGCCCCTGCTGTGAGTTATCATGCACCAACTGTGGTAAAAAGGGGCATACGGTCCGATTCTGCAAAGCACCAGCCCAATCCGCAAATCAATCTTCTGGAGCAGGTGTTGGTCAAGCCTGTTATAATTGTGGAGAAGTTGGGCATTTTAAGAGAAACTACCCCAAGAAGGCGACAGCTGATAATACTGGGAGAGTCCTAGCCATGGGACGGGAGGAGGCAGTCGCCGATCCCACCGTTGTTTTGGGTACGTTCTTCCTAGACAACTCTTATGCTAGTATTCTTTTCGAGTCGGGTGCTGAAAGAAGGTTTGTTAGTCATTCGTTCAAACATAATCTTAAACCTAATCCCCAACCATTAAACGAAACGTTTACCATCGAGATGGCTAATGGTGAAAAAGAAAGCGCTCGCGATATATTCATAGGTTATACTCTTACCCTGTACGATCATTCATTTCCCATCGATCTTATGCCAGTATCCATGAAGAGTTTTGACGTTATCATTAGCATGGATTGGTTGAGTCCCAATCATGCTGGTATCCTTTGCTACGAAAAATCCATCCATCTCAATCTTCCTGCGGGTCAAACTATAATGATCTATGGCGATAAGCTTAGTCCCAATCTTCGTATCATTTACTTCATCAAATCTCAAAAGCTTCTGCGGAAGGAGTGCCAAGCATTCCTAGCCCATGTCATTAATGAGAAACAGGAAGTTAAAGACCTCGCGAGCATCCCCGAAATTTGAAACTTTCCTGACGTTTTTCCCGAAGACCTCCCAGGAATTCCTCCCGAACGTAAGGTCGAATTTCGCATTGACCTAATTTTTGGAGCTACCCCCATATCCTAGTCTCCATATCGTTTAGCTCCAGCAGAAATGCAGGAGTTATCTAGCCAACTCAACGAGTTACTCAGCAAGGAGTTCATCAGACCGAGTTCCTCACCCTGGGGAACTCTGGTTTTGTTTGTGAAGAAGAAAGATGGATCCTTCCGGATGTGTATCGACTACCATGAGCTGAATAAGTTAACCATCAAAAACCGATATCCCTTTCCACGAATAGATGACCTCTTCGATCAACTTCAAGGAGCCAGCTATTTCTCGAAGATAGACCTTAGGTTAGGGTACCATCAGCTACGAGTTCATGAGAGTGATGTTTCCAAAATAGCTTTCAGGACTTAGTATGGACACTACGAGTTCGTAGTGATGCCCTTTGGTTTAACCAACGCACCGGCAGTGTTCCTGGACCTGATGAACCGGGTGTGTCTCCCTTTTCTGGACAAGTTCGTCATTGTGTTCATCGATGACATACATGTGTACTCCAGAAGTGAAGAAGATCACAAACAACACTTGAGGTCAGTGTTGGAAACCCTTAGATCCAAAAAGTTGTATGCGAAATTTTCAAAGTGTGAATTCTGGATTCAGAAGGTAACTTTCCTCGATCATGTGGTAAGCGAGGAGGGTATTCACATGGATCCATCCAAGATTAAAGCGATAGAGAATTTGTCAACACCGAAGACACCCACAAAAATCTGTCAATACTTGGGACTCACCGGCTATTATTGGAGATTCATCCAGAATTTTTCCAAAATCGCCAAACCCCTAACCACTCTAACACAGAAAGGTGTACCCTTTTGTTGGAGTGAAAAGCAAGAAACAGCATTCCAGACATTAAAGCAAGCCTTGTGCAGCGCGCCTGTAATCTCTCTACCCAAAGGGATAGAAGACTTCGTTGTCTATTGCGATGCATCTAATCAGGGCTTAGGTTGTGTGCTTATGCAAAGAGGAAAAGTAATTTCTTATGCCTCAAGACAGCTAAAGGCACACGAGGTCAACTATACCACGCACGACTTGGAGTTAGGAGCCGTAGTCTTTGCACTGAAGATTTGGAGACATTATCTCTATGGAACCAAATGTACGATCTTCACTGACCATAAGAGCCTGTAACACATCTTTAATCATAAGGACTTAAACATGAGGCAACGGCGATGGGTAGAGCTGCTCAGCGATTATGAGTGCGAGATTCGCTACCATCCCGGCAAGGCCAATGTGGTAGCGGATGCCCTTAGCCGAAAGGAAAGTTCAAACCGTAAAGTGAGGACACTGACGATGACTATCCATTCCCATTTATCCATGCAAATCCGAGATGCCTAATTAGAGGCCCTCAAACCAGAGAACGTGTCAAACGAAGCCTTGAGGGGAATGGATAAGAAACTTGAGATCAGAGGTGACGGAGTCTACTATTTCATGGACCGAATTTGGACCCCAAAGTTCGGAGGATTTAGGGAAGTTGTCATGGAGGAAGCACACAAGACCAGATACTCTGTTCACCCGGGTTCGGACAAGATGTACCTGGATCTCAAGAAACAATATTAGTAGCCAAACATGAAATCCGAGATCGCTACATTCGTGGGCAAGTGTCTGACTTGCGCCAAGGTGAAAGTTGTTCCAAAAACCCTCGGGTCTGCTCCAGCAGCCCGAGATACCCGAGTGGAAATGGGAGATGATTACCATGGATTTCATCACCAAGTTACCCAAATATCCGAGTGGGTACGATACCATTTTGGTAATTGTCGATCATTTGAAAAAATCCGCTCACTTCATTCCAACCAAAGAATCATTCAAAATGAAAAGACTCATGCGAATCTACATCCAAGAGGTAGTCTGACTGCACGGTGTACTTGCATCCATTATCTCTGATCGAGATAGCAGTTTTACCTCCAGATTTTGGCAGTCTCTTCATAAGGCTCGTGGAACTAAAATAGATATGAGCATGACCTATCATCCTCAGACTGATGGACAAAGTGAGAGAACTATCCAAACCCTGGAAGACATGCTTAGAGCATGTGTCATCGACTTCGTAAAGTTGTGGGACACACATTTGCCTTTGATCGAATTCTCATACAAAAACAGTTACCTCACCAGCATCAAGGTTGCCCCGTTTGAAGCCCTCTACGGTCGCAAGTGCAGATCCCCTCTATGGTGGGTCGAGGTAGGGGACACGTAGCTAGCCAAGATTCGATTTCCCGATAGTGCTCTCACTGGTCCTGAAATCATTCGCGAAACCACCGAAAAGATCATCCAAATCCGGGAACGATTGAAAGCTTTGCTAGATCGCCGAAAGAGTTACGCTGATAACCGACGGAAACCTTTGGAGTTCCAGGTTGGAGACATTGTCCTATTGAAGGTCTCGCCCTGGAAAGCCATTGTACGCTTTGGAAAGAGTGGGAAACTTAATCCGAGGTACATTGGAACCTTTGAGATCCTCGCTAGGATCGGTCCGGTAGCCTATAAACTTCAATTACCCCATGAGCTTAGTAGCATTGACCCCGTCTTTCATGTCTCGAACCTTAAAAAGTGCTTATCCGATGAAGTCCTCGTGATTCCTCTGGACGAGATCGAGATCAATAAAAACTTGAACTTCATGGAGAAACCGATTGAAATCATGGATCGAGAGATCAAACATACGAAGCAAAGCCGTATCCCGATAGTGAAGGTTCGCTGGAATGCCAAGCGGGGACCGGAATTCACTTGGGAGCGTGAAGACTCGATGAAACAGAAGTATCCGCATCTATTTCCAAATCCATGATTTGTATCTTAATTATGAATTTTGGGATGAAATTCCCTTTAACGGGGGGGGGGGGGGGGGGGGGGGGAGGGGGGGGGGATAATGTGACAACCCGAAGTTCGTTTCAACATTTGTAACCCTTTCCGTTAATAAATTCTTCGTTTTCAAATTCATTTCTATTTACGTTATTAAATTAAGTCATAAATTTGAGATTGCTATTATGACTTAATGGGTGTCCAAACGCATTTAGAACTCATAATAACACTCCATTTTAGTAACCGGAAATTTTTTAGAATCGACCATATCGGGTTACGACAACTTAATCGGGTGCGACCAAAAGCCACGTCTAACGTTGGTATCGGGTAGAATTCCACTGTGTCCCAAACTTAGAACATATCTAAAGCCCAAAAGACTTCATTTTGAATCTTTTGCACTCTCTCACTACTCTCTCTCTCTCTCTAACCTCTCTCCTCAAATCCAAGCTTTAGGTCCAAAATCATCAAATTAAAGCTCCATTTCATCAAGGTAACCTTCCTAACTTGTTGTACAACCTTTCTAGCTTCCAAATCCGTGTTCAATCTATGATTTACGACCATAAACATGTGTTTACAGCCCTGGAATGCTCTTGGGCCGTGAACACATATAAGTTGGGTTTTAGAGCCTAAAAACCCTCCCAAATCACCTTTGGAGCTTAGATATGGCTTAATGGCTTAATGGAACGGACTTAGAACACCTTGAACTTAACTTTTGGGGAGTAAACATGAGCTTACTGCCCAAGAACATGCTTGGGCTGTAAACTCATTATCATGGGTAGTAAACTCAATTTCAAGTGTTTCAATGCCACTAAAACACACCAATAGCCTTGGATTAAAGTTTAGAACTGTAACAGCCCGGAATTTCAGGTATTTCTTTAAATTATTTTTGGGGGCATATTTAGGAGGGGACTCGGCGAGTTGGTGCCTGAATCGCCGAGTAGGACCACGGTCTTGGTCACAGATTCGCGACTGGACTCGACGAGTCCATTAGGGACTCGGCGAGTCGACGCTGTTCGGCTGAAACCCTAGCCGTTTTGATTCTGAATCGTATATAATGTCTTTAGGGCCGTCATGTCTCGTCTTTTGGCCGATTGAAGATAACTTAGGAGTCTGTGGGCATCTGGAGCAAGGGTGAGGGCTAGTGGAAGCTTGAAGAGGTTGTTAGACAAGGAGAGGCAAGGTGGTGATCAAAGGAGGTTCAAGGGGTCGAGTTCTGAAGGTTGGGGACACAAGGAACACGTTTTCCAGGTAATCCTCGGATCATATCTGTAGCTTTTACGTTGTATGCGAATCTAGGGTTTAGGAAACCCATTTAAGGATTTGATAGATTATAGTGTTGTTATAAGTGTTTAAATCCCAGTAATAGAATGTGTAAAGGTCCAGGAAGCCCCATATTTATATATTACGGAATCATGCGAATTAAAGGAGGCAGTTGTTTGACTGCATGGCGAGGACTCGCCGAGTCCAATGATCAGACTCGGCGAGTAGCTTGAAGATTCACTAGGACTCACCGAGTTGTTCTTCAGACTCGGCGAGTATCTTGAAGACTTACTGGGACTCGTCGAGTCGTTCCTTAGACTCGGCGAGTGGAGTCGGGGTGTCTAGACTCGCCGAGTTGCCTTTGCACTCGACGAGTCCGGTCAAGTTGACCGTTGACCTGTATGTAATTTAGTAGGGTCAGTTGTCTTGTTTGATAAGATCATTAATAAAGGTATGTGGTATTATAGGGAGCCTGCAGATTAGCGGATCGAGTGCGAGTGACTCGAAGGGTTTATAGCTTGCATACTACGAGGTGAGTCTTCTCACTATACTTCACCCGTAAGGGTTGACTGCGTGAACGGAAGGTTGTATGGGTTATATTTATGCTATGTCTAGAGAGGTAGATGCTTTATATGTGATGTATGCTTATATGTGATGTATGCTTATACGGGCCGGAAGGCGTGACTTTATGTGATAGAAAGAACGGTATGAGGTATGACTATGTGTTATGTGTGATATGTTTTATGTGTTATATTTTATACTATTATGGGCCGGAAGGCAAAATATTATGGGCCGGAAGGCAATGTAATACGGGCCGGAAGGCAATATATTATGGGCCGGAAGGCGATTATGTTACGGGCCAGAAGGCAATGTTATGTGGACCGAAAGGTCCGGGCCGGAAGGCGTATGTGGGTAAGTCGTATACTGGGGAGCTCACTAAGCATTTATGCTTACTAGTTGTGTTTATGTTTTTCAGGTACTAGCGATGACCGTGGGAAGGCGCCGGCGTGACACGTACACACTGCCATTGTTGAAGATCTTGAGGATTCGTTATTTATACTTTTGCAATAAACTTGGAATAAGCTCTTTTGTCGAATAATGATGTTTTATTTTAAATGAAAAATTTATTTGAAAATTTGAGCTGTTACAATTGGTATCAGAGCCTTGGTTTGAGGGATTCGGGTGTACTTTCGGGTGCAACTGAACTCAGACCGTGGATTTGAGGAAAAACCTTTTTAAAATAATAAGGACACAACATTTCATAAATGGTAAGGCGGTAAAACAAGAACGGAGCAGTGTGTACGATCAGCCAGCGCCCGAACGGTAAAGATCCCCAGAATACCTTACAAAGTTATGTTATGCACTGAATTATGAATTGTTATGCATGCTAGAAGACTAGGTATACATGATAGGACTAGAATTGCCTGTTTTGTGATGCCTTAGTCTAGGGAGATTGCTTATATGAGATATTTGGTAGCGTGCAAGTAGATAGTGCATACTAGAGGTAGAGTACTCATTATTCGGGATTTGGGGAGGAAGATTTGGGATGAATACTGATACGGTGTGGTCGGTAGTATTGGGCCCGTACTACCGAAGGCACCGGATCAGTGGAAGACCCAAGTAAGAATCCCTGGAAATCGGAGACTGAGTAGGGCGCGTATCGAGTACAATTGTACTTGGTGGAGTCTCTGATGATTTTATATTGTATTTCAGAGACATCATGGTCATCACACGCAATGGGGCGAGTTCGAGCGGTGCGAGTGACGAGGAGATTCGTCAGATTATTCAGGAAGAGGTAGCTGCGGCGGTCCGGGCTGAGATCCCGGAGATGTTTGGGTCTATTAAGACCACCCTGATGGAGGAGTTTGAGGAGCGGTACGCCGCACTTACTGAAGCTGCAGTCGCTGCCGCTACCGCAGCTGTGGCTGCTGCTAGGCCGCAAGGGGGTGATTCGTTGTTATTCAGGGAATTCAGCAACACGAAACCCCCTGAGTTCGATGGGACGCAGGATCCGATTGCGGCTATGAGGTGGATCGCCGACATTGAGGGGTGTTTCTATACTTGCTCATGCCCGGAGCACTTGAGGGTACGGTTCGCCTTGAACCAGCTCCGTCTGGGAGCGAAGGATTGGTGGAAGTTCGTGACGGCGAACTTCACTCAGGCGGAGATTTCAGCGGTAACATGGGAGAGGTTTACGGAGATGTTCAGAGACGAGTACGTTCCCCCGGTGGAGAGGGAGCGATTGATTCAGGAGTTCTTGACCCTTAAGCAGGGTACTGATTCCGTGGCGGTGATCACGCGGAAGTTTCATGAGAGGGCAATGTTCTGCCCCGAGCTGGTATCTACGGAGCAGTCACGGATGAGCCGGTATTTGGGCGTTTTGAAGAGGGAGATCTGGGAGTTTGTGTCAAACTCCACCTATCGTACTTTCACTGAGCTTCAGGCGAACGCCAGGAAGCGCGAGATCGAGTTGGAGACTCAGGCGAGGGAGGAGGCTGAGTCTCGGCAGGTGGATCGGCGGCCGGCTCAGTCTCAGCCGGCAGCCAAGCGGACTAAGTTCGCTGATTCGAGGATGGGAGGTCCGAAGGGTCGCACTTGCGTGAAGTGCGGCAGGAGTCACGAGGGGGTGTGTCGAGCTGGTGGTTGCTACAAGTGTGGCAAGGAGGGACATATTGCCAGGGATTGCCCTAAGGGGTTTATGGTTTGCTTTCACTGCAACCAGACAGGCCATCGGAAGGCCGAGTGTCCGCAGCTTCGTCAGGGAGCTACACCTACTACCAGGACTACTGAGACCCGACCGGCGAAGGTCGAGGCCCCGAGGGCTCGCGGGAGAGCCTTTCAGCTGACTGCGGAGGAGGTCCGCGCTGCGCCCGATGTTGTGGCAGGTATGTTATCATTCACGTATTTACTTAAAGGTCGAAATGCTATGCTTATGATAATGTATATGTAGGTACTTTCCTTGTGAACTCTATGCCTGCTCTAGTGTTATTTGATTCGGGTGCGAGTAGATCGTTTGTATCGTTAGCTTTTAGTCAGCACATCGGCATTAGTCGTGAGCCGTTAAGTCGGCCTTTGAGCGTTTCTATTGCGGCTGAGAGGGGGATTTGTGCTACGGAGGTTCTTCGGGGATGTGTGCTAGAGATCTTCGGGGTCGCGTTTCCGATTGACCTAATTCCTATTGCGATGGGGGATGTCTGTGTCATCGTAGGCATGGATTGGCTGAGCCGATTCAGCGCTGTCATCGACTGCGAGCGTTAGCTGGTGACTATACGAGACCCTAGTGGGGAAGTTCTTACGGTATACGGCGAGGGTACCCGTTCGGGATCAGCTTTTTGTTCGGCCGCTAGGGCGAGGCAATGCCTACAACGGGGATGTAACGGTTTTGTGGCGTATGTGATGGATACGCGGGAGATTTCCGAGAGACCGAAGACACTGAAGGAGGTTCCAGTGGTGCGCGAGTTTCCAGATGTTTTTCCCGAGGATTTGCCGGGAGTACCTCCTGCGAGGCAAGTGGAGTTTGGTATCGATCTAGTTCCAGGGGCTGCGCCTATTGCGAAGGTGCCTTATCGTCTTGCACCTCCAGAGATGCAAGAGTTGTCCTCGCAACTTCAAGAGTTGTTGGGAAAGGGATTTATTCGGCAGAGTAGCTCGCCGTCGGGAGCATTGATTCTGTTTGTCAAGAAGAAGGATGGTTCACACCGGATGTGTATCGATTACCGGGAGCTGAACAAGGTGACGGTCAAGAACCGCTATCCGTTACCGAGGATCGATGATCTATTCGATCAGTTGCAAGGGGCATCTTGGTTTTCCAAGATTGATTTCAGATTAGGGTACCATCAGGTAAGAGTGCGGGATGAGGACGTCCAGAAGACAGCATTTAGGATGCGGTATGGGCATTACGAGTTCGTGGTGATGCCTTTTGGGCTCACCAATGCCCCAGCAGTGTTCATGGACCTCATGAACAGGGTATGCAGGCCGATGCTGGATCGGTCTGTGATAGTATTTATCGACGACATTCTGGTGTATTCGCGGTCTAGAGAGCAGCATGAGGGACATTTGAGGGAGGTCCTTGAGGTACTGAGGTCAGAGAAGCTATATGCAAAATTCTCCAAATGCGACTTCTGGTTACGGGAGGTCCAATTTCTAGGGCACGTTGTAAATCAGGCAGGGATATTGGTTGATCCGGCCAAGGTGGAAGCAGTGATGAGTTGGGAGGCACCAAAGTCACCTTCTGAGATCAGGAGTTTCCTTGGGTTGGCGGGGTACTACCGGAGGTTCATTAGGGACTTCTCCAAGATCGCGGTGCCGCTCACCAGATTGACCCGGAAGGGTGTTACATTTTCATGGGGACCCGAGCAGCAGACTTCCTTCGAGATACTTCGTCAGAGACTGTGCGAAGCCCCAGTATTAGCTCTCCCGGAAGGGATGGAGGACTTTGTCGTATATTGCGACGCATCGATTTCGGGACTGGGTGCAGTGTTGATGCAGAAGGGCCATGTGATAGCCTATGCATCGAGGCAGCTGAAGCCTCACGAGGCGAGGTATCCCACGCATGACTTAGAGTTGGGGGCAGTAGTGTTCGCCCTCAAAATTTGGCGTCACTACCTGTACGGAGTTCGTTGTACCATATATACGGACCATAAGAGTTTGAAGTATTTGATGGATCAACCCAACCTAAATATGCGTCAGAGGAGATGGTTAGACGTGGTTAAGGATTATGACTGTGAGATCCTATACCACCCAGGCAAGGCTAATGTGGTAGCCGATGCATTGAGTCGTAGGGCGGAGAGCACTCCATTGCGGGACGTATGTTTGAGATTGACAGTGATGACTCCGGTATTAGATGCTATTCGTGGGGCACAGGCCGAGGTTGTGAAATCTGGGATGCAGAAACAGGAGCGGGTCTTCGGGTTGATTTCAGAGTTCGTTATGGATGGACGGAGACTTCTGACGTTTCAGGGTCGGATCTGGGTACCATTCGTGGGCGGTACGCGTGTTACTTTGACGGAGGAGGCACACAGATCGAAATTCTCGATCCATCCCGGTGCTACGAAAATGTATTTGGATTTGAGAAAGGAGTACTGGTGGCCTTGCATGAAGAGAGACGTCGCCTGGTTCGTTGAGAGGTGTTTGACCTGCCGTAGGGTTAAGGCCGAGCACCAGAGACCGCACGGTAAGTTGCAACCCTTGGAGATTCCTGAGTGGAAGTGGGAACAGATCACGATGGATTTCATCACCAAATTGCCGAGAACTGCCAGGGAGTCGATGCGATTTGGGTGATTGTGGATAGGCTAACAAAGAGTGCACACTTCCTTGCCATTAGCGAAAGTTCATCAGCAGAGAAGTTGGCAGAGTTATATGTGAGAGAGATAGTATCTCGGCATGGAGTGCCGACCTCGATTGTTTCGGACCGCGATGTACGTTTCACTTCCAGGTTCTGGAAGAAATTCCATGAGGAGTTGGGTACTAAACTGCATTTTAGTATGGCATACCATCCCCAAACCGACGGTCAGAGCGAGCGGACGATTCAGACATTAGAAGACATGCTTAGAGCGTGTGTGTTAGACTTCGGGGGTAGCTGGGATGCACATCTGCCGTTGGCTGAGTTTTCCTACAACAACAGCCATCATTCGAGCATTGGTATGCCACCTTTTGAGTTGTTGTATGGTAGGAGGTGTCGGACTCCCATTTGCTGGGGAGAAGTGGGACAGAGAGTGATGGGCAGTACAGAGATCGTACTTCAGACGACCGAACAGATTCAATGGGTGAGGCAGAGGTTATTGACCGCTCAGAGCCGACAGAAGAGTTATGCGGACAGACGCCGGTCCGAGCTCGAATTCCAGGTCGGCGACTTCGTTCTCCTAAAGGTTTCTCCTTGGAAAGGAGTGATTCAGTTCAGAAAGAGGGGCAAATTGGGGCCCCGGTTCATAGGTCCATTCCGGGTAATTGCAAGGGTAAGTCGGGTAGCTTATCGGTTGGAGTTGCCAGCGGAGCTGAGTCAGATTCACAATACCTTCCATGTATCACAGTTGAGGAAGTGTATAGCCGATGAAGCGGCAGTGGTTCCGTTAAGGGATATTCAGGTGGATGCAAGCCTGAATTACGCTGAGAGACCAGTAGCTATCAGGGATCGGAAGATCAAGGTTCTACGGAACAAGGAGATACCCCTGGTGTTGGTTCAGTGGCAACATCGGAAGGGATCGGAGATGACTTGGGAGCCGGAAAGTGAGATGCGGGAGCAACATCCGGAGTTATTCACAGAATGAGACTTCGAGGGCGAAGTCTAGTTCTAGTGGGGGAGAGTTGTAACAGCCCGGAATTTCAGGTATTTCTTTAAATTATTTTTGGGGGCATACTTAGGAGGGGACTCGGCGAGTTGGTGCCTGACTCGCCGAGTAGGACCACGGTCTTGGTCACAGATTCGCGACTGGACTCGACGAGTCCATTAGGGACTCGGCGAGTCGACGCTGTTCGGCTGAAACCCTAGCCTTTTTGATTCTGAATCGTATATAATGTCTTTAGGGCCGTCATGTCTCGTCTTTTGGCCGATTGAAGATAACTTAGGAGTCTGTGGGCATCTGGAGCAAGGGTGAGGGCTAGTGGAAGCTTGAAGAGGTTGTTAGACAAGGAGAGGCAAGGTGGTGATCAAAGGAGGTTCAAGGGGTCGAGTTCTGAAGGTTGGGGACACAAGGAACACGTTTTCCAGGTAATCCTCGCATCATATCTGTAGCTTTTACGTTGTATACGAATCTAGGGTTTAGGAAACCCATTTAAGGATTTGATAGATTATAGTGTTGTTATAAGTGTTTAAATCCCAGTAATAGAATGTGTAAAGGTCCAGGAAGCCCCATATTTATATATTACGGAATCATGCGAATTACAGGAGGCAGTTGTTTGACTGCATGGCGAGGACTCGCCGAGTCCAATGATCAGACTCGGCGAGTAGCTTGAAGATTCACTAGGACTCGCCGAGTTGTTCTTCAGACTCGGCGAGTAGCTTGAAGACTTACTGGGACTCGTCGAGTCGTTCTTTAGACTCGGCGAGTGGAGTCGGGGTGTCTAGACTCGCCGAGTTGCCTTTGCACTCGACGAGTCCGGTCAAGTTGACCGTTGACCTGTATGTAATTTAGTAGGGTCAGTTGTCTTGTTTGATAAGATCATTAATAAAGGTATGTGGTATTATAGGGAGCCTGCAGATTAGCGGATCGAGTGCGAGTGACTCGAAGGGTTTATAGCTTGCATACTACGAGGTGAGTCTTCTCACTATACTTCACCCGTAAGGGTTGACTGCGTGACCGGAAGGTTGTATGTGTTATATTTATGCTATGTCTAGAGAGGTAGATGCTTTATATGTGATGTATGCTTATATGTGATGTATGCTTATACGGGCCGGAAGGCGTGACTTTATGTGATAGAAAGAACGGTATGAGGTATGACTATGTGTTATGTGTGATATGTTTTATGTGTTATATTTTATACTATTATGGGCCGGAAGGCAAAATCTTATGGGCCAGAAGGCAATGTAATACGGGCCGGAAGGCAATATATTATGGGCCGGAAGGCGATTATGTTACGTGCCGGAAGGCAATGTTATGTGGACCGAAAGGTCCGGGCCGGAAGGCGTATGTGGGTAAGTCGTATACTGGGGAGCTCACTAAGCATTTATGCTTACTAGTTGTGTTTATGTTTTTCAGGTACTAGCGATGACCGTGGGAAGGCGCCGGCGTGACACGTACACACTGCCATTGTTGAAGATCTTGAGGATTCGTTATTTATACTTTTGCAATAAACTTGGAATAAGCTCTTTTGTCGAATAATGATGTTTTATTTTAAATGAAAAATTTATTTGAAAATTTGAGCTGTTACAATTGGTATCAGAGCCTTGGTTTGAGGGATTCGGGTGTACTTTCGGGTGCAACTGAACTCAGACCGTGGATTTGAGGAAAAACCTTTTTAAAATAATAAGGACACAACATTTCATAAATGGTAAGGCGGTAAAACAAGAACGGAGCAGTGTGTACGATCAGCCAGCGCCCGAACGGTAAAGATCCCCAGAATACCTTACAAAGTTATGTTATGCACTGAATTATGAATTGTTATGCATGCTAGAAGACTAGGTATACATGATAGGACTAGAATTGCCTGTTTTGTGATGCCTTAGTCTAGGGAGATTGCTTATATGAAATATTTGGTAGCGTGCAAGTAGATAGTGCATACTAGAGGTAGAGTACTCATTATTCGGGATTTGGGGAGGAAGATTTGGGACGAATAATGATACGGTGTGGTCGGTAGTATTGGGCCCGTACTACCGAAGGCACCGGATCAGTGGAAGACCCAAGTAAGAATCCCTGGAAATCGGAGACTGAGTAGGGCGCATATCGAGTACAATTGTACTTAGTGGAGACTCTGATGATTTTATATTGTATTTCAGAGACATCATGGTCATCACACGCAATGGGGCGAGTTCGAGCGGTGCGAGTGACGAGGAGATTCGTCAGATTATTCAGGAAGAGGTAGCTGCGGCGGTCCGGGCTGAGATCCCAGAGATGTTTGGGTCTATTAAGACCACCCTGATGGAGGAGTTTGAGGAGCGGTACGCCGCACTTACTGAAGCTGCAGTCGCTGCCGCTACCGCAGCTGTGGCTGCTGCTAGGCCGCAAGGGGGTGATTCGTTGTTATTCAGGGAATTCAGCAACACGAAACCCCCTGAGTTCGATGGGACGCAGGATCCGATTGCGGCTATGAGGTGGATCGCCGACATTGAGGGGTGTTTCTATACTTGCTCATGCCCGGAGCACTTGAGGGTACGGTTCGCCTTGAACCAGCTCCGTCTGGGAGCGAAGGATTGGTGGAAGTTCGTGACGGCGAACTTCACTCAGGCGGAGATTTCAGCGGTAACATGGGAGAGGTTTACGGAGATGTTCAGAGACGAGTACGTTCCCCCGGTGGAGAGGGAGCGATTGATTCAGGAGTTCTTGACCCTTAAGTAGGGTACTGATTCCGTGGCGGTGATCACGCGGAAGTTTCATGAGAGGGCAATGTTCTGCCCCGAGCTGGTATCTACGGAGCAGTCACGGATGAGCCGGTATTTGGGCGTTTTGAAGAGGGAGATCCGGGAGTTTGTGTCAAACTCCACCTATCGTACTTTCACTGAGCTTCAGGCGAACGCCAGGAAGCGCGAGATCGAGTTGGAGACTCAGGCGAGGGAGGAGGCTGAGTCTCGGCAGGTGGATCGGCGGCCGGCTCAGTCTCAGCCGGCAGCCAAGCGGACTAAGTTCGCTGATTCGAGGATGGGAGGTCCGAAGGGTCGCACTTGCGTGAAATGCGGCAGGAGTCACGAGGGGGTGTGTCGAGCTAGTGGTTGCTACAAGTGTGGCAAGGAGGGACATATTGCCAGGGATTTCCCTAAGGGGTTTATGGTTTGCTTTCACTGCAACCAGACAGGCCATCGGAAGGCCGAGTGTCCGCAGCTTCGTCAGGGAGCTACACCTACTACCAGGACTACTGAGACCCGACCGGCGAAGGTCGAGGCCCCGAGGGCTCGCGGGAGAGCCTTTCAGCTGACTGCGGAGGAGGTCCGCTCTGCGCCCGATGTTGTGGCAGGTATGTTATCATTCACGTATTTACTTAAAGGTCGAAATGCTATGCTTATGATAATGTATGTGTAGGTACTTTCCTTGTGAACTCTATGCCTGCTCTAGTGTTATTTGATTCGGGTGCGAGTAGATCGTTTGTATCGTTAGCTTTTAGTCAGCACATCGGCATTAGTCGTGAGCCGTTAAGTCGGCCTTTGAGCGTTTCTATTGCGGCTGAGAGGGGGATTTGTGCTACGGAGGTTCTTCGGGGATGTGTGCTAGAGATCTTCGGGGTTGCGTTTCCGATTGACCTAATTCCTATTGCGATGGGGGATGTCTGTGTCATCGTAGGCATGGACTGGCTGAGCCGATTCAGCGCTGTCATCGACTGCGAGCGTCAGCTGGTGACTATTCGAGACCCTAGTGGGGAAGTTCTTACGGTATACGGCGAGGGTACCCGTTCGGGATCAGCTTTTTGTTCGGCCGCTAGGGCGAGGCAATGCCTACAGCAGGGATGTAACGGTTTTGTGGCGTATGTGATGGATACGCGTGAGATTTCCGAGAGACCGAAGACACTGAAGGAGGTTCTAGTGGTGCGCGAGTTTCCAGATGTTTTTCCCGAGGATTTGCCGGGAGTACCTCCTGCGAGGCAAGTGGAGTTTGGTATCGATCTAGTTCCAGGGGCTGCGCCTATTGCGAAGGTGCCTTATCGTCTTGCACCTCCAGAGATGCAAGAGTTGTCCTCGCAACTTCAAGAGTTATTGGGAAAGGGATTTATTCGGCCGAGTAGCTCGCCGTGGGGAGCACCGATTCTGTTCGTCAAGAAGAAGGATGGTTCACACCGAATGTGTATCGATTACCGCGAGCTGAACAAGGTGACGGTCAAGAACCGCTATCCGTTACCGAGGATCGATGATCTATTCGATCAGTTGCAAGGGGCATCTTGGTTTTCCAAGATTGATTTGAGATCAGGGTACCATCAGGTAAGAGTGCGGGATGAGGACGTCCAGAAGACAGCATTTAGGACGCGATATGGGCATTACGAGTTCGTGGTGATGCCTTTTGGGCTCACCAATGCCCCAGCAGTGTTCATGGACCTCATGAACAGGGTATGCAGGCCGATGCTGGATCGGTCTGTGATAGTATTTATCGACGACATTCTGGTGTATTCGCGGTCTAGAGAGCAGCATGAGGGACATTTGAGGGAGGTCCTTGAGGTACTGAGGTCAGAGAAGCTATATGCAAAATTCTCCAAATGCGACTTCTGGTTACGGGAGGTCCAATTTCTGGGGCACGTTGTAAATCAGGCAGGGATATTGGTTGATCCGGCCAAGGTGGAAGCAGTGATGAGTTGGGAGGCACCGAAGTCACCTTCTGAGATCAGGAGTTTCCTTGGGTTGGCGGGGTACTACCGGAGGTTCATTAGGGACTTCTCCAAGATCGCGGTGCCGCTCACCAGATCGACCCGGAAGGGTGTTACATTTTCATGGGGACCCGAGCAGCAGACTTCCTTCGAGATACTTCGTCAGAGACTGTGCGAAGCCCCAGTATTAGCTCTCCTGGAAGGGATGGAGGACTTTGTCGTATATTGCGACGCATCGATTTCGGGACTGGGTGCAGTGTTGATGCAGAAGGGCCATGTGATAGCCTATGCATCGAGGCAGCTGAAGCCTCACGAGGCGAGGTATCCCACGCATGACTTAGAGTTGGGGGCAGTAGTGTTCGCCCTCAAAATTTGGCGTCACTACCTGTACGGAGTTCGTTGTACCATATATACGGACCATAAGAGTTTGAAGTATTTGATGGATCAACCCAACCTAAATATGCGTCAGAGGAGATGGTTAGACGTGGTTAAGGATTATGACTGTGAGATCCTATACCACCCAGGCAAGGCTAATGTGGTAGCCGATGCATTGAGTCGTAGGGCGGAGAGCATTCCATTGCGGGACGTATGTTTGAGATTGACGGTGATGACTCCGGTATTAGATGCTATTCGTGGGGCACAGGCCGAGGTTGTGAAATCTGGGATGCAGAAACAGGAGCGGGTCTTCGGGTTGATTTCAGAGTTCGTTATGGATGGACGGAGACTTCTGACGTTTCAGGGTCGGATCTGGGTACCATTCGTGGGCGGTACACGTGTTACTTTGATGGAGGAGGCACACAGATCGAAATTCTCGATCCATCCCGGTGCTACGAAAATGTATTTGGATTTGAGAAAGGAGTACTGGTGGCCTTGCATGAAGAGAGACGTCGCCTGGTTCGTTGAGAGGTGTTTGACCTGCCGTAGGGTTAAGGCCGAGCACCAGAGACCGCACGGTAAGTTGCAACCCTTGGAGATTCCTGAGTGGAAGTGGGAACAGATCACGATGGATTTCATCACCAAATTGCCGAGAACTGCCAGGGGAGTCGATGCGATTTGGGTGATTGTGGATAGGCTAACAAAGAGTGCACACTTCCTTGCCATTAGCGAAAGTTCATCAGCAGAGAAGTTGGCAGAGTTATATGTGAGAGAGATAGTATCTCGGCATGGAGTGCCGACCTCGATTGTTTCGGACCGCGATGTACGTTTCACTTCCAGGTTCTGGAAGAAATTCCATGAGGAGTTGGGTACTAAACTGCATTTTAGTACGGCATACCATCCCCAGACCGACGGTCAGAGCGAGCGGACGATTCAGACATTAGAAGACATGCTTAGAGCGTGTGTGTTAGACTTCGGGGGTAGCTGGGATGCGCATCTGCCGTTGGCTGAGTTTTCCTACAACAACAGCCATCATTCGAGCATTGGTATGCCACCTTTTGAGTTGTTGTATGGTAGGAGGTGTCGGACTCCCATTTGCTGGGGAGAAGTGGGACAGAGAGTGATGGGCAGTACAGAGATCGTACTTCAGACGACCGAACAGATTCAATGGGTGAGGCAGAGGTTATTGACCGCTCAGAGCCGACAGAAGAGTTATGCGGACAGACGCCGGTCCGAGCTCGAATTCCAGGTCGGCGACTTGGTTCTCCTAAAGGTTTCTCCTTGGAAAGGAGTGATTCGGTTCAGAAAGAGGGGCAAATTGGGGCCCCGGTTCATAGGTCCATTCCGGGTAATTGCAAGGGTAGGTCGGGTAGCTTATCGGTTGGAGTTGCCAGCGGAGCTGAGTCAGATTCACAATACCTTCCACGTATCACAGTTGAGGAAGTGTATAGCCGATGAAGCGGCAGTGGTTCCGTTAGGGGATATTCAGGTGGATGCAAGCCTGAATTATGCTGAGAGACCAGTAGCTATCAGGGATCGGAAGATCAAGGTTCTACGGAACAAGGAGATAACCCTGGTGTTGGTTCAGTGGCAACATCGGAAGGGATCGGAGATGACTTGGGAGCCGGAAAGTGAGATGCGGGAGCAACATCCGGAGTTATTCGCAGAATGAGACTTCGAGGGCGAAGTCTAGTTCTAGTGGGGGAGAATTGTAACAGCCCGGAATTTCAGGTATTTCTTTAAATTATTTTTGGGGGCATATTTAGGAGGGGACTCGGCGAGTTGGTGCCTGACTCGCCGAGTAGGACCACGGTCTTGGTCACAGATTCGCGACTGGACTCGACGAGTCCATTAGGGACTCGGCGAGTCGACGCTGTTCGGCTGAAACCCTAGCCGTTTTGATTCTGAATCGTATATAATGTCTTTAGGGCCGTCATGTCTCGTCTTTTGGCCGATTGAAGATAACTTAGGAGTCTGTGGGCATCTGGAGCAAGGGTGAGGGCTAGTGGAAGCTTGAAGAGGTTGTTAGACAACGAGAGGCAAGGTGGTGATCAAAGGAGGTTCAAGGGGTCGAGTTCTGAAGGTTGGGGACACAAGGAACACGTTTTCCAGGTAATCCTCGGATCATATCTGTAGCTTTTACGTTGTATGCGAATCTAGGGTTTAGGAAACCCATTTAAGGATTTGATAGATTATAGTGTTGTTATAAGTGTTTAAATCCCAGTAATAGAATGTGTAAAGGTCCAGGAAGCCCCATATTTATATATTACGGAATCATGCGAATTACAGGAGGCAGTTGTTTGACTGCATGGCGAGGACTCGCCGAGTCCAATGATCAGACTCGGCGAGTAGCTTGAAGATTCACTAGGACTCGCCGAGTTGTTCTTCAGACTCGGCGAGTAGCTTGAAGACTTACTGGGACTCGTCGAGTCGTTCTTTAGACTCGGCGAGTGGAGTCGGGGTGTCTAGACTCGCCGAGTTGCCTTTGCACTCGACGAGTCCGGTCAAGTTGACCGTTGACCTGTATGTAATTTAGTAGGGTCAGTTGTCTTGTTTGATAAGATCATTAATAAAGGTATGTGGTATTATAGGGAGCCTTCAGATTAGCGGATCGAGTGCGAGTGACTCGAAGGGTTTATAGCTTGCATACTACGAGGTGAGTCTTCTCAATATACTTCACCCGTAAGGGTTGACTGCGTGACCGGAAGGTTGTATGTGTTATATTTATGCTATGTCTAGAGAGGTAGATGCTTTATATGTGATGTATGCTTATATGTGATGTATGCTTATACGGGCCGGAAGGCGTGACTTTATGTGATAGAAAGAACGGTATGAGGTATGACTATGTGTTATGTGTGATATGTTTTATGTGTTATATTTTATACTATTATGGGCCGGAAGGCAAAATATTATGGGCCGGAAGGCAATGTAATACGGGCCGGAAGGCAATATATTATGGGCCGGAAGGCGATTATGTTACGGGCCAGAAGGCAATGTTATGTGGACCGAAAGGTCCGGGCCGGAAGGCGTATGTGGGTAAGTCGTATACTGGGGAGCTCACTAAGCATTTATGCTTACTAGCTGTGTTTATGTTTTTCAGGTACTAGCGATGACCGTGGGAAGGCGCCGGCGTGACACGTACACACTGCCATTGTTGAAGATCTTGAGGATTCGTTATTTATACTTTTGCAATAAACTTGGAATAAGCTCTTTTGTCGAATAATGATGTTTTATTTTAAATGAAAAATTTATTTGAAAATTTGAGCTGTTACAAGAACCAACCACAATCAATTTTGGGGCCTTAAACATGATGAAAATCTTCCCTTTACGAGTTCACGGCCGTAAACCCCCAAAGAATGGGTTCCTGGGCCGTTAACTCACATACACAAGTCAAATGATGCCCTAACTTCATTCTAAGGCTTGTAAAGTTGGTTTAAATCACATGTGATTGATCTAGGGCCACTAAATCTTAAAAGGAATGGACATATAGTAGCTTACGGCTGTAAACTCCATTTGGTAACTTCCTTGATGGTTAAATTCACTCCTATGCCTTAGATTAAATCATAGCAACCTTCCCCAAGTGTTATTTGACCATTTAGCATCATAAAACCCTCATCCATGAGTTCACGGCCGTGAAGTCATGTGGAGTTGGTCTTAGGGCCGAAAACTCCATAGGGAGTTTACTCTTGAAGAGTAAACACATTATCCAAGGCCCTATACGTCTGTAGATGTCACCCAAGTCACTCTAAACACTTGATTTGAAGTGTTTTCTCGTATTGGAGTGTATAATCATATCTAATTAGTGATTTAAAGTCTAATTAGATATATTTGTATATCATTTCATATTACATAGGAACCTCGCGCGTTATCAAGCCTCGAACCGATACTTAGCATCCAAACCGTCACGTTTTCTCATCTGGTGAGTTCATACCCCTACCCTTTTTCAATGTTTTTCACTGTTTTCATGGGGGGGGGGGGGGAATACAAGAAAAGTGCAAGGAACACTTGTACTCAAAACTTGTTTTATATGTGTTGTGTTTCATATTACATATGCTTTTAACACTGATAATCATAACATATAACCGTTTGAACTTTTAGAACACATTATCATATTATTTGTAAAAAACATTATAGAATGTTGTACTTTATATTTTTCACAAATGGTTTTCCACATTATAATAGTTAAAAGCATAACATTTGAACTTTGAACATGAAACTTAGTACATTTTTTGTCCTCGGTAACACTCCACAGATATGCGCGAGTGGAGGATCGTCATTTGTAATACGATCTTTCTGTATTATTACTAGTAAATTTGTTATTCCTATAAATTGGAGACACGTCCTCGGAGAACACTCCACAAAGATACGCAAATGGAGGACCGCCACTATAACCAGAATCTCTTAGATAGGGAGCGTGACTTGATTGTATATATCTATACGGGGCTGACTACCCCGCACCTGGATGCTAGCTACAGCCGAACCAAAAGGTTCAAGGGTGACGAAAGTCATAAAGTGATTTGGACTATTTATTTCCATATCTAGTCTATCGTATGGTTATGGAACTCACAATTTGGATAATAGAGATTTACTATTTAGTAATAATGGATTCGATAACTAGTTTACATTGTAATTCTTAGTTTTATATATGTGTTAAAACTAATACAATTCATAAGGATAACCAGGTTTTCAGTATACATCTTTTACATTACATTTCGGATCGGTAACCAACTTTTAGGAAAATATGGGATTTTCCTGGGATAACAATTGTACATAACCATAATCGTGTAACAAAACAATTAACTAAACTTTACATATAAGAAAATATGAGATTTTCTTGGGTTCGTAACTTTTTCAGAAACCGAAAGGAAACTTGTACACTTTCAGAAAATAAAACCGCTTATGAACTCACCAGCTTTATGCTTATTTTTAAAATGCTTGTATTCTCAGGTCCACATTAGACAGGTACCCGATGATCCTTTTGACGAAGACGGAGTGCGTTGAAGACACGTCTTAACTTTTGCTCATATATACTTATGTAAAACACTTGTACAGCTTGGCTTTCAAACAAATGTAAATTTTCATATGTAATGTAATGGTTGTTTACTTTGCTTACTATGTACATTGGTTATGATATTCAACATGAAGTCACCTACGCCCCGGAACGTTTCCACCCTGGGTTTCGGGTTGTGACAGGTGATGTGTGTGAAACGAACTAGTTTTAATCCTACTTTTAATTATAAAATAAACACACACAAGCAGTGGACCTATCAATTGTGGTCAAGCTAAATAAGTAGGGTATCGAACACAGGGAACGGTAAATTAAAACTAAAAACTAATTTTATCTAAATTAATTAATAAGTAGGGGTTTTTCTCTAGTTTTACAAGACTAGAAACTTACTACTATCACTAAAAAGAACTAGAAAAGAAAAGATTTAACTAAATTCATTAATGAGAAGGAATTATGTTTAGTTAAACTCAATTGATCCTATGGTTGATATTATGGTAATAGTGCAATGGATTAATTCTTCTATTAGCTACCGATTCAGTTGATTAGATTCACATTCGTTGCACTAATCCTTAGAGAACAAACTAACTCAAACATTGATCAGTTGTCTAATTCAATTTAATTCACTAGATTATTTTTTTGGATTAATTTAGACTTGTAATTGCTAACTAATCTGGTCCTTTAGTTAACTTCTTGTTGATGGTCATCATACAAGCTCACACATGGATTTACTTATTTTTCTTATTAATTCTAGTTTCATGTTCATTAATCCTAGACATATGACAAAGTGGTCACATAACATATGAGGTTGACAATTAAAAGATGTTCATACTATTTAATTATCATCCTATTAACAGAAAAATATTTTTCATCCACACATAAGGTTCTTTAACAAGCTAAAATCAACAAATCACCAATATTGAATTAATCCTACAATAATAATTAATCCATAGTATCAATATTGTATCCCCAAACAGAAGTTCAAGAGTTTTAGCTCATGTTTGAGGTAATAGACAGCATAAAAATGAATTCTAATTGTCTAGCCATAATGGAAAACAAAAGATTAAGTAGAATGATGTAGATTTGCCTCAAATCTCCTTCGGGATTGAATTCTAGGTTTTATCTTCGTTCTTCAGGTCTCTCCTGGCTCTGGTTCGCAGCTTACTTCTCCCCAAGGGTTCCAGAATGTTGAATGTCGATCTAGGAAACCGTTTATATAGATTCGACCCGACTCACCGAGTCCATGTCCGACTCATTGAGTCAATCACTTAAATCCTGTCTACAGTAAGTCACGAAGTCCTTATCTCTTCATTATCTTCTCGATCCTTCATTCGGACTCGCCGAGTAGGCGACCCTACTCGCTGAGTAGGTGTTGTTTTTGGTGGTTTTTCTTCTTTGTTTGATTCCCAAGCTCCACACCGCTTCTCCTGCTTCCTTTTGCTTCCAAGCTTAAACTTTGGACTGAAAACATAATTCAAAAACTATTAAGTATCTTTTGTCCATGAAATGCCATAATGTAGCTAATAAATGATAAAAATTTATGCTTAATATATAACTAAATATGCCAATATCAAAATACCCCACACTTGAATTTTGCTTGCCCCCAAGCAAAACCGAATTTTAACATATTAGAATCACATATGACAACTCCAATCTAACCCATCCATTATGCCAAGACCGGAACACATGCATTTGTGTCTAAAATTGTCCTAAATACCCCATACTCCAAATACTCACAATCCTCATAAACATTCGCCTACTCACCCCGAACTATGCTCATTTTATGCATCCCTCCGAATCCATCCTCATAAAACCTCTTAACCTCAAGGTATTTTTGGTTGAGCAACCCACACATTCATAATCTAGATAATTACAATTTATGATACCACATTGGAGCTCTTTGGAATTCTCTATTTCTTTGAAATTTGATCTTTGATCTCTTTGAATTCACCACCTTCATTGTTTGATTTTTGGTATCTTCAACTTTTTGAATTTCTTTGGAATTTTTGATCTTCATATTTGATATTTGACTTTGATGCTCCAAAAATTCTTCAACTTTTCTTGTAATTTTCTCTCTGTCTCTTTTTTTATATGTACCTCACTTTTTTGTTTGAAACACAGTTTGAAGTATATGAAATCCTTTACTGGAAACACAGTTATAAATCACATGTGATTGATTATATAACTAACATGTTTTCTACTTGTATTCCCCACCATAAAAGCATTTAAAATCATTTAAAAGATAAGTTAAGGGGTATGAACTCACCTGTAGTGAGTAGCTTGAATGTAAGATCGATAAAGGATGCTATGTGTCAAGTGAAGACTTGAGCACACATACGAATCCTAATTAGCACATAATGACACATATATACATCTAACTAGTGATTTAACAACTAATTAAGAAAGTATAGATACCCTAGGACATGGAAAACACTTTGATTCAAGTGTTAGGAGTACAAAGGGTTGCATCTAAGGGGTGTAGGGCCTCACTTAAGAGTTTACCCCCCAAATGGTAATACTCTATGAGTTCATGGCCATGGGTTTACGGCCCAATGAGTTTATGGCCGTAAACTCATGGTAACTTGTACCATTTTGTGTGTTTAAGGTCCTATGGTCCTCTTGTAAGGGTTCTAGACTCAAATCCAGGGCTTAGGAAGGAGTTGTGGCAACATTGCACCACAAATTAGGGTTTACGGCCAAAGAATATTGCCTTGGCCGTAAACACCTTTTGTTCTTGAGTTTCTTGATGTTTTCTAAGTGTTTAACAAGTGATTCAAGCATATAACTAGCCAAGGGTAGTGTACTTACTTATAAGAAACTTGTAAGGGTGTTTAAGGTCCATGAACACTAGTGTGTGTTCTTGGTCTTCTTGGTGAATAAAGAACACTTGAAGATCTATCAAAATGAAGAGATTTCATGGATGAAATCATGTACAATCACTAGATAAAGAGATGTAAAAAAATCAAAGGAAAGAATTCTTACATTTTTGGAAGATCAAGATGAAGATCTTATGATACTTGAGAGAGAAATCGGGTTTCTAGTCTTGAAAGGGAAGAGAAATGAGGAAAGTGATGAAAAATCATGTATATAACATGAGTTTACGGCCCAAACATGAAGGTTTGGCCGTAAACTCCTTGTAATGGGTTTAAAGTTTAATTAACGTACAATGGACTCAAGCGGATACTTCCGAACACCCGATTCTTGAATATACTAGACTTAGAACACTCAAACAGACTCTAAACAATGCTAAAAGATAGCAAAAACAAGTCTGACTTTGATTGAGTTGGTTAAATGTACAAGATAGAAATTTCGGGTTGTCACATCATCCCCCCGTTAGAGAGAATTTCATCCAGAAATTATAGTTTAAGCAAATAAGTAGTTACAAATAACTAAGTAAAAAGATGAGGATATTTCAGTTTCATCTGATCCTCGCGCTCCCAAGTGAATTCAGGTCCTCGCTTGGCATTCCAGCGAACCTTCACTATCGGGATATGGCTTTGCTTCATTTGCTTGGCCTATCGGTCCATAATCTCTACATGTTCTTCCACAAAGTTAAGGCTCTCGTTGATCTCAATCTCGTCAAGTGGGATTACAAGAGTCTCATCGGATAGACACTTTTTCAAGTTCAAGATGTGGAAGGTAGAATGTATGTTATTTAGTTCACGAGGTAGATTGAGTTTGTAAGCTACAAGGCCGATTATAGCGGGAATCTTGAAAGGCCCTATGTATCTTGGATTGATCTTCCCATGCTTTCCAAAGTGTATCAAGCCCTTCCAGGGTGAGACTTTTAAAAGAACGCGGTCTCCCACCTTGAATTCCAAAGGTTTCCTTCGTTGGTCAGCGTAGCTATTTTGTCGATCTCTAGAGGCTTTCAATCGTTCACAAATCTGAACGATCTTCGCTGTCATTTCCCAAATGATATCCAAACCTGTAAGAGTGCTATCAGGAACTCGTCCTTTAGCTAACTGTGTCACCCACCTCAGCCCAACATAGAGGGGATCTGCACTTCTGGCCATAGAAGGCTTCAAATGTAGCAGCCTTTATGCTCATGTCATAACTGTTGTTGTAGGAAAATTCGACAAGGAGTAAATTAGTATCCCATGCCTTCCTAAAGTCGATCACATAGGCTTGCAACATAACTTCCAAGGTTTGTATTGTTCTCTCACTTTTCCCATCAGTTTGCGGATGGTAGGCTGTACTCATATCCAGCCTAGTTCCTAGGGAACTTTGTAGCGACTTCCAAAACCTTGAAGTGAATATACTATATCTTTTAGAGATAATGGATATAGGCACACCATGCAGTCGTACAATTTCCCTAATGTAAGTTCTTGTTAGCTTCTCTATCCTGCCAGTCTCTTTGATTGGCGGATTTGGTCAATCTATCGACAATGACCCAAATGGTATCAATTCCACCCGTTGTCTTGGGCAACTTTGTTATGAATTCCTTAGTAATCCGCTCCCATTTCTACTACGGTATCTCTAATTGTTGTAGTAATCCTGAGAGTTTCTGGTACTCGAACTTAACCTTTGCGCAAGTAAGACATTTACTCAAGAAGGTAGTAATATCTGCTTTCATGTTAGGCCACCAGTATAGTTTCTTAAGATCCAGATACATCTTATCTGAACCTGGGTGGATGGAATATCTACTGTTGTGTGCTTCATTCTTGACCAAGTCTCAGAAACCACCGTGTTTCTGGGTCCAGATACGATCCATGAGATATAAGGCTCCGCCACCCTTAACATCTAAGTTCTTATCCATCCCTCTCAGGGATTCTCTCACCACAATTTCAGGTTTCAAGGCCTCTAGTTGAGCCTCCTTAATTTGTGTTGACAAGTGTGAATGGATAGTCAAAGTTAAAGAATTGACTCTCCGACCAGAGTATTCTTTCCGACTCAAGGCGTCAGCTACTATATTGGCCTTGTCAGGGTGATAACGAATTTCGCATTAGTAGTCATTGAGTAGCTCGACCCATCGTCGTTGTCTCATGTTGAGCTCCTTCTGATCAAATATGTGTTGAAGGCTCTTGTGGTCTGTGAAGATAGTACTCTTTGTACGATACAGGTAGTGTCTCCAGATCTTCATAGAAAATACCACTGCTCCTAACTCAAGATCGTGTGTTGTATAGTTGACTTCGTATGTCTTAAGCTGACAGGAGGCATAGGTAATGAACTTTCCTCTTTGCATAAGAACACAACCAAGCCCTTAGTTAGATGCATCGCAATACACAACGAAATCTTCTATCCCTTCTAGGATGCATAATATTGGTGCGGTGCACAAGGATTGTTTCAGTTTTTGGACCGCCTTCTCTTGTTTCTCTTCCCAGTCAAAGGCCACACCTTTCTAGGTCAATGAAGTAAATGGTTTCGCGATGCTAGAGAAGTTTTGTATGAACCTGCAATAGTAGCTAGCAAGGCCTAGAAATTGATGAATTTTTGTAGGTGTCTTCGGTGTTGACGAGTTCTCAATGGCCTTGATTTTGGAAGGGTCTACGTGAATTCCCTTTTTGCTAACAACATGGCATAAGAGTTTGACTCTTTAGATCCAAAACTCGCACTTAGAGAACTTCACATAGAGCTTATCTGATCATAATGTTTCTAAGACTCTTTGTAGGTGTTGACTATGCTCATCCTTACTTCGAGAGTAGATAAGTATGTCATCAATGAAGACAATTACAAACTGATCCATGTAAGGATGGCACACCCTATTCATTAGATCCATGAATACAGCTGGTGCGTTGGTTAATCCGAACGACATCACTACAAACTCGTAGTGTCCATAAAGAGTTTGGAAGGCTTTCTTGGGGACATCCTCTTCTAACACTCGTAACTGGTGATATCCGGATCTTAGATCTATTTTCGAGAAGTAGTTTGCTCCTTGAAGCTAATCAAATAAATCATCAATGCGGGGTAAAGGATAGCGATTCTTGATGGTAAGTTTTTTCAGCTCTTTGTAGTCGATGCACATACGAAATGATCCGTCTTTTTTCTTTACAAACAAGACCGATGCTCCTCATGGTGAGAAGCTTGGCCTAATGAATCCCTTCCTGAGAAGTTCGTTAAGCTGATTGGAAAGTTCTTGCATCTCTGTTATTGCCAGACGATAAGGAGATTTGGCTACTGGGGTAGCCCCTGGCACTAAGTCGATTCTGAACTCGACTTAGCGTTGCGGTGGAAATCCCAGTAGATCTTCTGGAAAGATGTTGGGAAAGTCGCGTACTTATAGAATGTTCTGAATGTCTTTCACTTCTTGACTCGTATCGACGATGTGTGCAAGGAATGCATGATATTCCTTTCGTAAGTACTTTTGAGCTTGAATACACGAAATGATACGAAGGTTCATACTTGATTTGTCGCCATAGATAACTAGAGTTTCGTTGTTAGGGAGGTTAAGACGAACTACTTTTTCAAACCACATGATGTCGGCGCGAAGAAGACTTAACCAATCCATGCGGATTATAACATCAGAACTTTTAATTAAGACCGACATGAGGTCGATTTGGAAAGAATGACCATCTAGAGTTAAAGTACAACCTATGTATATGCAGTTAGTGCTTTCCGTTTTCCCATTTTCCATTTCTACAGTTAATGATTCCTCTAGTGCACGTGGTTTTTGTTTATGTAAGGGAGCAAATTTTTGGTTTACGAAACTCCTCTCCGCTCCACTATCGAATAGTATGCAAGCACAAGAGTTATCGAGGAGAAACGTACCAGTAACCACCGTAGGATTAGCAACGGCTTCCTTGTGGCCTATCGCCAACATTCTTCCCATTCCGCCAGCATTTCCTACCTTCGGGCAGTTTCTCTTGAAATGACCAACCTCGCCACAACCGTAGCAAGCTTGGCCTACAACAATGTCGGGGACTTGGTTAATTGGCCTCGTTGGAGCCTTGTAGAATCGTGCAGTGTGCCCTTTCCTATTGCAGTTAGTGCACTGCATTTCCTGGCAGGCTCCATTATGATGGAGATTACAATTATTGCACTTTGGCAAATTCCCAATATACTGCTTCCTCGATGTAGTAGCAGTAGGTGTAATCGCGGTATGAACACCCATAACTTGCTGCTTCTTGGTAGAGTTCTGAGCCAATTTTCCCTTCTTGTTATCCCATAACTTTTGCTTATTGTCTGCGGCTTTGGAGGGTTCTAAGATAGCCAGGGTTGTTGTCGTTGTCGAGGTAGCGACTCCGTGATCAATGAGTCGTTGTGCCAATCGCTTGGCACTGTCGAAAGTAATGGCGTTTGAAGCTAACACATTCCCCTGAAATGGAGGCACTAGCCCCAAATGTACCTGTCAATATTCTTTTCCTCCGTGGGAACCATATTGGGACATAGCACCACCAAATCGTTGAATTTGGCAGTGTAAGCCACTATGTTGGAGCCCTTTATGGTCAGGCACCAGAGTTCTTGTTCCAGTTTTTGAACCTTGCCCCTCGAGCAGTATTCTTCAATCATCAGCCCTTTCAGAGCTTCCCAGCCCATAGCATTAGCCACTATTAGAGTTAGTGACTTGACATGCTATGGCACCACATCAGGGCTCTATCGCTAAAGGTGCATGTAGCAAATTTGACTTTGCTTCCTTCAGTACAGGAACAAATCTCAAATATTGATTCCATCTTCTTGAACCATTACGACAGAGCAATGATTCCACCGATTCCATTGAAGATTCCAGGTTTACAGTTGGTAAAGTCTTTATAAGAGCACTCTCATGACTGCACGATGATGTCACCTTGTGTGGAATGAACGATTGTTCCACCTCTGCTAGTACCCTGGTTGTTGTGGTATTATGCCATGGATGTTGCAACAGCCGCAACTACCGCAACATTAAGAGCCGTCGTGTCGAATTGTGGAGGAGGTGGTTGAGTTGAAGTTATCAGAGGTTCACTCCTTGTTGACTTACAAGGAGGCATCTTTCAACTATAAGTTAAAAAGATGAGCAAAAAGATAAGAATCCATTAGTGAAATTAATGAACTAAATGGACATAGTTCAACAACTAAATAAGAGTGTGAGTTCCATAGAGTTCTAGAATTATAAGGATGAAAGTATTTGAATGAAGATTTCTAGGAGATTAAATATGCGTCAATAATATTGGTATTAATGATGTAATGAGTTCTGGAAAATGACCTAACAGTAGGTCTTACATCAAACCACGTAGAGCAAAATTTTGACAGCTTAGAAGTCTAGTTAAAGTACTTGGAAGATAGGAATATTTTACATAATAGTGCTATTTAGAGCATAGATAAGAAAGGCTATTCCTTAAACCAAAAGAAAAGATGAGTCAGACATCTTCTACTGGCGACAAGTACTCCTTGGGCGAACCCTAAGATCTGCCAGTTGACGAACAATGTCCTAGAGATGCCGCTCGTGAGCTCTCTGATGCACTCGAAGTTCTAAGACTTCAGCTCGGGATGCAACTAGTTCTTGCTTTAGAGTCTCATTGACTATCCTAGAACTTTCCATAGCTTCTTTGAGATGGATAATACAAACCGTGTTAACGTCCGAATTGGCATCAAATACCATGACTCGGTCGATTGCTCCCCGACCTTGCTCACAATTCTGAGAAATCCTGCGAACCATGATGGGCAGGACTTGGTCAGTTGTGCCTCCATCACTTACATTGTAAAAGCTTAGGTCCCCATTGTAGGGTAAAGTTTAACCCTGTTCATCACTCCAATGATTCAAGTTTGTCACCCACAAGGGTGTGGGACCTTCAAATGCTGGTTAGGGGTTGAGATTTGGGATGTGAACCCCTTGAGGTAGGCTGTTGACTTTAGGTTCAAAGTCAGAACCATCAGAAAAGCCTTCAGCATGGTGATCATCCAAAGGGATTGGATGATCATCTTCTGGCTCTTCTTCAAGCCATCCAACATTACCTTTGTTCGGGAAGTACGAGTCATCATGAGGATGGAATCCAACCATGATATCTACGCGAGAAACGGGGTATACGAATCTAATACAAATAGACGTATCACTTAAGATAATTATAAGATGATCCTTACCAGTTACTTTAATAATTGTATAATGCATACCAGTTATATGAAATCAAAACAGGATAGACCTTCGAATAAGTAACCCTAACTACAAATCCACAACCAAACAAGGAACAGGAAGTAAAGCAAAGACCACAAATTCTAAGTCTATGACACCTTAATCTCATATAACCTTAGTGCATCCACTTAGCAACTATTGACCTACTAGTAAAGACCTTTTTAGTTTTCAAATAAGTAATTATAGTAACATAAAATACTCCTATAGTATTTTAAGTTCATGTTTTGTTCTAATGTTCTCATTGTAGTAGTGTTGGTAAGTTTATAGACTTGTTGCCACCTCACAACCATTCTTGGGCATATAATAATCACTTCCTGGACCACCATATTTGATCAGGTTATGTCATTCCTAGAACTGACCATTCATCACCAAGCCTACCTGTGATGTTCAACAATCGTAATACTTTTTTTCTGTCCTAGTGACACTGATTTTAGTATGAATGCATGTATGTATACTTAGTTTAATATTTTATTTATTTAAAAGTATAAACTCATGGCCAGGGTATTTTAAACCCGTTGTGTTTATAGTTTGTATATCTTTTACGGGTTAATATACTCGATTCACTATAAACAATGCTCTGATACCAATCTGTAACACCCCAAAACCGGAACGGCGGAATCGTTCTGGCGCGGAGAACGTCATGTATAGTATCATAATAATGCAAAGTAGTAAATAAGAAACAACATCATCCACTGCATTAATTGTATAATTTCATACAAGCGTGTTCTTTAAAAGTAATAAGACACCAAAAATGAATAATCAAAATAAAAGACGAGTCTTGACTATGCTCCGTCTTCTCAAAACCTATCCTCGACGCCTTTCTACTGATGACATGAGAATACAAGTTATTTTGAAAGCGTAGATCACCATTTAAGCTGGTGAGTTCATAAGTATTTAGTGTGAATATTTGTATAAGTTCGATGAAAATATGTGTAAGTATTCAATGTAAATGTTTGTATATGTTTGAAAACTCCGAGAAAATCCTATATTTTCTACTAGAATAAAAAGTAGTCTTCTACCAAGACCCGACTGTTTTGTATGTTTGTTTCTCTTTAAAAATGAATGCTTTTCCCAAGTATAACTATCATTACCAGAATAAAGTTTTATATTACCCTTTATGTGAGAAGATCACAATTTGAATATAATTGGAAAATGTATGTGTACTGCAATATTATTTGTATTAACTACCAAAGTAACGAATACCTTAAAACCAATGGTTTAATTATAGCAAAATGTGATAAGATTGTTACCATACTAAACTGACTATAACATGATGATGAAAGACGTCGGAAGAAATGACATTTAGCACCCGTAGACTTACAAATCCCACTGTAGCGAAAAGCAAAGGTGTAGGATAGTCAATCCAGTATAGATATATACGCAAACTCACGCTCTCTCTCCAGGAGATTCTGGTTAAAAAATGTGACACAACAAAATGGCCGTTGTGTCATGAGTAGTATCTCACATTATGTTATTTCTGAACCTTGTTATCGTATACTTGTTATAGTAATAGTATTCGATGTATAGTATTCTCTGTATAGTATGCTTTGTATAGTATTCTCTATTATAGTATTCTCTGTTATAGTATTCTCTATTATATGTTTGTACATGATAGTATTCTCCTAAACTATACCTATTATAGTTTACTAGTGATTTCTGTAGTTGAATAAATGACTAAATGTATACCTTTGCTACCCAAAGGTACTGATCTGATTGATAGTACTTTTGTATCTACATATGTACACATAATATATATCTAATATTTAGATGACCTTCGGACAAATAACCGATACCCTAAGTCCACAATCCAAACAAGGAAAATGAAATAAAGCGAGTTAGCAGTCCTAAGTCCTTTAAACATTATTTATATAACTATACATATATAGACCTGCTTTTGACAGTATATAACTTTAAAAGAGGTTTTGTAATACATTTAAAGAGTTTTGAACAATAAATAATAATGACTTGATGTCAGTTTATAAAATGATCTAAAAGTAGTTTGTTTGATAACACAGTTTAATGTAAATGAAATCCTTTGTTTGAAACACAGTTTGAAATATATGAAATCCTTTGCTGGAAACACAGTTATAAATCACATGTGATTGATTATATAACTAACATGTTTTCTACTTGTATTCCCCACCATAAAAGCATTTAAAATCATTTAAAAGTTAAGTTAAGGGGTATGAACTCACCTGTAGTGAGTAGCTCGAATGTAAGATCGATAAAGGATGCTAAGTGTCAACTAAAGACTTGAGCACACACACGAATCCTAATTAGCACATAATGACACATATATATGCATCTAATTAGTGATTAAACAACTAATTAAGAAAGTATAGACACCCTAGGACATGGAAAACATTTTGATTCAAGTGCTAGGAGTACAAAGGGTTGCATCTAACGGGTGTACGTCCTCACTTAGGAGTTTACGGCCCAAATGGTAATCTCCTATGAGTTCACGGCCATGGGTTTACGACAAAATGAGTTTACGGCCATAAACTCATGGTAACTTGTACCATTTTGTGTGTTTAAGGTCCTATGGTCCTCTTGGAAGGGTTCTAGACTAAAATCCAAGGCTTAGGAAGGAGTTGTGGCAACATCGCACCACAAATTAGGGTTTACGGCCCAAGAAGATTGTCTTGGCCATAAACACCTTTTGTTCTTGAGTTTCTTGTTGTTTTATAAATGTTTAACAAGTAATTCGAGCATATAACAAGCCAAGGGTAGTGTACTTACTTATAAGAAGCTTGTAAGGGTGTTTAAGGTCCAAGAACACTAGTGTGTGTTCTTATTGAAATGAAGAACACTTGAACATCTATCAAAATGAAGAGATTTAATGGATGAAATCATGTACAATCACTAGTTAAAGTGATGTAACAATAAATCAAAGGAAAGAATTCTTATATTTTTGGAAGATCAAGATGAAGATCTTGTGATACTTAAGAGAGAAGTCGGGTTTCTATTCTTGAAAGGGAAGAGAAATGAGGAAAGTGATGAAAACTCATGTATATAACATGAGTTCATGGCCAAACATGAGTTTACGGCCCAAACGTGAATGTTTGGCCGTAAACTTGTCATAATGGGTTTAAAGTTTGATTAGGGTACAATGGAATCAAGCAGCTACTTCCTAACACCCGATTCTTAAATATACTAGTCTTCGAACACTCAAATAGACTCTAAACAGTGCTAAAAGATAGCAGAAACAAGTCTGAGTTTGATTGAATTGGTTGAATGTACAAGATACAAATTTCGGGTTGTCACAAAGAAGATGGATGATCCTTGAGAGAATGGAGAGAATTTGGTGTATTGTGGGTGTGTGTGTGTTGCATTTGGCCAAGAATAAGAAGAGAGGGGAGAAAGATAGGTGAGGTGACTAGTATGGATACATGGGAGATTTGAACATTGATACATGTTGGGCAATATAGAGGTGGCATCTAAAGTCAACCGTGCCCCTTTAATTCTCTTCTTTCTTTCCTTTTTTATGCATGGGCCGATGAGAAATGGTGGAGTAGTTTAGGCCCATTAACTTTAGTTTGGATATTTGGGTCCTAAACATAAAAAAATTTGGCCCATTGGGCTCTTGGAAGCATTCACGGCCCAATTAGAATAAAAGAATGGCTTATGGCTCACTAATGGTTAATTGGATTTATTATGGCCCAATAAGGCCCATTAGGGTTAGAATGAGTCATTCTAGACCCAAATGGTCCCAAAATGTTTTGGATTTATGAATTAGGATCCATTTAGGGTTTCTAAGTCCAATAAAGTTGAATTGGGTGCTTATTAGTCCATTAGGCCCAATAAGGAACTCCTAGTCTAATATGGACTTAAACCGGGATTCTTAGGGTTTTTAGATTCTTTGATGAATATAATTGATGAATCTAAACGAGCCTTGAGTGAGATTTACCTAAGGTGCATTATTTACAATAGATAAGTGGTTACATAAGAATAGAATTTCCTAGCTAAAATGCAAGTTGTGACATCATCCCCCCGTTAGAGGGAATTTAGTCCCAAAATTCTTTTGAAAACTAGGATTGTGAAGGAAGGAATAAGTGAGCTTGGAGGGTAGTTGTAGCTTTTTTAGATTCGAGACGTGGAACACTGGGTGTACGTTACTGAGCTCGGCATGTAGTTGTAGCTTGTAAGCTACTGGACCAATCCGGGCAAGAATCTCGAATGGTTAAATGTGCCACGGGTTTAAGTTTCGTCTTTTCTCAAATCGAATTATTCCCTTCTATGGAGAAACCTTTAACAACACGCAATCCCCGACTTGAAATTCTAGCGGCTTTTTCCGTTTACCAGCATTGCTCTTTTGTGGGTCTCGCAATGCTTGAAGTCGAGCTTTGATTTGGACAATCTTCTCGGTTGTTTCACGAATGATTTTGGGTCATGTAAGAGCACTGGCCGACGATTTCTCTTTTTCTAGTTGAGTGTCACCCACCTCGGCCCAGCATAAGGGCGATCTATATTTACGACCATAGAGAGCCTCGAAGGGGGCAACTTTGATGCTTGTATGGTAACTGTTGTTATAAGAGAATTCGATCAGAGGCAAATGGACATCCCATGATTTTTCAAACTCAATCAACGCAAAGCTCGGAGCATATCCCCGAGTGTTTAGATTGTACGCTCACTTTGACCATTCATATGTAAGTGGTACGTGGTGATCATATCTAGTTGTGTTCCCATTGCCTTCTGAAAAGATTGCCACAATCTTAAAGTAAATCTGCTATCTTGATCCGAGATAATAGATACTGGTACTCCACGGAGTCTCACAATCTCCTTGAGGAGATTCGTGTAAGCTTTTCCATCTTGTAGGATTCTTTTATTGGTAGGAAATGAGCAGATTTTGTTAGTCTATCGATGATTACCTAGAGAGCATCCAATATGTCTGCTGTCTTTATCTTCAAGCTCTTTCTCCATTCCTCTTAGTGATTCACTAGCGATATTTTCTGGCTTCATGGCATCTACTTGGGCTTCCTTGATCTGTGAGGCTAGGGGAGATTGGATGGCGATTGATAGAGTCTTCACACGAAGACTTGAATACTCCTTTCGGCTCAAAGCATTGATTACCATGCTAGCCTTGCCTGGATGGTATTTGATCTCGCACTCATAATCATTTAACAGTTCGATCCATCTCCGCTGCCTCATGTTTAGTTTCTTTTGATTTAGAATGTGTTGGAGGTTCTTGTGGTCTGTAAAGATGGTGCACTAGGTACCGTATAGGTAATGCCTCCAAATTTTCAGGGCAAAGACCACCGCTCCTAAGTCCAGGTCATGTGGGGCATAATTCACTTCATGAGTTTTCAGTTGTCTGGATGCATAAGCAATTACCTTCCCGCATTACATAAGAACACAACCTAAACCCTGATTCGAAGCATCACAGTAAACTATGAAGTCTTCACGTCCCTCTAGTAACGATAGCACTAGAGCACTACAGAGGGCTTTCTTCAAGGTTTGGAAAGCGATCTCTTGCATCTCCATCCAGTTGTACGGTACACCTTTCTGTGTCAATGTGGTGAGGGATTTGGCTATCTTAGAAAAAGTTCTAAATGAATCTTCGATAGTAGCCTGCGAGGCCTAAGAATTAACGAATTTCCGTTGGTGTTGCCGAGTTGCCCAGCTTTTGAATGCTTTGATCTTAGAGGGGTCCACATGTATTCCTTCTTGACTGACTACATGGCCCAGAATGTTTACATTGTAGATTAAAAGTTCAGACTTAGAGAGTTTCGCGTACAACTTTTCAGCCCGTGTGGTTTCTAAAATCTATCGGAGGTGTTAGCTATGATCTTCTTCACTTCGAGAGTATACGAGAATATCATCTAAGAAAATGATTACAAATTTATAAAGGAATGGTTGGCAGACTTGGTTCATGAGGTCCATTTTGCAGCAAAGGCATTCGTTAGACCGAAGGGCATCACAACAAATTCGTAATGACCATAATGAGTTCGGAAAGCAGTATTAGGAATGTCCTCTTCTCAGACCTTGAGTTGATGATAACCAGATCTCAGATCTATCTTAGAAAAGTAACTAGCTCCTTGGAGCTGATCAAATAGATCATCGATTCATGGAAGTGGGTATTGGCTTTTTTTTATAGTGAGCTTATTCAGCTCCCTATAGTCAATGTACATCCTCAAGGATCTTTCTTTTTAACGAAAAGAACCGAAGCTCCCCATGGAGAGAGGCTTGGTCTAACGAATCCTTTATTCAAGAGTTCACTTAGTTGGCTTGAAAATTCTTGCATTTCAGTAGGAGCCAACCTATAAGGTGATTTGGCGATTGGAGTGGCTCTAGGTACTAGATCGATTCAGAATTCGATTTGTCGTTCTGGGGGTATTCCAGGAAGTTCCTCTAGAAACACATCCGGGAAGTCACATGCCACTGGAATGTTTTGAATGCTCGCTTCCTCTTTGGTCTTATCCACCACGTGAGCATGGAATGTGTCGTTCTTCTTTTGTAAGCACTTTTGCGCCTTGATACTTGAGATAAGGTGAAGGTTTGCACCAGGTTTATCTCCATAGATTATTAGAGTTTCGTGGTTAGGAAGATGAAGGCGAACGACCTTCTCTTGACACATAGTATCGGTATGATGGGGGATCAACCAATCTATGCCGATGATCACATAAAAGCTCCTAATATTTACAGGAATTAAGTTTATTTGGAAGGGGTGATTGCTTAGGGTTAGTTCACACCCTACATAGATATCCTTAGTTGATCCAGTCTTCCCATTAGCCATTTCCACTGTGAAGGCTTCATTGAGCTTCTAGGGTTGTTGATTAGTAAATGTTTGAACTTATTACTCACAAAACATCGCTCTGCTCCGCTATCAAATAAAATGCATGCATATGAGGTTTTAAGCCGAAACATACCGGTGTCAACAGCTGGGTATTGCATTGCTTCACCCTGACCCATTGTCATTACTCATCTTACTGCTCCTATCCCTTGATTATTTACATTGGGATAGTGATATGCCCAGTTTTCCCACATCCATAACAGGTATACTTCGCTGTGTGGCCCTTCTGGTTTCACCTTGTGCAACTCAGGGAGATTTCCCGCATGCTGCTATGAAGTATTGGGTGTAGATGAGGCTGGAGCATGTGGTGTGGTAGTGGCTTGTGTTGCAGCATGGAAAGACACTGTTTGTTGCTTCTTAGACGATTCCGAGTTTTGTTTTCCCTTTCTCTTGTTGTTTCTTCCCTTCTTACTCTCTTCCTCATTCTTACCCTCTGCCTCCACCGTCTTGGCACCCTTCTAATTGCCATGATCGTACAGTTTCTTGGTCAATCTCTTGGAGTTATCAAACATCTGAGGGTTTTCCACAGTGATATTCCCTTGGATAGGTTTAGTCAGTCCCTAGATAAACCTTTCAATCTTTTTCTCTTCTGAGGTGATCATACCGGGACACAGAAGGGATAGCTCACTAAACTGGGATATGTATGCGACGATATTGGAGTTTTGAACCGTGAGGTTCCATAACTCTTGCTCCATCTTCTGTATCTCACCTCTAGGAAAATATTCTGCTAACATCATCCCTTTCAGCTCTTCCCAGGTCATCGCGTTCGCCACTGGGAGTGTCATGACCTCTATGTTGGCATTCCACCAAGAGAGAGCTTGGTCAATGAATGTGCATGCTGCGAACTTGATTTTCACTCATCCGGACATCCACAAATTTCGAAAACAGACTCTACCTTCTCAATCCATCTCTTCAAGGCTATAACACCTCCTGTCCCATTAAAGGTTTGAGGTTTGGCGTTGGTGAAGTCATTGTAGGTGCAGGTTTGTGCGGCTCCATGATTTTTTCCATGATATGTACTTACACTTACCTATCCGTTTCCTTCTCTTTTGTTTGCATTGTGAATCTGTGCAAGTGTTTCAGTGACCACATCGGACAATGCTGCCTGGAATGCAACCGAGTTAATTTCTGGAGGCGATGGCTCGGGTTTTCCACGGGTGGGTCGTTAAGTTATCCTTCTGTCATGGAACAGAAAGATTTTTAGTGCCTATGGTTTTTACGGTTTTGTGATCCAATAGGCTAGGTGTATAGCATGTACCCAAGTAATTTCACACATTGACATAAAACATGGAAGTATAGCACATAGCAGATAACAACGTCATGATAAAATATAAAGCATTTTTATTACTACTAATAGGTTTGATACATGAAAAGTTGCCAAAAAGGCATACAGTACATATAAAATCCGGCAGCATGACGACCCTATGAGTAGTGTAATCACTTAAACATAGAGTCGATAGTACGTAGGGTGCTACGCGTTAGATGGAACACATTGTTAGTAAGAGATATGGCTGGTTTCACATATTGTGACACTTATATAATAGAAAGTAGTAGAGCAAGTCCCATAGTTAGTGCTGACGACGACACTCAATCATCGAGTTGACTTATCAGAAGTTCAGCCAGTTCATTTGCCTCTTGGGTGATTACCTCTACCCTTTGCTCGGCTCGTATAGCCCTTGCTTCGGTCGCAAAGAGTTGACGCTTGTGATTTGTTATTTCTTCCTCAAGAGAGCGTAAATAGTATGCATCACCCCTCTGAACCGTGTGTGGATCTGATGCGACTTTCGATAGGTAGGGTTCATTGCGAGCCTCCTCAACATCCTTTCCTTCATCTGAATCTCGGTCAGACTCATCGTATTCGTAATCAGTTGCCACATACTCTTCTGGTTCCACTTCAGGTGCCACTTGTTGACCCATGGAAGGGCCTCCTCCGGGGTTTTCTTTAGGATCCTCCTCAAGTAATCCTTGAGCCAATAGCGCTTCGTAGAAGTTTACCCCTTGCTGATCATCATCCATGGTGACTGCATGGGGCGTGGAAATGAGCCATGTTTTGATTACTCTCGTAGTATTTTTAATTATTAGTGTTTGGATTCCCTAGAGTAATTGGAGAGTGGGGTAGGCTTTTGGATCCATTTCCTGCTATAGTTACTCCCGAACACATGTTGGTCATATTTTGAATAAATATAATTGATCAAGCTATATTTATCCCTAATATGACTACATAACTTCCCATGTTTAACCATAGTGTTCAATTTCCTCCATAAGCTTTTATTAAGTATTGTTAGGTTATTATCCTAATATGCGCACACAAGTGTTAATTTTTTTTTGTTTTGTTCAGAATTGTTTAGTCCCATTGTGTTTATAGTTGCATATCATGTATGGTTAGATATGCTAGTTCACTATAAACATTGCTCTGATACGAACCTGTCAAACCCCGAACCAGACGGAAGAAACTGCAGGGCTCGTGTGACTAACAATTGAATGATCATCACAATGAATATCCATGAAACATAACACATTCATCCCCAACATTACATAATACAACCAACATTGTTTACATCAAGTACATTGTTAAATTACATAAGTTTAAATTGTTAAAAGTACGACAAGTGATGTTACATAAACAAAGCCAAACACACATGCAATTCTTCTAGCTTAACGATTACCTGAGAATACAAGTTAGTTTGAAAATGGTCAACATATATAATGTTGGTGAGTTCATAAGTATGTTTGAGTAAAAGTTTTCATAAAAATCTAGAAAATCCGATATTTTTTGTAAATTGTCTGAAAATGATGTGAAAATCCAGTATAAATGCATGGGTGAATTTCTTAGTTATAACTTGTATAAAAGTAGTTTAGATTCATTGTATTTCGAATGACTGATAAATATGCACGAATAATTTCCACAGAAAATCCGATATTTTACGTTTTATAGCAATGTTTAGAATTTTGTATCCTTAAATAAGAGTTTTGTGTTGACACCCTCAAAGAGTTTATCTTTAAAAGGTTTAACTTTTGGGTATCAAATCTCTAAATGAGCCGTTATAACCATGCATGAAAATGACTAGGTCGCCCGTCTTGGTATTTTTCCAAATACCGGTCTTGACAAGGATGTTGTCGCCCTAGACTAGCCTAGTCTAGCTGTAGTGAGCAGCTAAGGCGTGAGGGGTCACCCCGTATAGATCTATACACAAACTCCCGCTTTCCATCTTGGAAACTCTGATTATAACTACAGGCTACGATTGTACACTTAGAGGTGCCAACCAACAAGTCTCACTAGATTCTCAACCCCCTTTTTGTACTATGTTTAATGTTTACGCATATGTTGTATGTTTTTAAATTCAAAAAGGGTACATATTTATAAAAGTATACGATGTGAAAATGATTACGCAACAATATACTTATGATCACAAGCACATGAATTCCATTCCAAGCCTACTTAGCATGTAAATGGGCCACGAAGCCCCAATAACATGTAAGAAGGTAACTTGGGCCCAATGGACATGTATATGGGCCACAAAAGCCCAATAAACATGTAGTCCATAAGTTAGGCTCAAATTAACATCTAAATGGGTCGTAAGGCCCACTAAACAGGTCATGCAACACATTGGGTTCAATATACACTTAGTTGGGCCCTTTGGGCCCAATAACCAGGTATCATGAATATTAAGCCTAATAATTGATTATCGACGTATTTCATTCGTTCGTTTTGTTTCGTTGGTGTTTTAGCTCAAGGTTTGCTAGATTGACGATATGAAGCAGTGTGTTTGGCAAAATGACAATTTTGTCAAATGATTCTCAAATTTTTGGTTAAGGCCCAAAGTTTTGTAAAAATGAAATTTTAGGCCATAAGATATAAAAAGTTGCAGTTTTGTCCCAAATATCTAAAAACTTATGGTATTAGCCCAAAAAGTTATACGTTCACATTTAGGGACCTATTTTGTAGAAAAGTGCATTGTCAGCCTTTTGTTTGTAAAAGTTCACATTTTCGACACAATTTTGGAAAGTTTTACATTTTTGGTCAACTTTGAAAATAAATGTTATTTTCACCTCCAAATTTGGTTTATTTACATTTATGACTCCAACTTTGGCCAAATAACATTTTTAAACCTTAAAACTTCATGTTTTACATTGTAGATCAAAAGTTCAGACTTAGAGAGTTTCGCGTACAACTTTTCAGCCCGTGTGGTTTCTAAAATCTATCGGAGGTGTTAGCTATGATCTTCTTCACTTCGAGAGTATACGAGAATATCATCTAAGAAAATGATTACAAATTTATAAAGGAATGGTTGGCAGACTTGGTTCATGAGGTCCATTTTGCAGCAAAGGCATTCGTTAGACCGAAGGGCATCACAACAAATTCGTAATGACCATAACGAGTTCGGAAAGCAGTCTTAGGAATGTCCTCTTCTCAGACCTTGAGTTGATGATAACCGGATCTCAGATCTATCTTAGAAAAGTAACTAGCTCCTTGGAGCTGATCAAATAGATCATCGATTCATGGAAGTGGGTATTGGCTTTTTTTTATAGTGAGCTTATTCAGCTCCCTATAGTCAATGTACATCCTCAAGGATCTTTCTTTTTAACGAAAAGAACCGAAGCTCCCCATGGAGAGAGGCTTGGTCTAACGAATCCTTTATTCAAGAGTTCACTTAGTTGGCTTGAAAATTCTTGCATTTCAGTAGGAGCCAACCTATAAGGTGATTTGGCGATTGGAGTGGCTCTAGGTACTAGATCGATTCAGAATTCGATTTGTCGTTCTGGGGGTATTCCAGGAAGTTCCTCTAGAAACACATCCGGGAAGTCACATGCCACTGGAATGTTTTGAATGCTCGCTTCCTCTTTGGTCTTATCCACCACGTGAGCATGGAATGTGTCGTTCTTCTTTTGTAAGCACTTTTGCGCCTTGATACTTGAGATAAGGTGAAGGTTTGCACCAGGTTTATCTCCATAGATTATTAGAGTTTCGTGGTTAGGAAGATGAAGGCGAACGACCTTCTCTTGACACATAGTATCGGTATGATGGGGGATCAACCAATCTATGCCGATGATCACATAAAAGCTCCTAATATTTACAGGAATTAAGTTTATTTGGAAGGGGTGATTGCTTAGGGTTAGTTCACACCCTACATAGATATCCTTAGTTGATCCAGTCTTCCCATTAGCCATTTCCACTGTGAAGGCTTCATTGAGCTTCTAGGGTTGTTGATTAGTAAATGTTTGAACTTATTACTCACAAAACATCGCTCTGCTCCGCTATCAAATAAAATGCATGCATATGAGGTTTTAAGCCGAAACATACCGGTGTCAACAGCTGGGTATTGCATTGCTTCACCCTGACCCATTGTCATTACTCATCTTACTGCTCCTATCCCTTGATTATTTACATTGGGATAGTTTTGCCTGATATGCCCAGTTTTCCCACATCCGTAACAGGTATACTTCGCTGTGTGGCCCTTCTGGTTTCACCTTGTGCAACTCAGGGAGATTTCCCGCATGCTGCTATGAAGTATTGGGTGTAGATGAGGCTGGAGCATGTGGTGTGGTAGTGGCTTGTGTTGCAGCATGGAAAGACACTGTTTGTTGCTTCTTAGACGATTCCGAGTTTTGTTTTCCCTTTCTCTTGTTGTTTCTTCCCTTCTTACTCTCTTCCTCATTCTTACCCTCTGCCTCCACCGTCTTGGCACCCTTCTAATTGCCATGATCGTACAGTTTCTTGGTCAATCTCTTGGAGTTATCAAACATCTGAGGGTTTTCCACAGTGATATTCCCTTGGATAGGTTTAGTCAGTCCCTAGATAAACCTTTCAATCTTTTTCTCTTCTGAGGTGATCATACCGGGACACAGAAGGGATAGCTCACTAAACTGGGATATGTATGCGACGATATTGGAGTTTTGAACCGTGACGTTCCATAACTCTTGCTCCATCTTCTGTATCTCACCTCTAGGAAAATATTCTGCTAACATCATCCCTTTCAGCTCTTCCCAGGTCATCGCATTCGCCACTGGGAGTGTCATGACCTCTATGTTGGCATTCCACCAAGAGAGAGCTTGGTCAATGAATGTGCATGCTGCGAACTTGATTTTCACTCATCCGGACATCCACAAATTTCGAAAACAGACTCTACCTTCTCAATCCATCTCTTCAAGGCTATAACACCTCCTGTCCCATTAAAGGTTTGAGGTTTGGCGTTGGTGAAGTCATTGTAGGTGCAGGTTTGTGCGGCTCCATGATTTTTTCCATGATATGTACTTACACTTACCTATCCGTTTCCTTCTCTTTTGTTTGCATTGTGAATCTGTGCAAGTGTTTCAGTGACCACATCGGACAATGCTGCCTGGAATGCAACCGAGTTAATTTCTGGAGGCGATGGCTCGGGTTTTCCACGGGTGGGTCGTTAAGTTATCCTTCTGTCATGGAACAGAAAGATTTTTAGTGCCTATGGTTTTTACGGTTTTGTGATCCAATAGGCTAGGTGTATAGCATGTACCCAAGTAATTTCACACATTGACATAAAACATGGAAGTATAGCACATAGCAGATAACAACGTCATGATAAAATATAAAGCATTTTTATTACTACTAATAGGTTTGATACATGAAAAGTTGCCAAAAAGGCATACAGTACATATAAAATCCGGCAGCATGACGACCCTATGAGTAGTGTAATCACTTAAACATAGAGTCGATAGTACGTAGGGTGCTACGCGTTAGATGGAACACATTGTTAGTAAGAGATATGGCTGGTTTCACATATTGTGACACTTATATAGTAGAAAGTAGTAGAGCAAGTCCCATAGTTAGTGCTGACGACGACACTCAATCATCGAGTTGACTTATCAGAAGTTCAGCCAGTTCATTTGCCTCTTGGGTGATTACCTCTACCCTTTTCTCGGCTCGTATAGCCCTTGCTTCGGTCGCAAAGAGTTGACGCTTGTGATTTGTTATTTCTTCCTCAAGAGAGCGTAAATAGTATGCATCACCCCTCTGAACCGTGTGTGGATCTGATGCGACTTTCGATAGGTAGGGTTCATTGCGAGCCTCCTCAACATCCTTTCCTTCATCTGAATCTCGGTCAGACTCATCGTATTCGTAATCAGTTGCCACATACTCTTCTGGTTCCACTTCAGGTGCCACTTGTTGACCCATGGAAGGGCCTCCTCCGGGGTTTTCTTTAGGATCCTCCTCAAGTAATCCTTGAGCCAATAGCGCTTCGTAGAAGTTTACCCCTTGCTGATCATCATCCATGGTGACTGCATGGGGCGTGGAAATGAGCCATGTTTTGATTACTCTCGTAGTATTTTTAATTATTAGTGTTTGGATTCCCTAGAGTAATTGGAGAGTGGGGTAGGCTTTTGGATCCATTTCCTGCTATAGTTACTCCCGAACACATGTTGGTCATATTTTGAATAAATATAATTGATCAAGCTATATTTATCCCTAATATGACTACATAACTGCCCATGTTTAACCATAGTGTTCAATTTCCTCCATAAGCTTTTATTAAGTATTGTTAGGTTATTATCCTAATATGCGCACACAAGTGTTAATTTTTTTTTGTTTTGTTCAGAATTGTTTAGTCCCATTGTGTTTATAGTTGCATATCATGTATGGTTAGATATGCTAGTTCACTATAAACATTGCTCTGATACGAACCTGTCAAACCCCGAACCAGACGGAAGAAACTGCAGGGCTCGTGTGACTAACAATTGAATGATCATCACAATGAATATCCATGAAACATAACACATTCATCCCCAACATTACATAATACAACCAACATTGTTTACATCAAGTACATTGTTAAATTACATAAGTTTAAATTGTTAAAAGTACGACAAGTGATGTTACATAAACAAAGCCAAACACACATGCAATTCTTCTAGCTTAACGATTACCTGAGAATACAAGTTAGTTTGAAAATGGTCAACATATATAATGTTGGTGAGTTCATAAGTATGTTTGAGTAAAAGTTTTCATAAAAATCTAGAAAATCCGATATTTTTTGTAAATTGTCTGAAAATGATGTGAAAATCCAGTATAAATGCATGGGTGAATTTCTTAGTTATAACTTGTATAAAAGTAGTTTAGATTCATTGTATTTCGAATGACTGATAAATATGCACGAATAATTTCCACAGAAAATCCGATATTTTCCGTTTTATAGCAATGTTTAGAATTTTGTATCCTTAAATAAGAGTTTTGTGTTGACACCCTCAAAGAGTTTATCTTTAAAAGGTTTAACTTTTGGGTATCAAATCTCTAAATGAGCCGTTATAACCATGCATGAAAATGACTAGGTCGCCCGTCTTGGTATTTTTCCAAATACCGGTCTTGACAAGGATGTTGTCGCCCTAGACTAGCCTAGTCTAGCTGTAGTGAGCAGCTAAGGCGTGAGGGGTCATCCCGTATAGATCTATACACAAACTCCCGCTTTCCATCTTGGAAACTCTGATTATAACTACAGGCTACGATTGTACACTTAGAGGTGCCAACCAACAAGTCTCACTAGATTCTCAACCCCCTTTTGTACTATGTTTAATGTTTACGCATATGTTGTATGTTTTTAAATTCAAAAAGGGTACATATTTATAAAAGTATACGATGTGAAAATGATTACGCAACAATATAGTTATGATCACAAGCACATGAATTCCATTCCAAGCCTACTTAGCATGTAAATGGGCCACGAAGCCCCAATAACATGTAAGAAGGTAACTTGGGCCCAATGGACATGTATATGGGCCACAAAAGCCCAATAAACATGTAGTCCATAAGTTAGGCTCAAATTAACATCTAAATGGGTCGTAAGGCCCACTAAACAGGTCATGCAACACATTGGGTTCAATATACACTTAGTTGGGCCCTTTGGGCCCAATAACCAGGTATCATGAATATTAAGCCTAATAATTGATTATCGACGTATTTCATTCGTTCGTTTTGTTTCGTTGGTGTTTTAGCTCAAGGTTTGCTAGATTGACAATATGAAGCAGTGTGTTTTGCAAAATGACAATTTTGTCAAATGATTCTCAAATTTTTGGTTAAGGCCCAAAGTTTTGTAAAAATGAAATTTTAGGCCATAAGATATAAAAAGTTGCAGTTTTGTCCCAAATATCTAAAAACTTATGGTATTAGCCCAAAAAGTTATACGTTCACATTTAGGGACCTATTTTGTAGAAAAGTGCATTGTCAGCCTTTTGTTTGTAAAAGTTCACATTTTCGACACAATTTTGGAAAGTTTTACATTTTTGGTCAACTTTGAAAATAAATGTTATTTTCACCTCCAAATTTGGTTTATTTACATTTATGACTCCAACTTTGGCCAAATAACATTTTTAAACCTTAAAACTTCATGTTTTTCGCAAATTGGGCCCTAAGGCCGTGAGGCCCGAAAGTTTGGCCCAATAAGCTTAAATTTGCATTTTTGACCCTTGTAAAAGTATACTTAGCATAAAAATATGTTTTTATACATATAGGGCCTGTTTGGTCCTTATAAAAATATAAATGTCACTTTTTACCCTTATCTTTGTTTTCTAGAAAATTTTGATCCTTACCCAGGTTTTTGTTGAAACTTTTTGTATCTCAAACATGTAATCATTTTTGGTTTGGTAATATGATTTTTATAATGAAATAGTTCATAGATATTTGTTAGATAATGCTTTAATTTCGATATTTGCTAAGATCTAACCCATTATTACCAAATAAACCAAGTATTCACATAAAACATGCATAAAACACATAGATCTACACATTTTACTTGTATTCTCCCCCAAAAATCTTATGAAAACCGAAAACAAGGTGGTATGAACTCACTTTTGCTTGATGTTTCGGTTTTTGGAAGAACAAGTGGAAAAATGAAGTGATATTTGGCCCTAGAAACTCCCTTGAGTAGATCTCAAACTTAAAAAGGTTTCTAGTAGAATGATCACCAAAAACTTTGTTTAAAAGAGTGATCTATCAAGAAGATGGAGTTACAAAACTTATATGTACAAAGGCTTACCAAAAATGATGATTATCATATGAAAATCCTCTTGAAACCTAAGCAAAATCTTGAGAACTTTGGAGGAAGAAGATGGATGATCCTTGAAAGAATGGAGAAAATTTGGTGTAGTGTAGGTATGTGTGTGTTTCATTCGGCCTAGAAGAAGAAGAGAGGGGAGAGATAGAGGTGAGGTGACTAGTATGGATACATGGGAGATTTTAACATTGATACATGTTGGGCAATATAGAGGTGGCATCTACAAGTCAACCCTCCCCCTTTAATTCTCTTATTTCTTTCTTTCTTTCTTTTTTTATACATGGGCCGAGATTTTGGGCCGAGGAGAAATGGTGGAGTAGTTTTGGCCCATTAACTTATGTTTGGATATTTGGATCCTAAAGATAAATTTTTTTAACCCATTGGGCTCTTGGAAGCGTTCACGACCTAATTAGAATAAAAGAATGGCTTATGGCTCACTAATGGTTAATTGGATTTTTTTATGGCCCAATAAGGCCCATTAAGGGTAGAATGAGTCATTCTAGACCCAAAGGATCCCAAAATGTTTTGGATTTATGAATTAGGTCCAATTAGGATCCATTTAGGGCTTCTAAGTCCAATAAAGTTTAATTACGTGCTTATTGGTCAATTAGGCCCAATAAGGAACTCCTAGTCCAATATGGACTTAAACCGGGATTCTTAGGGTTTTTCGATTATTTGATGAATATAATTGATGAATATAAATGAGCCTTGAGTGATATTTACCTAAGGTACATTATTTTCAATAGATAAGTGGTTACATGAGAAGAGAATTTCCTAGCTAAAATGCTAGTTGTGACAGATGTCTTCGTCAATACATAAACAAACATTACATTGTTAGTGTAATGTAGTTTCGTATTGACACCTGTGATACAAATAAACTGAGTGGCTCAGGTTTGGAAAGCTGGTGAGTAAATACGGTTTTCAACCCACGATAATAAAGTTATTATGTTTAATCATCAAACAATATACCCAATTGCACATCCCTATTATGTTCTTTATTCTTAAGTATCTTCCTTAAGAATCATCTCTTCCTCATTATTTATTCCTAAGGATTGTCCTAAGGAATAGGCAAAATGTCCATCGTTGCCAGGGTTATATAACAGGACTAAGTCCATAGTTGCAATGGTTCATCTAGCAGGCGCTAAGTCCACAACTGCGAGGGTTTATCTCATTTATTGACATTATTATTTTAGATAGTCCACCCGTAATACATGTTAATGGGTTTTTAGAGTACACTAGGTGAACACATCATTCACAACACCTACAGGTTGCGAGCCTGCTACTGTTCCACAGGACTGTCTAGAATAGTCTGTGGTTGTCATCTATATTCTGCTAGATGACGAGGTCATCGCTTAGGTCATTGCTTGGCTCATCGCTTCTCACTATCTTTTACCACTCATATATCGTCTCTCATCATTCATCTCATCTTTAAAAGAATTAAAATGTGTATGTTTTTGTTCATCTAGCATAGATAGCAGGAACAAAAATAATATGCACACCTAACACGTAATTTATATTAAATACTTCATATCTGTGTGTAAGATAAAAGTAACTATGCACTCACTTTTTAAAGTGATGATCCCAAACTCGGACAGCGCTTCGCTTCTTAACAATATAATTTCCTTCGACGGAACCTAGTAGATTTTAGTCTAATACTTACTGTGACTAATTATTAGTCTTAGCATGATTTTTATTATATAAGTGTTTAAACAATATTTTCCAACCACTATGTACAGACAGGGGCAGACATAAAACACCGGAGGGCAGGACCATTTTGGCATATAATACTTCTGAAATCCAACAACCCTATGTGACCCTTTAAACCAAATTCCCCGTACCACGATTAGTTAAAAAGATATTATCACGAAACTTATATAAGTCATAATAATAGCGTAAATATTTTTTATAAGTTCATAATAACAATACTAATTTTAAATACAATTTATATTAAAAATAAGGTAAGCACAACTTACTTACAATGGGGTTTTTTCTAGGAGTCAGGCTCTGCAGGGGTAGAACTTCATAACTGGATCTTTCTAAGAAAGATTCTTGTAGCGTTTCAGCGCTCACTTTACTATACAAAAACTATAGAAAGAGAAGTCGTATCACGGGGGAACAAAATGCTTATGGGATAAGAAGAGAAAGACTTTTGAATCAAGAGAATGGTGCAAGAAATATGAGAGCCTAAAGGCTCTTATTTATAGTAATTGAACTTTCAAAACCCACCCTTTATGCTTAGTTAAATGACTAATCGCCCCTTTATAATAATATTAAAAATGGATTTAATGATATTTGTACTAAACTAATGATGAAACTACTCAACACTAGTTTTATAACGACCGCATCCTCAATACCTTTCTTAAGATATATACATATGTATATGTCTATATCATCGCTCATCATTCATCTCATCTTTCATCTCTCATCATTCATCTCATCTTTAATCTACCCATCTTTTACCCATCATAATTATAGATATAAAATACATATACTATTTAAAATAATTAAAACATGTATATTTTTGTTCATCTAGCATAGATATCAGGAACACAAATAATATGCACACATAACACGTAATTTATATTAAATACTTCATATCTATGTGTAAGATAGAAGTAACTATGCACTCAATTGTGAATGTGATGATTCCAAACTCGGACAACGCTTTGCTTCTTAAAAATATAATTTCCTTCGACAAAACCTAGTATTATTACCACTAGATTTTAGTCTATTATTTATTGTGACTAATTATTAGTCTTAGCATCATTATTATTATATAAGTGTTTAAACAATATTTTTCCAACCACTATGTACCGACAGGGGCCAGACATAAAAAAACGGAGGGTAGAACCCTTTTTGACATTTAGCACTTTTGAAATCCAACAACCTGATGTGGCCCCTTTAAACCGGATTCCCTGTACCACAATTAGTTAAAAAGATATTATAACGACACTTATATAAGTCATAATAATAACCCAAATATTTTTTTTAAGTTCACAGGAACAATACTAATTATAAATCTAATCTATATTAAAAATAAGGTAAGCACAACTTACTTATAAGGGGGGATTTTGCTAGGAGTCGGGCTCTACAGGGGCATAACTTCATCACTGAATCTTTCTAAGAAAGATTCTTGCAGCATTTCAGCGCTCACTTTACTATACTAAAAGTATAGAAAGAGAAGTTTTATCATAAGGGACCGAAATGCTCGGGAGATAAGAAGAGAAAGACGTTTGAATCAAGAGAATGGTGCAAGAAATATGATAGACTAGAGGCTATTATTTATTGTAAATGAATTTTCAAAACACACCCTTTATATTTACTTAAATGATTAAACACTCCTTTATAATACTATTTAAAATAGATTTAATGATATTTGTACTAAACTAATATCGAAAATACTCAACACTAGTCTTATAAAGACCGCATCTCCGATACATTTCTAATGATATATACTTATGTATACGTATATATAATTTACAATTTATTTTAATACGTAAATGTGCTATTAAAAATTATAATTCGTTCATACGAACTCCGTTTTTGACGTTCTTTATATCCAAACATAGCTATCGACGAGGTCTACAACTTTCGTTTAGACTCCGCCAACTAATTTTGTATTTATATTTTTGTCCATATTTTTATAAAATTAAATGATTTTTCTAAAATCATAACACTCTCGTACGGACTCCATTTTTGGTATTCTTTTTCTCAAAATTCCTATTTTAAGGGGTACTACGATTTTCTTTTTGTTCGCATTAGCTAAAAGTCAACAATTCTCTTCGTAGCTTTTTACGTTATACATTCATTGTGTGCAGCTGACTTTTATATCTTATAAAAATCATATATAATTCATACGGAGTAGGATTTATACGAAATTTATATTATTGGGATCGGGAAGCCGTGTAATATATATATATATATATATATATATATATATATATATATATATATATATATATATATATGTTTTGGCGCACTTATTTTTACGAATTACGGATGATTCGACTGATTTATCCTATTTTATTATATTATAATAATCATGAAACATATAATATTTATATAATTCTTCTTTATTAAATCAAATAATTTACAATTGTTGACCATAAGTATTACTTTGGTTAAGATTATTTATCCTAGATAAAAAAAAATCTTTTTTAACGTTTATTATTAACTAGCCCAAATCTGCGGGTGCTAGAAAAGCTCATTATGGGCCCAAATCCAAGAAGGCCCAAAGCCTAACAATGACCCAAATTTAGATAAACTAGTGGCACAATAAGGCCTAAAACCCTAGTACTCCAATTATGTCCCAAATCTCAAAAGTCAACAAAAGTCAATGGTTGTTGAGAATGTCCGACATACTCAGGCTTACGGCTTTTGTACGCCATACATAGCCAGTACACACTGAAAATGAGTTGGGTATGCCCATCCTACTCCACAGCCAAAACAACTCACCATTAGGTGATGTGACACCCCGATAATTTTTCAATCAATAAAAGTCAAACATGATAAATAAAAATTTGAGTTTTTTTTTTTTTTTATTTCGTTAGGTTTATGAGGGTTGGAAAATAGTTTAAAATATATAAATTAAGTTAATCTAATTTTTCGGAACCAAAAACACTCAATAAATCAAGATTCTTCCCTCAAAATAGCAAAACTCGTTCAACAACTCATTTTCGGCCGAAACCTTCGGACCGAAAATAGTTCTCAGCCGAGAACTCCTTTCCAGTCGAAAAACAAACCGAATATAAGCTCTTCGTCTGAAAACTTGATCATTTCTCACTCATTTTGACCCAAAAACACTCTCATTTTGCTCCGAATGATCATCCAAAAACACTCATATCTTCAAGTGAAAACCATTGAATCTTCATATTTTCCACCGAGAACACCAAGAATATCCTTCAAATCTTCAAGTGACCGAAAACTCATCAGACAGAGAACCTGATTTTCGGTTGAACCTTAACCGACAACCCTCCTATTCACTTCAAACAATTCTCAGTAACTATTCCTAACACAAGAACAAGTGTTTTCTAACACTTTAATTAATGGTTAATTAATGGTTTCGCACAAATATGTGTTTAATTATCATTAGGATACCATTAATTTTGTGTACATCAGCTTGAGGGTCATCTTTTCAGTATCGTTGTCCAATACGTGCACAAACAACTGTGAGTTCATACCCCTGCATTTTCATTGTTTTAAATGTTTTTAGGGGGGGGGGGGGGGGGGGTGTAACAACCCGAAATTTTCTTATCATTTCTTGTAACTCTTTTCGTAGTTCAAATTTGATCAACCAAACGCCGTTTTCAAATCCGATTCCGATTTTGTCGTTGAATTAAGTCATTAATTTGTATCGATCTAATATGACTTAATGGGTGTCTTAATACAATTAGAAATCATTTTAACACCCCATACTAGTGATCGGAATATTTCTAGAATCGACCATATCGGGTTACGGCAACTTGGTCGGGTGCTATCAAAAACCCCGTCTAACGCCGGTATCGGGTAGAATTCCATTGTGTTCAATTCCTGAACACTATTTAAAGTGTTCAAAGCTTTCATTTGAAGCTTTTGGCTTCATCTCACTACTCTCTCTCTAACCTCTCTCCTCATCTAAGATTAAGGTCTAAAAACAAAGATTTAAGGTCCCAAATCATAGAGGTAACATCCCTAACTTGTTATTCAAGCTCTTTAACCTTCAAATTTATGTTTAAAATGTGAAATAGGACCTGGAACAAGTGTTTACGGCCAAGGCACATGCTTGGGCCGTAAACACATAAATATGGGGTTTTTGAGCCATTTAACCTTTCCAAATCATTGTTGGGACTTAGATACGACCTTGAGGCTTACAAACCTGGACTTAGAACATCTTAAACTTGAATTTTGAAGGAAAAATGAGAGTTTATGGCCAAGGTATGTGCTTGGGCCGTAAACACCTCAAACATGGGGAGTAAACTCACTTTTACATGTTAGAATGCCTTGTAACTTAACCAATAGCCTTGTGGTAAATCCTAGAACCATCTAAAAATAGTTTGGAGACCTTAAACATAACAAAACCCTACATATGAGAGTTTACGGCCATAGAACATGCTCCTCGGCTGTAAACTCCTAAATGTGTGTTAAATGATGCCCCAAATTCACCCCAAGGCTTGGAAAATTAACTAGAATCACATGTGATTGTTCTAAGTGCCACAAAATGAATATATTTGAGCATGGGAGAGTTTACGGCTGTAAACTCCAAGTTTACAGCCCTAAACTCCCTTAAATATGGTATAAGTCCATTTAATCCATTCCAAGGCATTTGAGAAATTCATTCCAACAATCCCCATGTCCAAGCAAGCCATTAAACACTCAAAATCACCCAAACATGAGTTCACGGCCGTGATTTCATGTGTGTATGGGTTTCATCGCTGAAAACTCGCTAAAGTGTTTACTCTTGGGGAGTAAACTCAAATCCCAAGTCCCTAGTGCCCTTACACGTCCGTAAATGTCACCCGGGTCACTCCAAACACTCGTTTTGAGGTGTTTTAATTCATTGGAGTGTATTGTCCTATCTAATTAGTGGTTTAAAATCTAATTAGATACCTTTGGGTACCATTTCATATTACATAGGAACCTCGCATGTTAACAAGCCTCGAACCAATGTTTAGTGCCCGAAACAGTTGCGCATTCTCGTCGGGTGAGTTCATACCCCTACCCTTTTTCACTGTTTTCACTGTTTTCAGGGGGGAACACAAGCAAAGTACAAGGGATGACTTGTACTCAAAACATGTTTTCATGTGTGTGTTTCACATTTTATATGCTTTTAACACTGATTGCTACAACTGATAACCGTTTGAACATGCAGATCACGTAAACATACATTTGTGAAATGGATTTTAAACTGTTATGTTTTATATATATTTCACAAATGGTTTTCCACATTTTATCAGTTAAAAGCATGACATTAGAACCTTTGAACATAAAACATGTACTGTTTTATCCTCGGTAACACTCCACAGAAATACGTGAGTGGAGGACTATCATATTATTACTAGTAAATTTGTTAATCATGTATGATTGGAGACACGTCCTCGGCGAACACTCCACAGAGATACGTGAGTGGAGGACTGCACCCGTAACCAGAATCTCTGGGATTTAGAGAGCGTGACTTGAGTGTATAGAACTATACGGGGCTGACTACCCCACACCTGGCGGCTAGCTACAGCCAAACCGAAATGGTTCAAGGGTGACGAAAGTCATAAGGTGATGTGGACTACTTATTGCCATATCTAGTCTATTGTATGGTTATGGAACTCGCAATTAGGATAACAGAGATTTACTCAGTAGTAATAATGAATAACGTAATAAATCTTTTACAGTGATAACCAACATTCAGGAAAGTATGAGACTTTCCTGAGGAAAACATTGAACATAACCACGTTTTACAGATCCATCTTTTACATTGATAACTAACATTCAGGAAAGTATGGGACTTTCCTGGGGGACACGTTTACATAACCAGAAAAGGATAACAAACCGGATAACTTTACATCATTCATAATTGATAACACACAATCAGGAAAGTATGAGACTTTCCTGGGAATACACTGGTACATAACCAGAACAGTATGTCAAACCAGATAACCTAACTGTAAATTTACACAAGAGAAAACATGTTTTTAGTGTACAACTTTACTTTACATGTTGACAAACGATACCAAACCTTTTTAAGAAAATATGGGATTTTCTTGGTGTGCGTAACATTTCAGAAACAAAAAGGAAACTTGAACATTTCACAAACAAAAACCGCTTATGAACTCACCAGCGTTATGCTGATTTTTAAACCGCTTGTGTTCTCAGGTCAGCGTTAGAACAGGTACCCGAAGATCCTTTTTGTCCGAAGACAGAGTACTCAGAAGACCCGTTTTCATTTTCTTCATATATATAATATGTATCATAACTGTACAACTTTACTTTTGAAACATCTGTAAAACATTTCTTTATGCAATGTAATGGTACTTTTACTTTACTTACTATGTGCATTGGATTTGATACTCAACGTGGAGTCAACCCCGGAAATGTTTCCGCCTTCGGTTTTTTGGGTGTGACAGATTGGTATCAGAGCCCTTGTTTATAGTGAATGAAGTATACCTAACCTTACATGGTATAAAACTATAAACACTAAAGGGCCTAAGTGTTCTGAATTAAAAGTATCTTCAAACTACAAGTATTTTCAAAAGTATACAAGTATACCGATCCTTCGTGATCAGTAACTACAAGTAGAACAGAATATAAGTAATTGGGTGTTGTATACTACGGTTAAACCTGGGCAGTTATGTAGTCGTGTCTAGGATCAATATAGCCTGGCCAACTATATTCATTCGAGACACGGCCAACATGTGCTTGGGAGTGACTGTGGTGTGCGGCATGCCTAAAACTTACCCTAATTTCCCAAACATCGAATCAGTGTCATAAGCAAATCATGAAATACTATGGGAGTATTTCTCGAGCCAATCCTATGTAGAAATCCTCATTCGAGTGGTGTTCTGTGATCATTCTTAGCGATAAATTATCTGTTTTGATAACTCTTTCCTGCTTTATCGCTTATTCGGAACATATAACTGCCATATCTATCGATTCAATGTAGAGGACTTACCATCCTCTCTATTTCTTGATATTATTAGATCAAGATGCCTCCCAAAAAGAGACCCAGCTCAAAGAACAACAACAATCCTTCATCACCACCACCTCCTCCTCAATTTGATCTTGCATTGCTTCAGACAATTCTGACTGCTGCAATGGTGGCAACCATGTCACAAGTGAACCCTGGTAGCTCAGGAGGTGGTCCTCAACTCCAAAGCCAAGAAAATAATCAGGGTCACCGAAAGGAGGGTTCCTATAAAAATTTCATGAATGCGAAACCAACATCCTTCAATGGCACTGGAGGTGTCATTTCCTTATCCCGATGGTTCGAGAAAATCGAATCCATCTTCGAAATTTGTGCCTGTGCGGAATCTGATAAGGTCAAGTTCGCAGCCTGTACTTTCATTGATAAAGCCTTGACTTGGTGGAATAGCCGAGTCAAAATCTCTAACCCTACCCGTAGCCAACGCCATGGGCTGGGAAGCCATGAAAGAACTTCTAATAGCGAGTACTATCCCCGTGGTGAAATGCAGAAACTAGAGCACGAGCGCTAGAACATGATGATGAAAGGTTTTGACATTGCTGCATACACTTCCCGATTCGATGATCTCACACTTCTCTGCCCGGGATTAGTCACTCCTGAAAGTAAAAAAGATCGAAAGGTTCATTTGGGGGTTAACCCAACCAACAAAGGGTCATGTCTTGTCTGCTCGTCTGGATACCTATGATAGTGCCAAGAGTTTAGCCCAAACCCTGATTAAACATAGCAATAATGTTGAGGAAACCACTACCACTCATGAGCCGACTCAAAGGAGTGGTGAGAAGAGAAAGTTCTGGAAGAAGAAGAAGGGTCAATCTTCCTAAGGATCTTCCAAGAAATAGCAGACTGTAGCAGTCCATGTTGCTACTACGCCCGTTGCTGCTGCTTCTATTGTGGGATCCACAGCTCCAACTCCTACCAGCAGATATGATGGTAATCTTCCTCTGTGTGACAAGTGCAAATATCATCACAATCTTGGTCCCTGCCGAGAACTATCTTGTACCAACTGTGGTAAGAAGGGGCACACAGTTCGGTTCTGCAAAACTCCAGCCCAATCGGCCAACCAATCATCTGGAGTAGGCGTTAGTCAAGCTTGCTACAACTGTGGAGAGGTTGGGCACTTTAAAAGGAACTGCCCCTAGAAGTCAACAACTGATAACACCGGAAGGGTTCTAACCATGGGATAGGAGGAAGCAGTCGCCGATCCCACTGTTGTTTCGGGTAGGTTCCTTCTCGAAAACTCTTATGCTAGTTTTCATTTCGATTCGGGTGCGGAAAGGAGTTTTGTTAGCCATGCATTCAAACATAACCTAAAACATAATCCCCAACCACTAACTGAAACGTTTACCGTCGAGATGGCTAACGGTGAGAAAGAAAGCGCTAGCGATGTATTCATAGGTTGTACCCTTACACTGAATGACCACTCATTTCCTATAGATCTCATGCCAGTTTCCATTAAGAGCTTTGATGTTATCATTGGCATGGATTGGTTGAGTCCCAATCATGCTAATATCCTTTCTTACAAAAAAGCCATCCGTCTCAACCTTCCTTCGGGACAGACTCTCGTAATCTATGGCGATAAACCCAGTTCCAATCTTCGTATCATTTCCTGCATCAAAGCTCAAAAGCTCCTACGAAAAGAGTGCATTGCATTCTTAGCCCATGTGATCAACGAGAAACAGGAAGTTAAAGACCTCGCGAGCATCCCCGAAGTCTGTAACTTTCCTGATGTGTTTCCCGAAGAGCTTCCAGGAATTCCTCCCGAGCGTCAGGTCGAGTTCCGTATTGACCTAATTCCTGGAGCTACTCCCGTAGCGAAGCCAACGTATCGCTTCGCTCCAGCAGAAATGCAGGAGTTATCTAGTCAACTCAATGAGTTGCTTAGTAAAGGATTCATTAGACCGAGTTCCTCACCCCGGGGAGCTCCGGTATTGTTTGTCAAGAAGAAAGATGGATCCTTTCGGATGTGTATCGACTACCGTGAGCTGAACAAGTTGACCTTTAAGAACCGATATCCTCTTCCGCGAATAGATGACCTCTTCGATCAACTTCAGGGAGCTAGTTACTTCTCAAAGATAGACCTTCGGTCAGGGTACCATCAGTTACGAGTTCAGGAGAGTGATGTTTCCAAAACAGCTTTCAGGACTCGGTATGGACATTACGAGTTCGTAGTGATGCCCTTCGGTCTAACCAATGCACCAGCTGTGTTCATGGACCTGATGAACCGGGTGTGCCGTCCCTTCTTAGACAAGTTCGTCATCGTGTTCATCGACGGCATCCTCGTCTACTCCCGAAGCGAAGAAGACCACAAGCAACACTTGAGATTAGTGTTGGAAACCCTTAGATCCGAGAAGCTATACGCGAAATTCTCCAAGTGTGAATTCTGGATACGGAACGTAACTTTCCTTGGTCACGTGGTAAGCAAGGAGGGTATTCACGTGGATCCTTCCAAGATTAAACTGATAGAGAATTGGTCGGCACCGAATACACCCACAGAAATCCGTCAATTCTTGGGTCTCGCCGGCTATTATCGGAGATTCATCCAGAATTTTTCAAAAATCGCCAAACCTTTAACTACTCAAACACAGAAAGGTGTACCCTTCTGTCCCTACCCGAAGGGACAGGGAACTTCGTTGTCTACTACGATGCGTCTAATCAAGGTGTAGGCTGTGTGCTTATGCAAAGAGGAAAAGTGATTGCTTATGCCTCAAGACAGCTGAAAGCACACGAGGTCAACTATACCACACATGAATTGGAACTAGGAGCCGTAGTCTTTGCATTGAAGATTTGGAGACATTACCTCTACGGAACCAAGTGTACGATCTTCACTGATCACAAGAGCCTGCAGCACATCTTTAATCAGAAAGACTTGAACATGAGGTAACGGCGATGGGTAGAACTACTCAGTGATTATGAATGTGAGATCCGTTACCATCCCGGCAAGGCCAATGTAGTAGCAGATGCCCTTAGCTGAAAGGAAAGTGCAGGCCACAAAGTGAAGAGCTAAACGATGACTATCCATTCCAACTTACCCACGCAAATCCATGAAGCCCAGTTAGAAGCCCTCAAACCCGAGAACGTATCGATCAAAGCTTTGAGGGGAATGGATAAGAAACTTGAGATCAGAGGTGAAGGAGTCTATTGTTTCATGGATCGAATCTGGATTCCAAAGTCCGGAGGATTCAGGGAAATTGTTATGGAAGAGGCACACAAAACCAAATACTCTATTCAACCGGGTTCTGACAAGATCTACCTGGATCTTAAGAAACAATATTGGTGGCTAAACATGAAAACTGAGATAGCTACATTCGTGAGCAAGTGTCTGACTTGCACCAAAGTCAAAGCTGAGCACCGGAAACCTTCGGGTCTGATCCAACAGCCCGAGATACCCGAATGGAAATGGGAGATGATTACCATGGATTTCATCACCAAACTACCCAAGTGTCCTAGTGGGTACGATACCATTTGGGTAATTGTCGATCGTTTGACAAAATCCGCTCACTTCATTACGATCAAAGAATCATACAAGATGGAAAGACTCGCGCGAATCTACATCCAAGAAATAGTCTGATTGCACGGTGTACCTGCATCCATTATCTCTGATCCAGATAGCATGTTTACCTCCAGATTCTGGCAGTCCCTTCAGAAAGCCCTTGGAACCAAACTAGATATGAGCACGGCGTATCATCCTCAGACCAATGGACAGAGTGAGAGAACAATCCAAACCCTGGAGGACATGCTTAGGGCATGTGTCATTGACTTTGGAAAGTCGTGGGACACATCTATCTTTGATCGAATTCTCATACAACAAAAGTTACCACACCAGCATCAGGGCTGCTCTGTTTGAAGCCCTATATGGGCGTAAGTGCAGATCCCCTCTGTGCTGGGCCAAAGTGGGGGATACGCAGTTAGCCAAGGGTCGAGTCCCCGACAGTGCTCTGACTGGTCCTGAAATCATCCGCGAAACCACCGAAAAGATCCTCCAAATCCGAGACCGATTGAAAGCTTCACGAGATCGCCAAAAGAGTTACGCTGATAACCGTCGGAAACCTCTAGAATTCCAGGTTGGAGATCGTGTCCTGTTGAAAGTCTCGCCCTGGACCGGCACTGTACATTTTGGTAAATGTGGGAAACTTAACCCTAGGTACATTGGACCCTTCGAGATCCTCACCAGGGTCGGTCCGGTAGCCTATAAACTTCATTTACCTCACGAACTCAGTAACATTCATCCCGTCTTCCATGTCTCAAATCTCAAAAAGTGTCTATCCGATGAAACCCTAGTGATTCCCATAGATGAGATCGAGATCAATGAAAACCTCAACTTTGTGGAGGAACCGATCGAAATCATGGATCGAGAAGTCAAACGTACAAAGCAAAGTCGCATCCCATTAGTGAAGGTTCGCTGGAAAGGCAAGAAGGGATCGGAACTCACTTGGGAGCGGGAAGACTCAATGAAACAGAAGTATCCACAACTCTTTCCAGATCCATGATTTGTATCTTGTCTCGTGTTTTAACTTTGAAATTCGGGATGGAATTCCCTCTAACGAGGGGATAATGTAACAAACCAAAATTTTCTTATCATTTCTTGTAACTCTTTTCGTAGTTCAAATTCGATCAACCAAACGCCGTTTTCAAATCCGATTCCGATTTCGTCGTTTAATTAAGTCATTAATTTGTATCAATCTAAAATGACTTAATGGGTGTCTTAATACAATTAGAAATCATTTTAACACCCCATATTAGTGATCGGAATATTTCTAGAATCGACCATATCGGGTTACGGCAACAGGGTCGGGTGCGATCAAAAACCCCGTCTAAAGCCGGTATCAGGTAGAATTCTGTCGTGTTCAATTCCCGAACACTATTTAAAGTGTTCAAAGCTTTCATTTGAAGCTTTTGGATTCATCTCACTACTCTCTCTCTAACCTCTCTCCTCATCTAAGATTAAGGTCCAAAAACAAAGATTTAAGGTCCCAAATCAAAGACGTAACATCCCTAACTTGTTATTCAACCTCTTTAACCTTCAAATCTATGTTTAAAATGTGAAATAGGACCTGGAACAAGTGTTTACGGCCAAACACATGCTTGGGCCGTAAACACATAAATATGGGGTTTTTGAGCCATTAAACCCTTCCAAATCATTGTTGGGACTTAGATACAACCTTGAGGCTTACAAACCTGGACTTGGAACATCTTAAACTTGAATTTTGAAGGAAAAATAAGAGTTTACGGCCACAGTATGTGCTTGGGCCGTAAACACCTCAAACATGGGGAGTAAACTCACTTTTACATGTTAGAATGCCTTGTAACTTAACCAATAGTCTTGTGGTAAATCCTAGAACCATCTAAAAATAGTTTGGATACCTTAAACATAACAAAACAACCCTACATATGAGATTTTATGGCCATAGAACATGCTCCTGGGTTGTAAACTCCTAAATGTGTGTTAAATGATGCCCCAAGTTCACCCCAAGGCTTGGAAAATTAACTAGAATCCCATGTGATTGTCCTAAGTGCCACAAAATGAATATATTTGAGCATGGGAGAGTTTACGACCATAAACTCCAAGTTTACAGCTGTGAACTCCCTTAAATATGGTATAATTCCATTTAATCCATTCGAAGGCATTTGAGAAATTCATTCGAACAATCCCCATGTCCAAACAAGCCATTAAACACTCAAAATCACCCAAACATGAGTTCACGGCCGTGAACTTATGTGTGTATGGGTTTCATGGCAGTAAACTCCCTAAAGTGTTTACTCTTGGGGAGTAAACTCAAATCCCAAGTCCCTCGTGCCCTTATACATCCGTAGATGTCACCCGGGTCACTCCAAACACTCGTTTTGAGGTGTTTTAATTCATTGGAGTGTATTATCCTATCTAATTAGTGGTTTAAAATCTAATTGGATACCTTTGGGTACCATTTCATATTACATAGGAACCTCGCATGCTAACAAGCCTCGAACCAATGTTTAGTGTCCGAAACAATATCGCCTTCTCGTTGGGTGAGTTCATACCCCTACCCTTTTTCACCGTTTTCACTGTTTTCAGGGGAAACACAAGCAAAGTACAAGGGATGACTTATACTCAAAACATGTTTTCATGTGTGTGTTTCACATTTTATATGCTTTTAACACTTATTGCTACAACTGATAACCGTTTGAACATGCAGATCACGTAAACATATATTTTTGAAATGGATTTTAAACTGTTATGTTTTATAAATATTTCGCAAATGGTTTTCCACATTTTATCAGTTAAAAGCATGACATTAGAACCTTTGAACATAAAACCTGTACTGTTTTATCCTCGGTAACACTCCACAGAAATACGTGAGTGGAGGACTATCATATTATTACTAGTAAATTTGTTAATCATGTATGATTGGAGACACGTCCTCGGCGAACACTCCACAGAGATACGTGAGTGGAGGACTGCACCCGTAACCAGAATCTCTGGGATTTAGAGAGCGTGACTTGAGTGTATAGAACTATACGGGGCTGACTACCCCACACCTGGCGGCTAGCTACAGCCAAACCGAAATGGTTCAAGGGTGACGAAAGTCATAAGGTGATGTGGACTACTTATTGCCATATCTAGTCTATTGTATGGTTATGGAACTCGCAATTAGGATAACAGAGATTTACTCAGTAGTAATAATGAATAACGTAATAAATCTTTTACAGTGATAACCAACATTCAGGAAAGTATGAGACTTTCCTGAGGAAAACATTGAACATAACCACGTTTTACAGATCCATCTTTTACATTGATAACTAACATTCAGGAAAGTATGGGAATTTCCTGGGGGAAACGTTTACATAACCAGAAAAGGGTAACAAACCAGATAACTTTACATCTTTCACAATTGGTAACACACAATCAGAAAAGTATGGGACTTTCCTGGGAATACATTGGTACATAACCAGAACAGTATGTCAAACCAAATAACCTAACTGTACATTTACACAAGAGAAAACATGTTTTTAGTGTACAACTTTACTTTACATGTTGACAAACGATAACAAACCTTTTTCAGAAAATATGGGATTTTCTTGGTGTGTGTAACATTTCAGAAACAGAAAGGAAACTTGAACATTTCACAAACAAAAACCGCTTATGAACTCACCAGCGTTATGCTGATTTTTAAACCGCTTGTGTTCTCAGGTCAACGTTAGAACAGGTACCCAAAGATCCTTTTTGTCCGAAGACGGAGTACTCAGAAGACCCGTTTCATTTTGTTCATATATATACTATGTATCACAACTGTACCACTTTACTTTTGAAACAACTGTAAAACTTTTCTTTATGTAATGTAATGGTTGTTTTACTTTACTTACTATGTGTATTGGATTTGATACTCAACGTGGAGTCAACCTCGAAAATGTTTCCGCCTTCGGTTTTCGGGGTGGACATGGGGGGGGGGGGATACAAGTAAAAACAAGGATTTTGTGTTTTTATACAAATGATTTCAAACAGATTAAAAACTTTTGTATTTGATACAAAATAAGAAATCAATAAATTTTATAAAACTAGTCAGATATATTTTATCCATTTTGTAACATGCTGAGGATAAGGGTAGTTTCAACATACAAACATAATTGCAAGATTTTCAGTACAATACATAACATATAGTTAAACTATAGTCGATATAGTTTGCGAACAGTACAAAACTTTTACAGAAGTCAATACATGAAACGAGAACATATATACAAACTATAATAGGTACATTTTGGGATACAATACACAATTTTACTAATTCCAGAGGCTTATACAGGAACAATAATATAAAATATGGTAGTTATAGTTTATGGTGTATAATGCTATTTTCCGAATACAAGAGTACAATACTAAATAATTATTTAATTATAATTATTTTTAATCTAAAAGTTATACATATAGTTTCAGTACAAGAGAACACTACAACACTATACGTAAATGAGTTAATACATGATTGTGAGACATTACTTCAATTGTATCCACCAAGGTACGGAACTAAATCCTATATAGTATAACCAAAGTCTCCTGGAGGGAGAGTGTGCGATTTGTGTATAGATCTATACGGGACTGACAATCCCACACCTGAACTATTAGCTGCAGTTAGGCCGGTAGGCCTGGGGTGACAAATATCATACCAATCCGATGACTGAAGATCATGGTAGAAATCACCAGACCACATCAATCATGGTTATACCAAACTGACAACAGTATATACTAACCATTTGTTTATGAGATTTCAATTCTTCAAATAGTTATATTTTAATTAATAGAACTACTATACAATACAACTGGAGGATTCGAAGGAATACAAACACATGGTTTTATTTTAAGTAATAAAACTACTATACATTACTAGTGGTATCCAGGGTTTTCGTACAGAATAATACTATACATTAATGGTGGTAACTAGAGTTTCCATATAAAACATTTCTATACATAACTACTGGTGGTAACCTGGGATTTTGTACAAGGGGTTTCATACAAAACAAGACTATACAATACAACAGGTGGTAACCAGGAATACCTACTAATACTTTCATATACAACTACAAAATACAGTAACGAACGTACATTTTGATCTTAAGGTTTAAAACTACTTTACACTACTCAAGAAAATACTAGATTTTCTTGAGAAACATACAAACATTTTCACATATTCTATGACAAGATTTCATTTCAAAACCATTCTTATGATTCACAAACTTAAATGTTGATACACATTTAAAACCAATTGCATTCTCAGGGAACCTGTAGTCAGGTACACCCGCAGGTTTTGAGAAGACGGAGCTTTTGGATTCGCGTCTTTTATACTTCTGTTATACATTTTGATGCCATACAAACTATGTATCAAACAGATGTAAATACCTTATTTATTCATTGTAATGTTTATGCTTACTTTGATTACTATGATGCAACTATTGTGATATTGTACATGATATCATCCGCCCCCAAACGTTTCCCCCGTCTCAGTTTGGGGGTGTGACAGATTGGTATCAGAGCATTATTTATAGTGAACTAAGTATATCAAACCTTACATGATATACAACTATAAACACTAAGGGGCCGAAGCGCTCTACACTGAAAGTAGACTTTTAAAATCTAAGTATTTTACAAAAAGTATACAAGTATACATACATACCAGAAGTAGTATCACAACAAGAACAAAAAAAAGTATTTAGATGATGGACCCTAATTTTAAGTTGGACAGTTATGTAATAATATATGGGATAAATATAGCATGATCAACTATATTTATCTGAGATACGACCAACATGTGCCTAGGAGTGATAGCGGCGTTGCAACAAGTCTAAAACTTACCAAACTCTATACAAAGGAAACACTAGAACCGATCATACATTTAAAATACTATAGGAGCATTTTCTTGCACAACGATACTAGAGTCAAACATATTGCACATATTTCATTCCAAGTGTTGCTATTAATTATTGTGATTTCTTACTTATATTAAGTATACTTCCACTGTAAATCGCTTGATAGAACACTATAACTATCAGGATAAGATACGCCCTATTTAATATCACTTGACTCATGACCACCATAGAGGAATTATCACTGTTTTTCTCTTAAATTATTTTAGAGAAAGATGCCTCCGAAGAAATCCAACAGAAAGAACAACAATCCTCAAACAAATCTACCGCCACCACCTCCTATGTACGATCCTGATGTCTTCCAAATAGCAGTAACACTCGCTGTTGTTGCCTGAATGTCAAAGATAAATGCAAGTGGCACGAGCGGGGCGGGTAGTGGTGCCAACCCATCTAACCTTGGTCATAGTCATGGACACCCGAAAAAGTGTTCGTACAAGGACTTTACCAACGCGAAACCTTGATCCTTCGATGGAACTGGAGGATTCATTGCATTAACTCGTTGGTTCGAGAAAACCAAATCAATATTCGAGATATCTACATGCCTTAAGTCTAGCAAAGTAAAGTTTGCAGCATTTACCTTCACTGATCGAGCACTAACTTGGTGTAACAGCTAAGTCAAATCCTTGCCTCTACTGATAGCTAATGATATGAGTTAGGATGATTTGAAGGAACTGATGCTCATTGAATATTGCCCGCGGGGCGAGACACAAAAGTTGGAGTAGGAGCTCTGGAGTCTAAAGATGAAACACTCTGATATCACCGCTTACATTATGAGGTTCAATGATCTTTCTCTTTTGTGTCCCAGGATGGTTACCCCTGAGAGCAAGAAAATGGAGAGATTCATATGGGAACTAATTCCCCCGACGCAAGAGAATGTCCTTGCTGCCAACCCACTCACGCTTGATTGTGCCGATCCTTTGGCACATACATTAATAGATCACAAAGATTGTCAAGATCCCGTGTCAGCCGCTTTCGAACCACCTAAAGAAGGTGGTGGGTAGAAGAAGTTCTGGAACAAAATAAAGGGCCATTCGCAAGATCCCTCCAAGAAACAGCAAACAGTGGCAGTCCACGCTGCTACCATTCCTGCTGCTGTTCCCACTACTTAAGCACCTACCAATAGATATCTTAGAACTCTCCCAAGGTGCGAAAATGTAACGTCTATCATCATGATCCTTGTTGTGACATGCAATCCACCAACTGTGGCAGAAAGGGGCATACAATCCATTTTTGCATAGAACAAGTCTAAGCAACCAATCTGACTCGTAGAGCTAGAGTAGGCTAAGCCTGATATGGGTGTGGTGAAATCGGCCACTACAAGAGGAATTTCTCTAAAGCAACGAATGTTGGAAACACAAGGAGAGTGCTAGCCATGGGCCAAGAGGAGGTAGTCATTGATCCCACCGTAGTCACGGGTACATTCCTCCTTGACAACTCTTATTCATTCATTCTCTTTAATGGTGGTGTGAAGAGGAGTTTTCTGAGCCATAAATTCAAACACTTACTCAAACGTAAATCCCAACCTCTAACCGAAACATTCACCGTCGAGGTGGCTAACGGAAAGAAAGAGAGCACTAACGACGTATTCATAGGATGCACCCTCACTCTAAACAACCATTACTTTCCAATCGATCTTATGTGGGTTTCCATAAAAAGCTATGATGTCATCACTGGCATGGATTGGTTGAGCCCCAATCATGCTGATATTCTTTAATACGAAAAAGTCATTCGTCTCAATCTGCCAAATGTTGAAGCCATCATTATCTATGGCGACAAACTTAGCACGAACCTTCGCATCATTTCGTGCATCAAAGCCCAAAAATACCTACGAAAGGAGTGTCACACATTCCTAGTTCATGTAGTCAACGAAAAACAAGAAGTTAAAGACCTTGAGAGCATCCCTGAATTCTGCAACTTTCTTGATATCTTCCCCAAAGATCTCCCAGGAGTTCCTCCTGAACGCCAAGTCGAGTTCTGAATCGAATTGATTCCCAGAGCTACTCCCATAGCTAAATCCCCTTACCGTCTAGCATCGACAGAAATGCAGGAATTATCCAGTTAGCTGAACGAACTGCTCAACAAGGGATTCATTTGACCAAGATTCTCACCTTGGGGAGCACCGGTCCTATTCGTGGAGAAGAAGGATGGATCTTTCCGGATGTACATAGACTATCACGAACTAAACAAACTCACTATTAAGAGTCGCTACCCTTTACCCAAAATCGATGACCTCTTCGATCAACTCCAAGGAGCCAGCTACTTTTCAAAGATAGACCTGTGATCGAGGTACCATCAATTACGAGTCCACTAGGGGATGTCCCTAAGACAACAATTCAGAGTCGATATTGTCATTACGAGTTTGATTTTCGTCTTTTTGCTTCCTTGATATTTCTCCTTGAGAGTATTCCAGATCTCCTTTGCACTCTTACAACCACGAATGTAATTGTAAACCACCGGTGGTAGTGCACCTCTCAATTCCCTCAGACATCGTTTTTCATTTTTCTTCATTCTAGCAGGTTCTTCATCAACAACAGTAATGGAATTCGAAGATCCGATGTTTTGAACATTTGATGGAAATTGAGCAGTTCCTGTGATGCAATTCCAAAGTTCCTCATCTAAACCATTTAGATAATACTCCATGCGATAAGCCCATTGATCGTAATATTCTGGAATCAACATTGGAATCTTAGTAGAACATCCTAACAGATGCATGAAAGAAGTCATCGTGTTCATGTTGAAATTCACATTGTTGTACGGATATGAATTTTCAGAAAACTTGAAGAAATTTGAATTTGACTGAATGAATTGAATAGAAACTCAAAAACAAACACTCGATTAAGCAAATTCAATGCAGAATTAAATCAAAACTTATGATCCGATATGATTTTCTGAATCTAAGAATTGAAGAACAAAATGCATGTTTCTTCCTCAGTCGATGAACAAGGACCGAGGTCAAAACTAAGAATTGAAGAACAAAATGCAGAAAACGGGTTAAATTTCAATTTAAGCGTCTATGGTCTACAGCGGATGATTGGATGCAACCATGGCTTCTAAGCGACTATGTTGGATTTTAGAGGAACTATCAGTGATTTAATGATATAATCAGGGATTCATTCAATAAATACAAGCTTATATTTTTGTGTTATTAAATTACTTAATTATTGAATTTACCATTGATTAGTTTAGATTTAGTCATACATTCAGACAATAGATATGGGTTATATATTAACATAACTCTCTCTCTCTCTCTCTCTCTCTCTCTCTGTCTCTATATATATATATATATATATATATATATATATATATATATATATATATATATATATATATATATATATATATATATATATAGAGAGAGAGAGAGAGAGGAGGGTTCAATTGAGAAAAAAAAAGGTTGAGAATGGGGGAATCATTCTCAGTCACTCATTTATTTTTGCCGCAAAAGCCTCCGTCGTACCAGCAGAAATGGGAAAGGAATAGACATGTGTTTTCCAACAAAACATGTTTCCTTAAACTATGCTAATCATTACCTTAATATATACAAAAACATAGTTTTTCGTTTTTTTTTTAATTTTTAAGAAGCTATTTTTATCGAAAAATGATTTTAAATATACCAAATTTGATGATTTTTTATTCTCTACAAATAGACATCCATATTGATATAGTTTTAAGATAAAATAATTTTTTTTTATATTTTCAGCTATCGTTATTCATAAGTCAATAAAAATGAATCAGGTGTTTACAGTACATTTATTATTCAGTTATGAATAAAAACTATGATTAATTTTTATTTATTTATTTATTTATTTATTTATTTATTTTACAATTTAAGTATCATTCATATATGAATATAGCATATAATAAGCATAGTATATTCATATTTAAATATTAGATGATGCATTCACTTATGAATATTACATAGTATATTCACTTGTAAATATTAGATGATATATTCACTTATGAATATTAGATAATATTTTCATATCTGAATATTACAGAGTATTACATGGTATATCACATGTGAATATTACATAGTATATTCATTTGTGAATATTAGATGATATATTCACTTATGAATATTAAACAGTATATTCACATATGAATATTACACAATATATTCACATATGAATATTATAATGTATTTTCACAAATATATATAATTTTTATATGTTAATCACATATGAATAACATACAGACTTTCCTGTAAAATGATCCAACCAAACACACCATACATTTCTATACAAACAAGATTAAATAATAGCAAACAAACATCCATGAAATCATTGTCATCTGTTTTCTTTCCTGTCAAATGAAACAAACCAAACTCCCTTCGTTATCGTTGATTTCCAGTCAAACCCCTTTCTCCATCTGTTCATGATGAACACACCAAACCTGATCAAATCCTTTTCCCCCATCTACTTACCCGTTGAACATCGATCACCCAAACACCCACCTAACTGATTTACAATCAAAATAAAAGAAACGAGAAGAGGACCGTACCAATTGAAGCAGCAACTGCCCCATCGAGATCCTTCAGCACTTCCCGTCGATTACCACAGCCAAAAGCCACCATCTTCTAGACTATTTCCGTCGATTGGAACCTCAGTTTCCCTTTATGCCTTGGCTTGTTGACCCACTAACACCGATGTCATCTTCCCTCGCCTCCCTCTCTCTTCATTTCTCGCTGGCAGGAAGCAAATGAGAGGCAGCGGACGTCCGACCTGATCTTCCAGCAAAACCAAACCCTCACTTCTGGCTTCTTTCCGATCGCAATCTCCTTGCAAAACCAAATACCTCCTCATTTAGTCTAGTCAAAACCACGGAGACCATCTCGGTTTGCGAGTCGGGCGACGAACCTCCATGCTTCTCCCCCTTAATCAGACGAAGACGAGCACCGGAGAATCTTCACCTTGGTCTCCTTTGCTGCCGGTGACGGGAGGTGAACGAAGGGTTGCTGCAAAGCCCGCGGTGTTCGTTCATCGTTTCGCTTCTCGTTTTCCTCTCGCCATCATCTGCTTCGTATCCCCTTTACGGCTTTACCCGATCAAAAAAAATGAATTGATGATGGTTTAATCGAAGAAATCTAGATGATTGTTGAAAGTTGGAGAAGAAATTTGGATGATGAACGATGAATGAGTTTGAACTACAGATACGTATTTGATATTAAAGGTTGTTCTCATATTTACAAGTTTGTCACCATGTCTTTTTATGCTTGAATAAAATGAGTGGCTGAGAATGATTCCCTCATTCTCAACCTTTTTTATTTTCTCAATTGAACCCATATATATATATATATATATATATATATATATATATATATATATATATATATATATATATATATATATATATATATATATATATATATATATATATATATATAATTTAGCTGGACAGAAATTCTAAGGATCAAAGGTACAATGTATTGTGTAGAATAAATTGGAACAAGATAGATAAAAATATAAAAATAAGGTAAAGCATTGTCTACGGGTAGCGAAACAGGGGACCTCTGATCTAAAACGACTCCTTGACAAGTTAACAGGCTTTATTTTCTTTAATTTATCTCACGCTGCACCAAGCTAGCATTCATGCAACTTGACACTTTATACAATCCATTTTAGTTTTATATTACATAGTATTATTATATAAAAGTATAATTAAACTAAATACATAATTAATATAAGTTAAGTGCCTCGTGAATGCAAAATTTTAAAGTAGTAGTTAACAAGAACCAAGCATTTTTGTGGCTCGTGATTTTAGGTTCACGGTAGGGTGACGATGCCTTTCGGTTCAAACGTACGAATTAATTTTTGTTTTATTAATTTATTCAAATTTACCAACACCCCAATGATGGTAGACTTATTTTAATTAAATTTAAGATCTCAGTTTAGATATTCTAATCATATATTTCGTGTAATTTTGTTTGAGTAAAAACTTTTTCTTAGTAACGTTACGGAGATGAAGAATGAGGACCATCAAGGAGGCAATGACTCCACCGGGTGAGTAGAAACGAGCAAGTGTCACTTCTACGTGTCTAAGAGGGTTCGAGATTTATGTAAAAACAATTTATTGATTTTTTTTTTTTTTTTTTTTTTTTTGAAAAATCAATAACTTAAAAAAATGTTTTGCAATATGAAAATGACTTAAAAAGAACTTTTTATTAACCCTTTAAAAATAAGATTTGAATATGTTCTGATTTTTTATTTTTCAAAATTCTTTATAGCTTTTTTGGGTTATAAAAGATAAATACCCCTCAAAACATGTCAAATCTAAGACAAACATTAAAAAAAAAAAAAAAAAACTTATTGACTTTCCGACCACAAAAACTAATCCAAACATTTTCTAAAAACTCATTTTGTCACCACTATAAATCAATAATTGATTTTGCCTAAAAGTCATTTTAAAGTTTAAAATAAAATCTCAAACACCTAATATTCAAGACATGGTGAGTAAAAACGGGCGATGTATCTTTTCTAATGGTTCGATAGAGTGATTGACGTCTACTCAACAACAAAGAAAGACTCTAACGGATCAAACTACACATTCATTGCACTCAAGGGTGTAGAAAACGTCAACGAATCATAACAGATTGGGTGAAGTGTGGAGGCTCTCGAGCGAAGGCAAATACCACCCTTTTTTCATTAATCTTTGGCAAGTCAGAACACCCGTAGATTTCGGTAACCAACCGATGTGTTCTCTCTCTCTCTCCCCTCAATTAATGGTGATCGAACAGTTGATCCTTCCTGGAAGCTATCATGGGCAAACCTCATGGTGCTAAAACTACCCGTTGTCAACCTATCTCACTTAAACCAAGTTGTGATTGTGTTGAATGCCTTAGAAATCTACATTTATCTTTATCAGAAAAATATCAGTATGGAGAACCTATGTAACATATAAATTAATTTGGAATCTAAATGTTTCCTAGATATGGACGCTAAATACCCAAGAGGAATGTGTGTCATTCTGAATTTCAAATTATACATTAATGGCTAAGGAGTTCTTGAAAACTAGGACTATATGGAAAAAGTAGTTTAAGTGGATAGAGTTTACATAAACCATTGATATTTAACTTGAAAGAATTTGTAACATCCCAAATTTTGAGACCAAGAATTTCATTTTTGAAATAATAATTTATAAAACATTTTACCATAACGTTGTCAATAAAGTAACACATTACAAAATCATAATGTTGTGTTCCAAACCATGACATCAAAAGTAATGAAAATCAGAGTACAATCCCAGAAACCTACTGCGGTACCTGAAGAGGTACCTGAAACCAAAACCAAAATTATAAGCATAAATTTTAGTGAGTTCCCCCATCATACCACATACAATATTATATCATCGTCATTTTTCAACCGGTAACTGTTGTCGGTATCTTTCAACCGGTATCTTCCATCAGTATCTTTCAACCGGTAACCGCCGTCGGTTTCTTTCAGCTGGTAATCGGGGACTATTTCACCTTTACTTCTATCATACTATATCAAGATATAACCATACAGTCAGACATATCGAGGGGTATTGACCTATCTTTCGATCCTAACGACCGATGTCAGGGAAAAACTATTCCCTACTACTACCACTAAAATACACATTGCATATCATACAAACATATCTCATGACCATATCACATAAACATACCAAGATAATTATCACAAAGACAATTATCCACCAAATACCCCTGTTGGTGGGCCAGCATTACGACCTTAGACCCACTCCTACTGGAAGGTAAGTCACCTCGATATCATGCAGTGTATGAACTATCTTCAGTGTACAAGTTGACTACCCACGACCCCTCGATCCCTACTCGACAATATTTCAAAGTTATTCATTTGAGTATGCAACCCTAATCGGGGTCATACCAATCTAGTCAAAGTCAACATTGGTCAAAGTCAACTTCCATTTGACCTGACTCGTTGAGTTAGTCTACCAAGTTGACGAGTCCATACCCCTCAACTTGATGCAAATCCCCGTCTCCACTCGTCGAGTCTGGCAAGAACTCGATGGATTCTTCTTAGATCTTACCGTCAGGGCCAACTTCATCTGACTCACCGAGTTTACCTTGAACTCATCGAGCCCTTTAGAACACGTCCAGTCTACGACTCGCCGAGTTGTATGAACAACTCGTCGAGCTTTTTAGAGATTCTCTTGTACTCGTCGAGCCTGCTCCAAGCACTCGTCGAGTGTCACACCACAAAACCGAGAACGGCGGAAACGTTTTGGGGCGGAGGACGTCATGTAAAGTATCACAACAATGTAAAGTAGTAAACAAGCAACAACATCATCCATTGCATTAATAGTATAATTTTAAATACAAGTGTGGTCTTTCATAAAATAAAACAACATAATGAATAATCAAAATAAAAGACAAGTCTTGACTGCTCCATCTTCACAAAACCTGGTCGTCGTACCTGTAGCGAGTATAAGCATAAAGCTGGTGAATTCATAAGTATTTTAGTGTCATTATTTAGTAAAACTTGTAAAGAAAAGACTTGTAAATGTTTGAAGGATAAGTTTTAATAAGTATGAAAACCCTAGAAAATCCCATATTTCCTACTAGTATAAAATGTAGTCTTCTACCAAAACTCGACTATTTTGAAGGTTTGAACCTCTGCAAAAATGTAGGTTTTTCCCTTCTACAACTATTATTATTAAAATCTAGTCTACCTCATTGATTATGTGTATGTGTCAAAAAATAAAGGTAATAAGGAAAATAATATAATTATTGAAATCATATCTTTTGTACTAGGATAAACACGGCGTGGTAACTCGCCGAATAGTACAACCATAGACATCCGTCGATGTGCATTTTCCCACTGTAGCTAACAGCCGGGTGTAGAATGGTCAGTCTCATATCGTATGTAATAGTATCTATGTAATAGTATCTCTGTAATAGTATCTATGTAATACTATCTCTGTAATAGTATCTCTTCATATAGTATGTAATATATTTGTATAGACTCATGAATGAGCTGACTCTTGTGTGATTCCTTGAACTTGGAATAGTAAGTAGTATCTCCTAGCTATACCTATTATAGTTACTAGTAATGTACGTGTATAACCGAAAGTATGCATTTGCTACCCAAAGGTACTAAATGGAATGATAGAACTTTCATGTCTATATATGTATACATAATATATAACTAATATTTTGTCACACCCCAAAACCGGAATGGTGGAATCGTTCTGGGGTGGATGACATCATGTCAAGTATCACAACATATACAGTATAGTAATCAAAGTACAACAACCATTGCATTAATAGTAATAGTTTTACATAGTTTACATTGTTGGATTAATGTCTAAGTCCATAACTATATTTGGTATGTACTTGACCCGACCCAACATGGTCCGTTTGGGTTGCACTTCACCAACATAATTTATATGGATAATCTTTTGAGAATAGTATATTTATGATTAATATTAATATATTATAAGTTCTAATATATTAATATAGAATCATATTATTTAATTAGTATTGATCAAGAATTAATTAGAAATTAATTAAGTGATCAAAACGAACTAATTAAATATGGACTCTTATATATATGGAATGGGCCAAGTTCATTTAGGTTGGGCTAAGCTCTCATGGATAGTCCATGGTGTGTTTAACCCATGGATCATAAGAAATGAAAGGTCATGGGTTTAACCCTAGTCTCCATACTATATAAAGATGTCATTGGTTGGTGAAATTGGCACTAGTGTGGTACACTAAGGACTAGCCGATTTCACTAGAGAGAACCAAGTATCCATATTCTCTAAAGTCTTCCAATGTGTTTTGGTGATTTGTGATTCCACTTGAGACTTCCACACTATTGGGGCTAAGCTCTTAAAGCTTGAAGAGATCAAGCTACATCAAAAGGTATGTCATCTAACTAGTACTTTGTAGTATAAGAACTTCATAATATGCTAGTTAGGATTAAAGCCTTGGAAAGTTCTTATTTGCATGTATAATAGAGAAACATAGATCCAAGGTTTATAGGGTTGCATGTACACCATAGGAGTGTTAGAATGCTCAAAACCCAATAGTGGTATCAGAGCCTAGGCTTGTTTTCTTGTTATTCTTGCAAAACTTCTTAAAAAATCGAAGTTGTTGCTATCTGATCATCAGACTCGACGAGTCCATCAGGAGACTCGGCGAGTCCATCAGGAGACTCGGCGAGTCCATGCCTAAAAAGTGATCAAATCGATCCAACTCGCCGAGTTGGTTCATGCACTAGAGGAGTTGGACCCCCCCAAACAGCATAAAATCAACTTTTTTGGCTGGAATTGGAATAGGAACATTACCCTAAGATGTTTTTGGACTTATAAACTTGTTTTGATGTGGTAATGTCCATGCTAATCCAATTTCAAAAGATAATTGTCAATATATTCATGTTTTGTATTAGTTTAAGGTTTAGACTAATTACATGAAAAAGTTTGATTTGAATTATCTTGTTCTTATGAGTTGCTTAGATTAATAGAAAAGTTAATTGAAATAGTTGTTTTCAATCCATTTTAATCTAAGAGTTGAGTATAAAATGTCTTTGTGTAACTTGTCCTCAAGTTACATGAAGAGTCACATTAAAGATTCATAAAACTCATAAAAGTTGGCAATGGTTACAAAAAACGAAGAGTCTTGTCATCATTAATTGTATTTATGACTCCATAACTTGTCCTAAAGTTATGGAGGTTCAAGAGTCACTTCATTAAAGAATAAAGTGTGTAACCTTAATAATTCCATAAGTTATAAAATAAAGAAAAGTTACATTCTTTTATTAAGCTTAAAGTCTTCCATAACTTGTATTCAAGTTATGGAACTTGAAGAGTTTTTGGATTAAAACTACTTTAAACACATAAGTTATGGAATTAATTAGTTTTGAATAATTTCAAAACTCGCCATCAAGTTTTGGAATTTGAAAAAGTGTTCTCTTATGAATACTTTAATGCCAAGTTAGCCCTTAGAATTTTAAAAGTTAAAATTCAACCCTTATACTTTATAATATTATAAGTTAATAATATTTATATATATGTATAAGAGTAAAGTCAGTCTTACCGTTAGTAGGCCTCATTCACGAAGCCGGTCTATAAGGGGGGTATAAGGTTACTGCCTATAAGATGGCAGTTTAATGGGTGTCCACTCTCACCCACTGCTTCCTTGACCGGTGGAGGGTCGTTAGCCGAACGGGTTTGACAGGACTATAATTCTCCCTTCATTAAAAGTATTAATAAATACTAAGTAACTAAACTCTTAATAATACCCAATCTTAGTTACTTAGGAAAATGTGAATAAGGTGCTAATCCATGAAATCACACTTTGCACTTTGTTTAAGTCAGTTAGTGGAGCGTGTGTGGTTAACCGGCACACTAACTCGTATTTAACAAGGTAGGCAAAGGGTAACTTAATGTTTACCATAGTATCGATGGAGTGTGTGTGGTTAATCGACACATCGATTGAGGGGTAAACACTTAAGGGTACCAAGTAATTTGCATGGTTACTTCACACCTTGTTTTGTGATCCTCGGCATCCCAGTCACAAAACCTGAAGGGCACACTCGAGATTGAAACATGCCATTGAACAGTTCAATGAATCTCAAAAGATCTAGGAGTTTCAAATCCAATTAAAACCTAATCATACATTTCGTTTATCTTGGTGGAAATTGGTGAATCTTCATTCACCTACCTTCAAATATTTTATAGCTTGGGTTACAGCATCCCTCTTCTAAATTATAAAATAGTTTGTTGGGTCCTAGCCTTAATATTTAATATTGGGTGTCATATTAAGGACTTTAGATCAAATATCTTGAATATCTCCCAAAAGATATCTGGTCTAGACATCTATGATCTTCCCAAATCTCTTGAAACAAGCTTTCCTAAATGAAGATGATGTCCTTTGGAAATCGTACTTCTTTAACCTCCTCCAATTATTCTCCCTAACCCACAAGTTCAAGGTCACTCAAGCCCTATTGGCAAGGCAAGGTCTAGGTGTGATCATATCTTGGAGATGTAGTCACATATTAACAAGCTAGGAGAGTTGGGTGTCAAAGTCTTGAGAAAGTTGGTGGTTCAACTACTTCATAAGTCATATAGTGAGTTCTTTTGGAACACCTATGAAACATACTATGACAAGACCCTTAATGATCTTATCTATTTGCTAAGATCAACTTCCTAAAACTTTATGAACATTCACAATGATGACATTGGATATCTAGTAAAGCTCTCTCTTCCCAGTGGAAAGGGATCGGCCATAGTCAACTCGGTTGACCAAATGGTAAAGAGAAAGGCTAAGTCTGAGATAGTCCCGTGTACCATTATCAAAGGGTCCATATGTTTATATTTCCAAGAAGGGTCATTAGTTGCAAAGCTGCCAAATTTACCTAAGGATGTTAAAGTCGATAAGTTTGACTCTACTTCAGGTAAAGTCCACTATCTAACTCTGCTAAGTTTCTATTATGAGATTCTTGATACATGATGTGACTGGGTCACATGGTGATGTTTTAAGAATCAAAGAAAATGAAAGAAACTTAAAGAAAGAATATGCTGAATCTGATCGCGTAGATGGATTTCTATCGCGCAGCTTGAAGATCGGATTCTTGAGCTACTTCTTAGGAGTTATGCGATATTGCTTAGGAATAGATAACAACAAGTTTTCATATGGATTGTAAGGATAAGTTTTTCCGCAAAAGTTTTAAAATAAAAGGAAAAATTTTATTTTATTTATTTTAAAATATCCTTACAATGGCATTTGAGGAAAATTTTTGCTTATATGATTCCATTAATAGCAAGAGTGGAAATAGGAAACTGATTCTTTCAGTTGTGATAATGTCTAAATTTACCAAATAAGGAAAGATTCTCATCACCCAAATTTCAATAGGACTGGAATTTGGAATCATGCAAGTTGTATAGCATGATGAATGAGAACTTTCAAGTATTGGAAAATTAAGACTAATTACTTGTTCACATGGATGTGTGAGTCAAGTAATGGACTAAGGGATCGAGTACACATTCTTGTGCACTGGTCAAGTCCACCACAAAAGATCGATAAGATTATTCGTCATAATTTACTAAAGCTCAGTAAATATGGTTATACTTACAAGCTTAAGTGTAATTCTGAGACATTGGAAAAGGTTCCAATGTAAGGCAGAGCAAATAAGAAGAATCAACTTAGGCAGAAGGATAAAAGTTTCTCAAATCTGAAAATATGGGAGAGTACTTTAGTATCAGTTTTGTGATCATCTTAATGATTAAGAAACCATAGGACAATTATTTCTCTAAGGGTATCTTAGTGCATTCTTATGACTAAGAAGAGGAATCTTGAATTGTTGAAATGGTTAAGTCAAGAAGATGAGTCATACTTCGTTCCAATATAAGTCTTAGAGTCATACTCCTAGATTGTAATTTGAGTGACATGTCTTAAAGAAGGTTTAAAAAACTTGTCAAGTGTAAGAGTAAAAGTTTCCTACTCTTGTACATTTGAAATTGGTAAGTTGTGATGTTTTGGATAAAACAAAGACCAACTAAGGCCAATTGTGTGAAGTGTTTCTCTTGATTAAAATCCGCACTATCTCTTGGATATTTGACAAGGGAGTCTTATAGGTCAAGAGGACAGTGGGAGTCTTAAAGGTCTTGAAAGTCTCAAGAACTAATCAAGAATAAAACCTGAAGTTCTTCACTAGCACACGACTTGAGGTTTATAACCTATCATCTTGACATATTTTATGCCTATTCCAGTTAAAGTTGGCTTTGCATATGAGTTCTCATAGTTCTCAATTGATTACGCAACAACTTGAAAGCAATGGCAGGCTCTTGAGCTGCCAGTGGCAAGAAGATAAGATTGCACAAGTTCAATCCATATGAGTTAAGATTTGTCACTAACCTAGTATTGTGATTATGGTTCTGACAAATTCACGTGGATAAGAACACTTACGCCATAAAATCTAACTGTCATAAGGTTTCTCTTCGATTCATGAAAATGATGGTAAGGAAAATCTTTCACTAAGTAGATTTTAAGTAGATAGAAATTGTTATATTTGCAGTTCTCAAAGTCATTAGTGGAGCGTGCGTGGTTTACCGGCACACTAACATTGACTTATGAGAAATGGCAAAAGTTCTAAACAATTTAGACTATGATTACGACATCCCTTTTCATAGTTCTGAAATTGTTTAGACACACTTGTGAGCTATCTAAGAGAGGTGTATGTTTTTGATAAAGTCTTATCAAGACAATCTAGTATCAGAAATCTGAACTTTAGTAAGAAAGTCAATAAAGTATTGATTTCTAGAAGTCCAGTTGATTTCTGGGTACATGTCAAAGCTAGTGGGAGCATAAGTGTTATGCTAATAATCATCATGTTAGTGGTTGCATGATTATTATGATAAAGATTGCAAGTTAGCAATGTTAAGTATAGAAAACAAACTTTCAATTGGGAAAGAGTTGTTTTGCTATAATTAAGCGAGAGGAAATTATACTTCATCTCAAATCTAAAAGCTTAGATTGAGGTTTTAATCCTATTTAGTCAAGGAAATATACATCTCAAATCTAAAAGTTTAGATTGAGGTTTTAATCCTATTTAGTTAAGGAAATATATGTGAACTTCATGTTGGAATAGCTCAACATAAGGAAATTATGTATATGGGTCCATTATTTGCATTCTAAAATTCGATTATGATTACGGCATCCCTTTTCATAATCTGGATTATGAGAACTTGGAAAATTGAAATGGTAATAGTATAGCAAACGACTGGTTTAGTCTTTATGTGAGACATCATGAATCGTGTCCCATATGCTTCGGATATAGGATCAATTACATGTGCTATATTCGTCCTTTGTAAAATTTTCCAAATGCCTGGGGCATTAAGAAGTGAAACGGTTTAGAATTGGATATGACTAAAAGTATTAAACAATTGTTGAGGACAATCTAAGGTTTACCAAAGATTGGGTGCTCAAGGACAGTTGGAAGTATAGTGATAATTCTAGAAGGAACATATTGATATAATCTGTAAGGAGGTAGCTCTTGTTCAGAAGTGACAGTCAAAATGGAATATGGAAATGTTTCAAAGTTAGAATTTTTCAATCTATTTAAGATTAGGAAACTTAATGCAAGAAGGATGTTTCTAAGGAGCTGATCTCCTTGGAATGCTCTGTAATGGTTGTTGTCAAGTCTTTCTGACTTCGTGCATAATCATTACAAGAGGATCAATGCATATAAGTTTAGAATCTAACAGATTTCAGTAAATCGCATGAATTTATAATTCTTGCTTTTACAGTAAGGATTTGGGACTGTGAAAAGAGGATCATTGGAGTTATGTTCAATTGATCTAGTTCACAAAGTAAAGATCGTAGACAAACATAGTATGCATACTTGGTGTATGGCATGACTAGTGTTTAGAAAACATAGTGTACATGCTTGGAGCATGGGACAACTATTGTTTTAAATTCAAGAATAAAGTTGATAGCTGAAACAGTATACAATGAATAATGTGTAATCATATGGTGATAAATAAAAGGTATTTTTATTTATGTTCATAGGTTTTGATACCATATTGGATTCATTTATTATTGTGTTTCATTTTGCATGTTTTGACTTCTAGAATAAACTAGGTTATTCTTTCAGAATGACTAAGTTATTCAAACCATCCACAGTCGGTCATATGTTGGAAGTAGATATGAATCAAGACTTTCATGGTTTGGCTTGTAGAGGTCTAAGATGTTGGACAAAGGGCTACAACACTCATGAGTGCTCATAAGTTCTGAGTATTGGATTCAACCCACGCTCATTGGAATCACTTCATGGATTTTATCACGAGTGATCATGAGACGATAATATCTTATATTCTTCAAACCTAGAGATATGTGTTGTTACTATGAGTTGGTTGTACATTGATTGCACGAAAACGCATTCGGTAACTCGGTGTTATAAAACGTGCCTTTGTGTATGATTCAACAAGTAGCATAACAAGCCATATGAGTCGAAGTTTATCCATTCCTTTTACCTTCGGGATAAAAGCGATATCTGTGGGCCCCTCGATGATTTAATGATGACACATGTGAGTGGTTGGCCAAGCCAGGACTGATTTGATTTGTTCAATTAGTCAGTCGTCATGAATCGGAAATCAGGAAACAACAAATGGACAGAGAGAATGACTATAATCCATGTCTCAGTCCATATGATATCTAGAAAGGAGGAATATATGATCCCTTATCTAAGAGACAAGTTTGTTGACAATATCAGAGTTCGCTAGCGGCTTTAAGAGCTACGATTGCCAGTTAGGTTTTGAAGTCATACTCAATAATAGTTTTAGACTTATCCAAGTGGGAGACTATTGGATTAATGTCTAAGTCCATAACTATATTTGGTATGTACTTGAGCCGACCCGGCATCGTCCATTTGGGTTGCACTTCACCAACACAATTTATATGGATAGTCTTTTGATAATAGTATTTTTATGATTAATATTAATATATTATAAGTTCTAATATATTAATACGGAATCATATTATTTAATTAGTATTGATCAAGAATTAATTTAGAATTAATTAAGTGATCAAAATGAACTAATTAAATATGGACTCTTATATATATGGAATGGGCCAAGTTCATTTAGGTTGGGCTAAGCTCTCATGGATAGTCCATGGAGTGTTTAACCCATGGATCATATGAAATGAAAGGTTATGGGTTTAACCCTAGTCTCCATACTATATAAAGATGTCATTGGTTGGTGAAATTGGAACTAGTGTGGTACACTAAGAAGGGCTAGCCGATTTCACTAGAGAGAACCAAGTATCCATATTCTCTAAAGTCTTCCATGGTGTTTTGGTGATTTGTGATTCCACTTGAGGCTTCCACACTATTGGGGCTAAGCTCTTAAATCTTGAAGACATCAAGCTAAATCAAAAGGTATGTCATCTAACTAGTACTTTGTAGTATAAGAACTTCATAATATGCTAGTTAGGATTAAAGCCTTGGAAAGTTCTTATTTGCATGTATAATAGAGAAACATAGATCCAAGGTTTATAGGGTTGCATGTACACCATAGGAGTGTTAGAATGTTCAAAACCCAACGTACATTTCATAGCAACATCAAAGTAATACAAGAAATAATATAGATGCAGCTCGGTACTAGGTTGTCTCCGCAATTGCTCCCAGGATGTACCTGTCTATTAATGCCCTGAGAATACAAGTTATTCTGAAAGCAAGGATCAACATTTTTATAATGTTGGTGAGTTCATAAGTATTTATTGTTGTTTGGATAAATATACATTTTTGTTCAAAATAACTTTGTGGAAGATATTAGTTTAGAATCTACGGTGTATTAGTGTCCTTTACAGAAAATCCTATATTTTCTAAATAAAAGAAGTCTTCTACCAAGACCTAACGGGTTTATGTTTTAAAGTGAAATTTTCCCCAAAATACTATTCTTACCAAAATACAATATTGAGTTTAAAGGAAAAATAGGAAAAACACAAGTAAAAATACTAGGTGAAAATAACATATACTTCAGCAGTAATACTGCTGACTAAAAGCAAATGAAAACATAGACTCCAGGAGAGTATCAAATAACTGATACGCTTGGCTCAGTATAATAAAAAGAAGCACAAAATCCAGACAGTATGGAGGGAACGATACAGCTTGCAAAATCTATAACAAAAGGGTGAATGTGGACTCGAATGTAACCATGTTGATCGACGATAGAGTATCCGATGTGATTTATCTAATAACTATACAGTTCAACTTGTATTCCCCCTACAAAATCAGTTAAAATCATTTAAAAGGTTAATTCAGGGGTATGAAGTCACCTGTGGCTAGTGGATCCGATGGAAGTGTTGGTCGAGTGCTCGGTGTCAAGTGAAGACCTAAACACACTTAATGACCTAGTAACATATGGTGAAATATGTTTACATACAATTGGTGATTATAATACTATTTAAACACGTATAAGCATCCTAATGAGCGGAAAACACTTTGGTAGAGTGCTAGGAGGCTATTGGGTTGTAATAGGGGTGTGTATGGCCTAGTTAGGGAGTTTACTCTTCAAGAGTAAACTCTTTATGGAGATTTCGGCCCTAAGACCATGTCCCCATGAGTTTACGGCCGTAAACTCATGGGTGGTGTGCTCTTGGATGTTTTAAGGTCTTATATCACTCGTAGAGTTTGGCTAGGTTCACATTTAGGGCTTAAGAAGGGTTTAAGGCTCCAAATAGACCATTTAAGGGAGTTCACGACTGTAAACTTAGATTTTACGGCCGTAAACTCTCACTTGGTCATTCCCTTTATGAATTAAGGTCTTAAATGAAAGGATATAAAGTTCTATGCATTTTTCCAAGTCAAATGGGGAAGTTAGGGCATCATTTAGCTTCATTATGGGAGTTTACGGCCCATGGACCAATCCTTGGGGGGTTTACGACCGTAAACTCCTAGGTCCTTGGTTTCTTTGATGTTTAAAGCCCCTACTTCATTTATGGTTGATTCTAGATATTTACCCAAGCCTTAGGAGGTGTTTAAGGGAAAATTTAACACCCTAATTGGTGTTCATGGCCCAAGAAGAGGGGATTACGGTCCAAGAGTGTTCTTGGGCCGTAAAATCTTGTTTACTCTCCATATGATAAGGTTTTGGTGTTCTAAGCTCATATGTGTAAGTCCACATGTCATATCTAAGCCCTATGAGTGATTTAGGAGGGTTTTGGGGCTTCAAAACCGCATTTATGAGTGTTTGCGGTCCAAGAGGTTCTTGGGACATAAACACATGTTTAGGAGGGTTTTTTGGGTGATTTAAACACTAATTTGCAGGTATATCAAGCTAAACAATAAGGTATGATAGATTACTTACGATTATGGAGCTCGAAATGGGCGTTTTTGGATCGAAAGCAACTTGTAGTGAGAGAGAGTAGAGAGAGAGTGAAAAACGTGTAATATGAGGTTCACTCACCCTTATATAGGGTTTGATTTTGTGGCTCGGTGGAAATCTACCCTATACTGACGTTGAACGATGCTTTTGGTCGTACCCGATTGAATGGTTGTAACTCGACGGGGTCATGAATTAGAAACTTTTAAAAAGTATATCGAGGGCTTTTCATGTGTTTCTACTGCATTTTGAACACTCATGAAGTTATAGTAAAAGTCCCAATTTAACTAACCTAATCCCAAAAGGTTAACGGAACAATTTAATAAAACAAGTTTTATTAGCGGAATAAGTGTTTACCGTGACAGAATAAATTTCGGGTTGTCACATATATAAACAACATTCGGACAAATAACCGATACCCTAAGGGCACATCCAAATAAGGAAAAGGAATTAAAGCGAGCTAGCAGTCCTAAGTCCTTTAAACATTACTTATATAGCTATACATATATAGGCATGCAATTGACAATATAAAAGTATAAAATAAGTTTTGTAAAACCTTTGAAAAGTTTAATAAATAAGAATTGATGACTTGATGTCAGTTTATAAAATGATTTGAAAACAATTTGTTTGATAAGAACAGTTTAAAGTATAAGAAATCCTTTGTTTGAAACACAATTGTAACATAGTTTGAAAGGAATGATATAGTATGTAATACAGTTTGATAAAGAGTTTAGTATGTAAAGATGTTTTGAGAAATCATTTTGAAGTAGTATACTGAGTAAAACAGCTAAATGTGTAGTAAATCTATAGTTTGATAGTTATTAATCACATGTGATTGATATAATAACTATCATGATTCAACTTGTATTCCCTCCCATAAAAGCATTTAAAAACATCTAAAAGGTTAATTAAGGCGTATGAACTCACCTGTAGTGAGTGGATCGTAAGCAAGTGTCGGACAAGTGCTAGGTGTCAAGTGAAGACTTGAACACACACAATGATCCTAATAACATATAAAGATATATATATATATATATATATATATATATATATATATATATATATATATATATATATATATATGTATACAATTAGTGATTAGAACACTAATTAGACAAGTATAAAAACCCTAAAACATGGTAAACACTTTGGTTCAAGTGCTAGGAGTTCATTAAAGTTGCACCTAAGGAGTGTCGGGCTTCTCAAAGGATTTTATGGTCCAAATGGTAACAACTAATGAGTTTACGGCCCATGGTCATTTACCCATGAGTTTACATCCATAATCTCATGGTATTAAGTATCATTTTGTATATTGAGGTCTTATAAGTCATAAAGAAGCATCCTTACTTCAAATCTAAGTCGTAGGAAGTCATGGTAGCAAAATCTTACTCCTTTATAGAGTTTATGGCCCACAGACCATTCCTCATGGGTTTATGGCCGTAAACTCTATGTATTCATGGTCTTTTTTATGTTTAAGGTCCCTAGTTCAATGGTGGTTGGTTGTAAGCTAAGTTCTAGTCATAAGGAAGGAGATTAGGGAAACTTTGCACCATAAAAGGGAGTTTACGGCCTTGGGAGATCCTTGGACGTAAACACTCATCCAACCCTATAATCTTGATGTTTCTAAGGCCTAAACATGTTAAAACTAGTACATAACAAGTTGGATCAAGAGTACTTACGATATAGGAGCTTGAAGGGTCGGTTTTGGCCAAGAACACTAGTGTGTGTTCTTGGTGTTCTTGGTGAAATTTGCAGATCTATGAAAACATGATTTTCATGGATGGAATCATGAGAGAATGCTACGTTGAGAGTTGTATCAACAAGTCAAGGAGGAATACTTACCAGTTTTGAAGATCTAAGGTGAAGATCAGGATGACAATTGAGAGGATTTGATAGAGAATCAGCCAAGGAAAGGAAAGAAATGAAACAAATGGCCAAAACATGATCATATAGGGTGAGTTTACGGTGCACATGGAGTTTACAGCCATAAACTCCATTGTGGTGGCCATGAACTCATGGTCAAGGTGTTTTAGGCTTGTTCTTTGTACTATAGCTTCAGCAGATAAACCCCGACACTTGTCCCTTAAATGTACAAGGCTCAGAATGCTCAAACAGACTCCAAATTGTGCTAAATGATAGCAGGAATGAGTTTAACTTTCAATGAAGTGTTTGACTGAACTAGATAGATAATTTTAGGTTGTTACATCATCCCCTCGTTAGAGGGAATTTCTTCCCGAAATTAGACTTTAGGTAAGGAAGTAGGTAATGAATAATCAAGCAAAGAGATGGGGATACTTCCTATTCGATTGATCCTCACGCTCCCAAGTGAATTTAGGTACTCGCTTGGCGTTCCAGTGAACCTTCACTAATGGGATGCGGCTTTGCTTTGCCTGCTTCACTATGGTTCTTCCATGAAGTTAAGGCTCTTTTTGATCTCGATCTCGTCGATTGGGATTACAAGAGTCTCGTTAGACAGACACTTTTTCAAGTTTGAGACGTGGAAGGTAGAATGTACGTTACTGAGTTCGCGGGGTAGGTTGAGTCCTGGATGCTTCTATACTCTTTCTTACTACGTGAGTAGATAAGTAGGTCATTTATAAGGAAGATGACGAACTGATCCAAGTAAGGATGACATACCCTATTCATTAAGTTCATGAATGCTACGGGCGCATTGGTCTTATCCGAGAGGTATCATTGCGGACTCTTAGTGTCCGGAAGGACATCCTCAGGACATCCTCCTCTAACACTCATAACTGGTGATACTCGGATCTCAAATACATCCTTGAAGGGTAATTCGTTCCTTGTGGCTGGTCAACCGATCCATCTACGCGAGGCAAAGGGTAATGATCCCTAATGGAAATCTTGTCGAGGTCTCTGTAGTTAGTACGCATACTAAACAATCCGTCTTTCTTTCTGACGATCTAGACTGGAATTCCCCAAGGTGAGGAGCTCGATCTTAATAATCCATTTCTGAGCATTTTGTGAAGTTTAACTGGACAGTACTTGCATCTCTTTAGGTGTTAGATAATAAGGCGATTTGGTTACAGGAGTATCCTTTGATTGGATTCTAGGTTTATTCGCATGACGACAAGATCACTCGTAGTCTTGAGCAGTCTCCGTCCTGAAGTTCATATTAGAAGTCATACATGGTTCATCAATCACAGTCTCGTGTATACGAGTCATATATAATTATGATTGAAAAGGTAGTCGAATAAATGATTTTTCTTTAAGCTCACATCCAAGCAAGGAAAAGAAGTTAAGGTGGAATCATCAATTCTAAACTTGTAGAATCTTGATTATATAGCACCCTTGTGTATACATTCTTCAGCGATAGATCAACCATAAGGGTCTTTGGTTTGGACTTGACGTATTGTACAAGTGGTAATCCGGGGAGGTTTGCTGAGGTTTATTGAGAAGGTCATGAAATATAGAATATCCCACACATGAGTATCTTGGAGTTCTGGATTGACGACTTCACTAGAAAGGTGTTTACGGAGAAAGAGATTTACACATGAAACAGGTATTGTGATGATCGAATTGACTCAATTTGTATGATAATATCGGATTCACTTAGAAATAAAGGCATTAGATTTACTCATAAAGGCATTACAGACAAAACACAATAGTGCAACTTTTTAACAGAACTACAGTACTTTAGATTAACTACAAGACTACTACTGCGAACAAGGTATACTACAAAAGGCAAGTATACGTAGCACGAGGGTCCCTTGACTGATGGGATCTCGCAAAAGATAATAATCGAGCTGAACTAGTTTTAAACAGTTTAAAAGCATACTTAATTACTGCCAATTGGAAGTCAACCTATATTATAGTAGGGTCCTTTGTTGCCTTTTTCCATTCTGAGGTCAAACTCCTCCTGTTCCATCATCATTCTTCTTTGTTGGGGAATCCCTCATGAAGTGTCCCGTCATCCCACATAAATGGCACATCTAGGAAATTTTGACATTGGTGGTTGAAGTAATGTGTTGGATCCGAGTCTTGTAGAAGTGGATTGTGTGTCCCTTTTTGTTACATTTTAAGCAATTCATTTCCCGACTAGGTCCATGATGGTGATAGTTGCATTTCCTGCACTTTGGTAGATTACCATCATACTGCCTAGCTGGGTTAGGGATAACTGGATACCAGTAGGGATGGTAGTAGGAGTTACAGACATCGTGGCCGCAAAGGCTACCACAGGTTGTTGTCTTTTTCTCGCCCCTTGGGGTGATTTGCCTTTAAATCCATCCCAACACTTTCGTTTGTTATTCTTGGGTTTGAGATTCGCGGTTTCATGGTAGTTTGTTACTCGATGATGTACTTGGTTGTTACTTTGATGGGAATTATTGCTAACAATCCAGCTAACATTTGCATTGTTAGCTTTAAGGTGAGTCAGAACGTGTTTCACGGCAGCTGAGACTGCAACTTGAAAGGTAGCTGCATCAATCTGAAGAGTTGGTGTTTGGTTGATGGGTTGTTTACTTTTCTTCGATGACATGATTCTATCACACGAAAAGAAAATGAGTTCGTGAGTGATTATGGTTGAACCTATATGTATTTCGATCGTTCATGTAAAGAGTAGAAATATGTTCTCGAGGGTTTGACCTACATCCTTATGATGTAGTCCTAGTAAGGAGTAGGAGTAAGTTCATAGAATGGTCTCAAGACATTTTCCGTCCAAAACAGGGTATTATTGGTTGGTGGATAACATGATCGAACCTTTGAAAGAGAATTGTAAATGATCCTGGAGTTAAATTACTATATTCCAATAACTTGACTAGAGGGGGTTTCAGATAGACTCCCATGAAAGTATGATGAAAGTATTTGAACAAAGAGTGACACAGAAGTTAGCCGACTATCAATATCATTGATGTTTAAGATGTAATAAGTTTGTAAAATTGACCTTGTAGTAGGTCTTACATCATATCCGGAGTAGAAAAGTCTTTGACAGCAGGAAGGTCTAACCAAAAGTACTTACAATACAAGATAGTTACATAGAAAAATGCCACATAGGACATAGAAAGGAAAAACGATTCTTTCAAACAAGGATGGAAAATAAAGCTTCTCCTACTGGTGACGGTCATTCCTCTAGTGAACCCCTAGTTCAGCCAGTTGACGTTCCATATCAAGCAAGTATCTTTCGTACACCCTCTAGCATACTGAGAGTTCTATGACTTCGGCTAGAGTTTCAACTAGTGCTTGCAGTAGGGTCTCATGGTCTCTCTCAGATCTCTCACGAGTGTTTTCAAGATGTTTGGTGTGGATGGTATGCATTCTTGCATTGGCATCAACCTCTGCGATATGATGGAGAGCCGTCCTGCCCTGAATTTTGTTTCGAGCAAATCTACAGACTAGGATTAGTAGAACTTTGTCTACTGATCCCCCTTCTCTTAAGTTGTAGAAGCTTCAGTCTCCATTAAACAACATAGGTTGATCATGCTCTTCGCTGCATGTTTCCAAGCATTCTACCCAAGGAGGCATCGGGCCATGAAAAGTCGGACGAGTGTTAGGATTTGGAATGGGAGCTACTAGGGTAGGTTCTGAACCTCATGCTCAGAGGTAGCATCATCCAAAAAATCTTCATCAAGGTGATCATCCAAAGGGATTGGATGATCATCCTTTGGTTCTTCTCCAAACCATCCAGCATTGCCTTCGTTTGGAAGGTACAGGTCGTCGTGGGGATGGAGTCCAACCATGTTATCTAAGCGAGAATTAGGGTAAGGAAATAATTATTATACGAAATAACTAGATAATTATTATATAATCTTCATTAGTTACATCACTATTTGTAAAGTGCATACCAGTTATATGAAATCAAAACAGGATAGGCCTTCGAATAAGTGACCTTAACTCCAAATTCACAAGGAACAGGGGTAAAGCAAAATTTCACAAATTCTAAGTCTATGACATCCTATTTACATATAACCTTAGCGTATCCACTTAGCAACTATCGACCTAGTAATGAAGATCTTTTTACTTATTAAATAAGTAATTATAGTAACCCAAAATACTCCTATAGTATTTTAGACTAATGTTCTGCTCTAGTGTTCTCATTGTAGTAGTGTTGGTAAGTTTTTAGACTTGTTGCCATATCACAACCATTCTTGGGCATATGCTAATCACTCCTCGGACCAGCATAGTTGATCAGGTTATGCCACTCCCAGGACTGACCATACATCCCCGAGCTTACTTGTGATATTCAACAATCGTAATACTTTTATTCCTGTCATTGTGACACTGATTTTAGTATGAATGCAGGTATGAATACTTGGTTAAATATTTTATTATTTAAAAGTATAAAATCTTGGTCAGAGTATTTTAATCCCATTGTATTTATAGTATGTGTATCTTTTATGGGTTGATATACTCCATTCACTATAAATAATGCTTTGATAACAATCTATCACACCCCAAAACCGAGAATCGCGGAAACGTTCTGGGGCGGAGGACGTCATGTAAAGTGTCACAACAATACAAAGTAGTAAACAAGCAACAACATCATCCATTGCATTAATAGTATAATTTTAAATACAAGTGTGTTCTTTCGTAGAATAAAACAACATAATGAATAATCAAAATAAAAGACGAGTCTTGACAGCTCCGTCTTCAGAAAACCTGGTCGTCGTACCTGTCTGTTGGTAACCTGAGAATACAAGTTATTTTGAAAGCGAGTATTAGCATAGAGCTGGTGAATTCATAAGTATTATAGTGTCATTGATTAGTAAAACTTGTAAAGAAAAGACTTGTAAATGTTTGAAGGATAAGTTTATATAAGTATGAAAACCCTAGAAAATCCCATATTTCTTACTAGTATAAAATGTAGTCTTCTACCAAGACTTGACTGTTTTGAAGGTTTGAATCTCTACATAAATGAAGGTTTTTCCCTTGTACAACTATTATTATTAAAATCTAGTCCACCTCATCGATTATGTGTATGTGTCACAAAATAAAGGTAATAAGGAAAATAATATAATTATTGAAATCGTATCTTTTTGTACTAGGATAAACACGACGTGGTAACTCACCGAACAGTACAACCATAGACATCTGTCGATGTGCATTTTCCCATTGTACCTAACATCCAGGTGTAGAATGGTCAGTCCCGTATCGTATGTAATAGTATCTATGTAATAGTATCTCTATTATAGTATCTTTATAATCGTATCTATGTAAAAGTATCTCTGTAATAGTATATCTTCATATAGTATGTAATAGTATCTCTTCATATAGTATGTAATATATTTGTATAGACTCATGAATGAGCAGACTCTTGTGTGATTCCTTGTACTTGGAATAGTATGTAGTATCTCCTAACTATACATGTAATAGTTACTAGTAATGTACGTGTATAACCGAAAGTATGCCTTTGCTACCGAAAGGTAGTAAATGAAATGATAGAACTTTTTTGTCTATATATGTATACATAATATATAACTAATATTTAGACGGCATTCCGACAAATAACTGATACCCTAAGGCCACATCCAAACAAGGAAAAGGAATTAAAGCGAGCTAGCAGTACTAAGTCCTTTAGACATTACTTATATAACTATACATATATAGGCATGCAATTGACAGTATAAAAGTATAGAAGAAGTTTTGTAAAACCTTTGAAAAGTTTAATAAATAAGAATTGATGACTTGGTGTCAGTTTATAAAATGATTTGAAAATAACTTGTTTGATAATAACAATTTAAAGTATAAGAAATCCTTTGTTTCAAACACAATTGTGACAGAGTTTGATAGGAAAGACATAGTATGTTATACAGTTTGAGAAAGAGTTTAGTATGTAAAAATGTTTTGAGAAATCATTTTGAAGTAGTATACTGAGTAAAACAGCTATATGTGTAGTAAATCTATAGTTTGATAGTTATTAATCACATGTGATTGATATAATAACTATCATGATTCAACTTTTATTCCCCCCCCCCCCCCATAAAAGCATTTAAAAACATTTAAAAGGTTAATTAAGGGGTATGAACTCACCTTGAACACACATAATGATACTAATAACATATAGACACACACACACACACACACATATATATATATATATATATATATATATATATATATATATATATGTATACAATTAGTGATTATAACACTAATTAGACAAGTATAAAGACCCTAAAACGTGGTAAACACTTTGGTTCAAGTGCTAGGAGTTCATTAGGGTTGCATCTAAGGAGTGTAGGTCTTCTCAAAGGAGTTTATGGTCCAAATTGTAACAACTCATTAGTTTACAGTCCATGGTCATTTCCCCATGCCTTTACAGCCGTAAACTCATGGTATTAAGTGGCATTTTGTGTATTGAGGTCTTATATGTCATAAAGAAGCATCCTTACTTCAAGTTTAAGCCTTAGGAAGTAATGGTGGCACAATCATACTCCTTTATCGAGTTTACATCCCATGTACCATTCCTCATGGGTTATTGGCCGTAAACTCTATGTATTCACGGTCTTTATGATGTTTGAGGTCCATAGTTCAATGGTGGTTGGTTCTAGGCTAAGTTCTAGTCATAAGGAAGGAGATTAGGGCAACTTTGCACCATAAAAGGGAGTTTACGGCCTTGGGAGATCCTTGGCCGTAAACTCTAATCCAACCCTCTAATCTTGATGTTTCTAAGGCCTAAACATGTTAAACCTAGTACATAGCAAGTTAGAACAAGAGTATTTACGATATAGGAGCTTGAATGGTCGGTTTTGGCCAAGAACACTATTGTGTGTTCTTGGTGTTCTTAGTGAAACTTGACGATGTATGAAAACATGATTTTCATGGATGGAATCATGAGAGAATGCTAGGTTAAGAGTTTTATCAACAAGTCAAGGAAGAATACTTACTAGTTTTGAAGATCTAAGGTGAATATCGGGATGATAGTTGAGAGGATTTGAAACAGAATCAGCCAAGGAAAGGAAAGAAATGAAACAAATGGCCAAAACTTGATCATATAGGGTGAGTTTACAGCTCACATGGAGTTTACGGTCGTAAACTCCATTATGGTGGCTTTGAACTCTTGGTCAAGGTGTTTTAGGCTTGTTCTTTGTACTATAGCTTCAGCAGATAAACCCCGACATTTATACCTTTAGTGTACAAGGCTCGGAACGCTCAAACATACTCCAAATTGTGCTAAATGATAGTACAAATGAGTTTGACTTTCAATGAAGTGTTTGATTGAACAGGATATAAAATTTGGGTTGTCACATCGAGTCCCATGACTCTCAGGCCCTCTAATGAGCTTGAACAGTTAAGGGACCTTCCTTTCTCTCTTCTGGTCCTTCGACAGAAGGATTTGATGGTTATTACGCTTCGAATCGTCGAGCCCAAGAATGACTTGCCGAGTTCACTCTTGACCGTCACCATACAGTCGATCTAAAGGGGTCTTAACACACTAAAACCATTGATCTGGCCTCCTAATGCCCATTTTACACGTAAAGTCCCGGAGTTGATGCACACGCAAGGGTTTTTCGGCTCAAAAAGCCATAGAGAAGTGACCTACAAGAGGCATGTAGCTCTCATGGCCATAAAGTTGGCACATTTTTGCCATGAGACCCTTCCTAAGGCCCAAATATCAAGTCAACCCCATTCAATCCCTTCATAATCCGAAAATGGCTTAGAAAGCCCCAAAATCCCCACTACAAAGATGAATAATCACATAGAAGACTTAGAAAATAGATTTTTACCTTGAATGAAATGGAAATGGAACAAATCTCCTGGATCTTTAAGCCTAACTTTCACTCCTAAGCGCCTTTCATCTGCTTAAGTTTCACAACCCACTAAAATACACCAAAATGACCTTAGAGCATACAAACAACGCTAGGGTTTCGATATACTGTCTTATGGGAGTGATATGGACGAAGGAGGCTGGGATAAGTTGTTTAAATAGGGTGCAAACCCTCAGATTTAAAACTTCACCCAAACAGTACCTACTTGCCGAGTCAGGCTCCGGAATCGTCAAGTAGGTCACTTAAACTCTCCCGCGATCACGACTCTACTCGACGAGTTGGGCCATCAACTCGTCGAGTCCTAGAACAAATACAAGAAACCTTGAATTAATACATTTCAGGAATCAGGTGTTACAAATCTCCCCCACTTATGTTAGACTTCATCCACGAAGTCTGCTGTCTGCTCCTAAAAAAGCTCGGGGTAGTGCTCCCTCATTTCGTCCTCCAGCTCCCAGGTCCATTCCGAGCCCTTTCGGTGCTGTCGCTAAACCTTTACCAACTCCACACTCTTGTTCCTCAAATCCTTCGACTTCTTGCCAAGCATTGCCACTGGTCGCTCGATGTAGTTCAGTCTGTCATCGACCTGAATATCCTCTAAAGGCACCACTGCCGAATTGTCCACCAGACACTTTCGCAACTGGGAGACATGAAAATTGTTATGAATCTAACTGAGTTCGGCTGGTAGATCCAGCTTATATTCCACCTTGCCCACCCAGGCTATAACCCTGAAGGCGACACCTTCAGGAGCACCATATCCCCGAGCTGGAACTCCAGGTTTGATCGACGTATGTCGGCATAACTTTTCTGCCGACTTTGAGTAGTTTGAAGCCTGTTCCGAACTTGTTGGATCCTCTCTGTAGTCTTGAGTACAACATTTGTACTCCCTATGACCCTCTGACCCATCTCACTCCAACATATCGGGGTTTTGCACTTCCTCCCATACAACATCTCGATAGGAGCATGGTTGATGCTCGCATGATAACTGTTATTATAAGAGAACTCCGCCAAAGGAAGGTAAGTATCCCAACTACCTCCGCAGTCTAAAACACATGCCCATGTCATATCCTCCAGAGAAGGGATGGTCTGCTCACTCTGCCTATCCGTCTGCAGGTGGTAGGCGGTACTAAAATGCAGACGAGTACCCAGCTCGTCATGGAACTTCTTCCAAAAACTTGAACTGAGCCGTACATTCCGGTCGGAAATCACTGAAACTGGCACCCCGTGCCATGCCACTACCTCCCTGATATAAATGTCGGCCAACTTTTCGAACGAAATGCTTTCCTGAATCGGAATAAAATGGGCGCTCTTGGTCAATCGATCAACGATGACCCAAATTGAATACACTCCTCGTGTGGTCCTGGTAAGCTTCGTGATGAAATCCATAGTGATGTCCTCCCATTTCCACAACGGAATATCCAACGGTTAGACCTTGTCGTGTGGTCTCTGGTGCTCAGCCTGGACCTTCCTATAGGTCAGGCACCTCACCACGAACCAAGCTACACCCCTCTTCATAGATGGCCACCAATAATCAAGACAAAGATCCCTATACATCTTTGTCGCCCGGGGAAGGATAGAGAACTTGGATTTGAGTGCCTCCTCTATCAATACCTAGTGCACACCTCCATGATATGGGACCCACACCCTACGATGAAGGGTCAACAATCCTCTGCTATCATAGTCGAAGGAGGAAACCTGACCCACAATTCGCTCGCTCTTCTGATGTTCTTCCTTCATGGCCTCCTGATAGGCCTCCCGACTCTGATCCAACAACAATGTTACAACTGTCATCCTCATAAAGGTATCCCTGATCGGTGCTGCCTTGCGGCTAAGCGCATCGGCCACGAGATTGGCCTTCCCCAGAATTGTAGAGGATCTCGCAATCGTAATCCTTTACCACATCTAGCCACCGATACTGACTCATATTCAGATTTGGCTGGTCCATGAGATACCTCGGGCTCTTATAGTCCGTGTAAATGGTACAACAAACCACATAGAGGTCATGGAGCCAATCTTGAGGGCGAAAACAATAGCCCCCAACTCCAAATCATGTGTCGGAAAATTTGCCTCGTGAGGCTTCAGCTGCCTCGAAGCGTAAGCAATAACATGCCCCCTCTACATCAATACCGCGCCCAAGCCTGAGATGGACACATCACAATATACCACAAATCCTCCATACCCTCTGGCGGGGCTAAAATTGGCGCCTCACAGAATCTCTGTCTCAAAGTCTCAAATGCGTTATGCTGCTCAGGTCCCCAACAAAATACCATGACATTCCTTGTCAATCGAGTCAGAGGCACCACTATCTTGAAGAAGTCCTGAATGAATCTCCGATAGTAGCCTGCCACTCCTAGAATGCTCCGAATCTCGGATGAAAACCTCGGAACCTCCCATCTCATCACAGCCTCCACCTTGATCGGATCAACCGAAATCATGTCCTGGTTGACAACGTACCGAAGAAACTGCACCTCGCGCAACCAGAACTCACACTTGGAGAACTTAGCATACAATCTCTCCTTCCTCAGAGTATCCAACACCTCTCGCAAGTGCTCCTTATGCTGCTCCCGCGTCTTGGAATAAACCAAGATGTCATTGATGAAAACTATCACAGAATGATACAACATCGGTCTGCCTACGCGGTTCATGAGGTCCATGAACGTGACAGGAGCATTGGTGAGCCTGAAGGGCATCGCCACGAACTCATAGTGGCCATAACGCATCCGAAACGCAGTCTTTTGCATATCCTCCTCTCTGACCCTCATCTTATGATATCCTGAACATTAATCAATGTTGGAGAACAAAGATGTTCCATGTACCTGGTCAAAGAGGTCATCAATCCTCGGGAGTGGGTAACGATTCTTCACCGTTACCTTATTCAGCTCCCTATAGTCTATACACATCTGATGCGAACCATCCTTCTTTTTCACGAACAGAATCGGGGCTCCCCAGGGTGAACTGCTCGGTCTAATGAATCCCTTGTCTAACAAGCACCTGCAGTTGTGTAGACAACTCCTACATATCGGGAGTAGCCAACCGATACGGTGCCTTGGCTATCGGAGCTGCACAAGGGACTAGGTCAATCCTGAACTCTACCAGCCTCTCCGGAGGTATCCCAAGCAACTCCTCGAGGAATACATCTACAAACTCTCGTACAAATGGCACATCACCCACCGTCACCTTAACCGCCTCCCGAGTATCCATAACATAGGTGACAAATCCTGCGTAACCCTGCTGAAGGTAGCGCCTAGCTCTTGCTGTCGAGCATAAGGCTAGTCCTCGCTGTGGCCTCTCGCCCAAAATCACCAGCTCTCCCCCACTTGGGGTCTTGATCCGTACCAACTATTGCGCGCAGTCGATCACTGCCCCATTGGGGCCTAGCCAATCCATACCAATAATAACCTTGTTCCCCTGCAAAGGTATAGGAACGAAGTCTACCGAGTAACGCTCCTCGAACAGCTTCAAAACACACTCTCGGTAGACATCTGATGCTCCCATTTCCATTGGGGAATTTCAGGCTGTTGCAACAACCCTGATGGTTTTTGATGTTCAGCTTTGACTATTGAACATGTCAAACATTTCCCAACATATAAGGAAATATCCTTTTTCATTCCAGGCCACCAATAGTACTCTTTAAGATCCATGTACATCATATCCACTCCAGGGTGGATTGAGTATTTAGATCGATGAGACTCCTCTAGTACCATGTCTCTCAGGTTGTTAACCCTTGGAATCCAGACCCTGTCCTTAAAATAACGAACTCCATCAGGTTTGGCTTCAAATCTCTCTTCCAAACCATGTAGGGTCTCGCCTGGAAGATTTTCCTTGATTAACGCTTTCTCCTGGGCATCAATGATTTGAGATTTCAAGCTTGTCTGAATTACCATTCCCAAAGCTCTCACACGGGAAGGTTTCACTCTTTCTTTCCTACTAAGAGCGTCGGCTACTACGTTAGCCTTTCCTGGGTGATATCGTATCTCACAATTATAATCACTAAACAACTCTAACCGGCTTCTCTGCCGCATGTTTAACATTTTCTGATCCAGGATATGCTGAAGGCTTTTGTGATCGGTATAAATAGTGCACTTGGTTCCGTACAAATAATGCCTCCATATCTTAAGAGCGAAAACTATTGCTCCTAGTTCTAGATCATGGGTGGTATAATTCTTCTCGTGCGGTTTGAGTTGTCTGGAAGCATACATAATGACTTTATCTTTTTGCATTAGCACACATCCTAATCCTTGATGAGACGCATCACAATACACCAAAAAGTTCTCTGATCCTTCTGGTAAAGCCAGAATTGGTGCATTGCACAGCTTGTTTTTCACGATTTGAAAGGCCTCTTCGTGTTTCTCTTCCCATAGAAATTTTCTATCCTTTTGGGTCAAAGATGTTAACGGTTGAGCAATCCAAGAGAAATTCTCAATGAAGAGTCTGTAGTACCCAGCTAATCCTAAGAACTGTCGTATTTCTGTCGGGGTTTTGGGGGCCTCCCATTTCTTGATTGCCTCGATCTTAGCTGGATCTACATGAATTCCTCTTTCGCCGATCACATGACCAAGAAAATGTACTTCCTGAATCCAAAATTCACACTTAGTGAACTTGGCATACAATTTCTGCTCCTTCAACGGCTCCAACACTAACCTTAGATATCTATTGTGATCTTCTTTGGTTTGCGAGTAAGCAAATATGTCATCGATAAATACAATTACAAACTTGTCTAGGTATGGTCTACAGACCCTATTCATCAAATCCATGAAAACAGAGGGTGTGTTCGTTAGTCCAAAAGGCATGACTAAGAACTCATAATGTCCATAACGGGTTGTAAATGTTGTTTTGTGAATGTCCTCTTCGTGAATTCTTAGCTGATGATACCCTGACCGAAGGTTGATTTTTGAAAAGTAGGAAGCGCCCTGCAACTGATCGAACAAGTCATCTATTCTAGGGAGGGGATATCGATTCTTGATTGCCAACTTGTTCAGTTCTCTGTAATCAATGCACATTCGGAACGAACCATCTTTCTTTTTGACGAATAACACTGGGGCTCCCCAAGGTGAAGAACTTGGTCGAATAAACCCTTTGTCTAGAAGTTCTTGAAGTTGCCCGGATAGTTCTTGCATCTCGGATGGTGCAAGGCGATACGTGCTTTTGCTACCGGTGCCGCTCCGGGAATTAAGTCTATCCGAAATTCGACCTGTCTATAAGGGGGTAGACCGGGCAATTCCTCCGGAAATACTTCGGGATAGTTTTGAACCACCGGAATCTCCTTGAGTTGCTTAACTTCAGGTTCTCTCTCTAGCACATGAGCCATGAATGCAATACAATTCTTCTTCAAGTATTTGTGAATCTTCATGCTTGATACTATGTTTAAACTTCTTCCTGGCTTCTCACCGTGTATAATAAGGGTTTCTCAATTAGGGAGAGGCACTCTAATGACTTTCTCGTAACAACCAATGTCCGCTCTATTTTTGGATAACCAATCCATTCCCACTATCACATCAAAACTACCTAGCTCTATGGGAATTAGGTCGATGCTAAAGAGTTTATCAGCTAAAATCAGAGTACAACCAGGAATTATATCACTAGCCCTAATTTCATACCCATCAGCAAGTTCAATAGCATAAGCATTCCTCATCTTTACCGATTTCAAGCCAATTAACGGTCTAAATGCTAAAGAAACAAAAACTCGTATCTGCACCCGCATCGAATATTACTGATGCAAAATGGTTGTTCAGGAGAAACGTACCTATTATCACTTCAGGGTTCTGACGAGCTTCTTCTGCACCAATCACAAAGGCTACACCTCTTGGCCGTCCAACTTGATTTCCTTGAAAGTTTTGCCTGGCTTGGCCTTGTCCATTGTTACCAGGTCCATTGTTCAGTTTGGGACATGCTCTACGGAGATGATCAGTACTCCCGCACTCATAACATGTCCTTTTTCCCTCCTTATTCACCTTACAAATATGTCATCGATAAATACAATTACAAACTTGTCTAGGTATGGTCTACAGACCCTATTCATCAAATCCCTGAAAACAGCGGGTGTGTTCGTTAGTCCAAAAGGCATGACTAAGAATTCATAATGTCCATAACGGGTTCTAAATGTTGTTTTGTGAATGTCCTCGTCGTGAATTCTTAGCTGATGATACCCTGACCGAAGGTCGATTTTTGAGAAGTAGGAAGCGCCCTGCAACTGATCGAACAAGTCATCTATTCTAGGGAGGGGATATCGATTCTTGATTGCCAACTTGTTCAGTTCTCTGTAATCAATGCACATTCGGAACGAACCATCTTTCTTTTTGACGAATAACATTGGGGCTCCCCAAGGTGAAGAACTTAGTCGAATATACCCTTTGTCTAGAAGTTCTTGAAGTTGCCCGGATAGTTCTTGCATCTCGGATGGTGCAAGGCGATACGTGCTTTTGCTACCGGTGCCGCTCCGGGAATTAAGTCTATCCGAAATTCGACCTGTCTATAAGGGGGTAGACCGGGCAATTCCTCCGGAAATACTTCGGGATAGTTTTGAACCACCGGAATCTCCTTGAGTTGCTTAACTTCAGGTTCTCTCTCTAGCACATGAGCCATGAATGCAATACAATTCTTCTTCAAGTATTTGTGAATCTTCATGCTTGATACTATGTTTAAACTTCTTCCTGGCTTCTCACCGTGTATAATAAGGGTTTCTCAATTAGGGAGAGGCACTCTAATGACTTTCTCGTAACAACCAATGTCCGCTCTATTTTTGGATAACCAATCCATTCCCACTATCACATCAAAACTACCTAGCTCTATGGGAATTAGGTCGATGCTAAAGATTTTATCAGCTAAAATCAGAGTACAACGAGGAATTATATCACTAGCCCTAATTTCATACCCATCAGCAAGTTCAATAGCATAAGCATTCCTCATCTTTACCGATTTCAAGCCAATTAACGATCTAAATGCTAAAGAAACAAAACTCCTATCTGCTCCCGCATCGAATATTACTGATGCAAAATGGTTGTTCAGGAGAAACGTACCTGTTATCACTTTAGGGTTCTGACGAGCTTCTTCTGCACCAATCACAAAGGCTACACCTCTTGGCCGTCCAACTTGATTTCCTTGAAAGTTTTGCCTGGCTTGGCCTTGTCTATTGTTACCAGGTCCATTGTTCAGTTTGGGACATGCTCTACGGAGATGATCAGTACTCCCGCACTCGTAACATGTCCTTTTTCCCTCCTTATTCACCTTACAAATATGTCATCGATAAATACAATTACAAACTTGTCTAGGTATGGTCTACAGACCCTATTCATCAAATCCCTGAAAACAGCGGGTGTGTTCGTTAGTCCAAAAGGCATGACTAAGAACTCATAATGTCCATAACGGGTTCTAAATGTTGTTTTGTGAATGTCCTCTTCGTGAATTCTTAGCTGATGATACCCTGACCGAAGGTCGATTTTTGAGAAGTAGGAAGCGCCCTGCAACTGATCGAACAAGTCATCTATTCTAGGGAGGGGATATCGATTCTTGATTGCCAACTTGTTCAGTTCTCTGTAATCAATGCACATTCGGAACGAACCATATTTCTTTTTGACGAATAACATTGGGGCTCCCCAAGGTGAAGAACTTGGTCGAATAAACCCTTTGTCTAGAAGTTCTTGAAGTTGCCCGGATAGTTCTTGCATCTCGGATGGTGCAAGGCGATACGTGCTTTTGCTACCGGTGCCGCTCCGGGAATTAAGTCTATCCGAAATTCGACCTGTCTATAAGGGGGTAGACCGGGAAATTCCTCCGGAAATACTTCGGGATAGTTTTGAACCACCGGAATCTCCTTGAGTTGCTTAACTTTAGGTTCTCTCTCTAGCACATGAGCCATGAATGCAATACAATTCTTCTTCAAGTATTTGTGAATCTTCATGCTTGATACTATGTTTAAACTTCTTCCTGGCTTCTCACCGTGTATAATAAGGGTTTCTCAATTAGGGAGAGGCACTCTAATGACTTTCTCGTAACAACCAATGTCCGCTCTATTTTTGGATAACCAATCCATTCCCACTATCACATCAAAACTACCTAGCTCTATGGGAATTAGGTCGATGCTAAAGATTTTATCAGCTAAAATCAGAGTACAACGAGGAATTATATCACTAGCCCTAATTTCATACCCATCAGCAAGTTCAATAGCATAAGCATTCCTCATCTTTACCGATTTCAAGCCAATTAACAGTCTAAATGCTAAAGAAACAAAACTCCTATCTGCTCCCGCATCGAAAGTACTGATGCAAAGTGGTTGTTCAGGAGAAACGTACCTGTTATCACTTTAGGGTTCTGACGAGCTTCTGCTGCACCAATCACAAAGGCTACACCTCTTGGCCGTCCAACTTGATTTCCTTGAAAGTTATGCCTGGCTTGGCCTTGTCCATTGTTACCAGGTCCATTGTTCAGTTTGGGACATGCTCTATGGAGATGATCAGTACTCCCGCACTCGTAACATGTCCTTTTTCCCTCCTTATTCACCTTACAAATATGTCATCGATAAATACAATTACAAACTTGTCTAGGTATGGTCTACAGACCCTATTCATCAAATCCCTGAAAACAGCGGGTGTGTTCGTTAGTCCAAAAGGGATGACTAAGAACTCATAATGTCCATAATGGGTTCTAAATGTTGTTTTGTGAATGTCCTCTTCGTGAATTCTTAGCTGATGATACCCTGACCGAAGGTCGATTTTTGAGAAGTAGGAAGCGCCCTGCAACTGATCGAACAAGTCATCTATTCTAGGGAGGGGATATCGATTCTTGATTGCCAACTTGTTCAGTTCTCTGTAATCAATGCACATTCGGAACGAACCATCTTTATTTTTGACGAATAACACTGGGGCCCCCCAAGGTGAAGAACTTGGTCGAATAAACCCTTTGTCTAGAAGTTCTTGAAGTTGCCCGGATAGTTCTTGCATCTCGGATGGTGCAAGGCGATACGTGCTTTTGCTATCGGTGCCGCTCCGGGAATTAAGTCTATCCGAAATTCGACCTGTCTATAAGGGGGTAGACCGGGCAATTCCTCCGGAAATACTTCGGGATAGTTTTGAACCACCGGAATCTCCTTGAGTTGCTTAACTTCAGGTTCTCTCTCTAGCACATGAGCCATGAATGCAATACAATTCTTCTTCAAGTATTTGTGAATCTTCATGCTTGATACTATGTTTAAACTTCTTCCTGGCTTCTCACCGTGTATAATAAGGGTTTCTCAATTAGGGAGAGGCACTCTAATGACTTTCTCGTAACAACCAATGTCCGCTCTATTTTTGGATAACCAATCCATTCCCACTATCACATCAAAACTACCTAGCTCTATGGAAATTAGGTCGATGCTAAAGAGTTTATCAGCTGAAATCAGAGTACAACCAGGAATTATATCACTAGCCCTAATTTCATACCCATCAGCAAGTTCAATAGCATAAGCATTCCTCATCTTTACCAATTTCAAGCCAATTAACGGTCTAAATGCTAAAGAAACAAAACTCCTATCTGCTCCCGCATCGAATATTACTGATGCAAAATGGTTGTTCAGGAGAAACGTACCTGTTATCACTTCAGGGTTCTGACGAGCTTCTTCTGGACCAATCACAAAGGCTACACCTCTTTGCCGTCCAACTTGATTTCCTTGAAAGTTTTGCCTGGCTTGGCCTTGTCCATTGTTACCAGGTCCATTGTTCAGTTTGGGACATGCTCTACGGAGATGATCGGTACTCCCGTACTCGTAACATGTCCTTTTTCCCTCCTTATTCACCTTACAAATATGTCATCAATAAATACAATTACAAACTTGTCTAGGTATGGTCTACAGACCCTATTCATCAAATCCCTGAAAACAGCGGGTGTGTTCGTTAGTCCAAAAGGCATGACTAAGAACTCATAATGTCCATAACGGGTTCTAAATGTTGTTTTGTGAATGTCCTCTTCGTGAATTCTTAGCTGATGATACCCTGACCGAAGGTCGATTTTTGAGAAGTAGGAAGCGCCCTGCAACTGATCGAACAAGTCATCTATTCTAGGGAGGGGATATCGATTCTTGATTGCCAACTTGTTCAGTTCTCTGTAATCAATGCACATTCGGAACGAACCATCTTTATTTTTGACGAATAACACTGGGGCTCCCCAAGGTGAAGAACTTGGTCGAATAAACCCTTTGTCTAGAAGTTCTTGAAGTTGCCCGGATAGTTCTTGCATCTCGGATGGTGCAAGGCGATACGTGCTTTTGCTATCGGTGCCGCTCCGGGAATTAAGTCTATCCGAAATTCGACCTGTCTATAAGGGGGTAGACCGGGCAATTCCTCCGGAAATACTTCGGGATAGTTTTGAACCACCGGAATCTCCTTGAGTTGCTTAACTTCAGGTTCTCTCTCTAGCACATGAGCCATGAATGCAATACAATTCTTCTTCAAGTATTTGTGAATCTTCATGCTTGATACTATGTTTAAACTTCTTCCTGGCTTCTCACCATGTATAATAAGGGTTTCTCAATTAGGGAGAGGCACTCTAATGACTTTCTCGTAACAACCAATGTCCGCTCTATTTTTGGATAACCAATCCATTCCCACTATCACATCAAAACTACCTAGCTCTATGGGAATTAGGTCGATGCTAAAGAGTTTATCAGCTGAAATCAGAGTACAACCAGGAATTATATCACTAGCCCTAATTTCATACCCATCAGCAAGTTCAATAGCATAAGCATTCCTCATCTTTACCGATTTCAAGCCAATTAACGATCTAAATGCTAAAGAAACAAAACTCCTATCTGCTCCCGCATCGAATATTACTGATGCAAAATGGTTGTTCAGGAGAAACGTACCTGTTATCACTTCAGGGTTCTGACGAGCTTCTTCTGCACCAATCACAAAGGCTACACCTCTTTGCCGTCCAACTTGATTTCCTTGAAAGTTTTGCCTGGCTTGGCCTTGTCCATTGTTACCAGGTCCATTGTTCAGTTTGGGACATGCTCTACGGAGATGATCAGTACTCCCGCACTCGTAACATGTCCTTTTTCCCTCCTTATTCACCTTACAATACTTCGAGTAATGGCTTGTTTGCTTACATTTTTGGCACACTGGACAAGCTCCCTTGTGATGGAAGTTACACTTATTGCACTTCGGAAGCGGCCCTGAGTACTGCTTTCGCTCCTGCACTTCCCGTTCTTGAGTTTTCACTGGTTCCTACTCCTGGGCTCTTGCCATAAAGTTTCTTGAGACTTTCTGCTTCCTCCCTGGCTTGCCTCCATACTTCTTCTCTCCATGATCTCGTGGCTTCCTCTTGCTATTAGAGCTTTCCTTTGTCGATGCTCCCATCCTTATCACATCATTGGTTAGTCGATTTGCTAGACTTACTGCACTCTGAATAGTAGTTGGATTTGCTGAGGTAACCATTCCCCGAATCTCTGGTGCCAGACCCTAGATGTAACGATCTACCCGTTTCTCCTCAGGAGTAACCATGTGAGGTACCGGTTTTGCTAGTTCATGAAATCGGACTGTGTACTCCTCTATTTGTGTTCCAACCATAGAGTGGTTCCAAAATTCAGATTCAAGCTTCTGAAGTTCATCCTTCGGACAATACTCCTCTATCAGCAGCTTCTTTAGGTCTTCCCAAGTTAGTTGATATGCCGCTATACGGCTTCGGGTTTGCACTAGGGTATTCCACCAGGTCAATGCCCTATCTTGGAGTAGGCAAGTTGCATACTCAACTTTGTTGCACTCGAGGCATTTTCTAATGTGAAGGACCGACTCCATGCTGTGAATCCATTTCAGCAACCCGACCGCACCTTCCTTTCCATGGAACTCCTTCGGTTTACAGGCCATAAAGGACTTGTAGTTGCATTCTCTTTCATTGTTTCCCCGGTTTCCTCCACTACTTCCTTGGTTAGCATTAAGTCCTGCAGTTACTTGAGTAATAATGTTTGGGATTGCTTGCATGAGTTGTTGGGCTACAACTTGAGCAACATCGGGTGTTTTGTTCTGTGGGCGCCCGCGACTAGGCCTTCCTGACATGGTTCTATTACACAGGAGAAGAAATACATGTAAATACATAAAATAATGTATAATATGTAGTTCAGTACTATTTTGAAAACTGTAAGTGTTGTCAAATCATTGGTTTGCATTAATACTAGGCATATAGACTTTTGAAAGAAAAGGAAAAAAAAATCTCTTTTATTCAACCATTTACCAAATAAAGTTTAGGGTTTGACCTCATAGTAAAAGTTTTCAAACTTAAATAAAATTCTTCATTACCATTTGAGATAATCTTAAAACCAAACCAATACATCAATCCCAAAATAAAGTTTTAAATGTTTTTCCCAAGGACACCCAACATGGATTTTCATTTCATAACAAAATAAAATAAAATACTGAAATCAGAACCAAAAGCCAATCGCTATCCCAACAAGAAGCATCAACATCACAATCAGGAACAGCCCACCAAACACATAATATGCTGTCATCGCATGACCTGCCTCTCGTCTAGCAGCACTAGCAGTGTTAGCAGTCTCCATCGAACGTTGATACAGGATTTCCATCCCTGTCATCACATCATTCAATACCTCCTGTTGCCCGGCTATTACAGCGAGGCTGTGGCGCAGATCTGCTACCATCGAATACATCCTCTGGGACTCCTCCGGGTCAGACCTGGCTGCCTGACAGGTATCCCTATGACTCGCTGTGGTGGTGGTGCTCTTGGTCCTGCAACGCTGGGCCCTACCTTGTTAGGTCCAGCCGTGCCAAGTCATATTGTGCTAGTGGCTATCCTTCCTGGAATGGGAATACTCTTCCTCACCGTCCTCCGAATGCGAAGCCCATAAAGTGGCGGTTGTGGCAACACTGATGTAGGTGATGCCTCGCGTCGTTGACTAGGGGCGTTGTCATTGCTGATCTCCACCGAGTTCCCAGTATCTTCCGTATCCTCTGATGGATCTTCATCTACCGAGCCGGAGGGATTACGTCGAGGGATAATAGTGACGTAGCCGGAATCTTCGGCTGAGGCGGTGGCACGGGAAGATGACGATATTGACATAGTGGACCCTGACATAGTTTCAATGAGATATGAAATAAATGACAATGTATGCCTATAATATGCAATGCTTACACACACCAAAATTAACCTTTTGAATTTTTGAGCATATTCCCATGATAATTAGCTCAGGCTTTGTATAAATCTTTCCTTAATTAAACATAGGTGATCAGGCTATGTTTAATCGAGGTCCAATAATACAACTCCCGACCTAATTATACTAGTAATATGTTTGATGTAAAAAGAATTTCTTTGTAAGTTTTAGTTATAGGTTGTGTTTTCTTAAAGAAAAACCGATGTTCTCTATAACTTTAGCTCTGATACCACTTCTGTCACACCCCGCTAAAGTGGAAACGCAAGATATGACAGCGATAACGGTTTCATTGCAAAAGATAAAGATACATCACCATAGCAGTATTTAAAAGTTTACAACCCATAGCTTGAAAAGAAACAAAGTACAAGTTTTTCCAAAATAACATTATTCAAAATATAACTTCATAATAGCTTCAACACGATGCAGCATGCTCTATGATGATGAATCTTTACATCCACTTACTAATTATTTCCTAAAAAAGCATGTAAAACGAGCGTCAACTATGAAAGTAGTTGGTGAGTTCACAAGTTTATAAAATCGAGCTTGAAATAAGGCTTTTCGTAAATACAAGTACATTGTTTTAATGATAAACAAGTTGATTGCTATTAATGAATAAAAGTTTATTGCTATAACGAGAAAAGAGTTTGTATGTGTATGAGCAAACAATGAGTCTCAACCAAACCTATGACTGAAGCCCTATCGAGATCTATGCTTATCGTTCCATAGATGAATATGGTATCATGCACTCCAGCGATTCGGACGAGTGAGGAGTTGTCAATTCCTAATAGCGCTATCCATAATGACCATCGGCTCAAAGAGTTAATGGTTAGAGATAAGGGAAGGGCCTTAGTACGATAAGTTCTCATGTTCCGTGTTGCATAGACATACATAAAGAAACATAGCAATACAATAGCAATCAAGTTTGATAATAATCAATTTACATACAACATGCAAACAATAGTTTTTCTGGACATGCTTTTCCACCCCAAAACATAAAAACCGAAAATAGGTTAGTGCGTGAATACTCACGGTATTTCATGTAGGCACAAGCGGTACTTCGGGATGCACCAACGTCTTACTACCGGGATCCTACGACATCAAACACAAACACTAGTGAGTTTCTATGTCGAAATCTAATGCTAATATACTAAACTCTACATATAGGGAAATGCCAATTCATGTTTTAGTATTGGATTTTATATCAATTGGCTACACGTTTTCTGAAGTATTGAAATTTTACAAGTCGTGCGATTAATTACAACCCTGGAAGATTAATTTTCCAAATTTTAAGTCTCCATAACAACATAAATTCATGAAAAATAGCATTCGAGGGATAAAAATTCTCAAACTTTTTATTTTGACTGTTATTACACAATACTAAGCTGGGAAAAATATATAAATGGATTTCCAAGCTGTTTAATTATATTTTATGATTTATGGACATTTATTCCAATAAAAATTGAAATAAATAGAAAACAGTTTCCAAAATTACCAAAACTTTTTATTTAATTGTTATTATACATAACTAGTCTGGGAAAAATATAAAAGATATTTTTCAGTGGGTATTTCAATTTTTCTTTGTTTTATTCATTTAAATAATCATAATTTAAAGAAATAATATTAAACAGTTAAAATAAATCACCATAATTTTTTGTAACATCATTTACAGTATAAATAACCTGGGAAAAATATCAAAAGTGGTTTCCATAATGTATAAACTGGTTTTGGGTATTTATGTGTATTTAAGTGTATTTTAGTGCAATTAACTTTAGAAAATAAGAGAAAAATAGTTTATAGTAGACAAAAATCCTCAAAATTTTTATGTAACCTCCTACTGTAGAATATGATATCCTGGTAATTTTTCATGAATAGTAAGACATGATAAAAAAAAATCTTGAAATTATTTTTTGGAGTCACCATTCATAGGTACGGTATGAGAAAATTGTTAGATACAATTTTCACATTCTCTAAGGTGGTTTTGTGATTTATTATGCCCAAAACAAAAGAAAATCGGAAATCATATTAAAAAGTAATCAAAATTGACGAAATTTGCTGAGGGGTCATTATTCACCATAAGGATCATCCATGAATTTATTCGGGATTTATTGATCTCTGGAAGTATTTTATGTGATTTATGCCCTTGGTTTTAGCAATAATTTTAATAAATCAACGAAATAATAGAAGCTCTTGAATTTTCCAGATTATCTCAGGCATGTGAGGGCTTTCAAAAAGAAAAATGTTAAAAATGTATTCAGAATGGAAATGAGAGTAATGAATCTAAACAAATTAAGAAAGGTTGCATGCAATGACGCATGAAATGTAGAAGTGGCTGAAGTTGATGAATTTGTGTAGCCCATTCAGTGAGGTTTTAAGCCACAAAATTTCAGCCATAATTGACTAGATATGTTAAGTTTCTAAGGTATTTTTCCTCAGATTTATGGTTGGGTTTAAGGCCATTGATCATGCAAGACAAAAATAGTTATCACTGAAAAAGAGCTGTATGCGCAACCATTTTGTAAAAATTGCCAAAAATCGGATATTTAATATTTTACAGTGAGACCAGTTGGGTTTGAAGTTTAACTCGCGGAGCTATCCAATACAAAAATAATATCATGATTTGGTTAAGAAATGACCGAGTTATGGCCGTTCAAAGTCGAACAAAGTAATCTGGCAGATTGCATGTTTGTTTTTGTGCATTATTAGGGTATTTTGACAAGAACATCATGCATGCCTTTGGTAAGATCCAATTTCTAACACATGCATGGAGTGAATGAGCATCCAAGATGTACTATAAATGGTTTAAATGCTTTTGGTCATGCAAGAACACAAAAGAAATGAAGAAGAAGATGAAACATTCGGTTGTGATGTCACATGATCATATGTGCATCTTTTCACTCCTTGCATGGGTTTGATCCCGGATTTTCACCATATCAAACATATGCATTGTGTTATGGTGAGAATCTACAAACCAAAAGGGAAGAATAAAGATTTCTAGCCATGGAAAGGCATAGAATCCGAAAAGTAGAGAAAACTATTAAGAAGAAGAAGTTTAAGCATGAAATTATGGGAGAAGATGTTGTTGTTTACCTTGGTTTTGACCTTGAGAGAAGTAAGAACACTTCAAAGTCTTCAAAATCTTGAAATTTGGAAGAGGGATGGGGAGAATTTCGTGAGTTAGAGAGAGAGATAAAGGAGAAGAGTTTGTGTGAGGAGTGTGGAGTGTAAGACAGTGAAGAGGGAAGAGGTAGTGTGAGGGAGAAGTTCTGATGATTGTGTTTTGGGAAGAGAGAGTGCATGGGGAGGGGTGATGTCCGGTTTTTGAGTGGGTTAGGCCTCCTCTCTCCTAATTCAAATTTTTATAAAATCATCTCCATTATTTTTATAAAAACACTAATTTTTATAAAAACACTAACTTTGAGTGGGTTAGGCCTCCTCTCTCCTAATTTATTTTTAGGGTTTTATACCCTATTTCAATTATAACAAAGCTTGAAGCTTTATTCTAATTATAGTATTGGCATTTCCTATTGTAGCTAAGCAACTTACTAGAATTGTAAGTATCAAGTATATTACTCCTAGACCTTAGTTGGATCCTAGTTTATGCAAGATTTTGACCTAATTTATACTACTAGGCCATGGCATGTTGTGGATGAATGGTTTTTATAAAGATGCCTGGGTCCGAGAATGACCTGAATTGACAGTTGTCACAGTATCCTCCACTTAAAAAGAATTTCATCCCGAAATTCATTCTATGTCATCGTTTGTCGTCGCAAGGGAAAAGTATTGGATGCTTTTCCTTTATGAAGTCCTCGCGCTCCTAGGTGTACTCCGGCCCGCATTTTGAGTTCCATATAACTTTCACAATCGGGATCTTACTCCGATTAAGTTGTTTTACCTCCCTGTCAAGGATTTCTATCGATTCCTCAACGAAGTTAAGCATATCATTGATCTTAATTTCCTCCAGGGGTACTGTCAATGCTTCGTCGGCTAGACATTTATTAAGGTTGGAGATGTGGAATGTGTCGTGAATGGCGCTTAACTCTTAGGGCAATTGAAGTTTATACGCCACCGGACCAATCCTTTCAATGACTTCAAAGGGTCCAACATATCTCGGGCTTAGTTTTCCTTTCTTACCAAAACGTACAAGCCCTTTCCAAGGCGACACTTTTAAAAGTACCTTGTCTCCTACTTGGAATTCTAATGGTTTACGACGATTATCCACATAACTTTTCTGACGATCTCTAGCAGCTTTAAGCCTATCCTTGATGATAGCAATCTTGTCAGATGTTTGCTGGATAAGTTCGAGTCTAGTCAACTGTGTGTCTCTGATTTCTGTCCAGCATAAGGGCGAACGACACTTGCGTCCATACAATGCTTCATGTGGAGCACATTGGATACTCGTGTGGTAGCTATTATTGTATGAAAACTCCATTAGAGGAAAATGAGTATCCCAATTTCCTTTGAACTCAATGACAGACGCTCGTAGCGTGTCTTCAAATGTTTGAATTATTCTCTCCGTCTGCCCATCTGTCTGAGGGTGGTACGTTGTGCTCAAATCTATCTTGGTTCCTAGTGACCTCTGTAACATCCACCAAAATCGAGATGTAAAACGACTATCTCTATCAGAAATTATAGATAGGGGTACACGTGTTGGATTAATGTCTAAGTCCATAACTATAATTGGTAAGACTTGACCCGACCTGGCATGGTCCATTTGGGTTGCATGGCATCATGCACTTGGATAGACTATAATGAGAGAAATAAGACACTTATGGTTATTAATATATTATAAGTTTTAGTATATTAATAATAAGAATAATAAGATTATTTAATTAGTATTGATCAAGAATTAATCTAGGATTAATTAAGTGATCAAAAGAAGACTAATTAAATATATGGGTTGATTGTGTAAATCATCCATACTTGTATAGTGGGCTAATGCTCCATGGATCATCTAGTTGAGCCAAAACCCATATGATGCTCCATGGATGCTCCATGGTGTATTTGAACCCATGGATCCAAGGAAATGGAAAGTCATGACAATTAGGGTTTGCCCTAATTGTAACACTATATAAAGATATTATTCTTGACAAAATTGGAACTAGTATTACTCTAGAGAGGGCTAGCCGATTTTCATGAAGTGTAGAATTCTCTCAAGTTATTCCAAGTGTATTTGGTGTTGTGTGAACCATTTGAGGTGTCACACTTGGGGCACTAGGCACTCAAGCTTCATGAAGACATTCTACATCAAAGAGGTATGTATTCTATCTTGTTATATTGATAGTTTTTGTATGCTAGATTAGGATAATACCTTGGATGTTCATATTTGCATGTATAATAGAGAAAACATAGATCCAAGGTATTTAGGGTTTCATGTACACTTAGGAGTGTTAGAATGCACATAACCCAATAGTGATATCAGAGCCTAGGCTTGTTTTCTTCTTATACTTGCATAACTGCTTAAAAAATCGAAATTGTTGCTGTCTGATCATCAGACTCGGTGAGTCCATCAAGGGACTCGGCGAGTCCATTCCTAAAATGTGATCAATTCGATCCAACTCGCCGAGTTGGACCCCCAGACAGCATATTTTTGAGGTTTTTGGCTAGAAATGGACTAGGAACATTACCCTAAGTTGTTTTTGAACTTATAAACTTGTTTTTTAATGTGGTAATGTTCATGCTAGTCCATTTTCAAAGATAATTGTCAATAGATTCATGTTTTGTATTAGTTTAAGGTTTAGACTAATTACATGAAAAAGTTTGATTTGGATTATCATGTTCTTATGAGTTGCTTAGATTAATAGAAAAGTTAATTGAAATAGTTGCTTTCAATCCATTTTAATCTAAGAGTTGAGTATAAAATGTGTTTTTGTAACTTGTCCTCAAGTTATATGAAGAGTCACATTTAAGTTTCATAAAACTCATAAAAGTTGGCAAAGGTTACAAAAATGAAGAGTCTAGTTCTAATTAATTGGAGTTATGACTCCATAATTTGTCCTCAAGTTATGGAGGACCAAGAGTCTCTTCATTAAATAAAAAAAATGTAACCTTTATTAATTCCATAAGTTATAAAATAAAGAAAAGTTAATTCTTTTATTAGTTTAAAGTCTTCCATAACTTGTCCTCAAGTTATGGAACTTGAAGAGTTTTTGGATTAAAACTACTTTAAACACATAAGTAATGGAATTAATTAGTTTTGAATAATTTCAAAACTTGCCCTCAAGTTTTGGAATTTGTAAAGTTTTCTCTTATCAACACTTTAATTCCAAGCTAGCCCTTAGAATTTTAAAAAGTTAAAATTCAACCCTTATACTTTATAATATTATAAGATAATAATATATATATGTATAAGAGTAAAGTCGGTCTTACCGCTAGTACGCCTCATTCACGAAGCCGGTCTATAAGGTGGGTATAAGGTTGTTGCCTATAAAATGGAAACTTAATGGGTGTCCACTCTCACCCACCGCTTGCTTGACTGGTGGAGGGTCATTAGCCGAACGGGTTTGACAGGACTATAATTCTCCCTTCATTAAAAGTATTAATGATAAATACTAAGTAACTAAACTCTTAATAATACCCAATCTTAGTTACTTAGGAAAATGTGAAGAAGGTGCTAATCCATGAAATTACACTTTGCACTTTGTTTAAGTCGGTTAGTGGAGCGTGTGTGGTTAACCGGCACACTAACTCGTATTTAACAAGGTAGGCAAAGTGTAACTTAACGTTTATCATAGTATCGATGGAGCGTGTGTGGTTAACCGGCACATCGATTGAGGGATAAACACTTAAGGGTACCAAGTAATTTGCATGGTTACTTCACACCTTGTTTTGTGATCCTCGGCATCCCAGTCACAAAACCTGAAGGGCACACTCGAGATTGAAACATGCCATTGAACAGTTCAATGAATCTCAAAAGATCTAGGAGTTTCAAAACCAATTAAAACCTAATAATACATTTCGTTTATCTTGGTGGAAATTGGTGAATCGTCATTCACCTACCTTCAAATTGTTTTATAGCTTGGATTACGGCATACCTCTTCTAAGTTATAAAATAGTTTGTTGGATCCTAGCCTTAATATTTCATATTGGGTGTCATATTAAGGACTTTAAAATCAACTATCTTGAATATCTCCCAAAAGATGTCTGGTTTAGACATTTATGATCTTCCCAAATCTCTTGAAACAAGCTTTCCTAAATGAAGATGATGTCCCTTGGAAATCATACTTCATTCACCTGCTCCAATTATTCTCCCTACCCCACAAGTTCTTTAAAAGTTTAAGGTCACTCGAACCCTATTAGCAAGTGAAGGTCTAGGTGTGGTCACATCTTGGAGATGTAGTCACATATTGACAAGCCGGGAGAGTTGGGTGTTAAAGTCTTGAGAAAGTTGGTGGTTCAATCACTTTCTAAGTCACATAGTGAGTTCTTTTGGAACACCTATGAAACAGACTATGACAAGACCCTTAATGATCTTATCTATTTGTTAAGATTAACTTCCTCAAAACTTGATGGACATTGACAATAGTGACACAGGAAATCCAGAAAAGCATTCTCTTCCCAATGGAAAGGGATCGGCCATAGTCAACTCGGTTGAACAAATGGTAAAGAGAAAAGCTAAGTCTGTGATTGTCCCATGTACCATTATCAAAGGGTCTATATTTTTATATTGCCAAAGGAAGGGTCATTAGTTGCGAAGCTGCTAAATTTACCTAAAGATGTTAAAGTCAATAAGTTTGACTCTACTTCAGGTAAAGTCCACTGTCTAACTCTGCTAAGTTTCTATTCTGAGATTCTTATTACATGATGTGACTGGGTCACATGTTGATGTTTTAAGAATCAAAGAAAAGTGAAGGAACTTAAAGAAAGAATATGCTGAATCTGATCGCATAGATGGATTTCTATCGCGTAGTTTGAAAAATCAGATTCTTGAGTTACTTCTTAGGAGTTATGAGATATTGCTTAGGAATAGATAACAACAAGTTTTCATATGGATTGTAAGGATAAGTTTTTCCGCATACTTTTAAAATAAAAGAAAATTTTTGATTTTAGTTATTTTAAAATATCCTTACAATGGCATTTGAGGAAAAATTGTTGCCAATGTGATTCCATTAATAGCAAGAGTGGAAATATGAAATTGATTCCTTCATTTGTGGTAATGTCTAAATTTACCAAACAAGGAAAGATTCTCATCATCCAAAGTCTCAATTGGACCGGAACTTGGAATCATGCAAGTTGTATAGCATGATGAATGAGAACTTTCAAGTATTGGAAAATTAAGACTAATTACTAGTTCACATGGATGTGTGAGTCAAGTAAAGGACTAAGGAATCGAGTACACACCCTTGTGCACTAGTCAAGTCCACCACAAAAGATCAATAAGATTATTCGTCATAATTTACTAAAGTTCAGTAAATATGGTTATACTTACAAGCTTAAGTGTAATTCTGAGACATTGGAAAAGGTTCCAATGTAAGGCGGAGCGAATTAGAAGAATCAAATTAGGCAGAAGGATAAAAGTTTCTCAAATCTGAAAAGATGGGAGAGTACTTTAGTATCAGTTTTGTGATCATCTTAATGATTAAGAAACCATATCAAAATTTGTTCTCTAAGGAAGTCTTAGTGCATTCTTATGACTAAGAAGAAGGGATCTTGAAATGTTGCAATGGTTAAATCAAGAAGATGAGTCATACTTCATTCCAATACAAGTCTTAGAGTCATACTCCAAGATTGTAATTTGAGTGACATGTCTTTAAGAAGGTTTAAAACACGTGTCAAATGTAAGAGTAAAAGTGTCCTACTCTTGTTCATTTGAAGTTGGTAAGTTGTGATGTTTTGGATAAAACAAAGACCAACTTAGGCCAACTATGTGAAGCGTTTGTCTTGATAAAGAATCCGCACTATCCTGCGAATATTTGACAAGAGAGTCTTATATGTCAAGAGGACAGTAGGAGTCTTAAAGGTCTTGAAAGTCTAAAGAACTAATCAAGAATAGAACCTAGAGTTCTTCTCTAGCACACGACTTAAGGTTTATAACCTATCGTGTTGACATATTCTGTGCCCATTCCAATTAAAGTTGGCTTTGCATATGAGTTCTTAGAGTTCTCAATTGGTTGCACAACAACTTGGAAGTAATGGCAGGCCCTTGAGCTGCCAGGTTGCAAGAAATTTAGATTGAGTTCAACCCATATGGGTTTGGATTTGTCATTATCTTTGTCTTGTGATTATGGTTTTGACAAATTCATATGGGTAGGAACTCATACACCATATAAATCTAAGTGTCATAAGGTTTCTCTCCGATTCATGAAAATGATGGTGAGGAAACACTTTCACTAAGTAGATTTTAGCTAGATAGCAATTGTGATGTTTGCATTCTCAAAGTCGTTAGTGGAGCGTGTGTGGTTTACCGACACACTAACCTGGACTTGTGAGAAGTGGAAAAAAGGTCTAAGCATTATGATTACGGCATCCCTCTTCATAATTGTTTAGACACACAAGTGTGCTATCTAAGGGAAGGTGTATGTTTTTGATAAAGTCTTATCAAAACAATCTAGTATCAGAAATCTGAACTTTGGTAAGAAAGTCAATAAAGTATTGATTTCTAGAAGTCGAGCTTTCTGAGTACATGTCAAAGCTAGTGGGAGCATAAGTGTTATGCTAATGATCATCATGTTAGTGGGAGCATGATAATTATGATAAAGATCGCAAGTTAGCAATGTTAATTATAGAAAACAAAAGGTTTCAATTGGGAAAAAGTTGTTTAGCTATTATTAAGGGAGAGGAAATTATACTTCATCTCAAATCTATAAGCTTATATCGTGAGGTTTTAATCATTTAGTCAAGGATATATATGAATTTGTTGTTGGAATGACTCAACATAAGGAAATTCTGTATATGGGTCCATTATTTGCGTTCTAAAATTCGATTATGATTACGGCATCCCTTTTCATAATCTGAACTATGAGAACTTGGCAAATAGAAATGGAAATGTTATAGCAAAAGACTGGTTAAGTCTTTATGTGAGACATCATGAATCGTGTCCCATATGCTTCAGATATAGGATCGATTACATGTGCTATAGTTATCCGTTCTAAAAATTTTCCAAATGCCTGGGGCATTAAGAAGGGAAAAGGTTTAGAACTGGATATGACTAAAAGGATTATACAATTGTCGAGGACAATCTAAGGTTTACCAAAGATTGGTTGCTCAAGGACAGTTGGAAGTATAGTGATAATTCTGGAAGGACCATATTGACATAATCTGTAAGGAGGCAACTCTTGTTCAGAAGTGATAGTCAAAATGAATCTGGAAATGTTTCAAAGTCATAAATTTCAATCTGTGTAAGATTAAGGAAACTTAATGCAAGAAGGATATTTCCAAGGAATTGATCTCCTTTGGAATACTCTGTAATGATTGTTGCCAAGTCTTTCTGACTTTGTGCATAATCATTACAAGAGGATCAATGCATATAAGTTTAGAATCTAACAGATTTCAGTAAATGACATGAATTTGGAATTCTTGTATTTACAGTAAGGATTTGGGAGTGTGAAAAGAGAATCATTGAAGTTATGTTTAATTGATCGAGTTCAAAAAGTAAAGATCATAGACAAACATAGTATGCATACTTGGTGTATGGCATGACTAGTGTTTAGAAAACATAGTGTACATGCTTGGAGCATGGGACAACTATTGTTTTAAATTCAAGAATAAAGTTGATAGCTGAAACAGTATACAATGAATAATGTGTAATCATATGGTGATAAATAAAAGGTGTTTTATTTATGTTCATAGGTTTTGATACCATATTGGATTCAATTATTATTGTGTTTCACTTTGCATGTTTTGACTTCCCGAATAAACTAGGTTATTCTTCCGGAATGACCAAGTTATTCAAACCATCCACAGTCGGTCATATGTTGGAAGTAGATATGAATTGAGACTATCATGGGTTGGCTTGTAGAGGTCTAAGGTGTTGGACAAATGGCTAAAACACTCATGAGTGCTCATAAGTTCTGAGTATTGGATTCAACCCGTGCTCATTGGAATCACTTCATGGATTTTATCACGAGTGATCATGAGATGATAATATCTTATATTCTTCAAACCTAGAGATATGAGTTGTTACTATGAGTTGGTTGTACATTGATTGCACGAAACCGCATTTGGTAAGTCAGTGCTATAAAACGTGACTTTGTGTATGATTCAACAAGTAGTAGAACAATCCATATGAGTCAAAGTTTATCCATTCCTTTTACCTTCGGGATAAAAGCAATATCTATGGGCCCCTCGATGATTTGATGATGACAAATGGAAGTGCTCGGCCGGGCCAGGACTGATTTGATTTGTTCAATTAGTCAGTCATCATAAATCGGAAATCGGGAAACAATAAATGGATAGAGAGAATGATTATAATCCATGTATCAGTCCATATGATATCTAGAATGGAGGAATATATGATCCCTTATCTAATGGACAAGACATTGACAAAGGTCAGAGTTCATCGACAAGGTCAGAGTTCGACATAAGCTTTTGAGAGCTACGATTGCCAGTTGGTTCCTGAAGTCATACGCAATTATAGTTTTAGACTTATCCAAGTGGGAGACTGTTGGATTAATGTTTAAGTCCATAACTATAATTGGTAAGACTTGACCCGACCCGGCATGGTCCATTTGGGTTGCATGGCATCATGCACTTGGATAGACTATAATGAGAGAAATAAGACACTTATGGTTATTAATATATTATAAGTTTTAGTATATTAATAATAAGAATAATAAGATTATTTAATTAGTATTGATCAAGAATTAATCTAGGATTAATTAAGTGATCAAAAGAAGACTAATTAAATATATGGGTTGATTGTGTAAATCATCCATACTTGTATAGTGGGCTAATGCTCCATGGATTATCTAGTTGGGCCAAAACCCATATGATGCTCCATGGATGCTCCATGGTGTATTTGAACCCATGGATCCAAGGAAATGGAAAGTCATGACAATTAGGGTTTGCCCTAATTGTAACACTATATAAAGATATTATTCTTGACAAAATCGGAACTAGTATTACTCTAGAGAGGGCTAACCGATTTTCATGAAGTGTAGAATTCTCTCAAGTTATTCCAAGTGTATTTGGTGTTGTGTGAACCATTTGAGGTGTCACACTTGGGGCACTAGGCACTCAAGCTTCATGAAGACATTCTACATCAAAGAGGTATGTATTCTATCTTGTTATATTGATAGTTTTTGTATGCTAGATTAGGATAATACCTTGGATGTTCATATTTGCATGTATAATAGAGATAACATAGATCCAAGGTATTTAGGGTTGCATGTACACTTAGGAGTGTTAGAATGCACATAACCCAACAACACCATGCAGAGAAACAATTTTGTCGATGTAGATTTAGGCCAATTTTTCCATCTTGAAATCTTCTCGAATGGGGAGAAAGTGAGCAGATTTCGTCAGTCGATCCACTATGCCCCAAATTAAGTCGTGACCTTTAGCAGTTCTAGGAAATTTGTTAATGAAATCCATAGATATTTGCTCCCATTTCCATTGGGGAATTTCAGGCTGTTGCAACAACCCTGATGATTTTTGTTGTTCAGCTTTGACTATTGAACATGTCAAACATTTCCCAACATATAAGGCAATATCCTTTTTCATTCCAGGCCACCAATAGTACTTTTTAAGATCCTTGTACATCTTATCCGCTCCAGGGTGGATTGAGTATTTAGATTGATGAGACTCCTCTAGTACCATGTCTCTCAGGTTGTTAACCCTTGGAATCCAGACCCTATCCTTAAAATAACGAACTCCATCAGGTTTGGTTTCAAATATCTCTTCCAAACCATGTAAGGTCTCGCCTGGAAGATTTTCCTTGACTAACGGTTTCTCCTGGGCATCAATGATTTGAGATTTCAAGCTTGTCTGAATTACCATTCCCAAAGCTCTCACAAGGGAAGGTTTCACTCTTTCTTTCTTACTAAGAACGTCGGCTACTACGTTAGCCTTTCCTGGGTTATATCGTATCTCACAATCATAATTGCTAAACAACTCTACCCATCTTCTCTGCCGCATGTTTAACATTTTCTGATCCAGGATATGCCGAAGGCTTTTGTGATCGGTATAAATGGTGCACTTGGTTCCGTACAAATAATGTCTCCATATCTTAAGAGCGAAAACTATTGCTCCTAGTTCTAGATCATGGGTGGTATAATTCTTCTCGTGCGGTTTGAGTTTTCTGGAAGCAAACGCAATGACTTTATCTTTTTGCATTAGCACACATCCTAATCCTTGATGAGATGCATCACAATACACCACAAAGTTCTCTGATCCTTCTGGTAAAGCAAAAATTGGTGCATTGCACAACTTGTTTTTCACGATTTGAAAGGCCTCTTCGTGTTTCTCTTCCCATAGAAATTTTCTATCCTTTTGGGTCAAAGATGTTAATGGTTGAGCAATCCAAGAGAAATTCTCAATGAAGCGTCTGTAGTACCCAGCTAATCCTAAGAACTATCGTATTCTATCGGGGTTTTGGGGGCCCCCCATTTCTTGATTGCCTCGATCTTAGCTGGATCTACATGAATTCCTCTTTCGCCAATCACATGACCAAGAAAATGTACTTCCTGAATCCAAAATTCACACTTAGTGAACTTGGCATACAATTTCTGCTCCTTCAACAGCTCCAACACTAGCCTTAGATGTCTATTGTGATCTTCTTTGGTTTGCGAGTAAACAAGTATGTCATCGATAAATACAATTACAAACTTGTCTAGGTATGGTCTACAGACCCTATTCATCAAATCCCTGAAAACAACGGGTGCGTTCGTTAGTCCAAAAGGCATGACTAAGAACTCATAATGTCCATAACGGGTTTAAAATGTTGTTTTGTGAATGTCCTCTTCGTGAATTCTTAGCTGATGATACCCTGACCGAAGGTCAATTTTTGAGAAGTAGGAAGCGCCCTGCAACTGATCGAACAAGTCATCTATTATAGGGAGGGGAAATCGATTCTTGATTGCCAACTTGTTCAGTTCTATGTAATCAATGCACATTCGAAACGAACCATCTTTCTTTTTGACGAATAACACTGGGGCTCCCCAAGGTGAAGAACATGGTTGAATAAACCCTTTGTCTAGAAGTTCTTGAAGTTGTCCGGATAGTTCTTGCATCTCGGATGGTGCAAGGCGATATGGTGCTTTTGCTACCGGTGCCGCTCCGGGAATTAAGTCTATCCGAAATTCGAACTGTCTATAAGGGGGTAGACCGGGAAATTCCTCGGAAATACTTCGGGATAGTTTTGAACCACCAAAATCTCCTTGAGTTGCTTAACTTCAGGTTCTCTCTCTAGCACGTGAGCCATGAATGCAATACAATTCTTCTTTAAGTATTTGTGAATCTTCATCCTTGATACTATGTTTAAACTTCTTCCTGGGTTCTCACCGTGCATGATAAGGGTTTCTCCATTAGGGAGAGGCACTCTAATGACTTTCTCGTAACAACCAATGTCCGCTCTATTTTTGGATAACCAATCCATTCCCACTATCACATCAAAACTACCTTGCTCTATGGGAATTAGGTCAATGCTAAAGAGTTTATCAGCTAAATTTAGAGTACAACCAGGAATTATATCAGTAGCCCTAATTTCATACCCATCAGCAAGTTCAATAGCATAAGCATTCCTCATCTTTACCGATTTCAAGCCAATTAACGGCCAAAATGCTAAACAAACAAAACTCCTATCTGCTCCTGCATCAAATATTACTGATGCAAAATGTTTGTTCAGGAGAAACGTACCTGTTATCACTTCAGGGTTCTGACGAGCTTCTTCTGCACCAATCACAAAGGCTACACCTCTTGGCCATCCAACTTGATTTCCTTGAAAGTTTTGCCTGGCTTGGCCTTGTCCATTGTTACCAGGTCCATTGTTCAGTTTGGGACATGCTCTACGGAGATGATCAGTACTCCCGCACTCGTAACATGTCCTTTTTCCCTCCTTATTCACCTTACAATACTTCGAGTAATGGCTTGTTTGCTTACAGTTTTGGCACACTGGGCAAGCTCCCTTGTGATGGAAGTTACACTTATTGCACTTCGGAAGCAGACCTGAGTACTGCTTTCGCTCCTGCACTTCCCGTTCTTGAGTTTTCACTGGTTCTTGCTCCTGGGCTCTTACCATAAAGTTTCTTGAGACTTTCTGCTTCCTCCCTGACTTGCCTCTATACTTCTTCTCTCCCTGATCTACTGGCTTCCTCTTGCTACTACAGCTTTCCTTTGTCGATGCTCCCATCCTTATCACATCGTTGGTTTGTCGATTTGCTAGACTTACTGCACTCTGAATAGTAGTTGGATTTGCTGAGGTAACCATTCCCCGAATCTCTGGTGCCAGACCCCAGATGTAATTATCTATCCGTTTATCCTCAGGAGTAACCATGTGAGGTACCGATTTTGCTAGTTCATGAAATCGGACTGTGTACTCCTCTATTTGTGTTCCAACCATAGAGTGGTTCCAGAATTCAGATTCAAGCTTCTGAAGTTCATCCTTGGGACAATACTCCTCTATCAACAGCTTCTATAAGTCTTCCCAAGTTAGTTGATATGCCGCTGTATGGCTTCGGGTTTGCACTAGGGTATTCCACCAGGTCAACGCCCTATCTTGGAGTAGGCAAGTTGCATACTCAACTTTGTTGCGCTCGAGGCATTTGCTAATGTGAAGGACCGACTCCATGCTGTCAATCCATTTCAGCAACCCGACCGCACCTTCCTTTCCATGGAACACCTTCGGTTTACAGGCCATAAAGGAGTTGTAGTTGCATTCTCTTTCATTGTTTCCCCGGTTTCCTCCACTACTTCCTTGGTTAGAATTAAGTTCTGCAGTTACTTGAGTAACAATGTTTGGGGTTGCTTGCCTGAGTTGTTGTGCTACAACTTGAGCAACATCGGGTGTTTCGTTCTGTGGGCGCCCGCGACTAGGCCCTCCTGACATGGTTCTATTACACAGGAGAAAAAATACGTATAAATACATAAAACAATGTATAATATGTAGTTCACTACTATTTTGAAAACCGTAAGTGTTGTCAAATCATTGGTTTGCATTAATACTAGGCATATAGATTTTTGAAAGAAAAGAAAAGAAAAATCTCTTTTATTCAACCATTTACCAAATAAAGTTTAGGGTTTGACCTCATAGTAAAAGTTTTCAAACATAAAATAAAATTCTTCATTACCATTTAAGATAATCTTAAAACCAAACCAACACATCAATCCCAAAATAAAGTTTTAAATGTTTTTCCCAAAAGACACCCAACATGGGTTTTCATTTCATAACAAAATAAAATAAAATAATGAAATCAGAACCAAAAGCCAATCGCTATCCCAACAAGAATCATCAACACCACAATCAGGAACAGCCCACCAAACACATAATATGTTGTCATCGCATGACCTGCCTCTCGTCTAGCAGCACTAGCAGTGTTAGCACACTCCATCGAACGCTGATACAGGATTTCCATCCCTGTCATCACTTCATTCAATACCTCCTGTTGCCCGGCTATTACAGCGAGGATGTGGCGCAGATCTGCTACCATCGAATACATCCTCTGGGACTCCTCCGGGTCATACCTGGCTGCCTGATAGGTATCCCTATGACTCGCTGTGGTGGTGGTGCTCTCGGTCCTGCGATGCTGGGTCCTACCTCGTTAGGTCCTGCCGTGCCAAGTCCTATTGTGCTAGTGGCTATCCTTCCTGGAATAGGAATACTCTTCCTCACCGTCCTCCGAATGCGAAGCCCATAAAGTGGCGGTTGTGGCAACACTGATGTAGGTGATGCCTCGCGTCGTTGACTCGGGGCGTTGTCATTGCTGATCTCCACCGAGTTCCCAGTATCTTCCGTATCCTCTGATGGGTCTTCTTCTACCGAGCCGGGGGGATTACGTCGAGGGATAATAGTGACGTAGCCGGACTCATCGGCTGAGGCGGTAGCGCGGGAAGATGACGATATTGACATAGTGGACTCTGACATAGTTTCAATGAGATATGAAATAAATGACAATGTATGCCTATAATATGCAATGTTTACACACACCAAAATTAACCTTTTGAATTTTTAAATAAAGTTTTCTCAAATTTTTTTGTTGAGCATATTCCCATTATAATTAGCTCAGGCTTTGTATAAATCTTTCCTTAATTAAACATAGGTGATCAGGCTATGTTTAATCGAGGTCCAATAATACAACTCCCGACCTAATTATACTGGCTCAAAGAGTTAATGGTTAGAGATAAGGGAAGGGCCTTAGTACGATAAGTTCTCATGTTCCGTGTTGCATAGACATACATAAAGAAACATAGCAATACAATAGCAATCATGTTTGATAATAATCAATTTACATACAACATGCAAACAATAGTTTTTCTAGACAAGCTTTTCCACCCCAAAACATAAAAACCGAAAATAGGTTAGTGCATGAATACTCACGGTATTTCGTGTAGGCACAAGCGGTACATCGGGATGCACCAACGTCTTACTACCGGGATCATACGACATCAAACACACACACTAGTGAGTTTCCATGTCAAAATCTAATGCTAATATACTAAACTCTACATATAGGGAAATGCCAATTCATGTTTTAGTATTGGATTTTATATCAATTGGCTACACTTTTTCTGAAGTATTGAAATTTTACAAGTCGTGCGATTAATTACAACCTTGGAATGTTAATTTTCCAAATCTTAAGTCTCTATAACAACATAAATTCATGAAAAATAGCATTCCAGGGATAAAAATTCTCAAACTTTTTATTTAACTGTTATTACACAATACTAAGCTGGGAAAAATATATAAATGGATTTCCAAGCTGTTTAATTATATTTTATGATTTATGGGCATTTATTCCAATAAAAATTGAAATAAACAGAAAACAGTTTCCAAAATTACCCAAACTTTTTATTTAATTGTTATTATACATAACTAGGCTGGGAAAAATATAAAAGATATTTTTCAGTGGGTATTTCTAGTTTTCCTTATTTTATTCCTTTAAATAGTCATAAATTAAAGAAATAATATTAAACAGTTAAAATAAATCACCATAAATTTTTGTAACATTATTTACAGTATATAAATAACCTGGGAAAAATATCAAAAGTGGTTTTCATAATGTATAAACTGGTTTTGGGTATTTATGTGTATTTAAGTGTATTTTAGTGCAATTAACTTTAGAAAAAAAGAGAAAAATAGTTTACAGTAGACAAAAATCCTCAAATTTTTTTTGTAATCTCATACTGTACAATATGATATCTTGGTAATTTTTCATGAATTTTGGATAATCAAAACTATTTTTCCCATTTTTAGACCATTATAATTACCAAAAATTGGGAAAAATAGTAAGACATGATAACAAAAATCTTGAAATTATTTTTTAGAGTCACCATTCACAGGTACGGTATGTGAAAATTGTTAGATACAATTTTCACATTATCTAAGGTGGCTTTGTGATTTATTATGCCCTAAACAAAAGAAAATCGGAAATCATATTAAACAGTAATCAAAATTGACGAAATTTGCTGAGGGGTCATTATTCACCATAAGGATCATTCATGAATTTATTCAGGATTTATTGACCTCTGGAAGTATTTTATGTGATTTATGCCCTTGGTTTTAGCAATAATTTTAATAAATCAACGAAATAATAGAAGCTCTTGAAATTTTCCAGACTATCTCATGCATGTGAGAGCTTTCAAAAGGAAAAATGTTAAAAATGTATTCAGAAGAGAAATGAGGGTAATGAATCTAAACAAATTAAGAAAGGTTGCATGCAATGATGCATGAAATGTAGAAGTGGCTGAAGTTGATGAATTTGTGTAGCCCATTCAGTGATGTTTTAAGCCACGAAATTTCAGCCATAATTGACTAGATATGTTAAGTTTCTAAGGTATTTTTCCTCAGATTTATGGTTGGGTTTAAGGCCATTGATCATGCAAGACAAAAATAGTGATCACAGAAAAAGAGCTGTATGCGCAACCATTTTGTAAAAATTGCCAAAAATCGGATATTTAATATTTTACAGTGAGACCAGTTGGGTTTGAAATTTAACTCGCGGAACTATCCAATACAAAAAGAATATCATGATTTGGTTAAGAAATGACCGAGTTATGGCCGTTCAAAGTCGAACAAAGTAATCTGGCAGATTGCATGTTTGTTTTTGTGCATTATTAGGGTATTTTGACAAGAACATCATGCATGTCTTTGGTAAGATCCGAATTCTAACACATGCATGGAGTGAATGAGCATCCAAGATGTACTAGAAATGGTTTAAATGCTTTTGGTCGTGCAAGAACACAAAAGAAATGGAGAAGAAGATGAAACATTCGGTTTTGATGTCACATGATCATATGTGCATCTTTTCACTCCTTGCATGGGTTTGATCCCGGATTTTCACCATCTCAAACATATGGATTGTGTTATGGTGAGAATCTACAAACCAAAAGGGAATAATAAAGATTTCTAGCCATGGAAAGGCATAGAATCCGAAAAGTAGAGAAAACTATGAAGAAGAAGAAGTTTAACCATGAAACTATGGGAGAAGATGTTGTTGTTTATCTTGGTTTTAACCTTGAGAGAAGTAAGAACACTTCAAAGTCTTCAAAATCTTGAAATTTGCCAGAGGGATGGGGAGAATTTCGTGAGTTAGAGAGAGAGAAAGGAGAAGAGTTTGTGTGAGGAGAGTGGGGTGTAAGAGAGTGAAGAGGGAAGAGGTAGTGTGAGGGAGAAGTTCTAATGATTGTGTTTTGGGAAGAGAGAGTGCATGGGGAGGGGAGATGACCAGTTTTTGAGTGGGTTAGGCCTCCTCTCTCCTAATTCAAATTTTTATAAAATCATCTCCATTATTTTTATAAAAACATTAATTTTTATAAAAGTGCTTATTAAGCAATTCTTGATTTGTTTTAATATCTTGTATTTAACCAATAATTTATGATTAATACTTGATAATTTAATTTTTATTTCATTGATTATAATTCCTAATTTGATTAATAAAAATTTGCTATTAGAAAGTTTATAGCCAAATTTTGTAAAGTTTTTAATCTTTATAATTTATAAGTTTGGATTTTGGGCTCTTTAGGGTTTTTGGAATATTGTTTGACATTCATCAACATGTTGAAGTATAACTAGAATGTTTTAATTTATTTTTAGGGTTTTATACCCTATTTCAATTATAACAAAGCTTGAAGCTTTATTCTAATTATAGTATTGGCATTTCCTATTGTAGTTAAGCAACTTACTAGAATTGTAAGTATCAAGTATATTAGTCCTAGACCTTAGTTGGATCCTAGTTTATGCAAGATTTTGACCTAATTTATACTACTAGGCCATGGCATGTTGTGCATGAATGGTTTTTATAAAGATGCATGAGTCCGAGAATGACCTGAATTGACAGTTCTCACAACCGTTCACATGCCTCCTCGGCTGTCAACTGAAATGCTCGGCTCCGCACCTCCGGAGCATCTACCTTGACCTTTCGACCATCCGCAACTCGTGTTGTCATTGGAGTCGACGCCAATGCTGGTGCTACTGCTGTCGCTGCTATCAATCTAGGATAGTTGGCCTTTTATGGACCCTCTGATTGCAATGAAAGCAAATCAGGTCTGATATCTAATCCGTGGGAGCAGGGGCAGTACAATCCCTACCAAAATGCCTAGTCTTGCGGCACTTATATCAGCCAAAACCCGACCCAGTGTGGCAAACTCCCTCATGTGACCCACCGCACTTCCCACAATGGTCCCGCCCCTACTAGCCCTTCAACCTCGCATTGAATCCCTTGGGTTTCTTCCTCGAAACCCCTGCAACCTACTCAATCTCTAACTTCCTCTTCTTGAGGTGCTCCAAATCAATCTCCCTCTCCCACGCCCTCGCAATCATGGACTCTAGGGTTAGACAAGCCGAATAGATGACATGCTCTAGAATGTCAACTCTCAACATATCATGATAGTGGGTCTTCCGCATCTCCTCATCCCCCACATACTGGGGTACCAACAAAGCCCTCTCCCGGAACATGGCGGTGATCTTCGCCACAGTCTCTGTAGTCTATCTCATATCCAAAAACTCTCTGGCTAGTTGCTGAAGCTGCATAGCTACTGCAAACTCAACCCTGAATTGGGTCATGAAATCTGACCAAATCATGGCCTCGATGGATGGGGCTCCCAACTAATCACCAACTAACTCCCACCAATCTCTAGCTCGATCCCTCAAACAACCTAAAAAAAATGGACCTTCGACCCTTCCGGGAAGAAGCTTGTCAACTGAGCAGACTCGATGTCTAATATCCATCTCCTAGCAGCAATGGTGTCCTTCACCCTATGGAAGTCTGGTGCACCACTCCCCCTGAAGTCCTTGAAGGACAGTGTGCACGTACTCGTCTGGCTAGACGCCAAATCACTCCTGAATGATCGGAAGCGATCCTCCATCAGCTCGATAATCCCCTCCATGATCGAGCCGAAAATGACCGGGGTCGACTCAAGCATACCTCTTGTGATTTCAGACTCGATGAACTCACGTAGCCCATAATCAACCCACTCGGATCCTGCTCGCGAGCCTAATCCTGATCCTGATCCTCCTACTCGATGTCGTGTCATCACCATACTGAAAATAAACACATAATCGTCAGGATCACACATACTCCTGAGAGATCTCACACATCATCCAGGTTTCCTGGTTCCATCTCGGCCCTCCTTAACTCGAGTACAGATCCTCTACTTCTAGTAGTACGCCCCCATACTACCTTCCACATCTATCTGTACTTTCCTCAAGGATTTCTTCGACTTCACCAAGTCCCTTTGCCAATGCCCTTTTCCACTAATCTTGTCCTAGCATTTCCTAGGGCACCTTTGACCTACTCTTCTCCATCACCTGCACTAGGAGTCCCTACTTCCTTTCCCTAACTAGCTTGTAAAGACTGTTACATATCCACTCACTAGCTAGTTAAAGTTAGCCAGGACCCCTATACTACAAAGCAAGAAGCATTTGTGCATTGGGTAACCACATCAAGCATAACCTAATCAAGCTATCCTACTGCTGACTAGACAGTCCTAGCATGCAGCTCACACAACAGGCATTCAAGGCATCCTCCTGGATCCTTACCCCTAATCTAACACGCAGTTCTCAAAATCATATATCAGGCATAAAAGACATCCTCCTAGATTCTTAGCCCTAATTTAGCATGCAGTTCACATAACAATAAATCATATAACGCAACATAACAAGTATGGGTATCTTGGGGAAAACTTACTTGAGCTTGGCCGATCGCACGCATCACACACCTTGTCCTTTCTCAAAAACTTTTAACTTAAATTTTTAGAAGCTGTTTTCTTTGTGAAAAAAAAATTTAGTCCCTCGGTTTCAGTCCAGACACCCCAAAAGGTGTGTCCAAATCCCACAAACAATAGCTCTGATACCAACTTGTAATATTCCAAATTTCGAGACCAAAAATTTCAGTTTTGAATTAATAATTTATAAAACATTTTACCATAACATTGACAATAAAGCAACACATTACAAAATCATAATTTTGTATCCCAAACCATGACATCAAAATTAATGAAAATCAGAGTACAATCCCAAAAACCCAATGCGGAAACCATGTGTGTGTGTGATGAGCTGCTACACCGCCGGCTCCTTCCTCTTCGGCGAAGAGGTACCTGAAACCAAAACCAATGTTGTAAGCACAAAGGTTAGTGAGTTCCCCCATCATACCACATAAGATATCATATCATCTTTATCTTTTAACAGGTAACTGCCATCGCTATCTTTCAACCGGTATCCGCCATCGGTATCTTTCAACCGGTAACTACCATCGGTATGTTTCAACCGGTACCTGCCATCGGTATCTTTCAACCGGTAACCGGGGATTATTTCACAACATAATGCAATCATACAATATCAATATATAACCATACAGTCGGGCATATCTGGTGTATTAAGCTACCCTTCGATCCTAATGACCGATATCAGGGAAAAACTATTCCCTACTACTACCACTAACATGCACATTGCATATCATATAGGCATATCTCATGAAAATATCACATAAACCTGCCAAGATAATTATCACAGAGACAATCATCAAGTTCATGATGGTGTGTTTGGTTTGTTTCTTTGTTGGGATGTTGTTTGCTTAATTAGTTTTTTTATTCTACGGTTGAATTATTATTATGATCAATGGAATTGGTAATATATGGTTTGAATGATATGTTTTTGAATTCGTAATATATTTCATTTGTTTTATTGTAGTTTATATGTATTTAATACTAGGAAAGAGGAAACATTTTCTATTATATATGTTTATGTTATCTTGAATAACTTTTTAGCATTTCAATGTATAAAAGCTAGATTATAAATAAACAATTATTTAATCGGATACTTAATGAAAATATTTGTACATACAAATATCTCAAAAACACATATCCTTTTTTCCCCTTTTAGTAAATGCTTTTAATATACCAAAGAATGATAGATTTTCATTTTGTTTAATTCTTATGAAAGGCACTAATACATAACATCACATTTTCCAATTCGAATGCAAAAACTAACAATTATACAATGTAACCACCATTTTGTAATGATACAAAAACATCTAGTCAATATCTTCTTCCTTTTATTGTTCTTCATTGCTCGATGTACTATACTCATAACTACCCTCGTTGTCAGGAATACCAATGATTGTCGTCCTCATGAATTTCACCTTCTTTCAATATTATCTTCATTATCTGAACCGCTGTTGGATATGTCATGATCATCATAATTTTCTGTATCGGTTGTACTTGGTATAATGATTTCATTTGATTTAACTTCATCTTCTTGGAAATCAATGTCTTTTTGAGGATGATTTTCATCAGTCCAACCACGAGCTTTATCCTTAGATATAAGCCACCAGTCTGAGTTGTTTGTTTTTGAACATGGGTAAGGGATGTAACACACCTTAGTGGCTTGCATGGATAAAGCAAACAACTCGAACTTGTATTTTCTTTTGACGTTTATCTCAACCAAGTAATATTGTTTGTGAACCTTAATTCCTATGTTAGGTGTTGGATCGGACGAATGACATTTAAAGAAAATTGTGGTTTTAATTGGGTAACCAGGGTACTTGACTTCTAAAATTTCATCTACTTTACCGTAAAAAGCCATAGAGAAGTGACCTACAAGAGGCATGTGGCTCTCATGGGCATAAAGTTGGCACTTAATTATAGTTAATTATAACCATAACAAAAAAATAATAAAATTAACAAATTACAAAAATAACACCCACATAGTTTTGAAACCATACTGCAAAGTTCTTCTTGTTAGGTTTTGTGGGCTATAACACTCCTATGGTGCACATACAGCCCTAATAGCCTTGGATCTAAGTTTTCTCTAGTTATACATGCAACAAAATTTTCCAAAGAATGAAGCTTACAACTGGCATACAATTTGAAATATAAATCATAAAAGTAAGTTAGAAGATTAACTCTTGTTGTAGCTTGTTGAATTTCGCATTTCAAGAGCTTAGCATCTCTAATGTTGTGCCTCAAATAAATGACAAACATCATGAATAATTGAAAGACAAATTAGAGAGAGGTTAGGCACCAAAAATCATCCACACTCTTCGAATGTCACGCTTAGGTTCGATTTTGGCTAAAGGGGTGACACAAACATAGTGTAGAATTCCAAGAGTTATATGTAACCCTAATTCTTACACTTAGGCTTATGATCCATAACTTATATGGACTAATAATTTATGGAATTTTACATAAGCTTAGCCCATTACAAATTTACCATGGATCATTAGCCCATACCATATGTCTCACTGATTTACATAATCAGTCCCCCTAAATTTATTTATTCTCATTTAATCACTAAATTAATTCTAAATCAATTCTTGATCAATACTAATTAAATAGTATAAATTTTCAATTAATATATTATATTTATAATATATTAATTAATCACAAATAACCTCTTACTTAAATATCCATCCTATCAAATTGTCCTGATGATGGCAACTCGAAATGGACCATGCTCCTATCGGGTCAAATACATACCAATTATAGTAATGGGCTTAGAACACCTAATCTGACAGTCTCCCACTTGGATAAGTCTAATAACTATAATTTTAAATACGACTTCAACACCCGACTAGCAGTCGTAGCTCTCAAAAGTTGTTGTCGAACTCTAATCAATAACGCGTCCATTACATAATGGATCATATATTACTCCATTCTAGATATCGTATAAACTCAGACATGGATTATTATCATTCTCTCTGTTCATGTGTTTTTTCCAGATTTTCGATTTATGACGACCAACTAATTGAACAAATCAAATCAATCCAGGCTTAGACAAGTGCTTAGGGTTGTCATCACTAAATCATTGAGGGGCTGACAGATCGCTTTTAGCCCATACTAGGTAAAAGGAACGAATAAATTTCGACTCATGTGCTTGCTCTATTTACTTATCAAATCACATACAACAATATGTTTTATAACACCAAGTTACTGGTGCGTTTACATATATCAATGTGCAACCATATTGTAAACTACAACTCACATGTCTTGGTTTCAGAATATAAGATATTATCGTCTCATGATCACTCGTGATAAAATCCATAAAGTGACTAAAATGAGCGTGGGTTTAATCCAATACTCAAATCTTATTATAGTAGTACTCATGAATACTGCAGCAAACTTGCGCTATGTCAAAACAACTTTAGACAATCTACAGACCCATTCATGACAGTCTAGCTTCAATACCTACTTCCAAAGTATGATCAACTGTGGATAGTTTGAATAATCTAGTTATTTGGGAAGTCAAAACATGCAAAGTGAAACACAAGAATAGTCAAATCCAATATGGTCTCAAAAACTTTTGAATACAAATAAAACACCTTTTATTTAATCACCATATTGATTACACATTATTCATTGTATAATGTTTCGATTTATCAACTTAATACTTGAATTAAGACAATAGTTATCCCATGCTCCAAGAATACACACTATGTTTACCTATAGTCATTTCTTTGTGAAATATATCAATTAAATACATCTTCAATGAAACTCATTTCACACCTCCAAATCTTTATCACAAGTAGAAGAATGCCAAATTATTACCACTTATTAGAATGTGTCAGATTCTAAACTATTATGCAATGATTCCTTTTGTAATGTCGAGGTCTAGAAGTCATAGAGACTTTGCCAACGATATTACAGAGTATTCATTTTTATAGTGTTACAAAACAATTCAATGGAAGCTAATTCTCAATTTCAAAGTACATTCCTTTAAACATCCTTCTTGCATAAAAGTTTCTAACTTCCACATAGATTCCTAATATCCAACTCCCAATATGGAAGCGTGTCCATATTTTCCATTTGACAATCCATTCGTAATAGAGTCATATATATTCATAATGTCAATATGGTCCATCCATTACTATACTTCCAACTATAGTTGTCTAATCATTGGCGAAGCTTAGATTGACATTCATAGTTGCTTAATAACTTTATTCATATTCGGTTCTAGTCCCTTTTCTTTCTTAATGCCCCAGGAATTTAGAAAATTAGAACACATGAATATTATAGCATATGCAATTGATCCTATATCCGAAGCAAATAGGACACGATTCATAATGTTTTACATAAATACATGATACTTTACCAGTCTTTTGCTATAATATTTCTTTATATAGAATTTCCAATGCTGAAGCATTCCGACATGGTATTCATATATATATATATATATATATATATATATATATATATATATATATATATATATATATATATATATATATATATATATATATATATATATATATATACCCTTGACTAAATTTGATTAAAATCTAAATTTAAGCTTTTAGATTTGAAATGAAGTATGAGTTCCTCTCCCTTAATTATAGCAAAACAACTTTTCAAACTCTGGAACTTTGCAAATTGAACTTTTATTTTCTATAATTAACATTGCTAACTTACAACACTCACCATAATGATTATGCTCCCACTAGCATAACAATCATTTCATTAACATCATAACACTTATGCCCCCACTAGCTTTGACATGTACCCAGAAAATAATTTGGACTTCTAGAATACAGTGCTTATTGACTTTCTTACCAAATTTCAGATTTCCGATATGAGATGCTTGGATACATCTTTATCTAAGCTCCTACACCTTTTATAAAAAAGCTCATATGTGTGTCTTAACTATTTCAAAACTTACAGAAATAAGTCCCGAATGTTCATACTATTTTCCTTTTCTCAAAATTTTAACTATGAAAAGGGATTTCATAATCATAATCAAATTTAAGAATGCAGTTACCGCAACTGCTATCTCCTTAAAATCAACTAAGTGAAAGTGTTTCCTCATAATCATTTTCATGAATTGAAGAGAAACCTTATGACACTTAGATTCCATAGTATATGTGTTCATATCCATGTGAATCTTTCATAACCATAATCATAAGACAAGGTTAGTGACAAATCCAAACTCATATGGACTGAATGTCACACCACCAAATCGGAACGGCGGAAACGTTCGGGGGCGGATGACTTCATGTGGTAACGTAACAAATGAATACATAGTAAAGAAACCAATACAACCATCATATATATAATCGAAAGTTTACATTGTTTAATAGAGTGCATGTTCAAAACCAATTACAATATGAAGTCAAAATATGAAATTAAACTGGCGCCACAACGTCCCTTCTCCAAAACCTGTTTGTTACCTGTAATTACTGAATCCCTAGGACATACAAGTAGTTTTGAAAGAGTAGGTCAGCATTTAAGCTGGTGAGTTTCATAAGTATTTAATGACAATGTTTTTATGAAATGAAATGTTTTTGTTCTTTGTTTGCTTGTTCCTAGAAAATCCTATATTTTCTACTAGTATAAATGTAGCTTTCTTTCAAGACCAATGTTTGTTTCTAGTAAATGTATGTACATATAAAATTTCGAATATGTCTGAAAAACCCCGTAAATCATTGTGTTTTTAATACTCTATGTGAGTTTTATAACCATACTATTGACAAGGAATGCCTATACACAATGTTCTTCAGGCGTTGGAATGTTCTGATGTTTGTCACCCCCAAATGGTGGACTGTAGCTAACAGTCAGGGCGCGGGTTGTCAAGCCCGTATAGATCTATACACAACCACCATGCTCCCCCTCCAAGGGATTCTGGTATATAATACAGGACTTGAAATGTGTACTTTTAAATGAATCTGAACAATCTTCTCTTACAACAATCTTCTCTGTCGTTTCACGATAATACAGAGAAGATTCATGAACGGTTGGTATATAATACAGGACACGATAATAATCAACTTTCAACCGTTCATGAATCTGAACAATATTCTCTGTCGTTTCATGTATGATTTCGGGACCAGTGAGAGTGTTTTCAGTATCTCTTCCTTTAGCTAGTTGTGTGTCGCCAACTTCGGTCCAGCACAGAGGGGATCTGCACTTGCAGCCATAGAGGGCTTCAAATGGAGCAGCCTTTATGCTCGTATGATAACTATTGTTGTATGAAAATTCTACAAGAGGTAAGTGGATATTGTTGGGTTATGAGCATTCTAACACTCCTAAGTGTACATGCAACCCTAAATAGCTTGGATCTATGTTTTCTCTATTATACATGCAAATATAAACATCCAAGGTATTATCCTAATCTAGCATACAATATATCAATATAACAAGATAGAATACATACCTTGTTGTTGCTTGTGTTCCTTGAAACCTTGTGAGCCTAGCACCTCAAGTGGTGATGCCTCAAATGGTTCACACAACACCAAATACACTTGGAATAACTTGAGAGAAACTAGAACGCTTCATGAAATCGGTTAGCCCTCTCTAGTATCATCTAGTCCCCGATTTTGGGAAGAATAATATCTTTATATAGTGTTACAATTAGGGTAAACCCTAATTGTCATGACTTTCCATTTCCTTGGATCCATGGGTTCAAATACACCATGGAGCATCCATGGAGCATCATATGGGTTTTGGCCCAACTAGATAATCCATGGAGCATTAGCCCACTATATAAGTATGGATGATTTACACAATAACCCATATATTTAATTAGTCTTCTTTTGATCACTTAATTAATCCTAGATTAATTCTTGATCAATACTAATTAAATAATCTTATTATTCTTATTATTAATATACTAGAACTTATAATATATTAATAACCATAAGTGTCTTATTTCTCTCATTATAGTCTATCCAAGTGCATGATGCCATGCAACCCAAATGGACCATGCCGGGTCGGGTCAAGTCTTACCAATTATAGTTATGGACTTAGACATTAATCCAACAGTCTCCCACTTGGATAAGTCTAAAACTATTATTGCGTATGACTTCAGGAACCAACTAGCAATCGTAGCTCTCAAAAGCTTCTGTCGAACTCTGACCTTGTAGATGAACTCTGATCTGTGTCAACGACTTGTCCATTAGATAAGGGATCATATATTCCTCCATTCTAGATATCATATGGACTGAGACATGGATTATAATCATTCTCTCTGTCCATTAGTTGTTTCCCGATTTCCGATTTATGACGACTGACTAATTGAACAAATCAAATCAGTACTGGCCCGGCCGAGCACTTCCATTTGTCATCATCAAATCATCGAGGGGCCCACAGATATCGCTTTCATCCCGAAGGTAAAAGGAATGGATAAACTTCGACTCATATGGCTTGTTCTACTACTTGTTGAATCATACATAAAGACACGTTTTATAGCACCGAGTTACCAAATGCAGTTTCGTGCAATTAATGTACAACCAACTCATAGTAACAACTCATATTTCTAGGTTTGAAGAATATAAGATATTATCGTCTCATGATCACTCGTGATAAAATCCATGAAGTGATTCCAATGAGAGCGGGTTGAATCCAATACTCAGAACTTATGAGCACTCATGAGTGTTGTAGCCCTTTGTCCAACAACTTAGACCTCTACAAGCCAACCCATGACAGTCTTAATTCATATCTACTTCCAACATATGACCGACTGTGGATGGTTTGAATAACTTAGTCATTTCGGAAGAATAACCTAGTTTATTCGGGAAGTCAAAACATGCAAAGTGAAACACAATAATAATTGAATCCAATATGGTCTCAGAACTTATGAATATAAATAAAACTCCTTTTATTTATCACCATATGATTACACATTATTCATTGTATACTGTTTCAGCTATCAACATTATTCTTGAATTTAAAACAATAGTTGTCCCATGCTCCAAGCATGCACACTATGTTTTCTAAACAATAGTCATGCCATACACCAAGTATGCATAATATGTTTGTCTATGATCTTTATTTTGTGTACTAGATCAAGTGAACATAACTTCAATGATTCTTTTTTCGCACTCCCAAATCCTTACTGCAAATGCAAGAATTCCAAATTCATGTCATTTACTGAAATCTGTTAGATTCTAAACTTATATGCATCGATCCTCTTGTAATGATTATGCACAAAGTCAGAAAGACTTAACAACAATCATTACAGAGCATTCCAAAGGAGATCAAGTCCTTGGAACCATCCTTCTTGCATTAAGTTTCCTTAATCGTACACAGATTGAAAATTCTAACTTTGAAACATTTCCTAATTCATTTTGACTATCACTTCTGAACAAGAGTTGCCTCCTTACAGATTATGTCAATATGGACCTTCCAGAATTATCACTATACTTCCAATTGTCCTTGAGAAACCAATCTTTGGTAAACCTTAGATTGTCCTCGACAATTGTTTAATCCTTTTTAGTCATATCCAGTTCTAAACCTTTTCCATTCTTAACGCCCCAGGCATTTGGAAAATTTTAGAAAGGATGAATATAGCACATGTAGTCGGTCCTATATCCGAAGTATATGGGACACGATTCATGATGTCTCACATAAAGACTAAACCAGTCTTTTGCTATACCATTTCCATTTCAATTTGCCAAGTTCTCATAATTCAGATTATGAAAAGGGATGCCGTAATCATAATCGAATTTAAGAACGCAAATAATGGACCCATATACAGAATTTCCTTATGTTGAGCCATTCCAACATGAAATTCGTATATATTCTTGACTAAATGATTAAAACCTCACGATCTAAGCTTATAGATTTGAGATGAAGTATAATTTCCTCTCCCTTAATTATAGTAAAACAACTTTTTCCCAATTGAAACCTTTTGTTTTCTATAATTAACATTGCTAGCTTGCAATACTTATTGTAATTATCATGCTCCCACTGACATGATGATTATTAGCATAACACTTATGCTCCCACTAGCTTTGACATATACTCAGAAAGCTCGACTTCTAGAAATCAATACTTTATTGACTTTCTTACCAAAGTTCAGATTTCTGATACTATATTGTTTTGATAAGACTTTATCAAAAACATACACCTTCCCTTAGATAGCTCATGGGTCTGTCAAAACAATTTTAAGAACTATGAAAAGGGATGCCGTAATCATAGTCTTGATCGTTTTGACCTTTGTTATTTCTCACAAGTCCAAGTTAGTGTGCCGGTAAACCACACACGCTCCACTAACGACTTTGAGAATGCAAATATCACAATTGCTATCTAACTAAAATCTACTTTGTCAAAGTGTTTCCTCACCATCATTTTCATGAATCGGAGAGAAACCTTATGACACTTAGATTTTATGGTGTATGTGTTCTTGTCCATGTGAATTGTCATAACCATAGTCACAAGACAAGGATAATGACAAATCCAAACTCATATGGACTGAACTCAATCTTAATTTCTTGCCACCTGGTAGCTCAAGGGCCTACCATTGCTTCCAAGTTGTTGTGCAACACATTGAGAACTCTAAGAACTCATATGCAAAGCCAACTTTAACTAGAATGGGCACAGAATATGTCAACACGATAGGTTATAAACCTTAAGTCGTGTGCTAGTGAAGAACTTTAGGTTTTATTCTTGATTAGTTCTTGAGACTTTCAAGACCTTTTAAGACTCCCACTGTCCTCTTGACATATAAGACTTCCTTGTCAAATATTCAAGAGATAGTGTGGATTCTAATCAAGACAAACACTTCACACAATTGGCCTAAGTTGGTCTTTGTTTTATCCAAAACATCACAACTTACCAATTTCAAATGTACAAGAGTAGAAAACTTTTACTCTTACATTTGACACGTGTTTTTAAACCTTCTTTAAGACATGTCACTCAAGTTACAATCTTGGAGTATGACTCTAAGACTTGTATTGGAACGAAGTATGACTCATCTTCTTGATTTAACCATTTCAACAATTCAAGATCCCTTCTTCTTAGTCATAAGAATGAACTAAGACTTCCTTAGAGAACTAATTTGATATGGTTTCTTAATCATTAAGATTATCACAAAAACGATACTAAAGTACTCTCCCATCTTTTCAGATTTGAGAAACTTTTATCCTTCTGCCTAATTTGATTCTTCTTATTCGCTCTGCCATACGTTGGAACCTTTTCCAATGTCTCAGAGTTACACTTACGCTTGTAAGTATAATCATATTTACTAAGATTTAGTAAACTATGACGAATAGTCTTATATCTTTTGTGGTGGACTTAATCAGTGCACATGACTATGTACTCGATCCCTTAGTCCATTACTTGACTCACACATCCATGTGAATAAGTAATTAGTCTTAATTTTTCCAATACTTGAAAGTTCTCATTCATCATGCTATACAACTCGCATGATTCCAAGTCCCGGTCCAATTGAGACTTTGGATGATGAGAATCTTTCCTTGTTTGGTAAATTTAGACATTACCACAAATGAAAGAATCATTTTCATATTTCCACTCTTGCTATTAATGGAATCATATAAGCAACAATTTTCCTCAAATGCCATTGTAAGGATATTTTAAATAAAAAACAAAATTTTTCCTTTTATTTTAAAACTATGCGGAAAAACTTATCCTTACAATCCATATGAAAACTTGTTGTTATCTATTCCTAAGCAATATCTCATAACTCCTAAGAAGTAGCTCAAGAATCCGGTTTTTCAACCTACGCGATAGAAATCCATCTATGCGATCAGATTCAGCATATTCTTTCTTTAAGTTCCTTTAATTTTCTTTGATTCTTAAAACATTACCATGTGACCCAGTCACAACATGTATCAAGAATCTCAGAATAGAAACTTAACAGAGTTAGATTTGTGGACTTTTACCTGAAGTAGAGTCAATCTTATTGACTTTAACATCCTTAGGTAAATTAGGCAGCTTCGCAACTAATGACCCTTACTTTGGCAATATAAACATTTGGACCCTTTGATAATGGTACACAGGACTATTACAGACTTAGCTTTTCTCTTTACCATTTGTTCAACCGAGTTGACTATGGCCGATCCCTTTCCATTGGGAAGAGAATGTTTTTTCTGTATTTCCAGTGTCACCATTGTCAATGTCCATAAGTTTCAGGAAGTTGATCTTAACAATAGATGAGATCATTAAGGGTCTTGTCATAGTCTATTTCATAGGTGTCCCAAAGGAACTCACTATGTAACTTAGAAAGTGATTGAACCACCAACTTTCTCAAGACATTGACACCCAACTCTCCCGGCTTGTCAATATGTGACTACATCTCCAAGATGTGATGACACCTAGACCTTGTCTTGCCAATAGGGTTCGAGTGACCTTAAATTTTTCAAGAACTTGTGGGTTAGGGAGAATAATTGGAAGAGGAGAAAGAAGTATGATATCCATGGGACATCATCTTCATTTAGGAAAGCTTGTTTCAAGAGATTTGGGAAGATCATAAATGTCTAATCCAGACATGTTATGGGAGATATTCAAGATAGTTGATCTTTGAGTCCTTAATATGACACCCAATATGAAATATTAAGGCTAGGACCCAACAAACTATTTTATAACTTAGAAGAGGTATGCCGTAATCCAAGCTATAAAACAATTTGAAGGTAGGTGAATGACGATTCACCAATTTCCACCAAGATAAACGAAATGTATTATTAGGTTTTAATTGGTTTTGAAACTCCTAGATCTTTTGAGATTCATTGAACTGTTCAATGGCATGTTTCAATCTCGAGTGTGCCCTTCAGGTTTTGTGACTGGGATGCCGAGGATCACAAAACAAGGTGTGAAGTAACCATGCAAATTACTTGGTATCCTTAAGTGTTTACCCCTCAATCGATGTGCCGGTTAACCACACACGCTCCATCGATACTATGATAAACATTAAGTTACCCTTTGCCTACCTTGTTAAATACGAGTTAGTGTGCCGGTTAACCACACACGCTCCACTAACCGACTTAAACAAAGTGCAAAGTGTAATTTCATGGATTAGCACCTTATTCACATTTTCCTAAGTAACTAAGATTGGGTATTATTAAGAGTTTAGTTACTTAGTATTTATCATTAATACTTTTAATGAAGGGAGAATTAAAGTCATGTCAAACCCGTTCGGCTAACGACCCTTCACCAGTCAAGCAAGCGGTGGGTGAGAGTGAACACCCATTAAGTTGCCATTTTATAGGCAACAACCTTATACCCACCTTATAGACCGGCTTCGTGAATGAGGCGTACTAGCGGTAAGACCGACTTTACTCTTATACATATAAATATTATTAACTTATAATATTATAAAGTATAAGGGTTGAATTTTAACTTTTAAAATTCTAAGGGCTAACTTGGAATTAAAGTATTCATAAGATAAAACTTTACAAATTCCAAAACTTGAGGGCAAGTTTTGAAACTATTCAAAACTAATTAATTCCATAACTTATGTATTTAAAGTAGTTTTAATCCAAAAACTCTTCAAGTTCCATAACTTGTGGACAAATTATGGAAGACTTTAAACTAATAAAGAATTAATCTTTTCTTTATTTTATAACTTATGGAATTAATTAAGGTTACATATTTTATTTATTTATTTATTAATGAAGTGACTCTTGAACCTCCATAACTTAAGGACAAGACTCTTCATCCTTTTGTAACCTTTGCCAACTTTATGAGTTTTATGAGTCTTTAATGTGACTCTTCATGTAACTTAAGGATAAGTTACACAAACACATTTTATACTCAACTCTTAGATTAATTTGGATTGAAAACAACTTTTTCACTCAACTTTTCTATTAATCTAAGCAACTCATAAGAACAAGATAATTCAAATCAAACTTTTTCATGTAATTAGTCTAACCTTTAAACTAATACAAAAACATGAATCTATTGACAATTATCTTGAAAATGGATTAGCATGAACATTACCACATTTAAAAACAAGTTTATAAGTTCAAAACAACTTAGGGTAATGTTCCTAGTCCATTTCTAGCCAAAAACCTCGAAGATATGCTGTCTGGGGTCCAACTCGTCGAGTGCATGAACACAACTCGGCGAGTTGGATGCATTTTGCCTTGGACTCGTCGAGTCCCTTTATGGACTCGGCGAGTCAGCTGGGCTGACAGCATCAAAACTCGATTTTTCAGCTTCTATTGCAGGTATAACAAGAAAACAAGCCTAGGCTCTGATACCACTGTTGGGTTATGAGCATTCTAACACTCCTAAGTGTACATGCAACCCTAAATAGCTTGGATCTATGTTTTCTCTATTATACATGAAAATATAAACATCCAAGGTATTATCCTAATCTAGCATACAATATATCAATATAACAAGATAGAATACATACCTTGTTGTTGCTTGTGTTCCTTGAAACCTTGTGAGCCTAGCACCTCAAGTGGTGATGCCTCAAATGGTTCACACAACACCAAATACACTTGGAATAACTTGAGAGAAACTAGAACGCTTCATGAAATCGGTTAGCCCTCTCTAGTATCATCTAGTCCCCGATTTTGGGAAGAATAATATCTTTATATAGTGTTACAATTAGGGTAAACCCTAATTGTCATGACTTTCCATTTCCTTGGATCCATGGGTTCAAATACACCATGGAGCATCCATGGAGCATCATATAGGTTTTGGCCCAACTAGATAATCCATGGAGCATTAGCCCACTATATAAGTATGGATGATTTACACAATCAACCCATATATTTAATTAGTCTTCTTTTGATCACTTAATTAATCCTAGATTAATTCTTGATCAATACTAATTAAATAATCTTATTATTCTTATTATTAATATACTAGAACTTATAATATATTAATAACCATAAGTGTCTTATTTCTCTCATTATAGTCTATCCAAGTGCATGATGCCATGCAACCCAAATGGACCATGCCGGGTCGGGTCAAGTCTTACCAATTATAGTTATGGACTTAGACATTAATCCAACAGATATCCCATGGCTTTCCAAATTCAATCACACAGGATCTCAGCATATCTTCTAAAGTTTGTATCGTTCTCTCACTTTGCCCATCTGTTTCTGGATGGTAGGCTGTACTCATGTCCAATCTAGTGCCTAGGGAACTTTGTAGTGACTGCCAGAACCTTGATGTAAATCTACTATCTCTATCGGAGATAATGGACATCGGAACCCCATGCAATCGTACTATTTCCCTTATGTAAGTTCTTGTAAGCCTTTCTATCTTGTTAGTCTCCTTGATTGGTAGAAAATGCGCATATTTGGTTAATCTGTCGATGATGACCCATATGGTATCAAGTCCACCCGTTGTCTTGGGCAACTTGGTTATGAAATCCATAGTGATTCGTTCCCATTTCCATTCCGGTATCTCTAGTTGTTGTAGTAATCCTGAAGGTTTATGGTACTCCATCTTAACCTTAGCGCAAGTAAGACATTTAGTTACAAATGTAGCAATCTCTGCTTTCATGTTAGGCCACCAGTACAGTTTCTTAAGATCCAAATACATTTTATCTGAACCTGGGTGAACGGAATACCTCGTGTTGTGTGCTTCAGTCATGACCACATCCCTGAAACCACCATGTCTTGGTGTCCAGATACGGTCCATGAGGTAATAGGCTCCACCACCCTTGATTTCTAGATTCTTTTCCATTCCTCTCAGGGATTCACCCGTCACATGCTCGGGTTGTAAAGCTTCCAGTTGAGCCTATTTAATTTGTGTGGATAAGTTGGAATGGATGGTCATATTCAGAGATTTGACTCTCCGACTAGTGTATTCTTTTCGACTGAGGGCATCAGCTACTACATTGGCCTTACCAGGATGATAACGAATCTCGCATTCGTAATCATTAAGTAACACTACCCATCGTTGTTGTCGCATGTTGAGCTCCTTCTGATCGAAAATGTGTTGAAGGCTCTTGTGGTCGGTGTAAATAGTCCTCTTTGTTCCGTACAAGTAGTGTCTCTAGATCATTAAAGCAAATACCACTGCTCCTAACTCGAGATCGTGTGTCGTATAGTTTACTTCGTGTGTCTTAAGCTTACGGGAGGCATAAGCAATAACCTTCCCTCGTTCCATAAGAACACAACCAAGCCCTTGATTCGATGCATCGTAATACACTACAAAATATTCTATCCCTTCGGGGAGGGATAGTATTGGTGCAGTGCATAAGGCTTGTTTTAGAGTTTGGAATGCCTTCTCTTGTTTTGCTTCCCAGTCAAAGACCACGCCTTTCTAGGTTAATGTAGTAAGAGGTTTCGCGATGCTAGAGAAGTTCTTTATGAATCAGTGATAGTAGGCAGCTAGACCTAGAAATTGACGAATCTCAGTAGGTGTCTTTGGTGCCGACCAGTTCTTAATGGCCTTAATTTTGGAGGGGTCCATATGTATCCCTTTTTCGCTAACAATGTGGCCCAAAAATTCGACTCTTCGAATCCAAAATTCACATTTAGAGAAATTCGCATAGAGGAAACGTTCGTGGGCGGATGACTTCATGTGGTAACGTAACAAATGAATACATAGTCAAGAAAGCAATACAACCATCATATATATAATTGAAAGTTTACATTGTTTAAAAGAGTACATGTTCAAAACCAATTACAATATGATGTCAAAATATGAAATCAAACTAGCGCCACAACGTCCCTTCTCCAAAACCTGTTTGTTACCTGTAATTACTGAATCCCTAGGACATACAAGTAGTTTTGAAAGAGTAGGTCAACATTTAAGCTGGTGAGTTTCATAAGTATTTAATGACAATGTTTGTATGAAATGAAATGTTTTTGTTCTTTGTTTGCTTGTTCCTAGAAAATCCTATATTTTCTACTAGTATAAATGTAGCTTTCTTTCAAGACCAATGTTTGTTTCTAGTAAATGTATGTACGTATAAAATTTCCAATATGTCTAAAAAACCTCGTAAATCATTGTGTTTTTAATACTCTATGTGAGTTTTATATCCATACTATTGACAAGGAATGCCTATACACAACGTTCTTCAAGCGTTGGAATGTTCTGATGTTTGTCACCCCAAATGGTGGAATGTAGCTTACAGTCAGGGCGCGGGTTGTCAAGCCCGTATAGATCTATACACAAACACCATGCTCCTCCTCCAAGGGATTCTGGTATATAATACAGGACTTGAAATGTGTACTCGAACGTACGTGAAGTTAATGTCTCACAAAAACTTAGTATAAAACAGATTTACGTGTGAAAACGTTCGTTCGTTATTGTATAAGAAAGTAGCTTCTTAAAATAGTATTTCCATGTATGTAAAAGTTCGTAGTATTCTCGTAAAATTATACATATTATAGTTTCCTAAAAGTGTGTTTCGTTGTATAATAAACCCTTAGTGAAAATGTTCACTTGTTATGAAAAGTGTAGTTTTTGTAGTGCCAAAACCGACACACGGAAATGTAGTATAAACAAAGTATCTGATTTATATAAATACATAAACCGTTTCTCATTTCAAAAGATAAAATATTGTCGTGGTATAATTTGCATATGAAAGTTTCCTTATAATAGTATTAAATCACATATGATTCCTTTGATAAAACGCGTATAGTGAAAGTTTATATAACACACGATAATAATCGAGTGTTTTACTTGTATTCCCCCCCCTTAAAAGCATGTAAAAGTACTCATAAAACATTTAAAAGTGTGAATGATAGGGGTATGAAGTCACTTTTAAGATCGAAGGTTGCGGGATAAAAACCGGACATAATTTCGGCTTGAGAAAGTGGATTTCCTCGGGATTCTCGAGAATCTCGGGGGCACAAACGACTTTCGGGACTCGAGCAAAGTGATTGGGGCTTCGGGGTAGCACGGGCACGGAAAACGAGGCAAGAACGTACAAGAAATGAGAGAAATGGTGTGATTTTCCTGGAACCCTCGCATCCCTTTTATAGGGGGCTGAGAGGCCTCGGTACGCGGGGCGTACTCGTGCGTCATGCGTGACCGAGTCCTCGACTCCCTCGGCTTCGGATGGGACGGGACGGGTAGGCTCGCATAGGGGCGACGTGGACGAACCGGAGCCTAGGCCTTGAGTACGCGGGGCGTACGCCTGTACGCGACGCCTAACTCGGATGGACCCGGTGACTCACCCTTCGGATAATACCGATTTTTGAACTAAATTTATATATTAATTATTTAGCAAACTTCAAAAATTCATATCTTCTTCATACGAACTCTGCTTTTGACATTCTTTATATCCACGCGAAGGTGAGACCGTACTCTACAACTTTCTTTTAGATCCCGTTGGCAAATTCCCAAATTATTTTTATTATTTATTTTTAAAAGGTCGCGGTAAGAAAATTTCTTCAGAAATTCATAACTTTTTTATCTGATGTTGGTTTTTGCCAGACTTTTTACCGCTGAAATACCATTGATGAGACCTTTGATTCTCGTTTAGGTCATTCCGGCCAAAACTCGCTCGATCTCTGATTCGAGTTTTTAGCCGTCTGCCGTTAAGCCGAAGTTGAAAAATTCCTAACTTTCTTATACGAAGTGGGATTTGGGCGTTCTTTTTACGTATGATCACGGTTTAATGACATCTAACATAATAGGTACTTTAATTAGTGATTTTTGGATATTTTATTTTTGAAGTTAATTTTGTTACAACAAACGTGGTTACAATACTTGACTTTTTAGGTCGTTTACATGTAGTTGAAATATCGGGTTGTCACACTGAACCTGTTCAATCTAAATTTCTTGCCACTTGGCAGCACAATGGCCTACCATGTCTTCCAAGTTGTTGAGTAGATCACCCATACTAATAAATGAATTATCATTGATCAGGGTGCTTTGTATTATGGAAACAATTGAGAACTCATAGAACTCATATGCATAGTCAACTTTAACTAGAAGGAGCACATAAACAAAAATATGTTAGCATGATAGGTTATAAACCTTAAGTTGTGTACTAGCGATAAACAATAGGTTTATTCTTGATTAGTTCTTGAACTTTTCAAGGTCTTTAAGACCCCCATTGACTTCCTGACATATAAGATTCTCTTGTCAAGAAACATTCCATGACAAACAAATATTCACGAGTTAGTGTGGATTCTTATCAAGAATGACACTTCAAATAATCGGTCTTAGTTGGTCTTTGTCTTATCCAAAACATAACAACTACCAATTATAAATGTGTTATAAATCTACTTAAGATATGTTACTCAAGTGACAATCTTCGAGAATCACTCTAAGACATAATTTTGGAACGAAGTATGACTCTCCTTAATTAATTTAAGCACTTCAACAATTCTTGATACCTCTTCTTAGCCATGCAAATGTACTAATGTGTCCTTAAAGGATCAATTCTGATATGGTTTTCATAATCATTAAGATGATCATAAAACACAATACTAAAGTACTCTCCTTTCCTTTCAGATTGGAGAAACCTTTACCTTTCAGCCTAATTGATTCGTCTTATTCGTTCTGCCATACATTGAAACTTTCCAATGATTCAAAATCACACTTATTCTTGTAAGTATAACCATGTTTACTAAACTTTTTTGTAAATCATGATGAATAGTTGTATTGTTATTTGTGGTGGACCTGACCAGTGCACAACTATGTGCAACCGATCCCCTAGTCCTTCACTTGACTCACATATACATGTGAATAATAAATTAGTCCTAATTTCCTAAAGATGAAGGTTCGCATTCATCATATTATGCTGATGAGATTTATAAACTCTTTGATCGATTAGATCTTTGTAACAGGTAGATAATGCACATAAAATAATGAAATAAAACACAAGTATGGATCTGAATGAGTCGAATGATTAGATTACTCAATCCTTAGCAGAGCTCGATCAAGAACTTCCGTTGTAGAGGATTTTAGGGTTACAAAAGATGTATTCCAAATCAGACGTAAAAAAAATATTCAAGACCCTTGAAAAGATGCATGCAAGCATCTATTAATACACAAACCCTAACAAACAAATCACGAATGGACAGGCCCATACCGGATACAAAATAGGGCTAAGAGACGAGCCCAAGACGCAACACCATATACCCAACAATCTCCCCCTTTGCGTCAATTGGGGCGAGACCTCACTTCGGCTTGCTTGCACCTGCGGCACCAGCTTTCTTCACGGTTTTGAATAGGCAAGGAATAATAGCAAGAAGTGTTTGTCGGAAGTGAATATACCAATTGATCATATCGTTGAAGTATTTCTTATCACTCTCCGAGTTCTGTTTGCACTGATTGATGATTCCCAGAACATGCTCCAAGCAGGAAGTGGTGTAAAGATGTTTGTCAGCCAAAGCAAATAAGCATTTCTGACCTTCTGCCCTGGTGAACATGACTAAGTTTCGTTTTGGATCAATCTTTCCCATCTGCATTCTGTTTAAATCACTTGCAGAACCGACTGGAGTGATAGTAGGCTTCTTTCTAAGAACATTTGCAACTTCTTGATCCAGCTTGGCAACCTCTAAAATATAGCACACCAACATTCTCTTGAAATGATCTATGACCGGACCTTATTCCACTTCATTAACGAGAAGAATGTTGTGCAGGATTATCCAGTCATGAGGATTTAAGTTGGGAAGATCGGCTAGGGAGATGGAATGCTTGGTTTTGTCGAATCCCCTTAATGTTGGATTAATGTCTAAGTCCATAACTGTAAATGGTAAGACTTGACCCGACCTGGCATGGTCCATTTGGGTTGCATACCATCATCCACTTGGATAGACTATAATGAGAGAAATAAGACACTTATGGTTATTAATATATTGTAAGTTCTAGTATATTAATAATAAGAATAATAAGATTATTTAATTAGTATTGATCAAGAATTAATCTAGGATTAATTAAGTGATCAAAAGAAGACTAATTAAATATATGGGTCGATTGTGTAAATCATCCATACTTATATAGTGGGCTAATGCTCCATGGATAATCAAGTTGGGCTAAAATCCATAGGATGGTCCATGGATGCTCCATGGTGTATTTGAACCCATGGATCCAAGGAAATGGAAAGCCATGACAATTAAGGATTTACCCTAATTGTAACACTATATAAAGATCTTATTCTTGACAAAAATCGGCCACTAGTGAAAAGTAACAAAGGGCTAGCCGGTTTCATGAAGTGTAGAACTCTCTCAAGTTATTCTAACTGTTTTGATGATTGTGATTCCATTTGAGGCTTCCACACTATTGGGGCTAGGCACTCAAGATTCATGAAGACTTTCTACATCAAAGAGGTATGTATTCTATCTTGTTACACTCATTGTTTTGTATGCTAGATTAGGATAATACCAAGGATGTTCTTTTTGCATGTATAATAGAGAAAACATAGATCCAAGGTATTTAGGGTTGCATGTACACTTAGGAGTGTTAGAATGCTCAAAACCCAACACTTAAGACCTTGAATCTGACATTGGTGAAGTTACCCTCCCGAACGGGTTTGAGGACCCGAACATTGATGATCTTCTATGCGCTCCACGTCTGATACTGAGGTTGATCTGTCCTCAGATAGAAGTCTACAAGTTCCCTATCAACCTTCGGGTGAGGATGAGGGACTTCAGCTATGTGGGTGAATGCATGGAAGATAAAAGCTTTTCTAGTCAAGGGCATGTCAAATTGGGAATCCACCGACTTAACCCAGTCCAAGGAGATCACTGGTTCAAGCCAAAGAGTGCAAGGGGACTCGATAGCTTTTTTAACAAGCTCTTCAAGAGTCCAAGAGTGAAATAGAGTTTTTCTGCTTTCAAGGAGATCATGAGCCTCCTTTATCTTCCTCTCTTTGGCTTCAGCCTCTCTGGAAATACGATCATTATCATCAAGCTCCTTCTCCCTGGCCTGTTTCTTCAGAATGCTGGCAATCGGTTCTTGGTCCTCACTATCATCGATAATTTGTTTATCTTCGCTTTGAGCACTCAAACCTGATGCAGGGACAGTTGTTGGTTTGGGTGCTCTCGGAGGAACTAGTGAAGAAACTGGGAGTGATTGAGCTTTGGAAATCGGAGGGGGTTTTGATTAAGTTGTGGCCTTCCCCTCTCCCCCTTGTTTCAGATGTTTCTCCTGCTCAGGAATCCCTTCAATGCGGCTAAGCAAGGCAAGGGCGGGAGTAAGCTTCTCTGCAAGAGTGCGCCTCACCGAGTAGTTAAGAATCAGATCATGGGCTTCGATGATGTTGGATAGAGCCCCATGAACATCCGAAGCACAACTCTTAACCACAACTTTCTTAGACTGAATAGAATTGATCTCCTTCTCGGCTTGGGAGAGCTGATGAGTTGCAAGATGGAGCTCAGAAGATTTACGAGCAAGCTCATCCTTTGCAGTAGAATCGGCGGCAAGAGTTGCTTGAAAGTTGAGAAGATGATCCGCAACCGAAGACTGAAAAGACTGATTGTCTTCTTTGAGGGTCTGACGGAAGCTGGCAAAGTGGTCTTTTTCTGTTTCTAGTGAATGGACCAGCTTCTCCACAACCGTGCGAATCTTCTTGGTATTGGTTTCGGATGCCGCCTGCAAAGACTCCAGCCAAATCTGAGCGTCTTGAAATAGTTTTTGGACTTTTTCGGTAGCCGCAGCACTAGCCTTTGAAGAGTTGTCAATAGCAGCAGCAGCTGAGCTAATGGAGGCTTCATGTGCTTTGGTGAAAGTTTCCACCATCCCCTTAATGGCAGCCTCCGAAATGTGAGATTTTGAGGTAGAGGAAGAAGCCACAAGATTATCAATCTTCTCGTGGAGTTCCTTGATGTGCTTTTTGGTAACAGGAGCATCATCATCATCATCATCACTTTGAACTTGGTAGGGGCTGTAGTAGATGGAGTCAAAGGTCATATCCTCCCCTCCCAGAAAGGTTTCGGTTTTATCAGAGTGAGTAGGAGATAAGGGTGTAGCGGATGGTTCGGTAGGGGAAGTAGGTTCGGGTGCTGAAGTAGGTTCGGGTGTAGAGGTAGATTCGGGTTGTGAAGTTCAAACCCCTGTATCAAATACGTTGGTTTGAATCTCACTGGTGGTGGTTTTGGTGGCTTCTGTGAAAATTGGTGGTGGTATAGGAGTAGTTGTGGGTGGAATGGTAGTAGAGGTAGTTATGGGGGGAATAGAAATAGAGGAGGTTATGGTGGGAATGGAAATACGGTTAGTTATGGGGGGAATGGAAATGGAGGAGGTTATGGTGGGAATAGAGGGTATGGTGGTAGGAGAAGGAGAAGGAGGTTTTGATGAAACTGGTACCTCATGTGCAGGCGAGTGAGGAGGAGTATCGCCTCTAGCTGACTCATCTGAGTCAGATTGGTTATCCTCTGAATCGCTTGATGAAGAAGAGAGAATAAGTTTCCTCTTCGACTGAGTTTTCTTCTTCTTCACTTGGGGGGGGGGGGGGGAAGATCTGTCTTTGAGGGTTTTCGCTTTGTTGGATAAGGACCCTTTGCTCCCTTTGTTGCTTTCTTAATCTTCCCTTTCTCTGGTTTCTTCCCTCTAGCAGCTGGTTATCTGCGTCATTGATGGATTGAACCATTGCTGCAAAAAGTTCCCGTGGACCCGAAGGACGAAACTCCTTGTAGGCCTTCATGATAACACTCTCCTTGGACACACCAGCGGACATGGATTCCGGAATGGAGCCGACGAAGGAGAACTTGGTCGGATCAGTGAAGATGATCTTGGTGGTGTGGAAGACACTGATGGAGGAGAGGAGGGAATCAACAACGGTAGGAACATGAAGTTTATCCATTACCCACTTGGTGATCAGTGTCCAAAATCTGGCATAGGACACTTCAGTATGGTGAGAGGAGGAGGCAAGGCTCTGAATGAGTTGTTGCCAGAGAACCGAGCCGTAGTCGAGGTTTATTCCATTGTATAGACCATAGAGAATGGTCATGAACAATTTACTGGCCCGATCAAAACCAGAACTTCGCTCAGATAGCCCCTTGAACAGAATGGTGAAGAAGTCGTTCCATGGAGGAGGAAGACACGACTTTTAAAACTTGGTAACAGTCGTGAGTATTTCTGTGTAGCCCATGTTGTAGAACATCGAGAATAACTGTCCCACAGTTATGGAGTCGGGATTAACCCTAGATTCATCAGGTTCAAACCCTAGAAGCCAGCAGAATCATTGCTTGGAGATGGAGGTCTTGTGAGAAAGGAGGTCAAAGTAGATTTGATCCACTGATTTGTCATAATGAGCACTAGCGAAGACCTGGGAAAGACATACCATAGGCACAATGTCGACCTTCAAAAGGGCTAGAACCAGTGGAGAGTATTTGAGACACTCCACAATGGGATACATATAATTCTCGTAGACGATAGGTTTTAGATCGATCACCAGGCTTTGTTGAGTGCGAATGGGGAGAATGTTGGTGCGAGAAGAGGTTTCCTGAACTGAGGAAGAGTCCGCCATTATTGAATGCAATGTTGAAGATGATGAACTAGTAGAGAATGAATCACCTGATTTTGCTCGTGTAATTTTTGATTGCTGTAAATGTGGAAGGAATCAGGAATGTTGGTTTTATACTGTGGGTAGAGGAGAGCGAAGAATCATCCCCCAAATCTTCTTGAAACACAAAACGGTTCCACATGTGACTGAATCGCGACGGTTGGCAACCCCGATGATTACGCATGAGAGAGAAAACATTGTTCCTTATTGCACGTGTTCCCGTCAACTCACTATTGAAGCCGTTACTCTGTCAGCTGAGTCAGCACCTTATCTGTTAAATAGTTGTCATCCAAACAAGAGATAATGATGGAACCGAACCAGACTTTTGGAAAATTAAAGATTTTCATGCATAGAGTGTCAAAGATAATGAAATAAAGCGATATTTATGTGGGAATTTGTGATGTCAATATAGACACGAAACAATTGATCCCGGGCACGAATCACTTTCTTTAAAGTCAAGAGAGACTTTAAAGTGTCAGTATGGATTCCCGTTGAATTACGATCAATCACTTGTTAAGAAGTGTTGAAAGGCATCTTTTGATAAGGCTTAAAAGGGTGGCTTTCGCTTCAGTTTAGAATCCCGGACCTTGACATAAGATCGAGACTAAATGAAGTACCTGTGAGACCGATGTGGTCTATTGAACAAGTAGGTTGGAATATATATATATATATATATATATATATATATATATATATATATATATATATATATATATATATATATATATATATAGTGACACATTGAAGATGTTTGTTTCTGAAATATCAAAAGATTAAAACTGGATTCTAAGGGAAGAAATGTTATGGTAAATAACAATTTCATAAGAATCTCACAACGGAAAGAGATTTCATGATACAACTACAAATGCAAATGTTTACCATCAATTCATGTTAGGTATTGAATTTAGGGTTTCACTTAGCACGTAGTGACACGAGGCTAAGATCATAAACACAGAGATTGTGTAACCATAAACCTCAGTGGTTATTTCTGAGAGTCTTAAGGGTAACTATATGGAACCGAAATATGATGGAGAAAAATATTGAGGTGGTGAAAAGAAACTAAAGTACCTCTACTGAAAATGGTGACCAAGCAGTAAACTCTTAACCCATATGAGAAAAGAGTAAGGTAGCTCAGGATTAGAATAAAAGTAGTAGCCTTATTGGGAAGACAAGGTTTGTATATACCTAGTCATTAAGGCTTTATTAAAAATCATTTGAGGCTTTGGACTACATGCAGCAGCATGCTTCTAGGGACGCTTAACTAGTATAAAGTGTGAGAATGATACCTGTTCCATCGATATTTAAACAAGAATGGAAGAAAAAGTAAGAAAATATTTTCGGAGATTTAAAGTTTTTGAAAATAGAAAAAAAACAAACAAAACAAAATAATAAAAAAAAATTGAACCGAACCCGAAATGGACCGAACGCTCGGTTCATTTCGGTTCCTAAAAAAAATATTTTTGGATTTTTGGAAAACAACTATACAAATGTATACAACCATAGACAACACCTTTTTGAGATTGAGCGAAAATATGTGCAATGGGACCAAACCCGAAATAGACCGAGCGTTCGGTTCATTTCGGTTCCCATGTGAAGCGAACCCCAAATAGACAGAGCGTTCGGTTCATTTCGCTTCCAACTTTTAACTTTGAGATGGTGTTTTTGGTACTGACTCTGATTCCATCATTCCTAGACCTTGAAGGATTTTATTGAAACTTGCTTCGGGTAGGGCTTTGGTGAAAATATCGGCCAGTTGATCAGTGGTTCGAACAAAGTGAATTACGACATTTCCATCCTCCACATGATCCTTAATGAAGTGATACCTCAGTGCTATATGCTTGGTCTTAGAGTGTTGCACTGGGTTATGACAGATCCTAATTGCACTTTCTGAATCGCAATATAGTGGGATCTTTTTCATGTTGAGTCCATAATCACGGAGTTGGCTTTAGATCCAAATGACTTGAAATGTACAAGAGGCAGCTGCGATGTACTCTGTTTCGGTTGTAGAAAGAGAAACACATGTTTGTTTCTTTGACTGCTAACTGACCAACTTCCCATCAAGGAATTGGCAACCTCATGTGGTGCTTTTCCTATCTAAACCGCATCCTCCAAGGTCTGCATCTGAGAAGGCTTGAACGAAGAAGCCTGAGTTTGATGGATACCATAGACCGAGAGAGGTGGCTCGTTTCAGATACCGGAGTATATTTTTCACTGCAAGCATATGTGGTTCACGAGGATTCGCTTGAAACCTAGCACAATAACATACAAAAAACATTATATCAGGCTTGCTAGCAATAAGGTACATTAAGGACCCAATCATCTGGCGGTATAGCGTAATATCAACTGCCGGTTTTTCCAGGGAAGGTGTGAGTTTGGTGCCGAATGCCATTGGAACTTTGACCTTTGAGTCTCCCATCATACCAAATTTGGCAAGAAGAGTTTTGGTGTATGCTTCCTGGTTGATAAATATGCCTTAGGGTCCCTGTCTAATATTTAAACAAAGGAAAAACTTAATCGGATCCATTGAGCTCATTTCAAATTTAGTCTCCATCAGCTTTCTGAATTCATCTGTTCAGCTAGGATTCGTTGAGCCAAAGATGATATCATCGACATAGATTTGTACAATCATAAGGTGGTTACCTTCCTTCTTACGAAAGAAGGTTGGGTCAACAGAACCTTGTTTGAATTTGGACATCTTTAAAAACTTAGTTAGCATTTCATACCAGGCCCTAGGTACTTGTTTCAAGCCGTAAACTGCCTTGTCCAGAATATAACAGTGATTTGGGTACTTCTCATTGACAAAACCAGGAGGTTGCTCCACGTAGAGTGTTTCTTCGAGTTCTCCATTCAGAAAAGCACATTTTACGTCCATTTGGTAGACCTCGAAGTTTTTGTGCGCATCATAGGCAAGAAATATTCGAACAGATTCCAGCCTTGCAACAGGAGCGAAAGTCTCTTCGTAATCAATTCCTTCTTCCTGGCAGTATCCTTTCACCACTAGACGAGCTTTGTTTCTTATTACATTGCCTTCCTTGTCCATTTTATTTCTAAAGACCCATTTGATACCAATAACCGAGGCATCTTGAGGAGTTGGAATGAGACGCCAAACTTTATTTCTTTCGAACTCATTAAGTTCGTCTTGCATAGCTTGAACCCAATCAGAGTGATCAAGAGCGGTGTTTACTATCTTTGGTACAACTTTTGAGATGAAAGAGTTAAACATACAGAACTCTACTTTGGAAAATAAAGAAGTTTGCTTTGCCTTCAGTTGAGATTGGGTCAACACTTTTTCAGAGACATTACCCACAACCTGTGAAACAGGATGATCTCTAGTCCATTTGGCAAGGGGAGGGTAATTAGGATCATAGGAAGGATCCAATTCAGCGTTCACCATCTCTTCCAATTCAGATTGACTATCTTCGTCATAAAACAGAACGGCATTCTCCCCCAAGAGTGATGAGCTTTCCGGTGTGGCTGGTGTTTCTGGTGCAACATGACTTTCGGGTGTGGTTGTGCTCTCGGACGGTGTAAAGCTCTCTGACAGTGTTGAGCTTTCGATTGCTACAGTACCTTCGGGTGCAGTGGAGCGTTCGGGTGCTACAGTACCTTTGGGTGCAGTGGAGCGTTCGGGTGCTACAGTACCTTCGAGTGTAGTGGAGCGTTCGGGTGCTACAGTACCTTCGGGTGCAGTGGAGCCTTCAGGTTCTACAGCAATAGAGTGCTCCCCCTTAACTGGTATGCTTGACTGTTTTGAAGAAGATGGATCCTCCCCCTCAACTGATGCATTGTGCTGAGAAGGTTTATTTGGAGCTGATTCTCCGTCACCCAGTCGTTTGGCAGCTTCATCGACGATTTGCTTCAGATGGTTGATTTTGTTGTCTGCTTCCTTGGCTTCCGAGAGAGTAGCTTTCTCAGGTTCACCGAATAACTCCACAAACTACTCAAACAAATTAGCAATTGAGGCCGTGACATGACCTGTTTGAGTGAAAATTTCTCCAATTGCTTCTTTAGTAGCCTTTATCCTTTTGACGAAGTTGTCATCGAAAGTCACATAATATGTCTCTTCGATCTTACTTGAACGCTTATTTAAGACCGGATATGCTTTTGAAGTAAGAGAGTATCCCAGAAAAATCCCTTCATCAGCTTTTACGTCGAACTTGTTACGATGTTCTTTAGAATTGAAGATAAAGCATCGTGAGCCGAACACGTGGAAGAATTTGACATTTGGTTTTCTATTGTTCATGATCTCATAAGGGGTGAGAGTGAAACGCTTATTGAGATAGGACCTGTTCTGCGTAAAACATGCTGCAGAAATAGCATCATCCCAGAAATATAATGGTAAAGAAGCGAAACTTAACATGGTTCTGGCTGCCTCACACAAAGATCGGTTTCGTCTTTCGACAATTCCGTTTTGTTGAGTGGTGTAGGGAGCTGAGAAGTTGTGACTGGTTCCATTTTCCACTAAAAAGTCTTCAAATTCTTTATTTTTGAATTCCAGCCCATTGTCGCTTCTGATGTTGCGTACTACTTTCCTCAGCTGCACTTCAACTTGCTTGATAAACATCTCTAGCTTGAGATTTGCCCCAGATTTGTGCTTCAGAAAGAACACTCATGTAAAACGTGAAAAGTCATCGACAATAACAAGAATATACTTGCTACCGCCAATGCTTTCAATAGAAGATGGACCACACAAGTGAATGTGAATTAACTCAAGTGGTTCAACGACTTTTGTGTTTATGATGGATGGGTGAATTTGACGACTTTGCTTCCCCATTTCACAAGCAGCACACAAATGTTCTCGATCAAACTTGAGCAATGGAAGACCCCTAACATGACCTCATGTGACGAGTTTATTAATATCCTTGAAATTGAGATGGGAGAGCCTTCGGTGCCACAGCCAGCTTTCATCAGAATGTGCTTTGGATAACAGACAGATAGCTGGGTTTCCTTTGATAGGTTTGAGATTGAGAAGAAACATTTCGCCTTTGCGCTCCGATTTGAGAATTACCCTTTTTGTTTTCTTCTCTATTATTTCCGAACCCTCATCATCAAACGAAACTTTAAGACCGGTACCTCCAACAAGCTGAGATACACTGATGAGATTGTGTTGTAGTCCTTCAACGTATGCAACCTTTCTAATTGTGAAGTCCCCCTTCGTTATCATCCCATAACCTTTAATCGTGCCATATGAGTTGTTCCCGAACTTGTATTCCCGCCATTTGGAAGTGATCAAAATTCCCTCAGCTCTTCTTCCCAACCTATCATGTGATGCGAGCAGCCACTGTCAATATACCATTCTTCGTCGAACTGCTCATCACTGATAACTTGCAAAAATTAAGCAGATTTACGAACCCAAAGTTTCTTGTGTCCACGTGAGTCTTTCACAGGAACAGGAATAGTGAAAGAAATATCAACGAGATATGTTCTTTTTATTAAAGTTGTTTCATCTTTCTTCTTAATAGTGTAAACTTTAACTTTATTGGGATTTGTTACAGTTGGTTTGAATCCAGGTTCAGGTGTTTGGACCTTGGAATGCTTTTGATCACTCTTGACTGAGGAAACCTTCGATTTTCCTTTCAAATCTGTTGAAGATTTTGGATTTTGAGTTTGAACAGAATTGGATTAAGAATGGGGTTGAGAAGAATTAGAATGAGAGAATTTAGATTGAGAAGTTTTCTTGACTTGAGATTCTAGGTGACCCTTTTGTTTGTGGTCATGAGTGAGACCGAACCTTGAACCTTGGTAACTTTTGCTCTCGGAACCGAACCTATACTTTCGGTAGCTTGTGTGCTCTGAACCGAACATATGCTTTCGGTTGTTAATACTTTCTTGCGTTCTGACTTCCCTTTTCTTTGACTTCCTGTCATGATCAGAAAAATTAGCATTTTGAGATCGCCAGAACTGTTTTCGCTCTGAGAGATTCTTCTTGTATCTCAAATTCCTCTGCTGCTTTTGATTTTTCACCTGTCTGGGTTGCCTATGAATATTCGCCTTATGTTTTGGCTTTTGAACAACAGGTTCGCTTGTTATAGATGAGGTTTCGTTTGTGGAGGTGACTTCTTCTAAAGGAATTTCTTTACTGCCACTGGTACTTGGCACGTTAAAGTTATCAGCCTTGTTCAGCAGCTCTGGTACATATCTTCCTTTTGTTTTCCAGGACGTTCGATCTGATAAACCAATTGTTTCATCGGCATTATCGATCGGAGTAGACCAGAAGAACTCATCACAGCCATTTGCGTTATCTTCGTTTACAATGGTAGTGAGTTCGGCTGTTTGATATTCGGATACTCCTTTGACTTTATATACCTGATTTGCTGTTATTCTCACCTTCTGGTACACAACAGCCTTTTCCTTAAGAATCAGGGACTTATTTTGTGACAGACGAGCGAACTCCACAGAATTTTCGGAAATAAGATTTTTGTGGTTTTCGTGTTCTCTTTTTACAAACTCGGAATAACCGACTTCATCTTCTACAGAAATTACACTCATATCATCATCCTCATTAAGTTCGGATGCATTTTTAACATCAATTTTATTTTCCGAACTTAAATTTGCATTCAATGAGTCAAATTTTTGTATGGTTTCAGTCCTTAGTTTCAGCCTATCGTTTTCATCCAAAAGATTTTTCAGCATGTTCTTATGGTCCTTGGACTTTATAAAAGATTCTATTTTGTCCAGACCATACATGTAAGTGGGATTCACATCATCGGAAGATACAACACTTTTGCAATTATATGCTTCAGCATCAATTTCATCTTCCTTAAACTCAAGGAAGGGAAAAATCATGCGATGAATTTTCTTCCCTATTTCACAGTTCAGATGAAGTTGAGTGATGTTAGCATAAAGACGTTTAGCAATTAAACAAAAAACATTTCTCTGTTTCAAAAGTTTTAAATTGTCTCTTTGCAAATAAATGTTTTCATCTTTGGATTTAATCAGCTCCGACTCCTTCAGCTCTATCCACATCCTCCGTTCTTCACTTTTGGAAGACACCCTGCTTATTTGGTCAGTTAGGTTAGAATTGGTGACCCGTGTTTGAGTTAAGCTACTATCTAGATTTAAGATTCCTGAATTTAAGCTTTTTAATTCTTTTTCATACGAATTTTGTGGGACTTTAAATGAAACAAAAACAGATTGTACCTTCTTGATCAATTCATCTAGCTCATTGATCTGCACGCTGAGAGGTTTTGCTGTGAAGCATAGATCCTCTCGCTCCTTGAAGTCTTCATTCCCACCATCCGTATTGTATCCCCTCATTTGAGATACATCTATCACCATCAAACACTTCCCACCGCTTTCTTCACCTCTTGCAACGTATGCCTCTCCATGAGATGGTTTCCTGACTTCATCATCCTCCGAGTCGGATGACCAGACCTGCATGCCACCGAACTCATCATCCGCTGCCGAACCTTTCACAATTAAAGCATTCATTGAAGGGATAGCCGTAGCTTTCTTTTTCTTGATTTCTTCCAGCTTTTTCATCAACAAGGCCTCTTCATCTTTTTCCTCATCCTTCTCTGTCATTTTCTTTAGAACGCAGTCTTTGGCATAGTGGTTCTTTCCTCCACAGTAGTAGCAACTCACACCTGAATCTCCTTCAACATTCGCCTCTTTCTTTGGTTCCTCTGTCTTTGGCTCTTCCCTAACCTTTTCAGAACTATAGCTTCCCTGCCGGTTTCGGTTCTTATTAGTAGGGAATCCCTTCTTGATAAATCTCTTTGGATTAGACACCATCATTGCATAATCTTCAGAGGTAAGATCATAGTCTTCTAGGTCCAGATCTTCATCTTCTACCACATTTTTGCTTTTAGATAGGAGGGCCAAGGATCCCAAACTTGAGACTACATTCTTCTCTTGCATGACAATCTTTTCTTGGGATTTCAAAATTCCCACCAGCTTTGCCAGCGAATAAGACTTGAACTGCTCGTGAGCTTTGACTGTAGACACAACAGATCTCCATTCAGATCTTAAGCCATTCAAAAAGGTGACTTTCTGGTCAATCAGCTTCCTTTCTATATTGTGTTTGATCATCTTGCTAAGAAGATGATTGAAGGGATTGAACGTCTGGGTAAAAGTTTCATCAGAATTCTGCTTAAATTCACCAAACTCAGACAAAAGCAAGGTGAATAGAATGCTCCAAATCTTCATCTGTGGAATATAGCTCTCGCAGCCTATCCCAGATTTCTTTAGCGGTACTGCAGGAACTTACCAATCTAAATGTATCAGATTGAAGAGCGAATCGGATCAGTCTCAAAGCTTTAATGTTGCACTGGAGCTTTTCCTTTTCGTCTTGTGCCACATCTTTAACATCTTTTAACAAATCATTATACTCTTTCTGAGTTTTAATAATTATGGATGTTCCTGAGTGAGCGAATGGTCCTGACACAATAGCTTCCCATACAAGATACCCATTGTCTTCACATCCGATGACGTAGTCTTCAAAGTGATGCGCCCAAACTTCGTAATCTTGAGCGTAAAGAATAGGAATCTTTGTTGTTGATCCAATACTGTTTGAGATGTTGATAGGATTAGATTGAGAATCGTCCATGCTTGATCGTTTAACCTATTTGAAAGATCAGACTTGTAATATATAATATTAGGGCAAAACGAATAAGTAATGAGATACGTTAATTATGGAGTGAGGGCTCAATAAATATCAGTTAATGAGGAATAAACCCTAATAACTTCTGTCACAGAAGAGATGTGTATGAATTACACAACCTCCTGCTCTGATACCAATTGATGAGATTTATAAACTCTTTGATCGATTAGATCTTTGTAACAGGTAGATAATGAACGTAAAACAATGAAATAAAACACAAGTATGGATCTGAATGAGTCGAATGATTAGATTACTCAATCCTCAGCAGAGCTCGATTAAGAACTTCCGCTGTAGAGGATTTTAGGGTTACAAAAGTTGTCTTCTAAATCAGACGTAAATACAATATTCAAGACCCTTGAAAAGATGCATGCAAGCATCTATTAATACACAAACCTTAACAAACAAATCACGGATGGACAGGCCCATACCGAATACAAAATAGGGCTAAGAGACGAGCCCAAGACGCAACACCATATACCCAACATATGCAAATCGCATGATTACAAGTTTCTATCCAATTAAACCTTGGGTGATAATAATCTTTTCTTATTTGGTAAATTTTGACACTACCAAAAATGAAAGAATCAAATCCATTTTCCAATATTGCTAACAACAGATATATACAAACATAAATTTTCACAAATTCCATTGCAAGGATAAATATAAAATAAGACAAAATTAAAATTTTCCTTTATTTATAAAACATGGAAAACTTGTCCTTACAATGCAATTACAAATGAAAACTATGTTATTACATATTCCTAAGCAGCTCACAAATCTTACTTTTCCCTTAAGCTTCCTTTCTTTTCTACGATCCTAAAAACACATCAAAATGTAATCTTGTCACATCATATATTAAGAATCTATAAACAAGAACTTAATAGAGTTAAATAATGGACTTACCTAAAGCAGAGTCAAACATTTTGACTTTACCATCCTTGTGGTCCTTCAGGTAGATGCGATAGCTTCGCAACCAATGCTCCTTCTCTTGGAAATAAAAGCAAACAGACTCTTTCGAAATGCTACATATGATAATCTCAGACTTAGCCTTTCCTTTTCCCTTCAAAAGAGAAATATTTTCTAGACTTCCAATGTTTCCATTGTTATTGTCCATGGAGGTCTGGGAAGTAGATATTCTAATCAAATTTTCTTTAACGATGCACCAAATCATTGCTGATTTAGCAACAATTAGCAAGTAGGTAAGATTGATAAAGGTCACATCGTGATTTGTCATATAGTAGTCTTTAATAAATTCACCATATGACTTGGGAAGTGACTGAAGAACCAAGTCAACAACCAACTTCTTTGTAAAAATGATAGCTAACATTCATATCCTGTCAATTTGTGACTTCATCTCTAAGATATGTGCACACACAAACCTTCCATCTTGGTGTTGCTTGCCAATAGGTTTTGATTGACCTTGAACTTTTCAAGTCAACGAACATGTAGGTTAGAGAGAACTATTGGAGGAGGTGGAGGAATTGAAACATGATATCCACACCATGATCTAATCGTGGGACATCATGTTCATAGAGAAAGGTTTTTCCAAAAGATTCGGGAAGACCTTAGTTATCAAAACTAGACATGTATAAGGGAGAAATTCAAGTTAGTTGATTTAAGTCCTTAATATAATACCCAAAATGAAATATTATGGCTATGATCCAACGCAATATTTTACAATTCAGAAGAGGGATGTCGTAATCCAATATTAGCATCCGATTTCTCATCTCCTCATCCATCATCATTTTCAGGCAACTTTCTATAATGTGTTGGGACACCAGTCTTGAAATAATGAGAGCAAAATATTCATACTTCATGAAGCTAGTACGCGTTAAAAAAGGACCCTTCCACTCTAGCTTTATTTTTCACATATTTTTTCAACGGATTTAGATATCTATAGTGAAAAATATTTAAATTAACTTACAAAAATAGCAACATACATTATGATGTAACATACAAACCTTTGAAATGGATACATCCATCGATATTGGATGGGACCTACTATCTTCGTATTGTATGAAAAATGTATAGGTAAATGTTCCATGGAGTTAAAATTACCTGGGACAAAGATGGTCTCTAATTTACAAATAATTATTAGGATCTCGGTTACAATGATTTCCATGTATTTTATTGTGATTGATGTTGTTGTTAATGTTTTGCAGAAAATACTCAACTCTGTTAATGTTTCCCACACATGTTCTAGCAACATCTCACAAAACGAAAATGGCATCAATCTTTTTGTAAAAACATGACAATCGTGGCTTTTCATTCCAAACTGTCTACACCCTGTTAAATCAACACACCTCCCCAAATTAGAAACATAACCATCAGGGAAATACAATTTCTCCACCCATTCGCATATGGCTTTCTTTTGATTCTTTTCCTGAGCATAATAGGCTCTTTGATTATCTTTGACTCCTTTTCTTTTCCTATAATAGAGCTTCAAATCTCTTCTCAATGCTACATTGTCCTTCATCTTCCCTTTGACATCCATTACAGTGTAAAATAACCTCTCAAATACATTTTTTCACAATATGTATAACATCAAAATTGTGTCTAATGAGGTTTGTTGTAACACCCGGATTTCCAGGTACCATATTAAAATTGTTTATTTTTAGTTATGAGGAGGGACTCGATGAGTTGACGTCTAGACTCGTCGAGTATGATCTCCATTTGCTTACTGGATTAATGAGCGGACTCGACGAGACGACAGTGGACTCGACGAATCCTTGTGGTGGATAGAAACCGTAAATCTTAGGGCAGGTGCCCTATTTAAAGGACCTTATGGCCCTCATTTGCGGCGACGTTCACCCTTGAGAGCACCAGAGAACCTGATAGCATTGTGTGAGAGAGAATAGGCAATCTTTATCATTTTAAGTGTGTTTATGCAAGAAAGAAGGAAGGAGGGAAATCTAGGAGGGTTGAGGAACTCATATCTACCAACATTTGATCAGAAGAGGCTGCTAGAGGTATAAATCTGTGCTCAACCTCGTGTATTTGGTGATCTACTTGAATCTAGCGTTTTCTTATGCTTTCTTTAGATTGGATTCGAAGTATATGAGGTCCCAAGGTAGAGTTCTTCTTAGATCTGGACCTTAAGAGGTCTAGAGAGTCCTATCTACCTTGCTTTATGATATTCCGTTAGAGATATGAACCTAGGTTTCCATGTAGAGGCTATTTCACCCAAAGAAGCATTATGGATGTTGCATGAGTCTAAAGGTCGGACCTTTACATGATTATTGAGTATGGTAAGGTCAGATTTATAAGTTAGAGAAACATATCTGACCTTAGAAGGTCATTTGGGTCTTGCCATGGAAGGAACTCGCTAAGTCCGTAAGGGAACTCGACGAGTCGAGTCGGGGTTGCCCCATTCATGACCAGTGGTAACCCGTTGAGTGGAAGGTTCACTCGATGAGCCAAGCGAGGCTTTAGAAGGATCTAAAGGACACTCTTGGACTCGCCAAGTCACCCATGTGCACTCGACGAGTCTGTTCAATGTTTGACCGATGACTAGAGTTCACTTCCGTTGACCTTGGGGTTTTGGTCAAGCTGATTCAAGAGGGATCAAAGGGGTTGCGGGGGTAGAATGGTCTTGTTCCTCTAATTATAGATGAGAAAATGAGAGCATTTTGATTAGAAATGTTATCCTGTTGATAGGAGGAGGCTACTTCGGGATAGTCGAGCACGAGAGTTTATCCGACTTCATACAAGGTGAGTCTTCTCACTATAGGTTACCTAGAGTTGTAATTATGTGTAACCGGAAGGTCCTATGTGCTATGAAGAGTATGTGATATATGTTATGTGATATGTATGTGTTATGTTTGATGGGTTTTGAGCATTCTAACACTTCCTAAGTGTACATGCAACCCTAATAACCTTGGATCTATGTTTGTCTAATTTGTCATGCAAAGTTGAATTCCAAGGTTATATCCTATCTAGCATACATGGGGAACAATTTTAACATAAAGTATAGATAGAATAACTTACCTTGTTGTTGCTTGTGTTCCTTGAAACCTTGTGAGCCTAGCACCTCAAGTGGTGATGCCTCAAATGCTTCACACAACACCAAATGCTCTTGGAAGAACTTATGAGAGAATACACACTCTTCAAAAAATCGGCCAAGCCCTCTATTACTTAGTGTAGCCAATTTAGGAGGAGATCATATTCCTTATATAGTGTTGACACATCTAGGGTTAAACCCTAATGTGTCATGACTCTTCATTTCCATGACCCATGGGTTTGTTGACACATCTAGGGTTAAACCCTAATGTGTCATGACTCTTCATTTCCATGACCCATGGGTTTGTAACTCCCATGGAGCATCCATGGAGCTTCCTATGGGTGAAACCCAACTTGATGATCCATGGAGCCTTTTAGCCCACTATACAAGATATGGATGATTTACTTAATCAACCCATATATTTAATTAGTTATCTTTTTGATCACTTAATTAATTCTAAATTAATTCTTGATCAAACTAATCAAATAATATTATTAATATATTAGAACTTATAATATATTAATAATCTCCAAGCGTTATTTCTCTCATTTAGTCTATCTAATTGCATGGTGCCATGCAACCCAAATGGACCATGCCGGGTCGGGTCAAGTACATACCAGAAATAGTTATGGACTTAGACACTTTATCCAACAGTCTCCCACTTGGATAAGTCTAGTAACTATTACTGCAAGTATGACTTCAGGAACCGATCGGCAATCGTAGCTCTTTACAAGGTTTCTCGAAACTTGAGAAGATGATGGTACGCCATTTAAGATAAGTGATCATATAATCCTCTGTTCTAGATATCAGTCGGACAAATACATGGAACAATGTCTTACTTATTGTCCAACATTTGTTTCCCGATTTCCGATTTGTTTGACAAAGAACTTTATTGAACACATCAATCTAGTTCTGACCAGGCCCGGTTCATAGGTCAAAACAAAATCATCGTGGGGCCCAGATATCAGCTTCTAATCCAAGAAGGAACAGATAAACTTCGACTCATATGTTTGTTCTACTACTTATTGAATTACACATAAGAGCACGATTTTATAACATCGAGTTACCAATGTGTTTTTCGTACAATCAATGCATAACCAACTCGTAAGTAACAAATCATATCTCTAGGTTTAAAGATTTATATGATATTACCGTCTCACGATCACTCGAGATAGAATTCCATGAAGTGATTCCAGTGAGCGTGGGTTGAGTCCAATGCTCAGAACTTATGAGCACTCATGATTGTTGTAGCCTTGTCCCAGACCTCTACAATCAAACATGACAGTCTTGATTCATACCTACTTCCGACATATGACCGACTGTGGAGGTTTGAATAATATGTTATACCAAACAAAATTATTCTGGAAGTCAAAACATGCAAAAGAAATATAGTAAACGATCGACAAGAGATAGCAACACTTTACTCATAAATAAAACACTTTTATTCATCATCAAATGTCAATTACACTTTACAAATTTCGAGATTATCTAACTACTAAATCTAATATCATCCTTCAGCCCTATGCTCCGAGCATGCTGGAGATGCTTAACCCGAGTCAGTCCCTTCGTAAGGGGATCTGCCGGATTCTCATCTGATGATACCCTCTTTGCCACGAGGAGTCCTTCTTCGATCCGATGTCTGATGAAATGATATTTTCTGTCAATGTGTCTGGATCTCCCGTGATCCCTTGGTTCCTTGGCTAAGGCAACAGCACTTTCACTATCACAGAAAATTTCCATCGGCTCTTTAATAGCTGGTACAACTCCAAGGTCTCCAATGAAGTTCCTCAGCCATAACGCCTCCTTTGCTGCTTCGCTAGCTGCAATATACTCTGATTCACAAGTAGAATCAGCCACTGTCTCTTGCTTGGAACTCTTCCAAGAAATTGCTCCTCCATTTAGGGTAAAGACCCAGCCCGACTGAGAGCGGTAGTTATCCCTATCAGTTTGGAAGCTAGCATCACTATACCCTACAACTCTCAAGTCATCACTCCCACCGAGGGTAAGGACCCAGTCCTTAGTCCTTCGCAGGTACTTGAGAATACTCTTTACCGCAGTCCAGTGTGCCTTGCCAGGATTCCCCTGAAACCTGCTAACCATGCTCAAGGCAAAGGCTACATCAGGTCGAGTACACGTCATAGCATACATGATCGAACCTACAGCCGAAGCATAAGGTAATCGACTCATTTCTGCTATCTCAGCCTCAGTGCTAGGGCTTTGTGTCTTACTCAGCTTGGCGCTACTCTGGATGGGCACCTCTCCTTTCTTGGAGTCTTGCATTCTGAATCTCTTCAGAATCTTCTCCAAGTAGGTACTTTGACTAAGTCCAATTAGTCTTTTACTCCGATCTCTCAAGATTCTTATCCCCAAAATATAGGCAGCTTCACCAAGGTCCTTCATAGCGAAACACTTTCCAAGCCAGGACTTTACTTCCTGCAGGGTTGGAATGTCGTTTCCTATGAGTAGTATGTCATCCACATACAATACCAAAAAGCTAACTATACTCCCACTAGCCTTGACATATACACAAGATTCATCTTCACTCCTAGAAAAGCCAAATTCCTTGACCTTTTCATCAAAGCAAAGATTCCATCTGCGAGGTGCTTGCTTTAATCCATAAATGGATTTCTCAAGCTTACACACTCTATTAGGGTACTCGTTACTGACAAAACCCTCTGGCTGACTCATGTAAACATCTTCAGCCAACTTTCCATTAAGGAAAGCGGTTTTGACATCCATTTGCCAAATTTCATAGTCATGAAATGCGGCTATGGCTAACAGAACCCGAATAGACTTAATCTTGGCTACCGGAGAAAAGGTCTCATCATAATCCACTCCAGGAATTTGAGAGAAACCCTTTGCAACCAGTCTAGCCTTATAAGTGTGTACTTTACCATCCATGTCGGTCTTCTTCTTGAAGACCCATTTGCACCCTACAGTCTTTCGACCTGGTACATTCTCAACCAAGTTCCAAACTTGATTGTCATACATGGATTGTATCTCGCTATCCATAGCCTCTTTCCATTTGGCAGACTCGGGGCCTGCCATGGCTTCCTCGTAGCTGTTAGGGTCATCTTGACTTACTAGTGTCTCATCACTAATAAGTGTCTCACCTTCTGCAGTAATATGGAATCCATAGTAATGCTCAGGTGCACTCCTAACTCTCGTGGAACGCCTCAGAGGTACAGATTCGTCAATTGGCTCAACAGGAGTTTCCTCCTCAAGTTGAGGGCTAGAGTTTGAAGTTCCTTCACCACTTGACTCTTAAATTTCTTCAAGATCAACTTGCCTCCCACTGTCTCCTTGGCTTATAAACTCTCTCTCTCGAAAGACTCCTCTTCTTGCTACAAAGACCACATTGTCACTAGGTATGTAGAAGAGGTAACCAAAGGAATGTTGTGGGTAGCCGATCAAAATACACCTCTCGCTTCGGGGTTCGAGCTTATCATGAGTCTCGCGTCTCACGAAAGCCTCGCAGCCCCAAATCTTGATGTGGTCTAGTTTAGGTACTTTACCAGTCCACATCTCGTGAGGAGTTTTGGCAACTTTCTTTGTAGGGACTAGATTGAGGATATGGGCGGCAGTCTCTAAGGCATACCCCCAGAATGAGATTGGTAGCGAAGCTCGACTCATCATGGAACGAACCATGTCCAACAAGGTTCGATTACGCCTCTCAGCCACACCATTCAACTGCGGTGTCCTGGGAGGTGTCAATTGTGAGACAATCCCACATTCCTTTAGATAGTCGAGGAACTCTGAACTAAGATACTCACCACCTCGATCGGATCGAAGCATCTTAATGTTCCTGCCCAATTGATTCTCGACTTCCTGTTTAAATTCCTTAAACTTCTCGAAAGTCTCTGACTTATGCTTGATTAAGTAGACATATCCATATCTACTGTAATCATCGGTAAAAGTCAAATAATAACGATTAGCATCCCTTGTGGCATGTTTGAATGGTCCACACACATCCGTGTGTATAAGGTCCAACAAACCTTCACCCCTTTCACATGAGCCTGTGAAGGGTGACTTTGTCATTTTTCCAAGTAAGCATGATTCGCAACTATCATTTGACTTTAGGTCAAACGACTCCAAGATTCCATCCTTTTGGAGTTGGCCTATGCGTTTCTTGCTTATATGTCCAAGACGACAATGCCATAACGATGCTTTATCCAAGTTATTATTATTAGTAGAGTCAATACACAAGACATTATTTCCTAAGTTATCTACAATAGATACAACTTCATACACACCATCACAAGGTAATGCTTTAAAATAAAGTACATTATTAAAGAAAGCATTAATCGAACCAACTTCATTATCAAACGAAAAGGTGAAACCTTGTTTGTACAATGCATGAAAGGAAATAATATTTCTTGCCATTTCTGGCGAATAACAACATTTATTCAAATCTAAATTTAACCCACTACTTAGCGATAAAGTATAAACTCCAATCTTGGTGACAGGTGTAACTTTCCTATTCCCCATGATTAAGTTTATTCTTCCTTGCTCCACATTCTCACTTCTTCCTAGTCCCTGCAAGTCACAACAAATATGAATTCCGCAACCTGTATCAAGGACCCAAGATTTCGAATGGGGTGAGTTATTAGAAATGATAGTGTAAATACCTGCATGGTTGGGTTTGACTTTCCCATCCTTTACATCTTGCTGGTACTTTGGGCAGTTCCGCTTCCAATGAGCTTTTTCGTGGCAATAGAAGCATTCAGCCTCTTTTGGGTCAGAAGAAGGAGTAATGAAACCTTTCTTGGTTCCACTTGAAGAAGAGCCATCAAGGGTCCGAGCCTTGGTACCCTTTGAAGATCTCTTTCTCTTCCTCCCTCGACTTTGCCCGATTGCCAAGACCGGAGTTGTTTCTGGAATAGGAGTGATAGCAACCGACTTCCCCTTAAGACCTGTTTCTGCGGTCTTGAGAAGTCCCTGAAGTTTGCTGAGGGTGACCTCTTCCTTGTTCATGTGATATGTCATGCGGAATTGATCATAGCACGATGGTAAGGAGTGCAAAATGATATCTATTGCAAGCTCCTCAGGGAAGTTCACATTGAGCTTCAGCAACCGATCCACATACCTTTGCATTTTCTGCATGTGGCTCGTGACGGTCTCTCCGTCCTTCATCATGGTTGTTATCATGGAGTAGATGACTTCGTACCTCTCTTGTCGTGCACTTTGATGGTATCTTTCCATCAAATCTTGGTGCATTTCATAAGGGTAGAAGTCTTCATAAGACTTTTGGAGTTCAGCTGTCATGGTGGCTAACATGATGCAAGCCACCTTGGTTGCATCTCTTTCATGAGTATGAAAGTCAGCGATCTCCTGGGGAGTTGCAGTGGACTCGTCAATTTCCTTAAGCTCCTTGTCAAGGACATATTCTTTGTCCTCGTAGCGGGTAATCATCCTGATGTTTCTGATCCACTTATTGAAGTTGGATCCATCAAAGGTGACTTTCCCACATAGACTCATAAGAGTAAAGGAGCCATTAGGATTCGAGCCAGAAGCATTGTTTGAAGACATCTGAAAAGAAGAACAAGTTTAGTTTAGATTTAAGAGAGTCCTTAATAAAACACCCAAATGTAATATTAAGGCTAGGATCCAATCACAATATAATATAACTTAGAAGAGGTATGCCGTAATCTAAGCTATACCATATTTGAAAGGTAGGTGAATGACGATTCACCAATTTCCACCACGAAAACCGAAATATTAAATATTTAGTTTTTTATTGGTTTTAGAAATTCCTAGATTCTTTGAGATCCAATGAACTTTTCAAAGGCATGTTTCGATCTCGGGAGTGCCCTCCAGGTTCTGTGACTGGGATGCCGAGGATCACAAAACGAGGTGTGAAGTAACCATGCAAATCACTTGGTACCTTTAAAGTTTATCACTCAATCGATGTGCCGGTAAACCACACACGCTCCACCGATACTATAATAAACCTTAAGTCACCCTTTACCTACCTTGTTAAGTCCAAGTTAGTGTGCCGGTTAACCACACACGCTCCACCAACGACTTTGACAAAGTGTAAAGTGTAATTTCATGGATTAGCACCTTATTCACATTTTTCCTAAAGTAACTAAGATTGGGAATTTAATAAACATTTAGTTACTTTATTATATTCATCATACTTTGAATGAGAATTTATAAGTCCTTGTCTTACCCGTTCGGCTAACGACCCTCCACCAGTCAAGCAAGCGGTGGGTGAGAATATACACCCATTAAGTCACCATTTTATAGGCAACAACCTTATACCCACCTTATAGACCGGCTTCGTGAATGAGGCGTACTAGCGGTAAGACGACTTGTTCTTATACATATATATATATATATAATTATTAAATTATCATAATATAAGTATAAGGGTTGAATTTTAACTTTTAAAATTCTAGGGGTTGGAACTAAAGTTTTAACTTAACTTTACTTGTTCCAAAACTTGAGGGCAAGTTTTGTAACTTTCAAAACTTTTCATTTCTTGTAACTTATGAGTTTAATAGAGTCATAAAATGAAGACTCTTCATTTTTATAACTCTTGTGTTTTCTTAATGGTTTTTAACTCAAGTGACTCTTGATTTTCCATAACTTAAGGATAAGTTATGGACTCCATTAAAACACATTATGATCAAGAATTAAACTACCAAATAGGTTACAAATAATTCCTATGATCATCTAAAACATCATAAGAACAAGAACATGAATATGAACATAATCAAAAATTACATAAAACTTTGTAATTTTGATAACTAGTTGTTGTAAATGAATTAGCAAAACATTACACCACCAAAAACAAGTTTATATTTACTAAAACAGTTTAGGGTAATGTTTCTAATTCATTTTCCAGCAACTGAATCGAAATTTTGCACTCATTCGACCCTACTCGCAGAGTGCATGAACATGACTCGCCGAGTTGGTTGAAGATACACATGGACTCGACGAGTCCCCCCTATAGACTCGACGAGTCCGATCGCAGACAGCAAATTTCCGATTCTGTTTTCAACTTTTAAGCACAAATAAGAACAAACAAAACCTGGCTCTGATACCACTGATGGGTTTTGAGCATTCTAACACTTCCTAAGTGTACATGCAACCCTAATAACCTTGGATCTATGTTTGTCTAATTTGTCATGCAAAGTTGAATTCCAAGGTTATATCCTATCTAGCATACATGGGGAACAATTTTAACATAAAGTATAGATAGAATAACTTACCTTGTTGTTGCTTGTGTTCCTTGAAACCTTGTGAGCCTAGCACCTCAAGTGGTGATGCCTCAAATGCTTCACACAACACCAAATGCTCTTGGAAGAACTTATGAGAGAATACACACTCTTCAAAAAATCGGCCAAGCCCTCTATTACTTAGTGTAGCCAATTTGGGAGGAGATCATATTCCTTATATAGTGTTGACACATCTAGGGTTAAACCCTAATGTGTCATGACTCTTCATTTCCATGACCCATGGGTTTGTTGACACATCTAGGGTTAAACCCTAATGTGTCATGACTCTTCATTTCCATGACCCATGGGTTTGTAACTCCCATGGAGCATCCATGGAGCATCCTATGGGTGAAACCCAACTTGATGATCCATGGAGCCTTTTAGCCCACTATACAAGATATGGATGATTTACTTAATCAACCCATATATTTAATTAGTTATCTTTTTGATCACTTAATTAATTCTAAATTAATTCTTGATCAAACTAATCAAATAATATTATTAATATATTAGAACTTATAATATATTAATAATCTCCAAGCGTTATTTCTCTCATTTAGTCTATCCAATTGCATGGTGCCATGCAACCCAAATGGACCATGCCGGGTTGGGTCAAGTACATACCAGAAATAGTTATGGACTTAGACACTTTATCCAACAATGTTATGTTATGAGTAGTATGTATTTGGACCGAAAGGTCATCTTGTTATGGACCAGAAGGCCAACTTAGTTTGTATTTACTTTTTTCCTTATGGTTTTCAATATGTACACATGAATATATAACTCATATAAACATGGATTTCAATTTATATTAACATATATAAGTTTGTATTCTTGACACCCAAAGTTCTTATTGTATTAATGTTATGGTGATACTTCACTTGTACACGGTGGTAGTTTAAGCTTTTATTTGAACATGTGTGATTTACATTGATTTGAAATAACGAGTCGTTACATTATCCCCCATTAGATGGAATTTCTTCCTGAAATTGTTTCTAATGTGGTACTCATGTACTAGGGAAGAGGTGTGGGTACTTTTGTTTCATTTGATCTTCCCGTTCCCAAGTGAATTCGGGTCCCCGCATGTCATTCCTGCAAACCTTCACTATTGGTATACAACTTTGTTTTTTTTTTTCTAGATTTCCCTATCCAAGATTTCTACAAGTGCTTCCATGAAGTGTAAACTCTCATTAATCTCAATTTCATTGAGTATAATAAGTAGAGTTTCGTCTGATAAACATTTCTTGAGATTGGACATGTGGAAGGTAGGGTGTATATTACTAAGTTCATGTGGTAGTTGGAGTTTACAGGCTACTGGACCAATCCTTGAGTGGATTTCAAATAGTCCAATGTACCTTGGATTTAGTTTTCCATGCTTTCAAAAGCATATCATTCCCTTCCAATGTGAGACCTTTAATTGAAGCCAGCCACCAACCAGAAATTCCAAGGGTTTTCATCTTTTGTCTGCGTAGCTCTTTTCTATATCGAGAGGCTTTCAGTCATTCACGGTTTCGAAAGATATTCTCGGTCATTTCCCTGATGATTTCTGGACCAGTGAGAGTGCTATCAGGAACTTGTCTTTAAGCTAACTATGTATCACCCACTTCCGCCCAGCATAGAAGTGATCTGCACTTGCGGCCATAGAGGGCTTCAAATGGAGCAGCCTTGATGCTAGTGTGATACCTGTTGTTATATGAGAACTCGAACACTGGTAAATGGGTATCACATGCTTTACTAAAGTCAATCAGAAAGGCTCTCAACATGTATTCTAGTGTTTGTATTGTTCTCTCACTTTGTCCGTCTGTTTTTAGGTGGTAGGCTGTACATATGTCCAACCTATTCCTAAGGATTTTTTAATTGACTTCCAGAACCGAGAGGTAAATAGACTATCCCTGTCAAAAATAATAGATATTGGTATTCCATGTAATCGTACTATTTCTCTGATGTATGTTCTGGTCAGTTTTTACATTTTTTCTGTTTCCTAGATTGGTAGGAAGTGTGCGGACTAGGTTAACCGATCAACGATCACCCAGATTGCATCGAGACCACCCGTTGTCTTGGGTAACTTGGTTATGAAATTCATTGTAATCTGATCCTAGTTCCACTCATGTATCTCTGGTTGTTTTATTAAACCCGAGGGCTTTTGGTATTCTACTTTTACCTTGGCACAAGATTTAGTGCATAAATTTGCTTGACGTATCAATCCGATCCACTTGATGGTGTAGAACCCCAATCAAGTGTAAAATGCAAGATCAAATGGAGAAGAACAAAAACAACAACAACAACAACAAGATGAATCTCCAATGTATTCAACGATTTGATTGATGAACAATACAAAAGATTCACACACTTCTCTCTACTTTCTCTCTCTAGAACATATGAGTGTTACATTGATGCTCCCTCCCTTGGACCGAAAATGTCCTCACACCTTTCTAATACTCTAGTGTCTCTTCCTTAAACACTCCCCTAATGACTATTTATACATATGGACCAAAAACCCAAGCCCATAACTCAAACATTAGACTGAAATCACATGAGGTTTCGGTCCAAGCTACAGTTAAACCCAAGATTGTTTTCGGCCCAAGACCGAAAATTACAAAAGGCTAGAAAAGAAAAGTATAAACTATATTTTAGACCCAACAATATCCCCCCTTTGTTTATACCTTTCTTTTCTTTTGACCTAACAAACTCCCCTAGGTTTGTAGCTTGGCTTCAGCTTTTATCTTCGATTTTCTTCACAATTTCAAGATGAACATATCAATCTTCAACAACTAACTTCGTCTTGAACAGTTGGACCTTTCTTCAATATCCGACTCTGAACGCGCATTGGATGAGGAGGCTTCTTGTAAAGATTCTTGAGAATCAACACTTTCAGCTTGAGAATCTTCAGTGAGAATGATAGAGGGACCGATTCTTTTGAATCTCTTCAGCATGTTCATAGATAGCAGCAAATTGATTGAGGGGGCTTCAACGCAATCTGCCAAATAATCTTCAAGTACAGCTTCACCATGATTCTGGCGTTGAAAGATTGTTTGTTGAAAGAATAATCTTCATTTCTTGTTCCTTTGAATGAAAATTCTTCAACATTCACAGATGAAGCAATGGGTCAGAAAATCTCGATACAGTCTCCATGAGTCTCATCTACATCTGAATTCACTTTTCAAGACAAATAAAATTTTGAGATAAAAACAAAACTAAAAACAAACTCAGCACACAATATTTTTTGATTTTTCATATTTTCTAAAAAAATTAAACAGAAAAAAAAATATTTTTGGATTTTTGATTTTTCTGAAAAAGAAATAAAAACAAAATTAACAATATTTTTGGATTTTTAATTTTTCTGATTTTTGTTTGATTTTTTTTATTAAATTCTAATTCTCCCCCTTAAATTTGTGCATAGAGTAAAACTATAAACAAATTTAACAAAAACAAAAATATTTGGGATCAAAGTTGTCAAGTAATTCAATATTGTTTATCAGCACACATCTACGTGTCTAAATATAGTCAATCACCGGTATTGTGGTCCACTTAAACAAAAAGGATATTGACAAATTGGACAAATTATAAGTGACAAGTTATTATGATATTATTTCTAAATAGACCATTTAGTTGAAAACAACCACATATATTGTTTTCCACTAAAATTTAGCAGCGAGATCTACAGACAACCTTTTAATTGGTTAAATTTAGCTGTTAGATCTTGATGCAAAATAGTGTTAAAAATTCGATGTTTTGTTGTCTGCTCAGGGGAGTCGAGGAGCCCATGGGGAGGACTCGACGAGTCCAAGTGTAAATGCAACCAACCCAGCAAGTCTGTTAGTGCACTCGAGGAGTTGGTCATGTAGAATGCAGAAATTTGATTTGTGCTGCTAGAAATGGACTAGAAACATTACCCTAAACTGTTTTGGTATTATAAAACTTGTGTTAGATGGTGTAATGGTTGTTCTAATCCATTTACGATGGCTAATATCAATTTTTCATGATTATATGTGTTTATATGCTCTTGAAATGTTGATATGAATATTAAAGTTCTTATGAGTTCTTGATAGATCATAGGAGTTACTTGTTTATTTGATTAATTCATGATCTTTATATGTTTTAATGGAGTCCATAACTTGTCCTCAAGTTATGGATAACCAAAAGTCTCTTTGTGTTAAAAGCCATTAAAAGAACACATAAGTTGTAAAATGAAGAGTCTTCATTTTAATGACTCATAAGTTATGAATGTGAAAGGTTTTGTAAAGTTACAAAACTTACACTCAAAATGAAGAGTCTTCATTTTGGAATATGTAAAGTCACTTAATAAACTTTAGTTCCATTCAATAACATTTTAAAAGTTAAAATTCAACCCTTATACTTTATATTATAAGTTAATAATATATATATATATATATATATATATATATATATATATATATATATATATATATATATATATATATATGTATGTATAAGATTAAGTCATCTTACCGCTAGTACGCCTGATTCACAAAGACGGTCTATAAAGGGGGTATAAGGTTATTACCTATAAAATGGCAACTTAATGGGTGTCCAGTCTCACCCACCGCTTCCTTGATCGGTGGAGGGTCGTTAGCCGAACAGGTAGGACAAGGACTTATAAATTCTCATTAAAAGTATCATGAATATTATAAAGTAACTAAATGCTTTTATTAAATTCCCAATCTGAGTTAGTTTAGGAAATTTTTTTGAATAAGGTGCTAATCCATGATATTACACTTTACACTTTGTTTAAGTCGTTGGTGGAGCGTGTGTGGTTAATCGGCACACTAACTTGTGATGGGTTTGAGCCATAAGAACTTTCCTATGTGCACATGCAAACCCTAATGCTTGGATCTAGGTTTCTCTAATTGAACATGCAATGTATCCAAGACTTTCATTCATAGATCTAGTGTAAACAAACAATTCATAACATATGAAATCAGATGTAGAAGAATACCTTGAGTTACTTGCTTGAAACTTCTTGTTCTTGGAGCTTAGAGTCACAATTGTCACTCCTCTAATGGCTTACAAACACCAACTAGCAAGAAGATGATTTGAGAGAGAGAGATAGAGGTTTGAAATCGGCCCTAGGGTTTCTTGAATTAAGGAGAGACCGATTTCTACCTCCTATGGGGTCTATTTATACTATGAGCTACTAGGGTTTCACCTTAAACCCTAATTGGATAACTTAGCCTCTAAGCAATCCAAAGATCCTTCTAGATGATAACCTTGGATGATTTTAAGATATCTTTATCCTAAAAATCGTCCCCCCTTGTTATCCATAAGGATTCAAGGCCCAAAACACAACTATCATACATTTGACAGTTTATGCCCCTTTATTCAATTAATCTCTTTAAGTCACCAAATTAATTCCTAATTAATTTATGACTTATATCAGTCATATTATTCTTATAATACATTAATAATAATAATAATATCTCTTCTCTCTATATAAATCATCCTGTCAAGTTGCTATGGTGAAGGCAACCCAAAAGGACCATGCACAACCGGGTCAAGCACTTACCAAATATAGTTACATCCTTAGACACTAATCCAACAGTCTCCCACTTGGATAAGTCTAGTAACTATAAGTGTAAACACAATCCGATTTGCAGTCGTAGCTCTCAAAGACGCTGTCAACTCTGATCTTATCAATATCCTGTCTTTTAGATAAGGGATCGTATAGTCCTCTGTTTTGATATCGTGCAGAAAATCTCATGAAATATTGTCATAATTATTGTCTAGCAATTAGTATCTCGATCTCAGATTTACTTCACATAGAGCTTAATTGAACACATCAATTCAGCCCTGACCGGGCCTGGCACATAAGTCAAATCAAATCATCTAGCGGCCCTGATATCGCTTTTACCCTCTTAAAAGTAACAGATAAACTTCGACTTACATGCGTTTACTTATTCACTAATCAACTATACACAACAATGCATTTTATGACATCAATTTACTGATGCGGTTTCGCATTATCAGTGCACAACCAATTAGTAAACAATAAACCATATATCTCGGTTTTAAGACCATATGATATTATCGTCTTGCGATCACTTGCAGTACATTCCATAAAGTGATTCCAGCAAGCGCGGGTTTATTCCAATGCTCAAAACTTGTTCATAAGCACTCATGAACATTGTAGCAAGCCTTTGCTATGTCTAATACCATTTACACAATTTACACAGCAATTCATGACAATCTTCATTCATACATACTTCCAACATATGAACGATTGTGGACTGTTAGAATAATTCGATTATTCTTAATAAATTCAATTATTTTGGAAGTCAAAACATGCAAAGTGAAACAATAGTTAAACAATTAACATAATACAAAACTTTTAAATATTACTCCTTTATCTAATCATCAAATGTCAATTACATTTATCTATTACAAGTTTCCAAACTATCTAATCTAAACTAATATCATCCTTCACCCCAATACTCCTAGCGTGCTGCAAGTGCTTAACCCTACTCAGTCCCTTCATAAGTGGATCTGCTGGGTGATCTGATGATGATATCCTCTTAACCACGAGGTGTCCTTCTTCTACTCGATGTCTAATAAAGTGATACTTTCTGTCGATATGTCAGGATCTACCATGATCCCTCGGTTCCTTCGACAAGGCAACCGCTTCTTCATTATCACAGAATATTTCCATAGGCTCCATTATGGCAGACACAACTCCAAGGTCACCAATGAAGTTCTTTAATTATATCACCTCCTTTGACGCTTCGCTCGCTGCAATGTACTCTGGTTCGCATGTTGAATCAGCTACAATTTCCTGCTTGGAACTTTTCCAAGTCACTGCTCCTCCATTAAGGGTAAAGACCCAGCCCGAATGCGAACGGTAGTTGTCCCTGTCGGTCTAGAAATTGGCGTCACTATACCCTCGCACCTTTAAGTCATCACTCCCTCCGAGGACTAAAAACCATTCCTTAGTCCTCCGAAGGTACTTAAGGATATTCTTGACTGCAATCCAATGTGCTCTGCCAGGGTTCCCTTGATATCTACTGACCATGCTCAAAGCAAAGGCCACATCAAGGAGAGTACAAGTCATAACATACATGATCGAGCCAACTGCGGAAGCATAAGGTACTCGACTCATTTCAGCTATCCCGGCTTCGCTACTCGGACTTTGAGTCTTACTCAATTTGGCATTACTTCGTATCTGTAATTCTCCCTTCTTTGAGTTTTCCATACTAAAACGTTTTAGTACCTTATCTAAGTAAGTATTCTGACTAAGTCCTATTAGTCTCTTACTTCGTTGTCTCACTATCCTTATTCCCAAAATATTGGAAGCCTCTCCGAGGTCTTTCATAGAGAAAAACTTCCCGAGCAAAGACTTAACTTCCTGCAGAGTCGGGATATCGTTTCCCATGAGTAGTATGTCATTGACATACAAAACGAGGAAGATAACTATACTCCCATTGGCTTTGACATATACACATATTTCATCTTTTCTTCGTACAAATCCAAAATCTTTGACTTTCTCATCAAAGCAAAGATTCCATCTGCGAGACGCTTGCTTAAGTCCATAAATGGACTTCTCAAGCTTACACACTCTATTAGGATGCATAGCATCGACAAAACCCTCTGGCTGAGCCATGTAAACATCCTCAGCCAACTTCCCATTAAGGAAAGCGGTCTTGACATCCATTTTCCATATCTCATAATCATGAAATGCAGCAATGGCTAGCATCACCCTTATAGACTTTATTTTCGCAACTGGTGTGAAGGTCTCATCGTAGTCAACTCCGGGAGTTTGAGTGAATCCCTTTGCAACCAATCGCGCCTTATACGTGTGTACATTCCCATCCACGTTGGTATTCTTCGTGAAGATCCACTTGCACCCAACTGTATTACGTCCGGTCACATTGTCAACCAAATTCCAAACTTGGTTGTCATACATGGATTGAATCTCACTGTCCATCGCCTCTTTCCAATTCGCAAACTCTGGGCCTACCATGGCTTCCTTATAGCTATTAGGTTCATCTAAATTTATTAGTGTACCATCACTAATATATGTGTCCCCTTCAGTATTAATATGAAAACCATGAAACTGGGGTTGAACTCTAACTCTTTCGGAATGTCTAATAGGTAAGGACTCGTTAATTGGTTCCACCGGAGTTTCCTCCTCGAGTTGAGCGCTATAAGTAGAGGTTCCTTCATCGTTACACGATCTGTAGAAGAGATCGATCTGCCTCCCACTATCCCCTTGGCTTATGAGTTCTCGTTCTCGGAAAACTCCTCTCCTCGCAATGAAGACAACATTGTCACTCGGTCTATAGAAGAGATATCCAAAGGATCTATGCGGGCAGCCGATGAAAATACATCTCTCACTTTGAGTTTCGAGCTTGTCGTGAGTCGTTCGTTTTATGAAAACCTCACAACCCCAAACCTTGATATGTGCCAACGAGGGAGCTTTCCATGTCCACATCTCGTGAGATCTTTTGGCAACCTTCTTTGTAGGGACTCGGTTAAGGATATGGACGACAGTATCTAAGGCATACCCCCAGAATGAGATAGGTAGTGAAGCACGGCTCATCATAGAACGAACCATGTCTAACAAGGTTCAATTACACCTTTCTGCCACACCATTCAATTACAGTGTCCTAGGTGGCGTCAATTGTGAAACTATTCTGCATTCCTTAAGATAGTCATGGAATTCAAGACTTGGATAGTCTCCTCCTTGATCGGATTGAATCATCTTGATTTTCCTGCCCAATTGATTCTCCACTTCATGTTTGATATTTTTGAACTTTTCAAATGTTTCTGACTTGTGCTTGATTAAGTAAATATACCCATATCTACTATAATCATCGGTGAAAGTCATGTAGAAGTGATTCCCATCCTTTGTTGTGGATCTAAAGGGCCCACACACGTTGGTGTGTATGAGATCCAATAAACCCTCACCCCTCTCACAAGTGCCAGTGAAGGGTGACTTGCTCATCTTTTCAAGTAAACAGGATTTTCACGTGTCATCTTCCCTAAGGTTGAATGACTCCAATACTCCATCCTTTTGGAGTTAGGCTATGCGCTTCTTGTTGACATGTCCAAGACGACAATGCCACAAGGATGCTTTATCCATACTATTGGAAGAATCAATACACAACACATCATTTCCTAGGTTATCTACCACCATAACAGTTTCATAAATTCCATTACAAGGCATCGCTTCAAAATATAAAACACCATTTAGATAAACATAAATTGAACCATTCTCATTATTAAACGAATATCTAAATCCTTGTCTAAATAAACCATGAAAAGAAATGATGTTTCTTGCCATTTCTGGCGAGTAGCAACAATTATTTAAATATAAACTCAATCCATTACCAAGCACTAAAGAATACACTCCAATCTTGGTGACAGGCGACGATCTTCTGTTTCCCATGATTAGATTTATTCTTCCAAGTTCCACATCCCTATTTCTTCCTAGTCCCTGCAAATCATAAGATATGTGATAACGACATCCTGTATCAAGAATCGAAGTAATAGCATGAGATGAATCATTAGATTTAATTGTCTAAATACCTGCGAAAGATGGCTTAATCTTCCCATCCTTGATGGCTTGCATTCCGGGCAGTTTCTCTACCAATGCCCTATTTTGTGGCAATGGTGGCACTCTGCCTCCTTTGGTTTTGGGTTGGGCTTAGCAGGATCAACCTTGGCCCCACTAGAAGAGGAACCATCTTGGGACTTTCTCTTGCGGTGGCTCTTTGAAAAAGCCTTCCTCTTCTTGCCCCTCCCTTGCCTAATAGCCAAAACAGGAGCAGCAGGTGGATTGGGAGTTGGTGCAACAGACTTTTCCTTGAGGTTACTCTCAGCAGTCCTTAGGAGTCCTTGGAGTTTGCTTAGGGTGACCTCTTCCTTTTTCATGTGGTAGGTCATCCTAAATTGGTTGTAGCATGAGGGCAAGGAGTGAAGAACAATTTCGATGGCCAAATCCTCCCCAAACTTAACATTTAACTTGCGAAGACGCTCAACATATCTTTGCATCTTTTGCAAGTGCACGGTTATCGATTCTCCACTTGCAATCTTTGCGGTGATCATGTTCGTGATGATCTCATAGCGCTATTACCTCGCGCTTTGGTGGTACCTCTCCATTAAGTCTTGATAGATCATAGGAGTTACTTGTTTATTTGATTAATTCATGATCTTTATATGTTTTAATGGAGTCCATAACTTGTCCTCAAGTTATGGATAACTAGAAGTCTCTTTGTGTTAAAAGCCATTAAAAGAACACATAAGTTGTAAAATGAAGAGTCTTCATTTTAATGACTCATAAGTTATGAATGTGAAAGGTTTTGTAAAGTTACAAAACTTACCCTCAAAATGAAGAGTCTTCATTTTGGAATATGTAAAGTCACTTAATAAACTTTAGTTCCATTCAATAAAATTTTAAAAGTTAAAATTCAACCCTTATACTTTATATTATAAGTTAATAATATATATATATATATATATATATATATATATATATATATATATATATATATATGTATATATATATATATATATGTATGTATAAGATTAAGTCATCTTACCGCTAGTACGCCTGATTCAAAAAGACGGCCTATAAAGGGGGTATAAGGTTATTACCTATAAAATGGCAACTTAATGGGTGTCCACTCTCGCCCACCGCTTCCTTGATCGGTGGAGGGTCGTTAGCCGAACAGGTAGGACAAGGACTTATAAATTCTCATTAAAAGTATCGTGAATATTATAAAGTAACTAAATGCTTTTATTAAATTCCCAATCTGAGTTAGTTTAGGAAAAAAATTTGAATAAGGTGCTAATCCATGATATTACACTTTACACTTTGTTTAAGTCGTTGGTGGAGCGTGTGTGGTTAATCGGCACACTAACTTGTGATGGGTTTGAGCCATAAGAACTTTCCTATGTGCACATGCAAACCCTAATGCTTGGATCTAGGTTTCTCTAATTGAACATGCAATGTATCCAAGACTTTCATTCATAGATCTAGTGTAAACAAACAATTCATAACATATGAAATCAGATGTAGAAGAATACCTTGAGTTACTTGCTTGAAACTTCTTGTTCTTGGAGCTTAGAGTCACAATTGTCACTCCTCTAATGGCTTACAAACACCAACTAGCAAGAGGATGATTTGAGAGAGAGAGATAGAGGTTTGAAATCGGCCCTAGGGTTTCTTGAATTAAGGAGAGACCGATTTCTACCTCCTATGGGGTCTATTTATACTATGAGCTACTAGGGTTTCACCTTAAACCCTAATTGGATAACTTAGCCTCTAAGCAATCCAAAGATCCTTCTAGATGATAACCTTGGATGATTTTAAGATATCTTTATCCTAAAAATCGCCCCCCCTTGTTATCCATAAGGATTCAAGGCCCAAAACACAACTATCATACATTTGACAGTTTATGCCCCTTTATTCAATTAATCTCTTTAAGTCACCAAATTAATTCCTAATTAATTTATGACTTATATCAGTCATATTATTCTTATAATACATTAATAATAATAATAATATCTCTTCTCTCTATATAAATCATCCTGTCAAGTTGCTATGGTGAAGGCAACCCAAAAGGACCATGCACAACCGGGTCAAGCACTTACCAAATATAGTTACATCCTTAGACACTAATCCAACAGTCTCCCACTTGGATAAGTCTAGTAACTATAAGTGTAAACACAATCCGATTAGCAGTCATAGCTCTCAAAGACGCTGTCAACTCTGATCTTATCAGTATCCTGTCTTTTAGATAAGGGATCGTATAGTCCTCTGTTTTTATATCGTGCAGAAAATCTCATGAAATATTGTCATAATTATTGTCTAGCAATTAGTATCTCGATCTCAGATTTACTTGACATAGAACTTAATTGAACACATCAATTCACTCCTGACCGGGCCTGGCACATATGTCAAATCAAATCATCTAGCGGCCCTGATATCGCTTTTACCCTCTTAAAAGTAACATATAAACTTCGACTTACATGCATTTACTTATTCACTAATCAACTATACACAACAATGCATTTTATGACATCAATTTACTGATGCGGTTTCGCATTATCAGTGCACAACCAATTAGTAAACAATAAACCATATATCTCGGTTTTAAGACCATATGATATTATCGTCTTGCGATCACTTGCAGTACATTCCATAAAGTGATTCCAGCAAGCGCGGGTTTATTCCAATGCTCAAAACTTGTTCATAAGCACTCATGAACATTGTAGCAAGTCTTTGCTATGTCTAATAACATTTAGACAATTTACACAACAATTCATGACAATCTTCATTCATACCTACTTCCAACATATGAACGATTGTGGACTGTTTGAATAATTCGATTATTCTTAATAAATTCAATTATTTTGGAAGTCAAAACATGCAAAGTGAAACAATAGTTAAACAGTTAACATAAGACAAAACTTTTAAATAATACTCCTTTATCTAATCATCAAATGTCAATTACATTTATCTATTACAAGTTTCCAAACTATCTAATCTAAACTAATATCATCCTTCACCCCAATACTCCTAGCGTGCTGCAAGTGCTTAACCCTACTCAGTCCCTTCATAAGTGGATCTGCTGGGTGATCTGATGATGATATCCTCTTAACCACGAGGTGTCCTTCTTCTACTCGATGTCTAATAAAGTGATACTTTCTGTCGATATGTCAGGATCTACCATGATCCCTCGGTTCCTTCGACAAGGCACCCGCTCCTTCATTATCATAGAAAATTTCCATAGGCTCCATTATGGCAGACACAACTCCAAGGTCACCAATGAAGTTCTTTAATTATATCACCTCCTTTGACGCTTCGCTCGCTGCAATGTACTCTGGTTCGCATGTTGAATCAGCTACAATTTCCTGCTTGGAACTTTTCCAAGTCACTGCTCCTCCATTAAGGGTAAAGACCCAGCCCGACTGCGAACGGTAGTTGTCCCTGTCGGTCTAGAAATTGGCGTCACTATACCCTCGCACCTTTAAGTCATCACTCCCTCCGAGGACTAAAAACCATTCCTTAGTCCTCCGAAGGTACTTAAGGATATTCTTGACTGCAATCCAATGTGCTCTGCCAGGGTTCCCTTGATATCTACTGACCATGCTCAAAGCAAAGGCCACATCAAGGAGAGTACAAGTCATAACATACATGATCGAGCCAACTGCGGAAGCATAAGGTACTCGACTCATTTCAGCTATCCCGGCTTCGCTACTCGGACTTTGAGTCTTACTCAATTTGGCATTACTTCGTATCTGTAATTCTCCCTTCTTTGAGTTTTCCATACTAAAACGTTTTAGTACCTTATCTAAGTAAGTATTCTGACTAAGTCCTATTAGTCTCTTACTTCGTTGTCTCACTATCCTTATTCCCAAAATATTGGAAGCCTCTCCGAGGTCTTTCATAGAGAAAAACTTCCCGAGCAAAGACTTAACTTCCTGCAGAGTCGGGATATCGTTTCCCATGAGTAGTATGTCATTGACATACAAAACGAGGAAGATAACTATACTCCCATTGGCTTTGACATATACACATATTTCATCTTTTCTTCGTACAAATCCAAAATCTTTGACTTTCTCATCAAAGCAAAGATTCCATCTGCGAGACGCTTGCTTAAGTCCATAAATGGACTTCTCAAGCTTGCACACTCTATTAGGATGCATAGCATCGACAAAACCCTCTGGCTGAGCCATGTAAATATCCTCAGCCAACTTCCCATTAAGGAAAGCGGTCTTGACATCCATTTTCCATATCTCATAATCATGAAATGCAGCAATGGCTAGCATCACCCTTATAGACTTTATTTTCGCAACTGGTGTGAAGGTCTCATCGTAGTCAACTCCGGGAGTTTGAGTGAATCCCTTTGCAACCAATCGCGCCTTATACGTGTGTACATTCCCATCCACGTTGGTATTCTTCGTGAAGATCCACTTGCACCCAACTGTATTACGTCCGGTCACATTGTCAACCAAATTCCAAACTTGGTTGTCATACATGGATTGAATCTCACTGTCCATCGCCTCTTTCCAATTCGCAAACTCTGGGCCTACCATGGCTTCCTTATAGCTATTAGGTTCATCTAAATTTATTAGTGTACCATCACTAATATATGTGTCCCCTTCAGTATTAATATGAAAACCATGAAACTGGGGTTGAACTCTAACTCTTTCGGAATGTCTAATAGGTAAGGACTCGTTAATTGGTTCCACCGGAGTTTCCTCCTCGAGTTGAGCGCTATAAGTAGAGGTTCCTTCATCGTTACACGATCTGTAGAAGAGATCGATCTGCCTCCCACTATCCCCTTGGCTTATGAGTTCTCGTTCTCGGAAAACTCCTCTCCTCGCAATGAAGACAACATTGTCACTCGGTCTATAGAAGAGATATCCAAAGGATCTATGCGGGCAGCCGATGAAAATACATCTCTCACTTTGAGTTTCGAGCTTGTCGTGAGTCGTTCGTTTTATGAAAACCTCACAACCCCAAACCTTGATATGTGCCAACGAGGGAGCTTTCCATGTCCACATCTCGTGAGATCTTTTGGCAACCTTCTTTGTAGGGACTCGGTTAAGGATATGGACGACAGTATCTAAGGCATACCCCCAGAATGAGATAGGTAGTGAAGCACGGCTCATCATAGAACGAACCATGTCTAACAAGGTTCAATTACACCTTTCTGCCACACCATTCAATTACAGTGTCCTAGGTGGCGTCAATTGTGAAACTATTCTGCATTCCTTAAGATAGTCATGGAATTCAAGACTTGGATAGTCTCCTCCTTGATCGGATTGAATCATCTTGATTTTCCTGCCCAATTGATTCTCCACTTCATGTTTGATATTTTTGAACTTTTCAAATGTTTCTGACTTGTGCTTGATTAAGTAAATATACCCATATCTACTATAATCATCGGTGAAAGTCATGTAGAAGTGATTCCCATCCTTTGTTGTGGATCTAAAGGGCCCACACACGTTGGTGTGTATGAGATCCAATAAACCCTCACCCCTCTCACAAGTGCCAGTGAAGGGTGACTTGCTCATCTTTTCAAGTAAACAGGATTTTCACGTGTCATCTTCCCTAAGGTTGAATGACTCCAATACTCCATCCTTTTGGAGTTAGGCTATGCGCTTCTTGTTGACATGTCCAAGACGACAATGCCACAAGGATGCTTTATCCATACTATTGGAAGAATCAATACACAACACATCATTTCCTAGGTTATCTACCACCATAACAGTTTCATAAATTCCATTACAAGGCATCGCTTCAAAATATAAAACACCATTTAGATAAACATAAATTGAACCATTCTCATTATTAAACGAATATCTAAATCCTTGTCTAAATAAACCATGAAAAGAAATGATGTTTCTTGCCATTTCTGGCGAGTAGCAACAATTATTTAAATATAAACTCAATCCATTACCAAGCACTAAAGAATACACTCCAATCTTGGTGACAGGCGACGATCTTCTGTTTCCCATGATTAGATTTATTCTTCCAAGTTCCACATCCCTATTTCTTCCTAGTCCCTGCAAATCATAAGATATGTGATAACGACATCCTGTATCAAGAATCGAAGTAATAGCATGAGATGAATCATTAGATTTAATTGTCTAAATACCTGCGAAAGATGGCTTAATCTTCCCATCCTTGATGGCTTGCATTCCGGGCAGTTTCTCTACCAATGCCCTATTTTGTGGCAATGGTGGCACTCTGCCTCCTTTGGTTTTGGGTTGGGCTTAGCAGGATCAACCTTGGCCCCACTAGAAGAGGAACCATCTTGGGACTTTCTCTTGCGGTGGCTCTTTGAAAAAGCCTTCCTCTTCTTGCCCCTCCCTTGCCTAATAGCCAAAACAGGAGCAGCAGGTGGATTGGGAGTTGGTGCAACAGACTTTTCCTTGAGGTTACTCTCAGCAGTCCTTAGGAGTCCTTGGAGTTTGCTTAGGGTGACCTCTTCCTTTTTCATGTGGTAGGTCATCCTAAATTGGTTGTAGCATGAGGGCAAGGAGTGAAGAACAATTTCGATGGCCAAATCCTCCCCAAACTTAACATTTAACTTGCGAAGACGCTCAACATATCTTTGCATCTTTTGCAAGTGCACGGTTATCGATTCTCCACTTGCAATCTTTGCGGTGATCATGTTCGTGATGATCTCATAGCGCTATTACCTCGCGCTTTGGTGGTACCTCTCCATTAAGTCTTGATGCATTTCATACGGATTGATATGTGCATAATTCGTTAATTATTTAGCATACATTTTTTTTCATTTTTAACTAATTATGTGTATAATGTGGACAAAAGGTACTTAATAATGTTTAAATTTTGTTTTCAGTCCAAAAGACATGCTTGGGAGTGAAAGGGAACAAGGGGAAGCAATTAGAGACCAAAGAATGAAGAATAAGGGACAAAAGCTTACCTACTCGGCGCGTTCTCGAGGCTACTTAGCAAGTACACTAGAATATTCTAGAAGATAAGTCAAGACTCCTGGTATAAGACGGATAACAAGCATCTACTCGGCCAGTTGGGTCTGCTACTCACCGAGTACACCCTGTTTTGTGATAATTATAAATGTCAAACCATTATCCGAATGGAAAAGACTTTTGGCGATTTTGAGACCTGGACCTGCGAAAAAGAACCCTTGGAGGAGCTAAGGAACCCTAACCTTCAATCCTTTGAAGAATCAATGCAATTAGGTTAATCATTCCACTTAGCTTTAGGAATTAAGTATGTTTAGCTTAATTAAATCTGCTTTTGAGTTTGTTTTTGCTATGACTATGAACTAAATTCGTTTCGTTTCTGTTGTGGACGACTAATTTACTCCTATGGTTTAGAATAGACTTTTTGATTGATTGTTATTTGGTGATTTTATTAAATTAAGTTTGTTAAAGAACCTTATGCATTAATGACAACTATTTTCTGTTAATTGGAAGGTAATTAAGTTGCATGAACATCTCTTAATTATTAACCTCATATGTTATGTGAACACTTTATCATATGCTTAAGAATAATTAATATGAAATTAAGATTAATTAGAGAATGGGTAAGTTAATGTGTGAGCTTGTTTGAGAAACCAACAAACAAGAGGTTAATTGAAACACCAACTTGATTAACCAATTACAAATTTTATTTAATCCAAACAATTGAACTAGGGAATTAATTAGTTTAAACAATTGGCAACTGCTTGAATTGATTAATTGTCTAAGGGTTAGGAGTAATGAACATGAACCTAACCACTATAGTTGGTAACCAATAATAATTAATTTATCATTTAAATAACCATATGAGTGAATTGGTTGGACCTAAACAGAAACCCTTTAATAAATTTGGTAAATTTGTCATTTGCTTTATTGTTTAGTTAAGTGCTTTGTTTAAGTTTCTAGTCTTGTAAAAATAGAGAAAAACCCTTTTACTTTTATTACTTGCTTAGTAAAAATTAGTTATTAGATTAATTTCCATTCCCTGAGTTCGACACCCTATTTATCCAACTATACCACTAAAAGACAGGTTCACTGCCTTTGTGTGCTCAATTTATTAACTAAAAGTAGGATTAAAACTAGCTCGTTTCACACACATCACGGATACATGTCCTCATATGACTTTTGTAATTCTGTGTTCATTGTGGCTATCATGATGCAATAGACTTTCGTTGCATCACATTCGTGAGTCTTAAAGACAGTCATTTCTTTGGGAGTAGCGACTTCTAGATTGACCTTCTCGAGCTTTTCGTTGAGGACATACTCTTTGTCCTCGTAGCGCGTAATCGTGCAAATGTATCTTATCCATTCGCTAAAGTTCGATCCATCGAAAGTCACTTTGTGACAAAGACTCATTAGCGTGAGTGAGTTATCAGCAACGTTGTTCACGTTCGACATCTACAAATAGAAAGGACAATGTTTGATTAGAATTGAATCTCTAATTAAACACCCAAAAATGAAAAATTAGGGCTAGGACCTAACAACATTATTTACATATTAGAAAAGGGATGTCGTAATCCAACACGCAAATAATTTGGAGGTAAGTGAATGACGATTCACTAATTCTTCACCATGAAAAACATAATCTTAAGTTTTAAATGTATTTAGAATTCCTAGATTTTTTTGGAGATTCATTGAACTTTTCAATGGCATGTTTAATTCTCGATATGCCTCTCTCGTTTGTGATTGCGATGCCGAGGATCACAAAGTGGGTGTGAATAACCATGTAAATCTACATGCTGCCTTCATTGTTACAATCACCTATTCGATGTGCCGGTGAACCATACACGCTCCATCGAACTATGATAAACAATGAATCACCCTTTTCCACCTTTGCTTAGAACCAATTAGTGTACCGGTAAACCACACACGCTCCACTAACTTCTTAGCAAGGGTGCAAAGTTTAATTTCATGGGATTGCATCAATTCACTTTTACCTAAAGTAACTAGGATTGGGAATTTGAAAAAACATGTAGTTACTTTATACTTTTACATTATACTTTTAATGAGGAGAAAGAGTTGCCCTATCCTACCCGTTCGGCTAACAACCCTCCACCAGTCAAGCAGGCGGTGGGTGTGAGTGTACACCCATTGAACGCCATTCTATAGGCAACAACCTTATACCCACCTTATAGATCGGCTTCGTAAATGAGACCTACTAACGGTAATACTAGCATTTTAATTATACATATATATTCATGAAGCTTGTAATAATAAAATAGTATAGGGTTGAATTTTAAACTTGTAAAACTCTTGGGGTTGAAATTTTAAATTCTTCAAAATTAAACTTTTAATCACAAAATTCAAATTTCAAAACTTGAGGACAAGTTTTAGACTTCTCAAAACTAAAGGGATCAAATAACAAATAATTTAAATTAAACAACCAATATCACAATTATCTATATTTAATTTATTTAATATTACTTGCAAGATAATTATCCAATTTAAATCAAATAATCAACCATTATCATATAAGTAAATTATCATTCATTCAAATGGTAATTATCTTTGGTTGTAACGACGAAAATTTCAACAGAATTTAAACTTTTCAAAAACATCCAAATTCATTAAGTTATTACAAAAAGGTTTTCAATACATTTATTATCAGAGTATTCCCAGATCCATATCACAAAACATAAATGCGAGGAGCGGTACGATCACGCCTTTGCCTTGCCACTGTCTCCTGAAGAACCTGAAAAACATTAAACCACAACTGTAAGCCCGAAAGCTTAGTGAGATACTCCCAAAATACCAACCACATATACCATACACATAACATGCTAAACCATATCGAAATCACAGAACATCCATGCATATCGGGTCTACTGTGGGACTGGTCCGCCGCGTCGGACCTTCAGTCCACCTGGTCCACCCTCCGAGTCTACTCATGTCCCTCGAGTCTGCAGTGTGGTTGGTCCGCCCGCACCGGGCCTTCAACCCACCTGGTCCACTCTTTGAGTCTATTGTATGAATGGTCCGCCCGCATCGGGCCTTCAGTTGGCCTGGTCCACTCTCCGAGCCTCGGTACGTCTGGTCCGCCCTCGTGGAGCCTACAGCTTATCCGGACCGCTCGCTGGGCCTTCGGAACAACCAGTCCACCCTGGGTATCTTGGCCTACAGCACAAAGCAGGACCCGCCTCAACCCAATTTCAGTCCAACAACCATGTGCACATATCATACAATCATATAACAGTTCATAGTCCACAAACCGATCAAACAGATCACATAACATATCATTACCCTAACCGGGATACCGACCTAACTGCTCACTAGCATAGCATCACTCCACATATCGGGAAAATCAACCTTAACCAGGTCTCTAGAATATACCATCCTAACTACCAGGATGCAAACATATCAAAGTAATAACATAACAACCGTATCCATATCTTAATCCAATAAAGGACTGACCTTGGTGCCTTAGACCTTGTCGATATAGTGAGGATAACTCACCTCGCAACTGCTGACTGAAAGGATAAGATCATGCTGCTGAAATCTCTGACCCGAACTCCACCACTAACTAACACCAACACAAAGGCCAACAATTACCAAAATGCCCCTAGAAGTCAACTGGTCAACCCTTGGTCAAAGTCAAAGTCAAAATCTACTCCTAACTGACTCTACTCGCCGAGTCAACACGATGACTCGCCGAGTCCCCATACACAGAACCTCCTTCAATTCGCGACTTAGCTCGCCGAGTCATCCCTTGACTCACCGAGTCACAGCCTTCCCAAAAGAAACTTGGACCCTACGACCAAACTCACCGAGTCCAAGAATAGACTCACCGAGTCTACGACTATCTTCAACCTACTCGCCGAGTTGCTCTTCCAACTCGCCGAGTTCCAGGCCGTCTTCATCCAACTCGCCGAGTCCACCCATGTGACCCACCGAGTACCACCGGGTCTGAATCTATACAGAGGCTTTCCAAGCCATGTAGATGATCCAAACCATAGATCTACCCCACCTAAGGCCATCCATCATGTAAAGTGGCAATCTTTACGTGAATCCAAGAAGATCTAGGCATTTTCACTCTAGGGTTTGGGTTTGGGACAAGATAGATCCATCAATCTCTAAACAACAGGGACCTTTATGCATTCAAACCCCTTCTCCATTCCAGATCTGAGGTAGCAACTTTAGATCTAACATCTAAACTCCAATACCTTAAAAGATAAGCTCTCTAACACCTCCAAAAGTGATGTATCTAGATAATAGCAGCTCACACAATGAAATAATACCTCAAAAGGAAGCTCCAAGAGAAGATTAATTTGAATCCTTGCAAAGCCCTTTGATCTATGTCTCTTCTCCTTCAAGATTTCTTCAACAAGAACTTCCCCAAGCTCTAAATGCACTCCAATCCTCCACAATCACGTATTTAGGGTTTCTGGAATTCAAGGGAAGTCAAGGAGGCTGGGGAGAAGGTATAATGTCCTTTAAATAGAGCTCATCCTCTGGATTTAGGGTTTTCTCCACTCAGCGCCTACTCACCGAGTCTAGCTTTGGACTCGCCGAGTTGGCCACTTAACACGCGACCTAAGTCGCGACTCTACTCGCCGAGTCCACGCATGGACTCGCCGAGTTGCCCTTCAAATTTACACTTTTTAGCCCTTCAACTCTACTCTTGATATCCTGGGATGTTACAATTCTCCCCCACTTAAATTAGGCTTCGTCCTTGAAGCCTGCGATAACTCAACTCTAGAAATTCTCTCGCATTACAACTCCTGGCATTAACTCAACCAGGCTCCTCAAGGCACAACCATGGAAACTAGAAACCCACTTTCTCCTTCCTCGCGGTGTCCTGACCACCGTTACAAGTCGGCCACCGGCTTTACCCTCTGATAACTACCCATAACAACTGAATACCACCCATGATTCAACACTGCTCCAAATCACATCCATCACTCGACCCATATGAGCTATAAATAACTATGTACCACCGGATTCCTGATCCGAGTCCAACTTTATCCATTCCATGCTGACAGAAAGACACATTCTTTAGAGCAACTCCCATGAGTTCTCCTCGTGTAATCACATGCACATGCTGAACTAGCTCTAGCACCCTTGGGTTAGGAAAACCCATACACTGACGACCCTCAAAACATTCCTCAAGATGAACCACTACTACACAATTCCTTTACCGAAATCAAGCTGGGAATCCAAAACTTCATCCCTACATCCCATACGAGCCTCTCAACTTTACACCCTTGGAATTTCCTTCCGTGACCTCGGCAGACATCCAAATCGGACGTGATTCCATATCACCACCGCACACACTGCGCAATAACCATAATTGACACCTTAGTCAAACTTCGCACTACTGACTTCACTTTCGTGACTTACACTCCCCCTCGGAGCTACATTCCTTTTCTTTTCCTTGCCAAGGAGATCCACTTGGCTGCCTTGTCACCATGACAAGTGCCACAGTGCTCACCCAATACTACACCGTTTCTTTATGGCATAACCGCCATCCCATGCACCATACATACTTTGAATCCACTCGCGAAGACTCTCAAGTCCACGTTCGACTTCCTATCATGATCAATGTCTGGGGCCAGACCTTCTAACGCTAACATATCGCGACATACGCAAACCATTTCCCGTCATCGATCTAACAACACATGAAGAGTCTTCAGCATGACTGGACCGCCTTACCTGACCCTCAGCCAACTAGACCACTCTCGTAACCTTCAGCAGACCTAGACCGCCCTCCAGGGCCTTCAGTCTAGTTGGACCGTCCTCCGAGCCTTCGGCCTGACTGGTACGCCTACTGGCCTTCAGTCTATCCGGACTGCTCAATTAGCAATCAACATTCCGAGTTACCTTTCCGGGAAATCCTCCCATGCATACTGTTCTAGCCCCCTAGGGGTTCCGAACTCTATCTCCATCATACATACACGATCCCAGCCTGATCCCAGGCCCTTCACAATCAATGCCAAGTCTGTATCCCGCCCCGTACGCCTGCTACTCACCCATACCAGCCTGCTCTCGGCTGAAATAATTACCGCCGAAACCCAAGCAACTAAACAATCCCTCAAGCCTATCGATCATCCGGAGAATTTCCAATTCTCCCCAACTTAGGGCACTGACTATCAACCACCGGTCGCTATCACCGACCTCCCAAAATAACCTTGCACCAAAACCCAACATATACACGCGAACTGATTCCCACTAGCACTAGCAACCTTCGCAAAAACACATTCCCACACTGATCAACCTGCTCGAAAGGAACCCAATCTTCAATTATCCACTCCTCAGACTGCAGATGCTACCTGACATTCAAACCAGCGCCGCATCCTCAAATAACCCTCACAAAAGATATCCAGCGAAAACCCGAAACACTAACCCATAAACATACCAAACCCTCAAGGAACAACGGATACGAAAACGAAAAACCCATACAACACGACTGTCATAAAATAACACACCATAATAATCACAAGATAACGAGATATCAAGAAAGGAACATACCCGCAGCTGCATCCGACACTGCTCTGACCTCCTCTGCTAAAAGCTGAAAAGCACGACCCTGAGCCCTTGGGGGCTCCGCTCCACCCTGAGCTCCTCCTGTGATCCTCAAAGTGGCCGGTGCTGGAGCCTACACCGGTCCTGCAACAAGTTGTGGGCAGTTGACCTTCAAGTGCCCAACCGATGACAATGCTAACAAATCCTCAAATCCCGAACCGACATTGACTGCCGACAATCCCTCACATAGTGCCCCTCCTTTCCGCACTTGCGGCATGCACCACCGGACCGAAAAACTCTGGTGTGACCCCTCCCACACTTCCCACAAACGTGGCTGCCCTGATCTCCCATCCTGGAATCAACGGTCTTAGACCGTTTCGTTGCCGGCTGCGACTGCACCGGAGCTTGCCTCAGCTCACGCAACTGCAACTCAATCTCTAACTCACGCCGCCTGGCGGCCTCCTTCAACTCCAACAAGGTCTCGCACCTCTGCGTGGACACAAACTGTCTGATATCTCTCTTTAGCATACTCAGATATCAGGACATCTGAGTCTGCTCCGAAGCGAACTCAGGGAAAAACATCGCCCTCTCAGTAAATATTCTGGTGATTTCCGTCACCGACTCCAAATCCTGCTTCAGCTCAAGGAACTCCTGAGCCAACCTCTCCCTCTCGACCCGCGGAACATAACGAGTGTTGAACATCCCTCTAAACTGATCCCATGAAACCACAACCCTCTGCACATCCGAATATGACCCTGTGGTCAACCTCCACCACTCCTTTGCACCGAGCCTTAACAGGTTCAGAGCACACCTCACCCTCTGATCAGCAGGGCATGAACACGTGAAGAAAAACCCCTCCACGTCTGATAACCATCTCATAGCAATGATCGGATCCTGAACTCCATCAAAGGTGGGAGGCTTTGTATTATCGAAGTCCCGATACTGAAAACCTCTACTAGCTCCTCCTCCTGCCGCTGCTACAGCCGTTGTAGCCGCCGTGGCAGCCGTCTCCGTGAGAGTCGCATAGTGCTCATCAAAATACTCCACCATGGCGGTCTTGATCGACCCAAACAGTTCCGGCAGCTCGGCCCGGAACAATGCAGCAACCTCATCATGTAGGATCTCACGAATCCTCGCATCCAAATCGCCTGTGCTCATCTGACCCACAACCTCGGGTGGTACGGACCCTCCCGGAACTCCCTCTCCTGCTCCTGATCCTGACCCAGATCCACTCCTAGCATGCCTTGAAATCTCGATACTGAAAATAAACCATTAAAATCTCAGACACTTCCCACTAACCTGGGAACCAACTTTTAACCCAACCCTAGAGGTCATGATTTCTCTAATACGCGTATGGGTCCTGTGCTTTCAGTAGTACAGGCCCATACTACCTTCCACACCTACCCATATTTGTATGAAGTACTACCACAACACCCTAGAGACAAAGATACATAACAACGCTCTACCCTCACTAATAGAGGAACATTAGAAATCTCTCACAAAGAAACCCTAGGCTAACAGGCATCATAAATCAGGCAACACATCATGAAATCCTGAAGATCCCTAGCCTAACACTAGCATGCTGTTCTATCAAAGGTCAGTAAAACAATTATCATGTATGGTATTTTGGGGTTACTTACTGGCTCTGGCTGATCGTACCTACTTATTTTGAAAACCATTTTAAATTCTCTTTTGAAAACCCTCCTCGATTTGAGACTGGAGTCACACAAGTGTTCCTCCAATTCACTCAAACCAAGGCTCTGATACCAATTTGTAACGACAAAATTTCAATAGAATTTAAACTTTTCAAAAACATCCAAATTCATTAAGTTATTACAAAAAGGTTTTCACTACATTTATTATCAGAGTATTCCCAGATCCATATCATAAGACATAAACGTGAGGAGCGGTACGATCACGCCTTTGCCATGCCACAGTCTCCTGAAGAACCTGAAAAACATTAAACCATAACTGTAAGCCCGAAAGCTTAGTGAGATAACCCCAAAATACCAACCACATATACCATATGCATAACATGCTAAACCATATCGAAATCACAAAACACCAATGCATATCGGGTCAACTGTGGGACTGGTCCGCCGCGTCGGGCCTTCAGTCCACCTGGTCCACCCTCCGAGTCTAGTCATGTCCCTCGAGTCTGCAGTGTGGTTGGTCTGCCCGCACCGGGCCTTCAACCCACCTGGTCCACTCTCTAAGTCTACAGTATGACTGGTCCGCCCCCATCGGGCCTTCAGTTGGCCTGGTCCACTCTCCGAGCCTCAGCACGTCTAGTCCGCCCTCGTGGAGCCTACAGCTTATCCGGACCGCTCGCTGGGCCTTCGGAACAACCGGTCCGCCCTGGGTATTTTGGCCTACAGCACAAAGCAGGACCCACCTCAACCCAGTTTCAGTCCAACAACCATGTGCACATATCATATAATCATATAACAGTTCATAGTCCACAAATCGATCAAAAAGATCACATAACATATCATTACCCTAACCGGGATACCGACCTAACCGGTCACTAGCATAGCATCACTCCACATATCGGGAAAATCGACCTTAACCAGGTCACTAGCATATATTATCCTAACTACCAGGATGCAAACATATCAAAGTAATAACATAACAACCATATCCGAATCTCAATCCAATAAAGGGTCGGCCTTGGTGCCTTGGACCCTGTCGATATAGTGAGGATAACTCACCTCGCAACTGCTGACTGAAAGGATAAGATCATGCTGCTGAAATCTCCGACCCGAACTCCACCACTGGCTAACACCAACACAAAGGCTAATAATTACCAAAATACCCCTAGAAGTCAACTGGTCAACCCTTGGTCAAAGTCAAAGTCAAAGTCTAACCCTGACTGACTCTACTCGCCGAGTCAGCCCGATGACTCGTCGAGTCCCCATACACAGAACCTCCTTCAATTCGCAACTTAACTCGCCGAGTCATCCCTTAACTCACCGAGTCATCCCTTAACTCACCGAGTCACAGCCTTCCCAAAAGAAACTTGGACCCTACGACCAGACTCACCGAGTCCAAGAACAGACTCGCCGAGTCTACGACTATCTTCAACCTACTCGCCGAGTTGTTCTTCCAACTCGCCGAGTTCCAGGCCGTCTTCATCCAACTCGCCGAGTCCACCCATGTGACTCGCCAAATACCATCGGGTCTGAATCCATACAGAGGCTTTCCAAGCCATGCAGATGATCCAAACCGTAGATCTACCCATCCTAAGGCCATCCATCACGTAAAGTGGCTATCTTTACGTGAATCCAAGAAGATCCAGGCATTTTCAATCTAGGGTTTGGGTTTAGGACAAGATGGCTCCATCAATCTCTCAACAACAGGGACCTTTATGCATTCAAACCCCTTCTCCATTCCAGATCTGAGGTAGCAACCTCAAATCTAACCTCTAAACTCCAATACCTCATAAGATAAGCTCTCTAACACCTCCAAAAGTGATGAATCTAGATAATAGCAGCTCACACAATGAAATAATACCTCAAAAGGAAGCTCCTAGAGAAGATTAATTCGAATCCTTGAAAAGCCCTTTGATCTAAGTCTCTTCTCCTTCAAGATTTCTTCAACAAGCACTTCCCCAAGCTCCAAATGCACTCTAATCATCCACAATCACGTATTCACGGTTTCTGGACTTCAAGGGAGGTCAAGGAGGCTGGGGAGAAGGTATAATGTCCTTTAAATAGAGATCATCCTCCGAATTTAGGGTTTTCTCCACTCAGCGCCTACTCGCCGAATCCAGCTTTGGACTCGCCGAGTTGTCCACTTAACACGCGACCTGAGTCGCGACTCTACTCGCCGAGTTGCCCTTCAATTTTACACTTTTTTCCCTTCAACTCTACTCTTGTTATTCCAGGATGTTACATTTGTTTTATCAAGAATATACTCATATATATCATAAAATTCAGATATTGATGACCCAAAACAGTTAAGGCAAGTATCCTCAAGTAAAACAGCAAGAAATCCTGAGATAAGCTCTATCTGACCCTTGAACTCGCCGAGTACCACAATGGACTCACCGAGTCCACTATGGAACTCACCGATTTCACCAGGAAAATCCAAAAAAATCAAAATTTTCAAGCAACAATCAATCAATTGATGCATCAATTCAATAGAAACAAATCAAGGCTCTGATACCACTGATGGGTTTGAGACATAAGAACTTTCCTATGTGCACATGAAAACCCTAATGCTTGGATCTAGGTTTCTCTAATTGAACATGCAATGTATCCAGGACTTTCATTCATATATCTAGTGTAAACAAGCAATTCATAACACATTAAATCAGATGTAGAAGAGTACCTTGAGTTACTTGCTTGAAACTTCTTGTTCTTGGAGCTTAGAGTCACAATTGTCACTCCTCTAATGGCTTACAAACACCAACTAGCAAGAAGATGATTTGAGAGAGAGAGATAGAGGTGTGAAATGGGCCATAGGGTTTCTTGAATTAAGGAGCGACCGATTTCTACTTCCTATGGGGTCTATTTATACTATGAGCTACTAGGGTTTCACCTTAAACCCTAATTGGATAACTTAGCCTCTAAGCAATCCAAAGATCCTTCTAGATGATAACCTTGGACGATTTTAAAATATCTTTATCCTAAAAATCATCCCCCCTTATTATCCATATGGATTCAAGGCCCAAAACACAACTATCATACATTTGACAGTTTATGCCCTTTATTCAATTAATCTCTTTAAGTCACCAAATTAATTCCTAATTAATTTATGGCTTATATCAATCATATTATTCTTATAATACATTAATAATAATAATATCTCTTCTCTCTATATAAATCATCCTGTCAAGTTGCTATGGTGAAAGCAACCCAAAAGGACCATGCACAACCGGGTCAAGCACTTACCAAATATAGTTACGACCTTAGACACTAATCCAACAACTTAGACTTAACAAGGTAGGTAAAGGGTGACTTAGGGTTTATCATAGTATCGGTGGAGTGTGTGTGGTTTATCGGCACTTCGATTAAGTGATAAACTTTAAGGGTACCAAGATATTTGCATGGTTACTTCACACCTCCTTTTGTGATCCTCGGTATCCCGGTCACAAAACTTGGAGGGCACACTCGAGATTGAAACATGCCTTAGACACTAATCCAACAACTTGGACTTAACAAGGTAGGTAAAGGGTGAATTCGGGCTTATCATAGTATCGGTGGAGCGTATGTGGTTTACTGGCACATTGATTAAGTGATAAACTTTAAGGGTACCAAGTGATTTGCATGGTTACTTCACACCTCGTTTTGTGATCCTCGGTATCCCAGTCCGAAAACTTGGAGGGCACACACGAGACTGAAACATGCCATTCAAAAGCTCAATGAATCTCAAAGAATCTAGGAATTTATAATAACCAATTAAAAACCTAATATCAATATTTCGTTTTTCATGGTAGAAATTAGTGAATCGTCATTCACCTACCTTTCAAATATGTTATAGCTTTGATTACGAGATACCTATTCTAAGTTATAATATACTGTGATTGGATCCTAGCCTTAATATTACATTTGGGTGTTTTATTAAGGACTCTCTTAATATCTAAACTAATCTTGTTCTCTTCATTCAGATGTCTTCAAACAACATTGCTTCTGGATCTAATCCTAATGGCTCCTTTACCCATATGAACTTGTGTGGGAAGGTCACTTTTGATGGATCCAACTTCAATGAATGGATAAGAAAGATCAGGATGATTACTCGCTACGAGGACAAAGAATATGTCCTCGATAAGGAGCTTAAAGAGATTGATGAGACCACTGCAACTCCCAAGGAGATCGCTGACTTCCAGGCACATGAAACGGATGCTACCAAAGTAGCATGCATCATGATGGCACCATGACAACGGAACTCCAAAAGTCGTATGAGGACTTCTACCCTTTTGAAATGCACCAACATCTGATGGAAAGATACCATCAAAGTGCACGATAAGAGAGGTACGAAATCATTTGCTCCATGATAACAACCATGATGAAGGACAGAGAGTCTGTCACGAGCCACATGTAGAAAATGCAAATGTATGTGGATCGGTTGCTGAAGCTTAATGTGAACTTCCCTGAGGAGCTTGCAATAGATATCATTTTGAACTCCTTACCATCGTGCTATGATTAATTCTGCATGACATATCACATGAATAAGGAAGAGGCCACACTAAGCAAACTTCAGGGACTCCTCAAGACCGCAAAAACAGGTCTTAAGGGTAAGTCAGTTGTTAACACTCCTACTCCAAACTCTGCCCCAGTTTTGGCAATCGGGAAAAGTCGAGGGAAGAAGAGAAAGAGCTCTTCGAAGGGTAACAAGGCTAGGACCCTTGATGGCTCCTCTTCAAGTGAAACCAAGAAAGGTTTCATCACTCCTTCTATCACACCCCGAAAACCAAAGGCGGAAACGTTCCCGGGGTTGACTCCAAGTTGAGTATCAAATCCAATGTACATAGTAAGCAAAGTAAACAACCATTACATTACATATCAAAGTTTACATTTGTTCAAAAGTAAAGTTGTACATTCGTAATACATAGTATATATGAACAAAAGTAGAGACGAGTCTTCTGTACGCTCCGTCTTCTCCAAAAGATTCGCTGGATACCTGTCTAATGTTGACCTGAGAATACAAGCAGTTTGAAAATCAACATAAAGTTGGTCAGTTCATAAGATGTTTGCTTTGTGAAAATGTACGAGTTTCCTTTAGTTTACTGAAAAGTTGTTATCCAAGAAAATCCCATATTTTCTTAAGGGGGAAGGTTGGTTGATTGTTAAGTTACATGGTTATGGTTATGTTTAACTATGATCCCAGGAAAGTCCCATACTATCCTGATTGTATATTACTAGTTGTAAAAGATGTAATGTTATTCAGTTTGTTACTATTTCTAGTTATATGAGTGTTACCCAGGAAAGCCCCATGCTTTCCTGCATGTTGGTTTCTAATGTGAATGATGTTAAAGATGTAAAAGATGTAACTTGATTAGGTAATGTTTTGTTTTCCCCAGGAAAGTCCCGTACTTTCCTAAAAGTAATTTTTAGTTATTGAACTTCGATATACTGATTTATTTCCATTCATACCTATTGTATTAACTAGTTATACTGATATCCTAATGATAATATTTTGGAATATACTTAGATTCACATCTTCATATTCGTGTTCTTATTCTTAATTAGATATAATTGTACTTATTTGTGTTTGTATTCGTATTCGTTACTGTATTCATTTCCTTAGTCCTACTCCTATTACTATTTGTATTTGTATTCGCAGTCGTATTCGTATTCGCAGTTGTATTCGTATTCGTTCTATTCCTAATTATAGTTTCATTATCCATTTTTTTCCTAGTTATAGATGTGTTATTCATTCTGTTTCTAGTTGTAGTTCCGTTATTCATTCTGTTCTTGATTATAGTTTCGCATTCGTTCTATTCCTAGTTATAGCCTCGTATTCGTTCTATTCCTAGTTATATCTTCGTATTTGTATTCGTAATTAGTTATAATTGGAAATTAGTATAAGTTATTCATAGATTATGAAACATAGTTTAGATTAGAGCATTTCATCAAGAAATCTATGATTAGTTTGAAAGCTAAATTCGTAATTCGAACTACTTGATAAACACAGTTATTGATATTAGAACATACAGGATGAAAACGATTAAACTGAAAACAATAAGTTTGAGTACAAGATTTCCTTGTACTTTTGCTTGTATTCTCCCCTGAAAACAGTGAAAACAGTTGAAAAAGGGTAGGGGTATGAACTCACCGAACGAGAAATGTGGCGAATTCGGATGCTAAGGGTTGGTTCGGGGCTTGTAAACACACGAGGTTCCTAAGTATGACGTAAAGATACACATTCGTATCTAATTAAGACATAGATTGGTTATTTGATAAGGACAATTGTTTCTAGTCGCGAAAACACTCCGATACAATTGTTTGGAGGGACCCGGGTGGCGTTTAAGGACGGGAATTGAAGCGAGGGACTTGGGAATTGAGTTTACTCCCCATGAATAAACTTATACAAGAGTTTTTGGTCCAAAACACCCATTCCCCATGAGTTTACGGCCGTAAACTCATGGTAGGGTGGTTTATGGTGCAAATTTGGGTCACAAATGGATATGGACACTTGGAAATGCTTGGAATAATTTTATCTAAGGCTTGGATTGAAATAAAAACCCCATTTGCAAAACTTAAGGGAGTTTACGGCCTAGGCATGGGATCTTTGGCCGTAAACTCTCAAATCTCATTGATTAAGTGTTTTTAAGGTCTTAAAATTAATCACATGTGATTCTAAAAATTCCCACAAGCCAAGAAATGAGTTTGGGGCACCAATTGACACCCTTTTATGAGTTTACGGCCATGAGATATGTTATATGGCCATAAACTCTCAAATGTGGGGTTTTGATGTTTTTAAAGCCCTAAAACTATTTTTGGTTGGTCCTTTGATTTATTCCAAGGCTTTTGGTGGTGTTGGATGGCTTTCTAACACCTTACAATTGAATTTATACCCATTTATAAGGAGTTTATGGCCCAAGCATATGCCTTGGCCGTAAACTCACACAAACCCCCCAAAAATTATGTTTCAAGTGTCCAAATGCTAATACCAATATTCTATAATTCATATCTAAGCCTTGTTTGTGATTTGGAAGGGTTTAAGGGCATGAAAACCCTAGTTATATGAGTTTACGGCCCGAGAACATGCCTTGGCCGTAAACTCCTTCAAACCTCAAAAAATCCATGTTTTAAATGTTTAGAGTCCATATCTTGAAGTCATTTAGCCATATCTAGGTCCCAAAATTGTCACGGATGGGTCTAAGGGCTCAAAACCCTTCATTATTGGTGTTTACGGCCTAGGCACCTTCCTGGGCCGTAAACTCATATGTCATGTCCCATTTCATGATTTAATCTCGAATTTGGAAGTCCAATAAGCTATACAATGAGGTTAGGAAGTTACCTTAAGGATTTGAGACCTTAAAATTGAGTTTTGGACCCTAAATCTTGGATTTTAGGAGAGAGGTTAGAGAGAGAGTAGAGAGAGAAGGAAAAAGCTTCAAATGGATGCTAAAACACGTTTATATAGGTCCTAAAACTTGGATGCGGTGGAATTCTACCCGATACCGGCATTAAACGGGGCTTTTGATTGCACCCGATTAAGTTACCGTCACCCGGCGGGAATGTTTCTAACTTTTTGAAGTAAACACTTTTGGGTTAATTTCTTGAGTTCCTAAGGGATTTGAACACTCATTAAATTATAATAAATGTATAAATTTAATTAATTAACCCAAAGCGAGAACGAAACGGATCGATTAACGGCAAAACCTCACGGGTAGAACAATTTTTCGACGATAGAAAACTTCGGGTTGTTACATTATCCCCCCGTTAGAGGGAATTTCGTCCCGAAATTCAAAGATTTGAACTCAAATTGCAAGCTGAAAAGAGAACCGAGGATGAATCTACTACTTCGGGTTTTCACGCTTCCATGTGGAATCGAGTCTCCACTTGACATTCTAGCGAACCCTCACTTTCAGGACGTGTCTTGGTTTCGTTGAGTAGATATTTCTAAAAGACCGAGACATGAAGTACCAGAGGAATGTTACTATGTTTCGAGGTTAATCGAAGTTTGTAGGTTACGGGATCAATCCTAATGAGGATTTCGAATAGTTCTACGTTTATGGAGAGATTCGAATGAATAGATAACAGTTTATCTTTCTAGGTTAGAGTTGATAAAGAATTGCAAGTAAAATGGTTGTCGAAAAGGAATATACCTGGGGCAACTGTGGGATCGGTGGATGTCTCACCTTGTCCTATAGCTAGGACTCTTCCAGAGTTGCCAGCTGTTGTTGCATTGGGGCAGTTTCTCTTATAATGCCCGACATTTCCACAACCATAACAGACCTGATTGATGCCCACTCTGGGAGCTTTATTTGTTGGTGTTCTACAATTCCGCGCAAGGTGACCCTCTTGGCCACAATTTTTGCAAAGTTTTATACGACAGGGACCGGGGATATAGTGGTGGTAACTGCATTGGTTACACCATGGGAGAACACCGGCATATCCGATAATAGGTGCTTGAGCTGAGGAACCAATGACGGGTACAACGGCAGGGGTAGTGGCAGCATGGACTGTCACCATTTGTTGTCTCTTCGAGAACTCCTGGGAAGGCTGATATTTATCCCCCGCCTCCCAGTACTTTCTTTTCTCACCACTTCTTTCTGTCGGCTCAGGAGTAGCGGCTGCTTCCTCTACGTCCTCACTATGGTCAATCAAGATTTGCGCTAGGCATTTGGCGTTGTCGTATGTATCCGGCCTCGCAGCTAAGACGTTCCCATTGGTTGGCTGGGTTAATCCCCAGATAAACCTTTCAATCTTCTTACTTTCAGGGGTAACCATCCCTTGACAGAGAAGCGCTAAGTCATCAAACCTAGATGTGTAGGTGGCGATATCGGAACCTTTCATCTTCAGATTTCAAAGTTCATGCTCCAATTTCTGAATTTCACCCCGAGGGCAATACTCTGCGTGTAGAAGTTCCTTCATAACTTCCCAACCCATAGCATTGGCTACAGGTAGAGTTAGATATTTGACTCGGCTGTTCCACCAAGTCAGGGCTTTGTTGGTGAGAGTGCAAGCGGCAAACTTCACTTTGTCGGATTCTGAACAAGCACAGATCTCGAAGATAGATTCGATCCTTTCTAACCATCGAGTTAGAGCAATGACACCTCCTGTTCCATCGAAGAATGTAGGTTTCGCATGCATAAAGTCTTTATAGGAGCACTCCTTTCGGTGCCCTTGGCTATTTTCCGGGTTTTGAGGTTGGGGACCACCTCCCGAACTACCGGGGTTCGTTTGTGACATGGCTGCTGAAAATGCTGCAGTTAAAACTGACTGAAGGGTTGCCAGGTCGATTTGAAGAGAAGGTGGTGTTTGAGGAGGATTGTTGTTGTTCTGCGAGCTAGGTCTCTTTCTTGGAGGCATCTTGATCTAATAAGATCAGGAAGAGTGGATGATAAGCCCTCTGAATTGAATCAAGAGATATGATACAAAGGATATCTCTTTATGGCATGCATAGAATTCTATTAAGCGATAAAGCAGGAAGGGGTTATCAAAGAGATAAATTATCGCTAAATGAAATGATTAAGGAGCAACGCTGGGATGAGGAAATCTATAACGGATTTGGCTCGAGAAATACTCCCATAGTACTTCATGATTTGTTGCAGCGACGATTCGTTGTTTGGGATTTTGGGTAAGTTTTAGGCATGCTGCGTACCACAGTCACTCCCAAGCACACGTTGGCCGTGTCTCGAATGAATATAGTTGGCCAGGCTATATTGATCCTAGACACGACTACATAACTGCCCAGGTTTAACCGTAGTGTACAACACCCATTTACTTATGCTTTGTTCTACTTGTAGTTACGGATTTTCAACTGTCGGGTATACTTGTATACTTTGAAAATACTTATATTTGAGGTATACTTTTAGTTCAGAGCATTGAGGCCCTTTTGAGTTTATAGTTTTATACCATGTAAGGTTTGGTATACTCCATTCACTATAAACAAGGGCTCTGATACCAATCTGTCACACCCCGAAAACCAAAGGCGGAAACGTTCCCGGGGTTGACTCCAAGTTGAGTATCAAATCCAATGTACATAGTAAGCAAAGTAAACAACCATTACATTACATATCAAAGTTTACATTTTTTCAAAAGTAAAGTTGTACATTCGTAATACATAGTATATATGAAAAAAAGTAGAGACGATTCTTCTGTACGCTCCATCTTCTCCAAAAGATTCGCTGGGTACCTGTCTAATGTTGACCTGAGAATACAAGCAGTTTGAAAATCAGCATAAAGCTGGTCAGTTCATAAGATGTTTGCTTTGTGAAAATGTACGAGTTTCCTTTAGTTCACTAAAAAGTTGTTATCCAAGAAAATCCCATATTTTCCTAAGGGAGAAGGTTGGTTGATTGTTAAGTTACACGGTTCTGGTTATGTTTAACTATGATCCCAGGAAAGTCCCATACTATCCTGATTGTATATTACTAGTTGTAAAAGATGTAATGTTATTCAGTTTGTTACTATTTCTAGTTATATGAGTGTTACCCAGGAAAGCCCCATGCTTTCCTGAATATTGGTTTCTAATGTGAATGATGTTAAAGATGTAAAAGATGTAACTTGATTAGGTAATGTTTTTTTTTCCCCAGGAAAGTCCCGTACTTTCCTAAAAGTAATTTTTAGTTATTGAACTTCGATATACTGATTTATTTTCATTCGTACCTATTGTATTAACTAGTTATACTGATATCCCAATGATAATATTTCGGAATATACTTAGATTCACATCTTCATATTCATGTTCTTATTCTTAATTAGATATAATTGTACTTATTCGTGTTTGTATTCGTATTCGTTATTGTATTTGTTTCCTTATTCCTACTCCTATTACTATTCGTATTCGTATTCGTATTCGTATTCGTATTCGCAGTCGTATTCGTATTCGTTCTATTCCTAATTATAGTTTTGTTATCCATTTTGTTCCTAGTTATAGATGTGTTATTCATTCTGTTTCTAGTTGCAGTTCCGTTATTCGTTCTATTCTTGATTATAGTTTCGCATTAGTTCTATTCCTAGTTATAGCTTCGTATTCGTTCTATTCCTAGTTATAGCTTCGTATTCGTATTCGTAATTAGTTATAATTGGAAATTAGTATAAGTTATTCGTAGATTATGAAACATAGTTTAGATTAGAGCATTTCATCGAGAAATCTATGATTAGTTTGAAAGCTAAATTCGTAATTCGAACTACTTGATAAACACAGTTATTTATATTAGAACATACAGGATGAAAATAATTAAACTGAAAACAATAAGTTTGAGTACAAGATTTCCTTGTACTTTTGCTTGTATTCCCCCCTGAAAACAGTGAAAACAGTTGAAAAAGGGTAGGGGTATGAACTCACCGGACGAGAAATGTGGCGAATTCGGATGCTAAGTGTTGGTCCGGGGCTTGTAAACACACGAGGTTCCTATGTATGATGTAAAGATACACATTCATATCTAATTAGGACTTAGATTGGTTATTTGATAAGGACAATTGTTTCTAGTCGCGAAAACACTCCGATACAAGTGTTTGGAGGGACCCGGGTTGCGTTTAAGGACGAGAATTGAAGCGAGGGACTTGGGACTTGAGTTTACTCCCCATGAATAAACTTATACAAGAGTTTTTGGACCAAAACACCCATTCCCCATGAGTTTACGGCCGTAAACTCATGGTAGGGTGGTTTATGGTGCAAATTTGGGTCACAAATGGATATGGACACTTGGAAATGCTTGGAATAATTTTATCTAAGGCTTGGATTGAATTAAAAACACCATTTGCAAAACTTAAGGTATTTTACGGCCTAGGCATGGGATCTTTGGCCGTAAACTCTCAAATCTTCTTGATTAAGTGTTTTTAAGGTCTTAAAATTAATCACATGTGATTCTAAAAATTCCCACAAGCCTAGAAATGAGCTTGGGGCACCAATTGACACCCTTTTATGAGTTTACGGCCATGAGATATGTTCTATGGCCGTAAACTCTCAAATGTGGGGTTTTGATGTTTTTAAAGCCCTAAAACTATTTTTGGTTGGTCCTTTGATTTATTCCAAGGATTTTGGTGGTGTTGGATGGCTTTCTAACACCTTACAATTGAATTTATACCCATTTATAAGGAGTTTATGGCCCAAGCATATGCCTTGGCCGTAAACTCACACAAACCCCCCAAAAATTATGTTTCAAGTGTCCAAATGCTAATACCAATATTCTATAATTCATATCTAAGCCTTGTTTGTGATTTGGAAGGGTTTAAGGGCATGAAAACCCTAGTTATATGAGTTTACGGCCCGAGAACATGCCTTGGCCGTAAACTCCTTCAAACCTCAAAAAATCCATGTTTTAAATGTTTAGAGTCCATATCTTGAAGTCATTTAGCCATATCTAGGTCCCAAAATTGTCACGGATGGGTTTAAGGGCTCAAAACCCTTCATTATTGGTGTTTACGGCCTAGGCACCTTCCTGGGCCGTAAACTCATATGTCATGTCCCATTTCATGATTTAATCTCGAATTTGGAAGTCCAATAAGCTATACAATGAGGTTAGGAAGTTACCTTAAGGATTTGACACCTTAAAATTGAGTTTTGGACCCTAAATCTTGGATTTTAGGAGAGAGGTTAGAGAGAGAGTAGAGAGAGAAGGAAAAAGCTTCAAATGGATGCTAAAACACGTTTATATAGGTCCTAAAACTTGGATGCGGTGGAATTCTACCCGATACCGGCATTAAACGGGGCTTTTGATCACACCCGATTAAGTTACCGTCACCCGGCGGGAATGTTTCTAACTTTTTGAAGTAAACACTTTTGGGTTAATTTCTTGAGTTCCTAAGGGATTTGAACACTCATTAAATTATAATAAATGTATAAATTTAATTAATTAATCCAAAGCGAGAACGCAACGGATCGATTAACAACGAAACCTCGCGGGTAGAACAAGTTTTCGACGATAGAAAACTTCAGGTTGTTACACCTTCTTCTGACCAAAAGAGGTTGAATGCTTCTATTTCCATGAAAAGTCACATTGGAAGCAGAACTACCAAAATACCAGCAAGATGTGTAGTATGGGAAAGATAAACCCAACCATGCATGTATTTACACTATCTTATCTAATAACTCACCCCATTCTAACTCTTGGGTCCTTGATACCGGTTGTGGTATTCATATATGTTCTGATGTGCAAGGCCTAAGAAGAAGTGAGAATGTGGAGCATGGAAGAATAAACTTAATCATGGGGAATAGGAAAGCTTTACCTGTCGCCAAGATTGGAGTTTATACTTTATCGCTAAGTAGTGGGTTTAGTTTAGATTTGAATAAATGTTGTTATTCTCCAGAAATAGCAAGAAATGTTATTTCCTTTCATGCATTGTATAAACAAGGTTTTGCCTTTTCATTTGATGATGAAGTTGGTTTGATTAATGCTTTCTTTAATAATGTTCTTTAATTTAAAGCATTACCTTGTGATTGTGTGTATGAAACTGTATCTGTGGCCGATAACTTACGAAATAATGTTTTGTGTATTGATTCAGTTAATGATAATAACTTGGATATAGCATCATTATGGCATTGTTGTCTTGGACATATAAGCAAGAAACGCATAGGCCAACTCCAAAAGGATGGAGTCTTGGAGTCATTTGACCTAAAGTTAGATGATAGTTGCGAATCATTCTTACTTGGAAAAATGACAAACTCACCCTTCACAGGTTTGTGTGAGAGGAGTGCAGGTTTGTTGGATCATGTACACACGGATGTGTGTGCACCCTTCAAACATGCCACAAGGGATGATAATCATTGTTATTTGACTTTTACTGATGATTACAGTAGATATGGATATGTCTACCTAATCAAGCATAAGTCAGAGACTTTCGAAAGGTTTAAAGAGTTTAATAAGGAAGTCGAGAATCAATTTGGCAGAAACATTAAGATGCTTCGATCCGATCGAGGTGGTGAGTATCTTAGTTCAGAGTTCCTCGACTATCTTAGGAAATGTAGGATTGTCTCACAATTGACACCTCCCAAGACACCGCAGTTGAATGGTGTAGCTGAGAGGCGTAATTGAACCTTGTTGGACATGGTTCGTTCCATGATGAGTCGAGCTTTGCTACCAATCTCATTTTTGGGGTATGCCTTACAGATTGCCACCCATATCCTTAATCTGGTCCGTACAAAGAAAGTTGCCAAAACTCCTCATGAGATGTAGACTGGTAAAGTACCCAAACTAGACCACATCAAGATTTAGGGTTACGAGGCCTTCGTGACACGTGAGACTCACGATAAGCTCGAACCCCGAAGCGAGAGGTGTATTTTCATCGGCTACCCATAGCAATCCTTTGGTTACCTCTTCTACAGACCTAGTGAAAATGTGATCTTCGTAGCAAGGAGGGTTGTCTTGAGAGAGAGAGAGAGAGAGAGAGAGAGTTCATAAGCCAAGGAAACAGTGGGAGCCAAGTTGATCTTGAATAAATTCAAGAGTCAAGTAGTGAAGGAACTTCAAACCCTAGCACTCAACTTGAGGAGGAAACTCCTATTGAGCCAATTGACATGTCTGTACATCTGAGGCGTTCCACAAGGGTTAGGAATGCACCTGAGCATTACTATGGATTCCATATTATTGCGGAAGGTGATACACTTATCAGTGATGAGACACGGATAGGTCTAGATGAACCTAACAATTATGCGGAAACCACGACAGGCCCTGAGTCAGCCAAATGGAAAGAGGCAATGGACAGCGAGATACAGTCCATGTATGACAATCAAGTTTGGAACTTGGTTGAAAATGTGCCAGTTCGTATGACAGTAGGGTGCAAATGGGTCTACAAGAAGAAGACCAACATGGATGGTAATGTACACACTTATAAGGCATAACTGGTTGCAAAGGGTTTGTCACAAACTCCGGGAGTTGATTATGATGAGACCTTTTCTCCAGCGGCCAATATTAAGTCTATTAGAGTTCTGTTAGCCATAGCTGCATTTCATGACTATGAAATATGGAAAATGGATGTCAAAACCACTTTCCTTAATGGAAAGTTGGTTGAGGATGTTTACATGAGTCAGCCAGAGGGTTTTGTTAATACAGAGTACCCTAATAGAGTGTGTAAGCTTGAGAATTCCATTTATGAATTAAAGCAAGCACCTCGCAGATGGAATCTTTGCTTTGATGAGAAATTCAAAGAGTTTGGCTTTTCTAGGAGTGAAGATGAATCTTGTGTGTATGTGAAAGCTAGTGGGAGTATAGTTACCTTTTTGGTATTGTATGTGGATGACTTACTACTCATAGGAAATGACATCCCAACTCTACAGGACGTTAAGTCCTTTCTTGGGAAGTGTTTCTCTATGAAGGACCTAGGATAAGTTGCCTATATGCTAAGGATAAGGATCTTGAGAGACCGGAGTAAAAGACGAATTAGACTTAGTCAGAGTACCTACTTGGATAAGGTGCTGAAGAGATTCGGCATGCAGGACTTCAAGAAAGGAGAGTTACCCATCCAGAGTAACGCCAGATTGAGTAAGACACAAAGCCCTAGTATTGAGGCTGAGATAGCAGAAATGAGTCAAATACCTTATGCTTCGGCTGTAGGATCGATCATGTATGCTATGACGTGTACTCGACCTGATGTAGCCTTTGCCCTGAGCATGGTTAGCAGGTATCAGGAGAACCCTAGCAAGGAACACTAGACTGCGGTAAAGAACATCCTCAACTACCTACGGAGGACTAAGGATTGGGTTCTTACCCTCGGTGGGAGTGATGACTTGAGAGTTGTAGGGTACATTGATGCTAGCTTTCAGATTGATAGGGATAATTTTCGCTCTCAGATAGGCTGGATCTTTACCTTATACGGAGGAGCAATTTCTTGGAAGAGTTCCAAGCAAGAGACCGTGACTAATTCAACTTGCGAATCAGAGTATATAGCAGCTAGCCAGGCAGCAAAGGAGGCGATGTGGCTGAAGAACTTCATTGTAGACCTTGGAGTTGTACCAACTATTAAGGAGCCGATGGAAATTTTCTATGATAGTGAAAGTGTTGTTGCCTTAGCCAAAGAACTAAGGGATCATGGGAGATCCATACACATCGACAGAAAATACCATTTCATCAGACATCGAATAGAAGAAGGAATCCTCGTGGCAAAGAGGGTATCATCGGATGAGAATCTAGTAAATCCCCTCACGAAGGGACTGACTTGGGTTAAGCATCTCCAGCATGCTCAGAGCATAGAGCTGAAGGATGATATTAGATTTAGTAGTTAGATAACCTCGAAATTTGTAAAGTGTAATTGACATTAGATGATGAATAAAAAGCGTTTTATTTATGAGTAAAGTGTTGTTATCTCTTGTCAATCGTTTACTATATTTTTTTGCATGTTTTGACTTCCATAATAATTATGTTTGGTATATCATATTATTCGAACCTCCACAGTCGGTCATACGTCGGAATTAGGTATGAATCAAGACTGTCATGATTGGTTGCAGAGGTCTAAGGTGTTGGACATGGCTACAACAATCATGAGTGCTCATAAGTTCTGAGCATTGGACTCAACCCACACTCACTAGAATCACTTCATGGAATTTATCTCGAGTGATCATGAGATGGTAATATCATATAATTTTTCAAACCAAGAGATATGATTTGTTACTGATGAGTTGGTTATGCATTCATTGTACGTAAACGAATTGGTAACTCGATGTTATAAAATGTGCCTTTGTGTATAATTCAATGAGTGGTAGAACAAACATATGAGTCAAAGTTTATGTATTCCTTCTTGGATTAGAAGCTGATATCTGGGCCCCTCGATGATTTTGTTTTGACTTATGTACCAGGCCCGGTCAGAACTAAGTTGATGTGTTCAATTAAGTTCTTTGTCAAACAAATCGGAAATTGGGAAACAAACTGTTGGACAATAAGTAAGACACTGTTCCATGTATCTTTCCAGCTGATATCTAGAATAGAGGATTATATGATCACTTATCTTAAATGGTGTATCATCATCTTCTCAGTTCCGAGAGACCTTGAAAGAGCTACGATTGTTGATCGGTTCCTGAAGTCATACTTGCAGTTATAATTATTAGACTTATCCAAGTGGGAGACTGTTGAATAAGGTGTCTAAGTCCATAACTATTTCTGGTATGTACTTTACCCAACCCGGCATGGTCCATTTGGGTTGCATGGCTCCATGAAACTGGATAGACTAAATGAGAGAAATAACACTTGTGGTTTATTAATATATTACAAGTTCTAATATATTAATAGTATTATTTAATTAGTTTGATCAAGAATTAATTTAGAATTAATTAAGTGATCAAAAGATAACTAATTAAATATATGGATTGATTCTGTAAATCATCCATAACTTGTATAATGGGCTAACAGGCTCCATGGATTATCAAGTTGGGTTAAACTCATTGGATGCTCCATGGGAGTTACAAAGCCATGGGTCATGGAAATGAAGAGTCATGACACATTAGGGTTTACATGGTGTAACCCTAGATGTGTCACACTATATAAGGGACGTATTATCCACCAAAATCGGCTACACAAAAAAACATGAGGGCTAGGCTGATTTTTAGCTCTCTTCCCAAATGAACTCGCCGAGTTGGCCAACTGAACTCGCCGATTTGGCGAAGAATCAAACAACTTCGTGCATTAAGCCGTTTACATCAAATCCAGAAGCATCCGTTCTTAGCTCTTCCCAAATGATGAGTAGAAGGGTAAATTTTACAACTTTACCCTTAAAACCCACTTCAACGAAGCCAAACCCAAATCCTTGAGCTAATAGAGTGAGGCTTAAACCATTAAGCCCCTAAACTCTCAAATCATACTCCCAAAACACAGATCTAGCATCCCAAGGCTGGATTATCACGTAAACTTTCCAACTTTACATTCATGCATACAAGAAAGGAACTCTAGAGCTCAAAATGGCTGAATAAAGGACTTAATGCATGGATGGGACATAGGACTTAGCAAAGCTTGCAACTTTATGCCAAGAGAGGTCATAAAAGGGTCAGATCTAGCATAATAACCCCTGAAACCTTTAACCTTTGGACAACCCATCCAAACACCCAAAAATCAAAATAAAACATCCTACAAAGAGATATAGAAGATAAAAACACAAGGTTTCGACTTTATACCTCAAGAGGAATGCAAAAAATGGAGAGTTTCTGGATTTAAATCCTTCCTTCCAAACTAAGCACCTTCATTCTTCAAATTCCTTCTAAAGAACACCAAAAACCAACCCTCCAAGCTCACACACTCCACCTTGAAGGATATTACACGAAATTAGGGATTTCTGGACAAGGAGGCTGGTAAGGAGGCCAACAAAGGAAGTTAAGGTCTTTAAATATGGTGCAAAACCCTAAAATTAGGGTTTTCTCAAATAGCTTCCAACTCGTCGAGTTTCCCCATACAACTCGACGAGTTGGTCCTATAAAACACGCGTCCCAAAAGATTCCAACATGTCAAGTTTATGCCATAAACTCGTCGAGTTGGCCCCTAAAAAGGCAATTTATTACCATAATTAACCTTATAGATTTTGGATGTTACATGCATGGTTAACCATCATACTAATTTATGACTATAAAGTTGTTATGATGGCACAAATCAAAAATTATCATTAATTGATGGAGCGTGAGTGGTATACCGGGACATCAAATTTGAGATGATAAAAGACTTCGAGGTTGTCAAGCGGGTTTCGATGGTTATTCACACCTTATATGTGATCCTCAACATCCCAGTCACAAATCTGAGATTAACACGCCATTGCATTTTCAAAGATTTCAAAAGATCTAGGAGTTTCATCTTGATTAAATTGGTAAAAAGATTTACATACTTAAAATAGTTTTGTGATGTGATTATGACATCCCTTTTCATATGAATCATAATATTGGATATTAACCTTACTTTAAAGTTGGACTAATAATTAAGGATAAAATTGAAAATTTTAAACTTTCTCCATTAGGTTAGATGGAATCCTCTCCCACCTCCTCACCAACTTTCTAATTCTAGCTTCTCTTTGTTCTCCCTCACGAACGGCTAATTTGTTATGTGATCTTCCTAGTTTTGATATTTAGAAAGATGTCCATAATGGGCATACTTCTAAAATAAATTATGTGTCTAGTTTTATATAAGTTGGTATTCCCATAAAATGAAGATTTGTCAAATAAGTTCTCTTGTAACATTATGTTTATGTCCTCGATGTTCCAAAAGTATTTTGTGAGCATGTGAACATATGAAATATAATTTTTATCGAGTGAAATATTTCACCAAATGGTAAGATAAGAGTAATTTGAAAATCATCAAAATCTCTTAATTGCATTCGAATTGAAGAAGAGAATTTGTATGACAAACTCGAGAATCCCAATGTAGCCCTTGACAAGAGTCTTGCTATAGATATTGTACTTGTATTTCATAAGTTCTTATGATAACATCAAAGTGATTTATCGTATGAATAGCATGGAGGAAAAAGTTTTGATGAGATTCTTAAACCTTCTCCAAACTAGGAAACTATAAAGGAATTTGATTTCTTATCTAGATCCAATTATCGCTTTTAAATGCTGGTGGAATGAACAAGAAACATGCAATCCTAAATGGAAAGGAATGGTTTCGGTCAAAACTACCTATTATGAAGGAATGAAAATGGTGTATCCTTGAATCTACTCAACCTGATTTAAAAGAGGCAAATTGCGATTAATTCAAGGACAACGATCATTGGAAACAAAGTTTCCCTAAGTACTTTGAGATGGTAAACTCAAATGTTTAACTCTAAATCAAGTACTTGAATAGTTAAACTCCAAATACATCCAATTCATAATTACTTGATGCATGATATGGTTATCGAATTTGGATGACATCATAGAATCTATAAGAAAGAAGGAAGTCAAGCATAAAGAGCTAAACCTAATCATTGGAATGGACAATTGTCGCATGTAGTGATGATTGAGAATTTTCAGCTTATGTTTGGTAATGAAGTTAGGATGAATCTAGTTTCTTGCTGTTACTCTTCAAAAATGTCTAGAAACAAAGTTTCATCCTATTCATTGTATGAACATGAATTTCGATTTTCATTTCATAATGGAAAGGTGACAACTTTAGTTTATAAAGATGATGGTTTTATCTTTAAAACATCTTCTTGAAAGTGGCATTCATGAAATTGTAGTTTGTGTTTCTAATAATAGTAGTGATGGATTGATTATTTATTCATCTATATAATTTGCATATGATCTCACTTGTGGCATGATATCCATGGCCACATAATTGAGAATCGCACCACCAAGCTCTAATTGGACCGGACTTGGAATCATTCGACTTTGAGTTGGATGATGTATGCGGGTCTTGTACACACGTGTGTGGTGACCCATCAGATCCAGCACAGGGGATGGCATATACTACTATATTTATTGATAGGTTCACTAGATGTGGTCATGTTTATATAATTAAGCATAATTATGACACTTTGAAAGGTTTCAAAGAGTATCAGAACAAAGTAGGGAATCAATTGGGCATGAAGATAAAAGTTCTTCAATCTGAAAGGAAAGAATAATGCCTTAGTATCGGGTTCTATGATCATCATAGATATTGTGAAATGGTTTCCATAATTGATTACTCCAAGGACATCATAATGTGATGTTGTTATTAAAAGGAGAATCGAATGCTATGTAGTTCGATCTATGATTAGTCATGCTTCGCTATGCTTCATTTTTTAGGGAATATACACTTAAATTAGTAAAGCATTCTTAAATCTTATATCTAACTAAGTAGGTTTTGATGACACCTTATGAAATGTGGAGTCGGAAAGTTCCAACACATTTAGATTTGGTATTGTGAGGTCTTTAGTTAAAGAAGAAACCAATGACCAACTTGAATCGAGATTTATGAAGTGTCACGTTGTTGGGCATTTACTAAAGTATTTTAATATTTGTGCGTCTAGCTCAAAATGAATGTTCCTTGAGAGAAAGAACATATAGATATCAAGAAGTCATTAGGAGTCATATTAAACTTGAATAAATTCAAGATATGCATGATATTGAACCTATTGTCGACATTAGCTCTCCACGTGAGGCTGATAAACCAGTTGAGTCAAATGACATTGCCTTTCCTCTTCATAAAATATGGTAGAGTTAGAGAACCTCACAAGTTTTATGCATCTAACTGTGGAAGGAGATTTGTTAATTGGTGATAAAACACTGATCAGTTTGGATAAGTTTAATAGTGTCACACCCCAAAACCGAGAACGGTGGAAACGTTCTGGGGCGGAGGACGTCATGTAACGTATCACAACACAGTAAATGTAAATAAGCAAACAACATCATCCATTGCATTAAATATAAAATTTTAATACAAGCATCATCTGTACATTATAGACACCAAAAATAACGTAAATCAAAATAATAAAGTCTTGGATACGCTCCATCTTCTCAAAAGCTGGCCTCGGTACCTGTCTACTGATGACCTGAGAATACAAGTTATTTTGAAAGAGTTTATCAGCATTAAGCTGGTGAGTTCATAAGTATTTTAGTGTCGGTATTTGTCATCCAAAAATGTTTGAACATGTATCAAGCATAAGTTTGTAAAAGGTATGTAAAGGTTTGTAAGTGTTTGTAGAAGTTTGAATCTCTCAAAAAAACCTATATTTTCTATTAAAGTAGCCTTCTACCAAGGCTTAACTGTTTTGCATACTCGTTTGTCGTAAAAGTGTGTAATTTACCCAAGCGTAACTATCTTTTAACAAAATATAGTTTGTACAATAAAGTTTAAGTGAGGTTATCACTAAAAATGTAATGGGTAAATCATTTTAGTACTGTAGTTTTGTTTTATAGGAACTACTGTCGTACTCACTACCTTAAACCGGATTTATATTAAGGTATCATGTGATAAATTGCACCATACTATCGACTGGTAACAACGACAACGTATAGTCGAAAAATAAGTTATGACGTTTGGCACCCGCAGACCTGTCGGTCCCACTGTAGCTAGCAACAAGGTGTAGGATAGTCAATCCAGTATAGATGTATGCGCAAACTCAACGCTCTCCCTCCAAGAGAATTCTGGTTACAACTCGGGCCATGACATTTAAGGCATGCTCCGATACAGTGGATCACAATCGTTAACGTATTAATGTAAGGGTAATGTTTCTTGTTCTAGTATAGTTGTATATGTAATGTTCTAGAAAGTATTGACTCATGAATGAACTGACTCATTGTATGATATCGCGTTCTAGTAACGGTTCTATCATCTTCCTAAACTACCCATATGGTAGTTTACTAGCAGTCTAACTGGTACGTATGGTCATGGATGTATACCCTTACTAACTAAGGGCGTGGGATGAACTGGAAAGACCTTTTATGACTATATATGTACACATGATATATAACTAATATTTAAACGTCTTTCGGACGAATACCCAAAATCCCACCAGACCACATCTCAAGGTGCGAAAAGGAAATAGGGTGGATAGCCTTCCTAAGTCTTTTAAACATTTCTTATATAACTGTACATATAGAGGCATGCAATTTATAATATAAAAGCATAAATGAATTTTGTAAGACATTTGAAACATAAACATTATTTTAAGAAAAGATCGACTTGATGTCGATCTATAAAACAATTTGAAGGCATAAGTATGATAAAATAGTTTTGAGTATAAGGAAACATTTGATTGAAACATAGTTGTAAATAAGTTTGAAAGGTAATGTACCGAGTAAGATGTACAGTGTAATAAATAGTTTAAAACATATAAAATGTTTATAAAAGTCATTTCAAGGAAACTGTTTGGTAAGATGGCTAATGAGTAGCCAAATCTTTCGAATGCTGTATATTAATCACATGTAATTGATGTAATAACTAGCGTAGTTCTACTTATTAATCGCCTGCGATTGAGATAATCCTAGCATGATTCTACTTGTATTCCCCCCCCCCCCCCATAAAGCATTTAAAAGTAGTTTAAAACATTAGTTAAGGGGTATGAACTCACTTGGAAGTTTGAAGATAGCGAGATGGAAAACCGGGCAGAATTTCGTCTCGGGAAACGGATTTTTCTCGGGATTCTCGGGAATCTCGGGAGTAAAATCGACTCTCGGGACTTGAGCAAAAAGACCAGAGCTTCGGATTTGAACGGGCACGGAAATCGAGGCAAGATCGTGAGAGAAAGAGAGAAAATGAACAAATTTTTCGGAAAGGCTCGCATCCCTTTTATAGGGGTGCTGAACCGCCTCCGTACGCGGGGCATACGGGCGTACGCTGCGCGTACCCGTACGTCATCGCTTATGTATTTCGGATGGGGCGGGTCGGACGGGACGGCGGGTCGGGTAGCTTCGCATAGGGCGACGTGGCCGATCCGAGGCCGTGGTCTCGAGTACGCGGGGCGTACGAGGGTACGTGGCGCATACCTCTGCCCTAGGCTGACTCCCCCTTCGGATATTACCAAGATTTTTGATTTAAATTTAATTAAAATTTATTAATTAAACTTCAAAAAATCATATCTTCTTCATACGAACTTCGTTTTCGACGTTCTTTATATCCCCGCGAAGGTGAGACTACGATCTACAACTTTCGTTTAGATTTCGTTGGCAAATTCCAAAATTATTTTTATTATTTATTTATTAAAATGACGTGATTAAGGAATTTCTTTAAAAATTCATAACTTCTTTATCTGACGTCGGTTTTTGCCAGACTTTTTACCGCTGAAATACCATTGACGAGACCTTCAATTCTCGTTTTGGTCATTCCGGCCAAAAGTCGCTCGATCTCCG